>NW_028263389.1:1411666-2117500 GCF_051168715.1 Poecilia mexicana
CATCATCATCATCATCATCTGTCTCTCTCTCTCACCCTGCTGCAGTGCTCCAGCAGAGAGACAATGCCCTCCTGGCTCCTGGTCAGTTTCTCCTGCTCCTCGGCTCTGGACTCCTCAAATGAGTCCAGGAACCCTGAAACAGTCATCGATTGGAACACAGTGTCTGGAAAAAGTATTCACCCCTTCATGTTTTACCCTTTAAAAGCTTTTATAAAACAATCAACAAGATGTAGCTTTTAAAGGGACAGTATTATATCTACAGTATAATTTTATACTATAGAATTATACTTTAGTATAGTTCTATAGTATAAAATAGAATTATACTAATAGAATTATAGACATTATACTATATGTCTATAGTATAATTTTATAGCACAGTGTTGCCATCAGATGTCCGTCTTTGTCTCTCTCTGACTGGAACTCACTGTCTATTTCCTCCTCCTTCCTCTTCAGCTCCTTGTACTTCTGCTGGCACTCGCCTGATGACAGAAAAAAAGACTAATCATTTCCATTTATACATTTAATAAAGAAAAAAAAACAAAAAAACAATAAGAATGGTCCAAGACACACAGTGAGCTTAGAGCATCATGCACCAGCATTACCCTGAGCTGCCTCTGAGTCCTGGTCCAGGTTCCGGATGTCCTCTGAAATTTGTCTCCTCCTGTCTCTGATCTCAGTAAGCCTGAGACAAACACAAACACACACACACACACACACACACACACACACACACACACACACACACACACACACACACACACACACACACACACACACACACACACACGATTATATCAAGCTGGCTCTAAGCTTTTAAATTAACAAAGTGTGAATACACACTGTCTCTCCATGCTGGCTATTTCCTGGTTGTCCTCCTTCACCTGAAAAGAAGAAAAATACAGACAAAGATTAATCAAACTAGTTTGGATTCAACAAAATCAGTCTACTTACACATTTTTCAAATGATTGGTCAATTTAATATCAAAATCATATTTTTAATTTAACAAATGCATATATTTTTCAACATTTGTTGATGTACTCCCTATTTGGCCTGCAGGAGGTGCTGTTTCCTCTTGTAGATGTCCATTTTAATCCCTGGCAATGCGAAATGTTTCTCTCATTTTCAAGCCAGACCAGTTTGAACGTTTCCCCAAGCAGTGAGGATGATGTCAGCATATTGTTAATATTCTGCTCTCTCCATGTTTCCTGTGTTTGTTGTTTCTGGATAAAAGGTTTTAGCAGACTGCTTTGAGTTTGGAACAAAAGCTGCAGGTTTTAGAAGCATATCTTCTCACAAGCTACGTTCTCTTTGTAAATGTGCATAAAACTTTGTTGATATTCCACTAAAGTTGAAACACAATTTCACAGTTAGTGTTTCCATTAAATAAGTCCACATGAATAAACAGTAAAAAAATGGCGAGCTGTCATCCTCCAGTCACTTCCTGTTGTTTTCGTCTTTTCCGCCAGTAGTAACATCCTGTTATTGACCACATGACAGGAAGTGGAAGTGATGCGAAAAAAGTGTTTCCATTGCAGTTTTGCAAAATACAGGAATAATTTTGATACAGCATAAAAAGCACCTCGTTCAAAAAAGCAAAATCTCCATATCGACAGATTAGTTTTTTCGAAGCTGCAGTGTTTCCATTGAGCAAATTTATTTTCCAAATGCCAAATTGTGTAATTTTAAGGTTAATGGGAACGGAGCAACAGAGAAGAAAGATCACTGATTTGCTTCAGCAGTAGAAAAGAGTTCTGGTTTGGTCAGATGAGACCAAACCAGAACTCGCCCTGTAACCCTAAACGTATCGTCCCAAAGAGGCTCCACCTGCTTCAGCAGCTTCTCCCTCTCCTCCTGGGGGGAGCCCAGGCTCTTGTGCTCGTCCTCCATTGCGTTGCGCTTCCCCTCCAGCGATGCCAGCGTCTCGTGAAGTCGAACCATTTCCTGTTTTATCTGTGAGTGGGACAGCTCCTACAGAGGGAAGATGCATGATGGACCTGGACCTGATTCAGTGCTGCGTTCTTTTGGCCCAAACTCACCGCTTCATAGTCTTCCTTCCTGGTTACCAGAACGTCCAGCTCCTCCTGCAGCACCGCAAGCTCCTGCAAAAGAAACCAAAAACATAGAGGCAAGGTAATCATAGATCATTTCTGGGGAGTTTTTATTGTTTGTTTTTTTATAGACATACCTGCAGCAGTTCTTCATTGGCTGTTGTCATGGAGAAATATTTGTCCCGCTTTGCTGAAGGCATTGCCTGGACGACTTCCTCAGCCACCTGCCTCTCCCTTCTGATCTCCTCCTCGATCGCCCGGATGACTTCTTCTCTCCTGCAGGTCAAACAAGAACATATCACCATCAGGGATATCTCTGGAATTATTTAGGCATGACAAAGTTAAAGGAGGACATCAGCGATGCAGATCAGACATAGAGAATTTAGTTCTAGAAGTTACAGATAATAAAGGGAAATATTGTGGTGGGATTCCAAAAGAGGAGTTGGCCAAAGGTCTCCATAACAATATCAGGCAGATGAAATCATACAGAGATAACTGGTGCTAAAGAAGATACTGGATAAAGAGTGGGGATGGCTGTAGAATCTGATGTGTCAGTATGGAAAACCTCAGAATTTTTAATATTTTTACAAGAACAAATCAAAACAGAATCACTGAAACAAAGACAGCGGTCTGATTTCTTGAAAGTGGTTTTGCATGTTTTCTCCGTAACAAAACCAGGATATGGCTCAATCCTTCTTCAGAAACTCTTGCTTTATTTAGCCAGGTTTAATAAATGTGTGCTTATGAGTGGAAAAAAAGTACTGACCACTGGATATTTGAGGTTAAATTAAATTCAAAGCAAACGATGAATAAGAGATGAATAGTCGGCTTCTATTTTTGAAAACTTTTTTAGTTTTTCAGCCTATGTTTAGTTCTTTTTTTAAGGCGTCTCTGAATTAGCTACTTGGGCTGGTGAACCACATTAGTATCATTATCAAATTGTGGTCAGGAAGCCGTACATTTCTGATCGATTCCATATCAGTAATCCTTGAGGATTCCCAAAGTAACTACAATCTCTCCTCAGCGCATGTTCAGCCTCAACTGAGGAAGTAAACCAATGAGGAAGTCCAGTTAGGAGGACTGACTTGATTGATTCGCTAGCAGGAACAGAGTGTAGCACAATCTAAGTTACACAGGGAGCAAGGGTCACTGGGTGTGCTGGCTGCTTATGGACAACAGGTGAAGGAGTTTGAATGTGTGCATGCTGAAACCCAGGTAAGTGTCTTTTTAAGTATGTACTAGTACAGCTAAAGACTCTCAGAGTGTGTGTTCGGTTAAATAAACAGCTTATATCAGCTTTTCTGTGTTGCATTAATGTTCATTTCCAAGCAACTTCTGGTCCTGTGTGTCAGCTGATCTTTATGAGCCTGTCATATCCTTGTGTAAGACACTATTAGCCACAAGTCCAGGCCGTTGTTGCACAGATGCATTTTGTGGATTCAGCATTTTTGGATTTAGTTTCTATGCTATACGGAAAGCAGAATCCTTAGCATTGCGCCAAGGCAACAGAGGAGCAGTTAAAGAAGAGAAATCTGATGATGAAGCTTTAAGCTAGTAAAAATGACTTTCTGTACTCATATGAGGACCAAAATCCCACTTTAGGAGACTGCAAAGGCCTGCAAGAAACATTCTGCTGCCGAGCTCGACAACAAAGGTGTTCCAACAAGTACTAGGTAATGGCTTCCTGGGTGATTAAATATTTATGAGTAAATATTTAGTTTTCTGTAGCTAGATTTGTTTGGTGAATATTTTGTCTTTCTCCATTAGAATGACTGCATAATTATTTTCTACTTCAGTAAAGTATGATTTCCTCTATGAATCTTGGTTTTTATTCTCTCCAGAGTAAAACAATGGACGGATGTTGGCAGCTTCTTCTCCTTCTGTGCCTTTCTGCAGTGGCTGAATTCGGAGAAGCAAACGATGCACCGGTATGAAAAGTTTTAGGCCCTGTATGTATGGGAACGCTTTTTCTAAAACAGGTTGTCGTTTCAAAAACACCCGCATCCACACAGGACTGTTTCCACAAACGTTTTCATCCATACAGGAACAGTCGCCACATACACAGCCATCAAAACGCGCCAGAGGAGAATGGAACAAGCATGCACATATGGCCTCCACACAAGGTCAGCGGTAAACGCTACAAGAAAACAAGAATGGCGAACAACAAAGCGCCAAGTGGAGTGATGACAAAGTTGAGACTGACACGTATCTCGAATTAGGCGATATAGGTCGGGTTAGAGGTCAGCTAATAAGTTGGTGTTTTCACAAAACAGGTGCTACACGAGGACAAAGTTTTCACTCTGGAACCTGTTTAAAAGAAAAAAGTAGATTCTGTGTTAATGCGGGGCGCACACTGTTAAAATCGTTCATGTTTTAGAAAAAAAAATGTTCCAGTATAGACAGGTCTCCAACATATTTGATGTCAATGTTTCATTTTCTCCTGATTATGGTTCTCTAATTATTGTCCATCCTTCAGCTGGTCAAAAGAATGACAAATAAGCTTCTACAAGTCATCCCTCCAAATGACAAGTCAAATGTTTCCATTCTGGTGATCAAAGGCAACCAGATCACTTTGAATGAGACGGACCAACAAGCCCTGGCTACTTATACAACGCTAGTTGAACTGTATTTAGATGAGAACCTTGTCACTACTGTGCCAGCCAAATTCTTCTCTGGGCTATCACACCTGAGAGTCCTATCTCTAAGCAGAAACAACATCAGCAGGTAACTAAGAAAGCTAAATGCAGTGGGTATGATGTCCAGTTCTACAACAAATTCCAATCAATTGATGATTCTTGGTTTCCAGTCTGGATCCTGAGGCTTTCTCTAGACTGGATGTTCTAGAAAAGCTGGACCTTTCCAACAACAAGTTGACGGATCTCTGTGACAAGACATTCATCAACTTAAAAAGTCTAAAGGTAAGCTTTGCACTAGAGGTATACACCTTCCCATCACCAAGACTGACGCTACAGTCTTGGTGACAGCAGCCAGGTACTTCCTGTTTACCATGTTGTAGTCAGCAAGCTGCCTAACCTGTCCAGATTTACTAAATATCCTCAAGAATTCTGAAAGAATGGCCTCATGTGTTTGGGATTTATTCCACATGCAGGCAGGTTTTGGTGATAAATACAGGTGCTGGTCATAAAATTAGAATATTGTGATAAAGTTCATTATTTTCCATAATGTCATGATAAAAATTAAATTGTCATATATTTTAGATTCATTGCACACCAACTGAAATATTTCAGGTCTTTTATTGTTTTAATTTTGATGATTTTGGCAAACAGCTCATGAAAACCCAAAATCCCTGTCTCAAAAAATTAGAATATTATGAAAAGGTTCTCTGAACGAGCAATAAAAATAATCATCTGAATCAACAAAGTAACTCTAAACACCTGAAAAAGATTCCTGAGGCCTTTAAAAACTCCCAGCCTGGTTCGTTACTCAAAACCGCAATCATGGGTCAGACTGCTGACCTGACTGCTGTCCAGAAGGCCATCACTGACATCCTCAAGCAAGAGGGTGAGAAACAGATAGAAATTTCTGAACGAATCGGCTGTTTGCAGAGTGTTATATCAAGGCACCTCAGTGGGAAGTCAGTAGGAAGGAAAAAGTGTGGCAGAAAACGCTACACAACGAGAAGAGGTGACCGGACCCTGAGGAAGATTGTGGAGAAGGGCCGATTCCAGACCAAATTAAATTTTCATCTCCATAAAACTTTTCAGCAGATGGAAGCATGAAGTGCTCCAAAATCTTCTGATAGCTGCTGCATTGATCCTGCCCTTGATAAAACCCAGTGGACCAACACCAGCAGCTGACATGGCACCCAGACCATCACTGACTGTGGGTACTTGACACTGGACTTCTGGCATTTTGGCATTTCCTTCTCCCCAGTCTTCCTCCAGAGTCTGGCACTTTGATTTCCGAATGACATGCAAAGTTTGCTTTCATCCGAAAAAAGTACTTTGGACCACTGAACAACAGTGGTCCAAAGTGCTGCTTCTCTGTAGCCCAGGTCAGGCGCTTCTGCCGCTGTTTCTGGTTCAAAAGTGGCTTGACCTTTGACCTGGGGAATGCGGCACCTGTAGCTCATTTCCTGCACACGCCTGTGCACAGTGGCTCTGGATGTTTCTACTCCAGACTCAGTCCACTGCTTCCCCCAAGGTCTGGAATCGGCCCTTCTCCACAATCTTCCTCAGGGTCCGGTCACCTCTTCTCGTTGTGCAGCGTTTTCTGCCACACTTTTTCCTTCCTACTGACTTCCCACTGAGGTGCCTTGATATAACACTCTGCAAACAGCCGATTCGTTCAGAAATTTCTTCCTGTTTCTCACCCTCTTGCTTGAGGATGTCAGTGATGGCCTTCTGGACAGCAGTCAGGTCAGCAGTCTGACCCATGATTGCGGTTTTGAGTAACGAACCAGGCTGGGAGTTTTTAAAGGCCTCAGGAATCTTTTTCAGGTGTTTAGAGTTACTTTGTTGATTCAGATGATTATTTTTATTGCTCGTTCAGAGAACCTTTTCATAATATTCTAATTTTTTGAGACAGGGATTTTGGGTTTTCATGAGCTGTTTGCCAAAATCATCAAAATTAAAACAATAAAAGACCTGAAATATTTCAGTTGGTGTGCAATGAATCTAAAATATATGACAATTTAATTTTTATCATGACATTATGGAAAATAATGAACTTTATCACAATATTCTAATTTTATGACCAGCACCTGTATGATTCTTGGCCACAGATGGTTACAGAAGTGTGTAACAGACATTACCAACATTAGTGACTGTCACATTATAATGGAAGACTCAGGCACTAGAGGTATACACCTTCCCAAGGTATCAGTCCAATTACTGCTTTCCACTGATGCTAATGGATGGCAACAACTTGAATTGTTTATCTTAAGTAAGCTAAACTGATTCAAATTTGATAAAGTGTTTCCTGGCATCTACCAACCTTAACATGGGTGTTCTCATCAGATCCTGAATCTACAAGAAAACCCCTGGAACTGTTCCTGTTCTCTGCTTGACACCATTGGAAGGATGAAAGAAGCAAATATCTCTTTTGGTACCAAGCTTCCGTTGTAAAAACACACAGAGCCTCTCAGTAGCTGATGCTGAGAAATCTAAGTAAAACATGCATGACTCTATCCATGTCTTGGTCTTTAGGGGGCCCAAACGTCACCTGTGCATCTCCAGCAGAGCAGAAAGGAAGAAATCTCCTGGATTCTATAAATCTTTGTTCTACATCATCACCAGTCATTGTGCATACGGACCATAAATCTCCAACACCACCAGTCACCTCTCAACAATTTAAAGAAATCAACAATACGCCAACAACCACTTCAACAAGTCATAATTGTACTGTCAGCAAACGTAAGACATACTCTATGATGCACTGTTCTTCTATGCAAGTCATTCTTCCCTTTGACATGGCACCCAAAAGTTCCTAACAGTCATATTGATCCGGAACCCTACCTTAGTTGGATCACAACATTTCCTAAGTCTCTAAAAAACAACTAGGTAAACTGACAGTTTTATTTTCTTTATCTCCACTCTGCAACCAGGTCAGAAACCTTTATCTGGACACACATGGAAGTTCACAGCCTGCATTGCCGCCTTGGGCCTGACCACCTGTATACTCATCCTCACTGCCATCAAAGGACCTTCCTGCTACAAAAGCTTCCACAACTACAGACATCGGAGACTGGTTGAAGACGATGAAGAAGAGGGCCAGGACACCATGCCAACTGAGACAGGAGGGTGCGAGAGCCAGCAGACGTTCACTTTTGAGGAACTGAGTCATCGGATACAGGAACAAGACGAGGAGGATGGATATTTTGAGGATCCATACATCAAGAGGATGGAAGATTCAGAGGAAGAGATACAATGAGGAACAGGATCTCATTGAGGGGCTGGTATCAAATTAGACTGAATCTATAAATTTTAGATCTGTAAATGTAGTTGTTTAATAAACTAAAGAACTAGCTTATGTAAACTAAGCTTGTTGTTTAGCTTCTATATACTGTGAAGAATTAGTGTTTGAGGTGAACTGATCCTTCTCCGTGTCATCGTGTCTGATTAAATGAGCAGTGTAATCATGTTAAGAACAGGGTATCTGCAGGTTTTGGCAAATCAAATTAAAGACTTTTTAAGACCTTTTTAATGCAACATTGAATAATATTTAAGACCAAAAGAACTAGAAATATCGCAGATGCTTGGGGGATCCTGGTGCATTACAATCAAATGTAGCAAAAATGATGAAATTTCTGAGGTTTGTTTGTGGTTCTTGGTAGCAGCTTTGTGCTTCTCACACTGCTTATGGCTCTCTACAGCCTTAACCCCCTGAGTGCCAAGCTTCAACATTTCTTTGGCACAAAATGCATTGACACTCGTGTGAGTTAGCAACAGAAGTGAGCCAGTGGCAAAAACTAACATCATCCATCCAAGTGATTATAAATTTGCACTTATACATGACTGACACTGAAATGCTAGTGCTTGGTAGCAAGGGTATATTAGCAGATGGTTAGTGGTAGCCTCAATTGCCTCCAGTAACAAAAATAAAAACTACATATATGAAATTAAGTAGCACTGCCATGACAAAATGTAAGACTTGTGTATAATGTCTTTGATTCATAAAACATTTATTTTATGCATTAAAACTATTTCCTACCCACCGTCAGCACATTTGCTTTGAAGAAATCAGATGGGTTTTCTTAATCTTAATCTGTATTCTATTAGTTATGACTGAATAAGACTTCATGTATCCAAATATGAATGTGTGTATATAATTGGAATTGCATGAATTATGTTTATTTTTTATATATATTTCTATGTGATGTGATCTGAATTTGACCTGTATGTCTTGAAAGTGGCTTGAGATGATTTATACAGTGCTATGTCCACTCCTGCAATTCATTAAATCATCTAACTACCAGGAGTAATATTATGTTCAGAGTTTTAGTATAAAACTCTGATTCAGGGACAAAATTCAGGCACAAATTGACTCCATTAAGGACAGATTTCAGCTGTCACTATCAAAGACAAAAGTTAAAAGATGGAAATGAAAAACAGGCTTGGATGTGCCTTTTTTTCCTTCAAGTGTGCCCAACAATTTTATGCTGACCTGATTCTGAATATTTGATGAAAAAGTTTAGGTTTCCCTATTTTGATATGGTGAATGTGAACCTGCGTGGTTACTGTGATATTTTGTTGGCAAGCCATTGCCTTGAAGGACCTCAGTCAGTTCCTGTGTTACACCGCTGCCTGCTTAAACATAGTGAAATGAGCTGAATGATCCATACTCTCTTCTCTCTGTGAAGATGCTGTCGATGCTTCGTGCCTCAATGTCGTTCTGTGCTTTCACCTGGGAAAACACAAAGTAAAACGGGAAGCAATGAGGAACAATGCTGAATGTGTCCTTGGGCAACTTTTCTAACCAATACCAGGTCATGCTCACCCTGTTGTAGTCATTGATCATCTCCTCCATCTCTGTGTTGGTGTTTAGCTTGTCCACCAGCTGAAAACAGATTTGATGTAAATAAGAATAATAATAAAAAAAGAAACTCCCAGATCATCACCAAGACTGACGCTACAGTCTTGGTGACAGCAGCCAGGTGCTTCCTGTTTACCATGTTGTAGTCAGCAAGCTGGCCCTGCAGGTCCTTAATCTCTGCAGCCAGACTCTCTGCCCTGCAACACACACAAACAGAAAAAGGTTTATAATATGAATGGATTTGATCTCAAACTCGCTGATTGCATCTTTATAATAGTGGATAAATCCATCACAGACCTTTTCTCATAGGAAACATAGACGGAGTTCTCCTGGTTGAAGTTCTCTATCTCTTTGTGCAGTTTGCTGGTCTCTGTGGTCAGCTCGTTGATTTTACTCCTAATGGTGAAAACAAGAGAAACATTCACTTTCACGTCATAGTGCCGCCTAAAGGTTGAAATATGGAAAGATTTCTGGAATATTCTGCAGTAACACAGCACAGTGCCTTGCAAAATTATTCACACCCCTTCATATTCTCCATATTTTGTCTCTTTTTGCTCTGCTGTGAGAGAGAGAGCTGACTGACAGACCAACAAGGTCTGAGTGACTGTCACTAAACTAAGCAACTTTTCAGATCACAAAAAAACAAACAAAAAAAAATAAAAATGGTATCAGCCAAAATCGGAATCGGCAGGCCGGACATTTTAAAGATGGGTGATCGGATACACTTGGTGGAGTTAAAAGATAATTTTAAATCTATAAGGATATTAATATTTTTGTTTGCCTACTGAATGAGATACCAGTGAAATTAAATGAAGACAGTGGTTGTAATGTTAGAAAATGTGAAAAGGTTGAAGGGATGAGATGTAATGCTGCTTTAGCTAACACACAAGTTTTTTTTTTTTTTTCTTTTACATGTGAATTTGCTTCATTTTATTTTCCTAACAATATTGTTCCCTACATAAACTAAAAGTAAAAATTCACACTTAAACAGCTTATTAGAAGAAATGATTGTGTTGGTAAATGTGGCCACAATCTGCTGGTTATCATGTTACCTGAGGAGACCCAGGTAGTAGGATTTATCCAGAATCTGTCTCTGAGGCCCTTCAGAAAGGGAAGCCAGGAGGGACAAAGTTGGAAAGTGACAGAAAAGAGAGAGAGAGGGAGAGAGAGGTAACGTCTTGGTGACTTTGTTACTTTTGGTCATAAAAAAGGAACCCGTCCACAAACAGCAGTTTATTTAGAGACAAAGACAAGCCTGGTGGCACTTTAACTATACCTTTCATTCCTGTCTTCATCCCACTGAGGCCCTGCTGGGTGACGGGCCTGTCAGCCACTTTAATGGCTGCTGACAGGACTCCAGGAGAAGGGATGGCCCCTCTCATACCTGGGTGCCCACTGGTAGTTGGAACCATCTGGAAAACATCACTAAAGGAATGACTCTTTGATTAAAAACCCACTGATGTGTAGCAGCAGTTGTCCTGTAAGGACAGCATTGGTATCTTTCCTGTTTGGCATTTTCTTATTTTTATACAAGTACAGCAGGTCATGAATTCGATATATTTTTAGAACTCATATTATATACATTCAAGCCTTTATTTAACTGATGAAGAGTATTGCTTTTTCTTAAACTAATGACAAAAAAATTCATATCGTCACACAGGAATCTGAGTCTTTATGTTAGTTATTCAACATGTTCCCTCGGTGGTTCGGGCTTTACTGAAGGTTTATATTGCACTGTAGAAGTGTGAAAGTTTAGTCGTCATGTCTGACTTGCTGTTAAGCAATGAGAACTAAGACTCCGGGATGCCGCGGAGCTTTTACCCCGGTTGGTACACGTATAGCGGTGGGAGGAGGTCGCACTGCTGTCGGGGGTCTCCCGGCACCAGAAACCGCAGATCCACTCCGACTCATCGGCCTCGCAATGCCGGAAGGTGGTCTCTGGCTCGCCATGATGCCTGAAACCAAAGGATGGATAACTGATAACAAGCGAACAGTCACATCGATATTACAGTTACGTTTTTAGACCAGAGGAGCAGTTATCCTTTTAACGTCCTCGCTTGTCTTGAAGCTCTTTGCTCCTGTAATCTAAACATTTTTTCTAATCCTGCGAATATTCATGTCAAAATGACGTTTAGTTCAGCCTCAAACTACTGCTTAACATTACCAGTTTACCTTTAGCCTCGGAAAATGTATCTCAGTTCCGAACCTTTAATTAGTTTCCTTTGATGATTTCCTTTGGTTACTGAAGCTGCTCCGGTCTCCGTCTGTTGTAGTGTGGTCAAAAAATAATGTAGAACCCGTTAAATGAAAGCAGAAAAGCTACACCATTCTAACTGAAGCTAACATTCAGTAGCTCGAGCGATGTTAACGTTACCCCGGTAACCGTAGTCTTCTTCTTGATTTTTCCCCCTTGACGTTAGGTATGTATTACCGCCGCCTACTGGCGGTAATACATGGGAGTATATGGGAGTGTCTTCTTCCTTCTTATATATCAGTTAAAACATGCTTGCCCCCTAGCGTCTAACAGAAGTAATGCAAAAACACACCAAACAATGTGGTGAGGGAAAGAATGGAAGGGAAGTAGTGGAAAAAAGTTAAAACGGAAAGAGGGAAACAGCATTTCTCTTCCTGTTACGTGAAGTCATCCTGATTCTTAGTGGGGTTCAGATCTAATAAGTTTCCTGACAGCAGGTCTAAAATTTCAATATTTTCCCCAGTGAGATACTTGAGCACTTATCAGAGATGCAGCTAACTGTGCATTCAGATGCACCCACACTCACCTGCTATTGATGTTGCGCAAGCTCTGCACTGGCGGCTGCAGAAATCTGCAGGCAGGAGAAGATTGTCCTAGTGCTACGACTCAGCAGGACTCTTTCCCAACCTTACATGTGCTCATATGAAGTTAGATGATCAATTGTGTCAGGGCTAAGATATAGTGAAAAAGGCTTTTTGTCAAGAATTTTTCCAACTAAAAGTTTTTTTTTGTAGTCATTAGCAAAAACTGGTCACTGTGCATGTTTGAGCCACAACTGCAAAGAATACAATTTAACACAAATATGAAATTTAGTCCAATTTATTTTATGCTTAATAATCACATCACTAATTAACAAGTAATCACAATAAACACTTCTTTTTTTCAAAACCAAAACTAAAACTCAAAATATTGAGAAAAACATAATCCCACGCAAAAAACAAACAAAAAAAAAAAACAACAAAAAAACGAGGAAGTTCTGTAAATAAGAGAAAGTCTACCTAACACAAGCCATTGTTGGTTTTCAGCATGCTCTGCAGGTATAGCAGTTATTCATTAGCTAGTGTTAAATGTTTATTTGAAGCTCCACGACGCTCCTCGGAAAGGTTTCAGGTGCTACAGTGAGTTGTCTAGCTCTAACTGTGTGTTAGGCTCTCTCTCAGACAGGCTGCTGTTCTGTAAGTGCCATTCTTAGCCAGTATCGTCTCCCTTAACTTGTCAGCCTCATGTACATCAATTTTTAATTCCAGTTCCATTTAACTTTATCCTTAAACCAGCAGGGTCGCTGCATTCTTACTTTTCGAGTTATTCTCTCCATTATTTTCATCTCTTAAGACTGGGCTTCTTGTGGCAGCACACACAAGTACAAGAAAATATGTTAAAAATATTGTAATTAATTAAGTTCTATAATACCACTTCAGTATTTATGTATAAAGCCGTTACAGCACTTCAAATGAAATCAAATACAGATTTGTGTTGACAGGTATCTTCTCCAATGCTAACTGTAAAACTGCAGCAAAAAAAAACAAACAAACAAAAAAAAACCCTCACACCTCGAGCCCCTTCAACCATGAGAGCGAAACCGCCACGAGGCTACAGGAACACAACGATAAATACATGTACAAAAGTGTTGCGTCTTTAGCACAATTTATCTCGACAGACATTCTTTCACTTCAGTGGCCCCCTTTCGAAAAATAAAACAAAACAAAAAACAGGCCAAAGCTTACCATGTTGTCACAAGTATTCAGAATAACAGCCATAACAGTCATGATAAAAACGCTTCCTCCCATAAAAACCAGCAAAGCTACGTGGAAATTAAAGCAAGGTTCCCGCCCACGGACCGATAACTGCAGCTGTACGTTGTTTGTTCGTAGTTTTCAGGGCGAATAACAGTGCATCTATGAACAATCTCAGAAGTAGAGGCGAATAGAAACTTGTGGCTAGAAGCAAAGCTGGGTTTTAGTTACGGACAGGCACGTGGAAGAGCTCAGATAGAAAATAGCCGTGAGATCAAAGCTACGCCTTTAGCAACAACTTTTTCCGTATGAAATTACAAGCTATTGCCTATATGTGTCAGAATGTGTACAATTTATTACTAGACTTACAGGAACTATAATGGGAACGATATGAAGAAATCAGGTAAAACTGACAAACAGGTTACTGTTACCAAGCGAAAGCTCATTCATGTTCGAGTTACTATTCATAAAAAGTGGAATTACCACTACATCACAATTAATCCTCTTTGATATATGATTAAAAGCATTAAGGTGCAGTTTAGTTTCATCAAAGCAACAGCAACATATCAACTTGATAAAAAAAATTCCTTTACATAAAGATTCTGAAGTGTGACTTTGAATTCTTGACATTATCTCTTGTGATGGATCATTAAAGCTTTGTGACAACAGAATGATGTTATCTTGACTTCAGGATCTGAAAAGCTAATCCAAAATAAGCATGTGAAGTCGCACAGAGATTAAAGAGATGCACTTTTTACCAGGTTTAGAGATAAGAGATAAGGGCAGGTTTGTCAAATATTTTGAACAACATATTCTCTTTTAAAAGATTTCGCAGGTGTAACTAAATTTGTCTTTAATAAATTTGAGTTTTAATAAACTCAAATTCAATTATCACTGCAATTTAATAATTGCAGTGACAATTGAATTTTTCTGAATATTAGATATCCAGAGCCCACATCTATGTGAAAAAGAGGAATAAAACTAGAATTTAAGTACCAGTGAGTACCTGCCTTTAGTTTTACACTACTTAGTAAAATGAACTTGATCTGTTACTTTTAAGTGAGATTATACGCAGTCAGTAACATGTAAAATGTTTTTCAAGCGAGGATTTGCTTTTGCAAGAGGTTCAAGCATTCTTTGACTTTCTCAGAGTTTTCATAAACTACAGTGGCATCTCTGAGACTGAAACAGTCTTATGATGGTAAATTTGCTCTGATCTAAAAATGGCTGACTAGTTTTGGGCTTATGAAAAGGAGCAAGAAACAAGAGGGTTAAGGGCCCTTAATGGTCGAACCGCTGAGTAGCGTTGTTTTTCATGTAAACACAACTACGAAGTTAAGACTAATCACATGATAGTTTTCCACGAAGAGAGGAGTGAAAAGTTTGCCAAGGGGGTTGTGACAAAAAGAGACTGATGACATAAAGCTGAGAACAAAATGACTAGATTTCTGTCATGCGGC
The DNA here is from genome assembly GCF_051168715.1 of Poecilia mexicana. NCBI lineage: Eukaryota > Metazoa > Chordata > Actinopteri > Cyprinodontiformes > Poeciliidae > Poecilia > Poecilia mexicana. The sequence goes on from NW_028263389.1 coordinate 1,426,657, forward strand.
AGCGGCAACACTGAGAATCGATTTTGACAGTTCGGTGTGACCATGCAGAGCCCTTAACCGACTCCAGGTATGGTACTGATATTCAACAAAATGTCACTTTAGTCTATTACATAGACAATTTACATTCTAAATTTAATCCAAAACAATCAGTAACATAGTTTTATTATAATAATAAAGCACTTTTACTTGAACAGAAAAAATATTCAGTAGCTGGTTCAACATTTTAAAATGTTGCATTTTGGTGCCATTTCATGAACTCAGTGCTAGTTTGGTTTCTAGTTCATGAATTAGTAACCACATTTAGAACCAAATTATTTTGACAATGACATTTTTTAGAGTGTACTAGCAAAAAAATGTCAACTCATGCTCAAATTAGATTAGCTAAGTGTCGCTAGCTGGCAGGTGGAGCTGTTAGCTAGCAGGTTACCATGGTAAAGCCTGTAAAATACGGAAATATTAGAAGACAAATAGTTTTTGAAAAGCTGGCTATAAGTAAAATGGTAAGCTTAAAATTGTTTGCTTAATTTGTTGAAAAAATTGCTAATGTAGCATTGTTTGCTAACAAGCTCCATGTAATAACTACATATTGTGATATGTATGTATTAGCTAAAGAGAATAATATATATTTCCTATAATATCCTGGATATATCAAAGCAAAATATTAAAAGTATTGATAAACGTATTTTACAAATCAAATGACCACTGATAACCTACCAAAATATCATTTGGCTAAAAGATTTTCAACAATAGTTAAGTCGCGTAATCAGTATGTACAATGTTGGAGCAGCATAATTAAATCTCAAAACCAAACCATCACAAGAACTTCCTGTTAATTTCTATTTTTAAAATTATGCAAGCACAAACACAACACCTGGAGTAAAACCCATGAGCTTTGAGTTTGGGGTTGAGTTTCTATTTTCTAGTCATGCATCAGAAAGGCATCAGGAGGCAACAGGTTGCTACAAGAGAAGAGAATAAAGTAAGACCATATCCCAATGGCAGTACACCAACAAGAAGAGCACTGAACACACAGTACTGTAGATGATTTCTAAATTTAACTGAATCTTGAGCGAATTCCCAAAACCACACTAACCTGACCTGCACAGAAACACCTAAAAATAGAACAGTCAACCAGGGCAACACCAGAACCAGACTGCTCAGAACAGAACAACTCTTCATCTGCCACCATATTCTCTCTCTCTCTCTCTCTCTAAGCTGTTTTAGGCGTGAAACTGCATCACTCTTATCTACTGGGGTTCTTTTTTTGTTAAGGTAAGACAAACTGGAGGCACATATGAGACACTTGGTTCCTTTTGTTTCAGAAGCAATCTGAACTGTATCGCCCTCATCTCCCTCTGGACTCAGTGAAAGCTTCTTGGCTTCAGCAAACGTCCTACCTTATATTATTTAAAACCTCTTCAGTCACAACACTGACCACGTATCTGATATTTAACCACGACTCTGAAATTCCTTTTGTATTTCATCTATCAACCTTTTCCTCAACGTTCTACGACATTCTTCATCTCCTTCACACTGTGTGTCTTAGTTTGCAAGAACATGTGCGTGTTTCATAGATTTTCTGAGCACTACTTGATTAAAAGGAAATAAAACACCTGTGGTATTGCTTTTCTATGAATAGCATTGATATAATAAATACAACCTAGTTCTATTGTCAAGGAACTTGATGGAAAGAAGGAAATAAAGAGGATCCAAACAGAACACAGATGCTCATTTCTATATATAATCTTTTCAATCAAACACCTCATCACAAACACAGAGAATAAAGAGTTAAATTGGCTAAAATGATTCAAACAGCCTTCTTTTTTGTTAAGTCAGCTTGCATATGGTTGCATGATGATCAAGAAAGAGGAAGCCATGATGAAATGGATACTGAATTACTACAACGTTACAGAAGTAGAGCGTATGTGGCTACAGAGGGGAAAAAACGGCTCCTTAAATCACAAGGAAAAAAATGGGAATCCAATAGGAGAGCCGAATTGTTCTGGTCACTACTGAAGAGACTGCTGCTGCCACCTGGTGGGTGTGCAGGGGGGAATGATGGTGGTTTTTCTAGAAGGTCCCACCACCGGGTTTCCACGTGAAAGCCAGCGATTCCAAGATGCCAGACTCAGAGAGATCATTGCCGTCCTGGAATTTTCCTTCACATAAAGTACCGGTCAGGACCAGTCAGAGTCTAAAGTTACTTCAGGTAAATACATGAAAGTGGCGGTGATGATGAAGGCAATGACGCATGACGATGTGAAAGAAGCACTACTGCACGATGATTCTAATTTTCCAATAATGGATGTGAGATTAAATGGGGTTGAAAAAGTTGGGATCCCTTCACGGAGACGCCGCTGCTGTCCCCCCGGACCTCCACCTGTAGGTGCAGTAAGGAGGGGGGAAAGGGGGAGTTGAGACTCGATAGGCAAGAATCTGGGTGGTGGCTTTGGTTGACCATGCGGGGAGAACGAGGAACCATGTGGGCGGGAACTGTTGCCATAGTCCTGGGGGGGCTGGCCAGATGGTGATGTCAGCGCTGTGGTCCGTGCGAGAGCGAGCATTCTCGCGGAAGTTGAGCTTGATAGACTCAATCTGCAGCAGAGGGGTTAGGGGGAAGGGAACGGGGGGTTGAGGGGGAGTAAAAGTGAGGCAAGGAGAAGGAAAAAAAAACATATTTACAGTGAGGAAAAGAGGGGAGGGAGAGGCGGTGACGTTATAGGGGGTAGTTGAAATGAGGAGGGCAGAGGGATAGCAGAATTAGATGCCTGTAAGATAAAAAGTCAAAATATAATCAGATGGACTGAATTCATGAAAAATACAGATGCATTCAGGCACAGCATACGCAGAGATGATACTGTATGATAAATGCTCCCACATACTCTGGCAAACTTCACCCTGACGTAATCGAGGCGAACTCAATGTCCGCGCAAAGGTCAGTTTTTCCATAGTTGGTGCCTCAAAGTAAACTGCTCAGAGGTAACTGGGTTCACATTCAACTGTTTTGTATGCTGCACCGAGAGGTTGATGTTGAGTCAGCACCATCTTGTGCTACTTGTTATCCACTTATCTGGAACCTGATTGAGGGAGACCTTCATACGTCCAGACTTCCATCTCCCTGGCAGATCTGGAAGACGCCTGAGCTATGTCAGCTAGCTTCTTTCGAATTAGATATATAAAAGAAATTTGTCATGAGAAATGTGGGAAATCGGTATGCTTGACTATGAATTCTTAACCGTAAACGGACAAAGTGTGCGGCTCACAGAATACGCACAGTATGCCTGAGTATGTGGGAGCTTTAACACCATGGCGGAGTCAACATAAGGCTTTCAAACCTATGAACACTACCAACTGCAAAGCACAGTTTGAGTGTCATCATGGTGTGGGTCTGTTTTGGCGCTTCGCAATTGGTGGAATCATGACAATGGAGGACCAATCATCAGTTTGCAAAATGGCAAGAGTGGGAAAGTTGTTACCCAGTACACATTAAACTACTTTTGGAAGGTCTAGCAGGTTAACATTAGCCTCCTGGAATGTCCTCAGTCTCAATCCTCCTGAAATGCTGTAGACTGTCCTTAAAGTAAAATTAGTTCAACTGAGAGCTGCACCAATAAGAGCAGCTCTCATCTGACCCTCAGCTCTGGGAACCCCTGGTCTTGGGAATAGATCCTGGCAAAAGAACATTTGTGAGCATCTTTGACTTCTTCTGTCAGTCTCCTCCATCTGAGTTTCCAATGAGGTCATCAAACCTAAAGTGGAAACTTGGAGTGCATATAGAAACTTACTTGTCTCTGGCATTAGAGAGTCCAGAGCCTGGGGCTCTCGGACACCCTCACCATCACTGGGAGCCCCGTCCTTCAGCCCATTCTCCTGGGCATTGGGGGTCCCTGTCGGCCCCATCTTGGGGCCCGGGGCCGGAGCCAGGCTGCTAGTCATGGGAGTTGCATTTCCCTCTGTCTCCTCCGGTCCCTCAGCCTAGAAACACACAGATAGGTATGTCAGTTGGTGGGGATGGAACAACCTGGCAAGAAAATCCCGGTCAGACAAGTTTTCCTGTGAAGGTAAATACTTCAGGCTGGTGGTAAGAGATGGAATCACACAAAGCCAAAAGAGCTAAGATTTTAGCATCAAAAGAATAGGAAACTGGAAAAGCTGGTGTGAAATACTGAGTATGAACCTTGAACCCACACAGCTTTGAACATTTGGAATGTTTTAACTCTTCCCTCATTGACTTCAAACTGAAGCAACCATTAGAACCAAGTCTACCAAGCACAAAGAGTTACATCTATGAGACCACATGGATGCTCTGCCAGCAGTTTCAGCAATGATCCAAGTGCCTTTTGTAGCTTGAATTCAATTCCATAAAAATTTTAATTAAATTCAGTTTATTTTTATAGCGCTATTTTGTCTCAGTGCTGAGGTGAGACCTAACAGATTTACTTTCACAAGTGTGAAAAAGTTTATTAGGAATTACTTTGGATTTATTTCAAATGTAATAGATATGGAGATAGAAAAGAAAGAAAATGTCTAAAGGGAAAGAAGGAAATAAGAGTGCAGGAGAAAAAGAAGGATAGAAATAATACAAGACAACACCCTAGAAGTCTGCTCTTACATCTACAACGAGAGAGAAAAAAAAACAAAAGAGAAAAGTTAATGTGTAAGATACAAATATTTTGGAAACACTTTGAGGATGCTTTGAGTGGGTAACCGTTGGTTACAGCTGAAACCAGAATAAAATGAATACCTAAATTTTTGTTTTTAAGAGATTTAGACTGCACTTCATACAAAATTTTATTAAAATTGGTTGATTTAACTGTATGACTCGTTTTTGATCTCATGAAACTGGGTAAAGGCGTAAATTCAACGTAAATTCAACAGGAATAACCATGTGCCCCACTGGTTAGTATTTACCTGCAGACATGCAGGGAATGAAGACACTTAGCTCTTAGCTTTGTTCAGATATCAGCAGCGTAGAAACAGCAGTTTCTGCCCTACAGGCCGACTCTTCATGCTCGCCTCACCTTGACATTCCCTCCTCCAGGTGAATGGCTCACATTGTCCACTGACCCCACTTTGGGCTGAGCCTTTTCCCTAACGTTCACTTTGTGGGACTCGAGCTTCATGACGCCTCCGCCTGCAGTGCACAATAACAATCAGTCTGATAATCAAACATCAAGAGAACATGCGAAGCAAACAACTTCACCAGGGTCTCATGAATTTATACCTGGTATTATTAATACATCACAAAAACAAGAGAATAACTAAGTTTAACTAGGCCATTTCACCAACCGTCTTGGCGTCATTGTCCTGTTAATGACTTAATTTCAACAAAGCTTCAGTTTTCAAACAAATAGTCTCTAATATTTAACTCTAGACTAGCTTGGTATACAAAGGAGCTAATGGCTTGTCAAAATTACTGCAAAAGATATTGGTCCTGTGTCTGTAAAACGAGCCCAAATTATTAACTTTTCACTGCTATGCCTGGCCATGCCATGAGCTGTAGGTGTTCATATGCAGTGTTTTGTTCACTTCAAACATGGTACTGACCTTTCTTGCCAAATAACTCCACATGCAGGATTCATAAAAATAATTAAAAAGCCCAAAATTCCCATACAAGGTCTAAAATTCCCTTCAGTTATGTTTTAAAATGACACATTTATTCTTTATCCATTGTTTCTATCATTCACTGGCCAATTAAAGCTTTTTTAGGGAAATAAGTAAAGGTTTGGTATTTTAAATGACTTCACAGGTTTCAGACGTATATGCTCAAAAGAGGAAATGCTATTTATAAAGTTAACTAACACAACAGCATCAGAGCAAGTCTTGGCTCACCAGGCTTGTGCTTGATGTTGTCCTTGGATCCGCATTTTGAAGTCACCTTACTTACGTCCACCTTCTTGTTGAGTATCTGCACCTGTTGAAGTTGATAAAAAGATTTTTTTTAGTTCAGTTTTTAGTCTGAAAGCACAGACTGACATTAGGGTCCTTTGCCACGTTTACTTCATCTCGGGAAGGAAAACTAGAAGGAGTCAGTTTGTCAAGCTTGAGAAAACATTATAAAAATGAGAGCTTCATTTAAAAAGCTACAAAAAGTTATACTCTATCCATTCATCTTTCCAGTGTTCCAGGAACTCCCGATCATTAATGGAGCTTCTTTAGAAATGTGGACTGTGGTTGCTGACATTAGCGCTGGGGATGTCTGTGCTGCTGCTACATGTTTGGAAATGCGATATTTTAAGCTTGAATAGCTTCATTGATGAGCTAACTCCTTTTAGCACAACCTGAACACAACAGGGCTCAATCAGATGGATCTTTTGAAGCAGAAATTAACCCCCAGTGGGTCACGAGAAGCAACTTCATCGTCTATCACTGTCCTCTGCAAATGTTGCTTGTGCATCAGATTTCTGAGTGTACCAAAAACGCACGGATACAACGGTTCTGGCCAGAACTTTTATTAAAACAAACAAACAACAACAACAAATAAATAAAAAACAAATAAAAATGTTTAACATGTTAAAATCTATGTAATTAATCAAAATGAATGCATTAAAGCTTCGGTCTTAGAAGTTACTGTATTTGAAAGCAGGGCCAGAAAAGCATCCCATGATAGGACCAGTACATCCAGCACATCCAGTGCTGCCTAAAACACCTGGGTGAATGTGACACAATGACACATACAAAAAAAACAGTCACAGCCAATCAGAGTTAGTGGCAGAACAGGGCGACAGAGGGGAAGTTTAAGGAAGCATGGGGAAGGTGAAGCAGGTTCATTCGGGGTGGGGGTCGCTGGAGCCATAGGGTGTGCTTTGAGCCTCAGTGACGTCACCCACTGGTTTTCTGAATTAACTTGAAACTTGGAGTACTGCTTTGGATTTTTTGAAAGCAGAAGGGACCTCATCTGGTGATGAAATTCTTAAGAACCTGGATCCCTTACAATGATTATTCAAGGAACCACCACCTGACTTAGAAAAGTGAGCAAAGGAACTTAATTACATTTGGTTAGGAGATTAAAGTCTAATTTGTCATCTTTGTTCTGGTTTGAGTCGAGTTGTTGACTTTCTGACTGGAGCTTCTGAGCAGAGTTTGTGGCCCAGACAGTACTTACATTCCCTCCACCAGGAACATGCTTCATATTGTCCTTGGAGCCCAAGCGTGAGGTGACGTGGCTGAAGTCCAGCTTTTTGGAGACTATTTGAACCTATACGAGTACAGCACAGCGGCAAGAATGGAGAGGGCAGAGAAGGGCCAAAGAAGGGAAGGGTAGCACAGGGGGAGGAAGTTAGACAGGAGAGGTGAAGCAGAGGGTGAGGAAGACAGGATAGGAGAGGCAACCACCACAGCTGAGGTTAGAAAGGACAAGACAGCAGGAGAGAGCAAGGTTCAAGAGCAAATCCTACCATGGCTGCCAATTCACATTTAAAAATGTAATTCTAGGATACCTTATTCATCATAAAGAGTAACTAAATGTTGGCGTAACTCATATAGTCAGAGTTGTTATAAATGGTGATGTAGTGGACAGGAAGGACCTCTGGTAGAAGTTAAATCTGGAAAAGCCTCTGACTGAAGACTGTACTGTATAACAGTCTCATGACATGCCAACAGTTGAATATCTGGGCAGCAGAGATGACATATTAATGTGTCCTGGATGACACCATCAGTTGTTGGCAAGCACTGCTAATCCACCTCATTTGATTTTGCCGCCAGTCTTTAAATCTTTTTCTGGCCGTTTAGATAGAAAGCCAGGAAGGAAGACGTTGGAGATGGGGATATGACCATTGGTCATTATGATTGATTGATTGATTGATTGATTGATTGATTGATGGATTGATGGATGGATGGATGGATGGATGGATGGATGGATGGATGGATGGATGGATGGATGGATGGATGGATGGATGGATGGATGGATGGATGGATGGATGGATGGATGGAAGAGATGATTTTAACTTCCTCCTCCTCTCAGTAAGGAATTGTTAACAGAAGAAGGCAAAGAACTGCTTTAGGAGAGACTGAGTTGCAATGAAGATGATGTGAAAGAGGGTCCAGCGAGCACCAAGAGTCTCGATAAGAGTCACTGGATCAGGTTACCAAGATGGCAGAGTTTGAATGCACAGTGAGGTAAAGACTTTAGGACAACACAACGCAACACCAAGAACAACAAAGAGGATTCCTCCATCCAAGAAAAAACATCTACTATGGGGTTAGCCATTATGGGTGTGGTGCCAGCAGCAAAGCATTCTGATCCTATCCATGTGTAAAGTTGCTTATCATCCAAAGTGAACTTGACTTCCTCAACATTCTAGTCGAGAATACTGGTATAAATAAAGTGGGATGGTTCCACAACTATTTGGTGATGACCTGCACATTTTTCAGCATTGTGTGAAATATATTCTAAGGCAAAAGTGACAAACGCTGAAATTTGGGACTTGTGATGTAAACCACACACTGAGATCAGGTGGTCCGTTCTTAAAAAGCAGGTGAAGGAGCAGAGGCTAGCGAACTGTGATTCATTCTAACCAAGTGATGACAAGAAGTTCACACTGAGGTTGATACCCGCCATGTCAAAGCAACTCCATATTAACTTTTAGTTTTAAAAGAAGTTTTTTTTTATTTAAAAATGCTTTAAAACATGCAATTTTGCAATTACTTACCGTTTAGACACACAAAAAAGACCTCAAAATACCACAATATCTTTGTCCCTTCCAAAGATCTGGCAATGATTGCAAACACTGAACAGCTTTGATATGACAGAGAATACTTGTTTAAAACGCTGAAATAATACTGGGTTCTATTTTGACCCCCTAAGGAATGAATGAATTAGTGAATTAGAGACACAGTATGGCAGAATACATAAAATGGAAAAAAACAAAACTGTTTCTAATGACTGAGGCTTAATTCATGCCTCAGTCCAGCCTACTGTTGGCTCAGCTGAACCTTCATGACGAAAATCTGTGCCTCTGCATGAATGTCAATAAAGCCTCAATGGGAGTCTCCGATTTTTGACAATGCCATAAGTGACAATGCAACTCTCATTCAGCAGGTGGCGCCAAACACAAAGCAGAGAGTGAGATTATGTACAGAGGGAGAAAAACAACGGATTGTTTTTAAGGAATACAGCTGTGAGATCTGCTGTAACATACATTTTTCCCCCCATGAATCACAAGGACACACATCTATCCTCATATCATGACGAGAAATCTTCCAGTTAACATTCAGTTAATCGCCCTCCTGACCATTCTAGAACCATGACAATAAAATTTCAGACTAACTGATTTGTCAAGCTTCTATCAAAAAACAGCTAATGAACGTATGAATGAACGTATGAATGAATGAATGAATGAATGAATGAATGAATGAATGAATGAATGAATGAATGAATGAATGAACAGAGCATAAGGAAGTGCGTGTTGGGGAGAATGGAGGGGGACTCACTTTGCCCTGGCTGCTTTCTTTGGCGGTGACGCCCCTTTTCAGAGAAGCAGAGGCCACCTGGGAAGAGAAGCCGGCTCCCGATCAATGAGAGCCACTGGCAGCAACAAACTGAGAGGAGGCGGCCGACGTGCACAAAGACATTTGTGAATGCCAGTGGATAGTGGGTTAAAAGAGTGAGAGAGATTAAGAAACTTTCTAAAAAGTCCAAAGGTGGAGGGAATATTAGTAAAATTAGGCCGAGATAGGGGGAAACAAGAGAAGAATGCATTGATCTAGGAAGTTAGTTCAATGAGAATTTTATTCCTGAAGCAGTCGAAATGTTTTCAGGGTAACTTGTGATCAGGTCTTTGTGTATGCAAATGACACCTTTGAGGGTGGATCATGTGTGGCACGATGGGTGAAAGCGTTACTATGGAGTGTTTATTGCAGTTAGTTAACATGCAGAGGAAAAGGTGAGAGATGAGAAGATGATGACGATAGCGACCATTTCTACTTGTGTTGGGTGCTGGTCATTTTGGCCCAGTTTTGGTTGTTTCACACTCAATGTTTCCTTCATCAGTTTGTTGCAGTTGGGGGCATATTTTATATTTTATATGGTTTAAATTAGTTGTAGATATTCTATCTCTGGTCTAATGTACTGAAATGCGGTTTTATATCTCTTGGAAATGTTTTTCTCAAGCCTACAGAGAAAACTGGCTTAGCCATTTACATGTTTTCAAGACACAAAAAAAGCCTAAGAAACTAAAAAATTGTCAATTTTAACTCTTTATGTAAATATGTTCTTGAACAACCGTTGGCTATCTGTTTAAACTAAAAGCAAGTAGACCATCCATCAGATGTGGGGGCGTGGCCATCCCCATGGACACACCTCTTACACAGGGGGCTATTTAGAGAGATAAATTAGCATGATATTTATATTTTTGGACTTTGGGAGGAAGCCAGAGTACCAGGAGAGGACTGTGGTAAAACATGCAAACTAGCAACAAAGCTAACATTCAGTCTCATTAGGTCTTGTACATTTCGTTTGAAAATTTTCTGTTAATATAGACACCAACTGTCGTATTTTTTATTAAGATAATCAAACAGTGAGAAACTCATGACGGCTTCTCATAGCACATGCAAAATGCTATGAGATTTTAGCATTTTATGACTATTCACCAGTCATACTCGAATTCTTTGTTGCATTCAACTACAAACAAAAATAACCAGAAACAAAATGGTTTTAGTGTGTAAGTAAGAAATGGTTTGTTTATGGGTACAAATCCACGAAGGGCTGAATCGACCAGGAGCCAACATGTTTAGAACTGGCTGCACATGAAGACACTTTTGCTCAAAGAGAAGAGCGTTAGAAGAAACACAAGTAAAGAGACAACTCCGGGAGACACTGCACCATTTTAATCACAGACCCTGCAGTTTGAGAACACTTCCAGTTAGTCTGGGAGGATTTGGAATCGGAATCAGAAATTGCATGCTGAGAGTAAGGCAGTTGAACGAGAAGTCCATCAGACACAGCAGAACCTACCTTCCCGCCACCAGGCTGGTGCTTTATGTTATCAGTGGAGCCGATCTTTGAGCGGACGTTACGGATGTCGGGGTCTGGCGCTGTGCCGGGCCGAGCCGTGGGCCTCGTGGTGGCGCTCGCTGTCGTGGATGCAGTGGGTCGCTGGGTGCGGGGCACCAGGGGCTTCTTCTCTGCTGCTGTGGCCGTGGCGGAGGACAGCGTAGCCGGTTTGGTCGCTGTTGTTCGAATGCGAGACGCAGCGGTGGTGGAAATCGTGCTCCTTGAGGTGGTGGAAGTGGTCTTGGGCTTGGTAGAGTCAGCTGGAGGGAAAGTTTACACAGTGCATTCAAAATTCTCTCCTTAATGTAGTTATAATTGTTTTTAACAAGTTTAGGAATTTGCAATCTTATTGTTCCTCTATGGTGCAACCTGCCCCCGATGCTTCCTCATGGAGGGCGAATGACGGTAACTACCAGTGGTTTTAGCTGTCAAGCTGCCAATATAACATGCTAAATCTTAAATGTACGTGTAATATATAAAAGAAAAAAGGATGCAATGCTTGGCTACTAATTGTCAGCACTATGATAACTAGATAACAAAAACAAACTTTTATAGTTTAGTAAAAAGTTTTAGTTAAAAAAATAGTGAGGGAAATAGAAGTTAATTATGCTAGCTTGAGTTTGACAACATTAACACGTAGACGTGCTGCAGAATTTGGAGTGATTTGGTTCACAGCAAAAAAAAAATGGCGACCCACACACCAATTCTCTGAGAGATCATCAGTAGAGCAGGTATTTAAATGAGCTAATCAATCATCGCTGTGATAACATGATCACTTATTGCAAAATAAACATCAGGCCTGAAAACAGAGTACTGTAACAGACTGAATGTTATTTTTTGTGTGTGTGGGAAATGTTTTCATGTTTTTGGTGTTGAATCCTGATACACAAGTGGAGTCAATCAGCTCCTATGGCAACGGGTGTGTGCAGTCAGAGCAGTCCTACATTAAAGTGAGTTTGAACTGAAAAATTATTGTAAAAATGATTTGACACATTCTTTAAATATATCAACAAACAAAAACAAATGAGCATGACGGCACATTATGTTCTTTATTATATGTGTGTATGAATGGAAACATTCTAAATCTACTTTGTGTGTCAATAATAGCTTCACAAAATCTACTTTATGAGGAAGAAAATTACATTTAAGACAAAAATCAACACTATTAAAGGAAGGATTTCTTAAAGAACTTCAAAGTCTCTTAAGATTTCTCGCTTAATCCAAAGGCGACCAGATAACTGCAAAAATCAAGGCTGAGTTATCCAAGTCGCCACACATAGAAGAGGAGAAAAACAGGAAGAGCATTCTCTGCTCTCAACTCTGACAGATATGACAAAGGAGACACGGGCTGTGAAATGAAAAACGAAAAAAGCTGAGAAACAAGCAGAAAGGCAAACAGGACAGACAAAAAGAAGCAGAAGGATGTTGGAATCACCATTATTAAAGGCAAATATTCATGGCTTGACTTTAAAATCTTCTCTTGTGTGGGTAAAGCCGATTTAACATAATATCTTTGACTTCAGCATCCACAGGCAAGATGCACTCAGGCACTACATTTGTGCCAAAGAAAATCTGTCATCCATATTTATTTGGCCCCTCTTGTCAGCTATTCCTTCATACTGCTGAGCCATGCTGAATCACATGTTGTGCTATCAATCCTCCCTGAAAGCTTAGGGAATATCTCTGACTCTTTTTCAGGACATCTTTAATTGAGGAAATCCGCCCCCATTGCTTTGACGGAGCTTAAGAGTAATTTGACTTTCTATATACGAACCCTGGCAGATTAGACAACTTGAGGCTGCATCAGCAAGAGCTGCAAACTCCTGTCAACAGCAAGCAGCTGGTAATCCACAGGCTGCTGTGCTGGAGGTTTCAAAAGTCTATGGAGCTTTTCAGCAGCAAAGTCTTTCTCTACTAGACCCAGAGCCATGGTTGGACTGTCTGTCTGACTCGGTTACCCCTCTCTACTGGGGTCCATCGTCAACAAAAGTAATGAACCTGTAAGGCAAAGAAAGTCTATCTAATTTGCAAGAACATTCAAAGTCAATCTTATAATACGTTTTTAAAATGTATCATTTTAAAAACAAAATGGTGGTCAAATGGGAGCTTGGCAGGGAGCTCTGGCTTTTTGAACCCATGTTAGCAGGAGGTGTAAAGTACTCCGCGTGACTTTAACCAGTTCATTCCCTCACCAGACTCCTCCCTAGTCCAGCTTCTACATCTCCAGATGTGGTACAAGCCGGGTTGAGCCAGGTACTGCACACAATTTGATTGACATAAGACCATATTCATTAACTGAGCCATGGATTTATCTTAACAACATTTTAATCACCTTTTTTGGTCGTAGTATGCAAGCTACAAATCAATAATTCCACAGTCAAACCTTGAGGTCCAAACCTTTTTATCAATTGTGACAGAAGAGCACACACAGTGTCAACAGGATGGGGAAACCCACAACGAACAACATAAACTGGTAGATTTTGGAGAAACTGACCACCTGAGTGTCACTTTCTCCATAACTGATGTCATGGGAGCGTCGACCACAGCTCCTGCACAAACACGGTCTGCCTAGATGTCCCAGTTCCTCCACATATTCAAGTCAACATAGTGAGGAACACACTCCCAATGGAGACACACCAATCTTGGCTAGGACCGAATCAAACATTAGAAGGAGACAGAGTTTAACTGAAACATGTGGTGACAGCTAAGGATAGCATGCAAACACTGATTATAAATGGCCCAAGAAGACAGCCCTGAGGAACCCCACATTTGATTTTTAGTCACTCAGCTTTATAACTGCTGTCTAAAGTATCCCTGAGATGTATAACATTAAAATATAACTGAAAAGATAGAAGAGGAGAATATAGGATTCAAGACGTTGGAAATAAAGAATTAATATATTCAAACCAAAAGCTGGAGTAAAACTGTATCAGTAAAAATGTGGTGTATTCAAGTCTGACCTTATAATTTCAAGGGTCATTTTGAAGAAAATCGATTGATATCACTTAGTATTTTTATGAATCAAGATGTGTGATGTCATGATGATGTGTCCATAATTTATGAATATAAACTGGTGCAGTTTCATGATACCTGTTGAAGTCCTAACAGTGGTGGGCTTCTTCTCTTCTCCTGGTTTGCTGCTGTCAGCTTTAGAGGCTGAAACAGATATTGTGAGAAAAGATGTAAACGAATCAATGAGAAAGAGGCCGACGTGCAATAGCAGGGTTATGTCATCCAAACTGGACGTACCCAGAGGCTTTTTGGCTGCAGTAGTAGTAGTTGTGCGAGTGGACGCGGCTGTGCGCACCGATGAAGCGGTTTTGCTGGCTACAGTGCTCACCATTCCGTTTTTGGTAGCGGGGCCGGAGGCAGGGTGACTCGTGGTGCCACTGCCGGCCTTCGGCACCAAGGGGCGCTTCTCTGTGGTGGACTGTGATGGGAGAAAAGAACAGAGAAGCAGTGATTCAAAGGCTGCTGACTGACTGAAATTCAGGTCAGACTTTTTCATCTGTTTTTATATTAGATTCTTTACAAGCCCCCCTGTTTCGGGGCTTTCAAAGTTGATAAAAATGTAACTGCATCCTTTTTAAAATCTATCATTTCACATCATGAAGAAAGAGGATTTCATTCTGTTAAACATGATTGCATCACCATGTAGCCCGTTGGATGATGCCATGCTCCAAATCCAGCCCAGCCATCCTGAACTGAGTCACCTGCACCCCAGGGGGCCGCGGGCTAAATAAAGGCCGCCAGCGCCTGGGTTACTGTCATACTGGCTGCATTTGACAAGGTCACCAACAGATGGGGACAGAGAGGTGGATTTCAAGAAACTTCATCAACCTTGTTACAACTGTAACCTACAGTACATAGTGAAGAAACAATTAGTCTGAGGAAGTTTTTAAATGCTTCTAGGAATTTGCCATTTTGCCATTTAAATTGAAAAAGGTAAAATAACCAAAGCAAGTTGCACAACTGAAGCTGATTTATTTCTCAAGATTGAACATCTGAATGGACTCCACTGGGTCATGCTGCGAAAATGACAGACATCAATCAATAAACTATCTATGGTTTTATGAAACCTGGGCAAACAGTTATAAAAAAAATTATTTGTGGTTTTCTAATTTTGTTTTTCTACATAAAAAATTAAAAGTGTAATGTGCATCTTAGTCAGCCCCTTTTACCTTAGTGTAAAATGAGTCCACATCTATGTAATTTGATTGAACTGCAAATCCAGAATAAGTATTAAAGTCCACCAGTGAACTTACAACATCATGATGACCTTCAACATGTAACTCAGGCCAGATGTGGATTTTTTAAAGCAGTGTTAGGTTAGGGATCCCTGTCCCATGCTCACACAGCACTGGTCAATCCATCATCTGATCATTTGATTCTGGTGTGTTGACCAAAGGAGACATCTAAGACATGTGAGCCATCTGCCTTTGAACCCTTGAACCTTTGAATGCCCTCTGTTAACTCTGGACAAACTGCAGAGATTCAAAACTCAGGCAGGAGAATCTGTTGATAAATGATCTATTGGTTGTGTGTTCCATAAATCTGGTCTTTATGGAAGTGTGCCGAAGAAACTTGCTATGTATGAGAGGCAGCAAAAATGTAATATGTATCTAGTTGTGTGAAGTAAACTTTCAGATTGCTCCTACAGAGCTTTTCGTAAACCTTCATCCTGCATGCTTACCTTCGGTTTAACGTCTCGTGTGCCTGTGGTGGTGGAGGGTTGGGATGATGGACGACTAATGGAACTGGCTGGGGGTCGTTTAGGCCCAGCAGCGCTTATGGAAGCTGTCTTGGGTGTGGTTGTTTTTCTGTCTGTGGTAGTGCTGGTGGAGGTGGGTGTGGGGCGTTTGGCGGTGGCTGCGGCTGAGCCACCGGCAGGAGCGGTGGCTGGCCGCATTTTGGCAGCACCGACCGGTTTGGTCACCCCTGTGGCGGGCTGCCACGACAGGTCAGTGATGGAAGGCAAAATAAAGAGAAGCAAACAGAAAAAAAAAAAAAACATCAAATCATAGGTAGCGGCAATGGGGCTAAGAAGTGCAAGCAGCAATTCAAGAAAAAAATGTCAAAATAATATGCTGTGAATTTTTTTATTATAAGGATAAAAGCTTAAAATAAAGAGAAACAAAACTGGAATCTGAAGCATAAACAATGGATACTGTAAATGCTTGATGACGATGAGTTACAAGTTAAATATCCAGCCTTTTTTCCAATCGCTGATATATTCTGATATATCCAGCTATATTCAGGATTAGTGAGGTGATTAGGTAAAATGGAAAAGATGTGTTAAATGTTCATTCAAGCTGTCACTTAGTGAAATCAAGCAGGGAGAAGTAAGCAAATTTCAGGAAGGCTGAATTTAGCTTGGCTAAGTTGCTGTGTCTTATCCTCTAGAAAAGTCCAGTTTAATCTCTTCCAGAAGATGCTGGATTAGAAAATGTTAGCAGTTTTATTGGAATCTCACATTTAAGGTAAAGGTAGATGTCTGCAGCTAGCATAGCCGAGTGTGCTAAATGTGCTAAGTTGCAATTCACTCATATAAAATTCTAAAGATGTTGATTTGTAAGCACCTGTGAAAAATTAGGTTAACAACCAGAATTTCATGACTTAAATTATTTAACAACACTTCAGAACTGTGTGCATCCAAACAGTCCTTAGCAAGTATTCATTTTGTTAAAAATATTTGCATAGGTATTACATTCCAGGCATGCAAATTCTGGATGCCGGTAATATATCTGCCTTGCTGGATAGGATTTCACTGCGGCCAATTCACAAGCTTGGTGCAAAATCTGTAATGGTTGTGAGGCTAAAGCTAATAAACTGACATTGTGACATTGAAACATTGAGCTGAAAAAAAGGAATGTGTTACAATAACATGTTTTCCTGATATAGTTCAAGTCTAATGTTTATGTTGTGTTTTATTCCCAAGTAGCTCTGTACTCTAAACCTGGAGGATTTTACTGTATTTACAGATCTTTAGTGATGCAAGACACGGCATGTTCTCCAGCTGTGGGCTGTTTTTGACAGAGATAATGTTTGAGCTTAAGCATTTCATTTTAAGGCAGTCAAAACTTTAATTTATTGTGCTTACTGGAACAATATTTTGTAGGGGTACACTGATAAAATTTTTCTGGCTGATCACTGATCATGTTCTTTAAATAGTCTCACCTGCCAATTCAGATTTTGGTCAACGCCACTTTAGTTTTTGTCTGAAAAGTCACTAAATATAGCGACAAAGTCACTAAATTGGCAAGAGTGGGATGATTATTGTTAGCTGCACATGTGCAGACATGACCTGGTGGGTGGATCAATCAGTCCTCCCTCAAGGCAGAGAGAAAGGGGACAGTAGGTGATTCAGACATCTGTGGAGGTAGATAAGATTGGTTTCAAATGTGTCAGCCAGTCATCGTTACCCAAAATTAAGGAAATCGGGTCTGATTTATATGTGCACACCTAATGTAGTTCTTAAAGAGAATTGTTAATTGTATAAAACCAGTTCATCAGCAGGTGGAAATTTGTCTCAAAATATTTGATTGGTGCATCAGGATTTTGTGGTAAAGCTCAGCTCATAGATAATAACCTCCAAATGTTTCAAGAATGTCTAATTCTTTGTTTGTAATGAATCATAACTCCGTTTAGTTTTTGGTGCAAGTCAGACTTCCTCTGTTTAGAACTGGACTGATGGATTATATTTGAATCTGTATCGGCAATGCAGTCTTCTGAAAACATGACTGCGACTCGTTTTGATGGTTCATGTGGGGCAATCTACAGCCTCCAGGGTAGATCGCCTCTGCATGGAATAAGTCCTACCTTGGTCTTCCTGTCTCCAGCTGACAGGTCCTTGCTTGCTGTTGCGCTGCTTCCATTGGTCGCAGTCTTCACAGGTTTCTTTGCCTTGTCTCCATCTGCTTTGACAGCCTTGTCCTTCTTACCGTCTTTCTTCTCTACTGTCTTTTTATCCACCTTCTCCTCCTTTTCTGTCTTCGGTGCTTCTTTTTCAGCAGGCTTCTCCAGAGGCTTGGCTGCATTGTCCTTTTTCTCCACCGTCTTGGCTTCCCCGGTGTCGGTCTTTTCTTTCTCTGCTGCTGCCTCGGTTTTCAGCTCCACATCGGCCTTCGTCTCTGTCTTATCGTCAGTGGGGTGAAGCTGCTGCTCTGAAGTCGTTTCCACTTTGTGCTGGCCTTTGTCATCCTTTGTCTCCGATTTTTCTGCCATCTCATTTGTTTTCTTTTCTGCTTTTTCTTCCACCTTGGTATCCTGGTCCTTGTCCAGCTTCTCTGCATCTACCACTTTCTCGTTGGGCTTGTCTTCCACTTTCTCGTTGGACTTGTCTTCCATTTTCTCGTTGGACTTGTATTCCACTTTCTCGTTGGACTTGTCTTCCACTTTCTCGTTGGACTTGTCTTCCACTTTCTTCTCCTCCTCTTTGGACTTCTCGTTTTCGTCCACCTTTTTGGCTTTCTCACTGTGTTTGTTTTCCACTTTCTCTTCCTTTTTCAGTTTCTCGTTGGTGATCTTCTCTACATTATCGTCCTTGTCCTCCATCTTGTCGATCATCTCTACCTTTTCAGTCTTTTCCACTTTGACAGGTGATTCTTCCATCTTGGGCTTTTTCTCCTCCTTCTCTTCCTTCAGTTGGACGGTTTGCAGTTTCTCCATTTCCTTGTCTTTTAGCTTCTGTGTTTCCTTTTGATCATCCACTCTTTCTGCCTGCTTCTCCATCTCCTTTGTTTTGTCTGCTTGTTTTTCCTCTTTGACATTTTCCGTCTCCTGATCGTTTGTTTTCTCCTTGCCCTTTTCTACCTCATTCGCCACTTTGACCAAACTTTCATTAGTGGTGAATTCAACCTTCACGCTCCCGTGCTCAGCTTTGTTCAGCACATCAAAAGCCTCCACCTTCTGCACACCATCCTCCTGTTTGTCCTTCTTCTCTGTCTTGTCAGATTTAACTGCAGACAAAAGAAAGGAAAAAAAGGTTATTAAATCGTAGAGGCAGATAATCCTAAAAATCTTTAAAGTGTAAAAAGTAATTAAGTAACAGTTTCTTTTTGTTCTGTGATAGGGAACCAATTTAAATCTTTGCTTCAAGCAACAGAAAACCCAAAACAAAGCTAATGCTATGATGACGACAGATATAGGAGATATAACTAATTCATCCATACGATCACTGATCTTGTTGTTTGTGAGTATAAAGTTGTCAGGTCAGAAATCATCTGTTGTTCAGTGTGGTTTTTAAATAAATCACCCACCAATGTCTGTACATGTTCAATCTGGATAATTTTACCAGTGAGAACTAGCTGAAATAGTGAGTCTTTTTTTCAGTGTCTGAGCTAATTGAACAGCAGACTATCTGTAGTTCAGCTGCACTTTGTTGAAGCACCTTCTAAACACTGTTATAAGCAAACTAATGGTTCTTGATATAAAGTTTTGGCAGAAAAGTTCAGTTTGCACCGTAACATAAAACATGACCTGATTAGATACAGAAAGATAAGACTTTAAGCTACTTCCAGTCACTATCGCTAAGTTGTAATAGATCAATAATTAACTTATCCTGTGGACAATATTTGTTGGGAGAACTGAGAGTGCGGAAGCATCAGAGTAAAACTGCTGCTCAAAACGGGAGAAGAAATTGTATTGATCTGAATGCTGACAAAATGATCATTTTCAGCTCCAAATTCATGTCCAGTAAGTTAAAAAAACATACAAAAAACATTTGTGCAACAATCACTTCTGAAATCATCTGAAGTTACTGAACAAAAAAAAACAAGTAATGTCTCCACTGAAGTAAGTCAAATAAAATTGCCTTCAAAACTCACAAAAAAAAATATTCGAAAGAAAACTGTTTAGGAAGCTGAAATAATCAGGCACAGTACTACTTGACACACTATTGGCGTGCGTTTGCATCGCAGCCAATACAGGAGCATTTTCCTTGGCGGTAAGCTCACCATACAGGAAAAAAGAAATCAGAATGAGAATGTAAACAATCAGAGGAGGGCTAAGACAAAGAGATAAAGACAGGACTGGTCTTCGATCGTGGTGGTTGAGAGGCAGAGAAGCAAATATTGATTATCACATATAAAAAGATGGGAATGAAGAGGAGAAAATACAAGAAATGAAAAGGGAAACAAAGGAAGAAAAAACAGGATCGGGACATTTGTGAATAAATTTGTTTTTTTCAGGTAGAATTGAATATTTGATATAATCCCAGCCTGGTAATGAATGGTTCTTCCTTTTGTTTGTACCCTTGCTAACAGAACCAGTTTTTTTGACCACTGTCTTGAACATAAAGTGGCCAAATCCTCAAACTGTGACATCTGACCCTTTCCAGAGAACACAAACAGGCCGCTGTAAAATGTAGCGGTTTGAACAAAGACTTCACTTTCTGTGCTGTAAACATGGAGGGAGTTAGCAGATCAACCTGATCTTTTAATTAGGGCAGAAACCCGATACGTGTCACAGCTGTGAAAAGCCTGCAGAAAATGGCTTCATTAAAGCTACCAGCGGGAGCTTCCCCCCAGGCTACTTTCCCTCTAACACTTTTCCTCCTGCAAGCATCTCATTTCCACAAACTGGATTTCTGCATTTTATTTCTTCATGTCATCTAACCTTACATCCAGCAACATTTTAAGTAATCTATTGGTTGGTTTAGCTAACTGTTGGTTAGCTAAACCAACAGTAAACTTGGTTTAACCAACAGTTAGCAACAATGCTAAACCAAGTTTATCAGCTAACTTTAGTTAGGCAGCTAACAAGGGTTAGCTAACTAGCTAAACCAAGTTTAGCTAACTTGGTTTAGCTAACTGTTGATAGTCTGGGGCTAGAAGCACCCAGCATGGAAAAAGGAGATCTTCAGAAGATGATTTCACAGAAACAGGATAATATAATCATTGCTCTCAAGGTTCTGTAAGGTGTAACAGTGTCGTGTTTTACAGGACATGGCTGATAATCCTCCACATTTGGCAGCGGAGAACAATGAGCATCTGGGTGCAGCAAGCCAATTCAGTTCAAGGTTTCATTAGCATAATGAGAACACTTAACCCTCATTTAGGGCTGTAACAGCTTAAACTCTCCCAGAGAGCTCTGCTTCCACTCAGTGGTTTTTGTTCTTGTTGTTTAACGTTAAAATATGCAGACTCTGCTGTTCTATTCTAGCTCCGCTTAAGGCTGTCTCTAATAAAAATCCATGCTGGGAACTTGGATATGCTGCTCTATTCCATCGTCCCATCATGATGCACAGCTTATTGTTTGGTAAACAATTGCAGACTAGTTTCTGAAGCACTTTTTAGCGGCCCCAAGAGGATTATGTAATCGGCCCGTACAAGACCCTATCGAAACCCGGCACTGCTTAGTGAAAAAAAGAAAAACTTTAAATGAAAACGTAGGGTCTGAAAGTGATGGGATAAAATCAATCTAAGAGGTGATACAGATACATTTGGTAGACATATTAAGCAGCTGTTGAAAAGTGATGGAAAAGAGACATATATTTTTGTTTTTTCTGAAAACTAAATTGCAATATTTTCACAATAAAATAATTGGCATTGTAAGACTTGCGTTTGCAAAAACAAGAACATTTTCTTTTTTCTGCTCCTTTAAGCAACAGATGACCAGTTTTAGAGCGATTGCTCTGTGACAGACTGTCGACCTGTCCAGGGTGACCCCGCCTCTCGCCCGGAACGTTAGCTGGAGATAAGCACCAGCAACCCTCCCGACCCCACTAAGGGACAAGGGTGTAAGAAAATGAATCAATGAATGAATGGATGGATGGATGGATGGATGGATACTCTTAATGACTCAGAGGTAAACACAAAGCCCTTTCAAAAGCATTTCAACATCATCTAGGTAAAGTCACAACAAGTGAATTTAGTGCACCTCTAACACTGAATGCAGTAGTTAATTTTATTTTAAAATATGAACATTAAACTTTTGATTTTTAAAATTTTAATCTTTAAAATCATTCATCTTAACATGCAAAAATTATATGTGATGCTTTAAAATATTGTACCATATTTAACTGATTAGAATAGAAATAAGTATCCATGTAAAAATTAATGCAAGAAAAGTACAAGAAAATAGAGATTATAGCCTGTTAATATCAAATTTCAGGGTGTATGAAACACGGAATGCTTTTTACCTCGTCTTTGATGAGTTTTCTTCTAATCTTCTAAGTTTTAAAATTATTATGTTTAACTATAACAACGAGTGATATGCTGTGTAGTATGAAGTGAACAGCTCAGAATGCTGTACTAATTCCCCCAGACCTATGAGTGGCGCTAAACATAAAGTGTGGGACGTGACCAGAAAGCACAACAAGAAAACAAGATTAGCAAACAACAAAGTGTGAGTGGAGTTTTTTGTAAAACGTTTTGCATCAAGAGAACCTTTGAAATGTTCTCTCATTATTGTTAACTATGAACATGTAAAGACTTTCTTTGCATGTTCTTGACATTTAAGTTGCGTAGATACAGGTTGTCACAAAAGTGACACCCTGTAGTTTTTCATACCGTGGTGCCAGGGGTATTGCTGGTGTGTCTCTACATAAAATGGTCAAGACTGGTCCTTCCAAACATTTTTAGACCAACACCATAACGGCAATTGGCACCGTTCTGTTGAGAAAACCCTAAGTCCAACTCAGTTATGGTATAAGAAGAGACCATTTAATTGGTTATCATGGAGGCTGATGCAGGCTGGCAGACAGACAAGAAGTTAAGCTGATTTCTTAGGCAGGTTTTTCTGTTGTTGCAATGAGACGTGGCAGGTGATCTTCACTGCCTGATGTGTTACAAGGTGATGAAAATATGATCTTTTGGACAAAAGAAACAATTTTCAGAGATGTCACTGCACCTGCTATGCTTTGAAAGGCCATAGTTTGACTGACAGTTATTGCCTGGACAACAACTGTCAGACAAATTACATGGCAGAAGATAAAACAGCGTAAAGAGTGAAATACCATTATCCGGATTGCAGGGCCTCTTCTTAAACAGATTGTGCATAATGCGACAAACGTCTCTTGGTGCGGTCTGCCTCAAGGGACCAAGTTATCAGGAAGTATATTACTGACTTCATATCCCCATTAGTTCTAACACAACCTCGCTGTGTTAGAACGAGGTTGTGTTCCAACAACAGGACAACCTATCTTCAAGACAGCCTGTAAGTCTGATGACCTTCAGCCATTCTTATACTAAAACTCTACTACAGACAGACCCACCTTTGCCCTCTAATGGCTGCTATGCCAGCTTTTTTTTTGCCAGGTAAGGTAATTTTATTCCTGTGAAAGTCTTTCATATTTCTTCATCTTAAAACTTTATTTCTCTAATTCATTACATCTGTTAAAACTATCCACCAAATTTATTCATGCTGTATGCTACACTTCATCTCGTCATCGGCACATCTGCACTCACGTGTTCTGCTAATGCCTTTTAACACTGTCTGGAAACCCCACCCCTCCATTTTCCTCTTTGTTTTTCTTCCCATCATCCATTCTGGAGAGACACGGCAAAGACAAAGCCACCACTACAGATCAATGTTTTGCTTTTGCTTTTGTTGGATAACAGCTTAAAAAACCAGACTGAAAATGCTTGAGCTTGTAAGACTGACACACATCAGCAGCTACAGATATCTACTAATGACCTTCCTAGGAATGCAAGCAGATCAGTGCAGCACATCACAACCTCAGGCTAGATGACTCTGCCACACTTCTGTTTAAACTTCACTGTAGTAGAAAATAAAGAATGATGCCCCTTTAATCCTCTAGTGGTCAGGCTGGCTGTCTCTGCCAGACTCAGCCTTGTGCCTGGTCGTGAAAACAAACTCAGCATGCCAACAGAAAAGGAGGAGGAAGAGAGACAAAGAGAGCCGGCATGATATGAGTGAAAATGGTGTGGGATCGAGACAATTCGATGGAGAAAACGTTCTGAGCCATTTTTCAGTGACAGTAACTTCCCTTTTAAACTGAACAGTCATCATTTAATGCGACCATCAACTGCTATAAGACCGATCACTGCAGTCTCCTATGCTCTTCAAAGGAGGAAAACAGACAGAAAACCGTAACCCCCTCACCCTAGTGGTTACTATTCACAATCTGACAAGTGATTATGTTTGCTCAGTTTGTAAGGTAAGGTAAGGTAATTTTATTTATATAGCACATTTTCAACAACAAAACAATTCAAAGTGCTTTGTTTGTGCAAACCTGAGGCTTAAAGCATCACATATGAGCAAACTGAATATCATCAATGATCAGGCTTTTCAGCAGGTGGCTGATTACGACTCCTAACTGGCCTTTATGCCATTTTCTGCCTTAGTAGTCATTTGACATTTTTCGTCTTTGCAGGTCCAAATTGCAGGTCATCCTGAGTTCAGACACCCAGATCTGTTCTGAAATTTCTCTGAGATAATAAAAAAAATGCATTTATAACATTACCAACACTACAAATCAATATTCCATGTGCATGTTGGAAGGCTCTTTTAGGCTTTTAAATCCTTAGATAGGAACGGTCCCGATTCATCTATATAACAAGTCATTTCATAAATATGCAAGAAAATACCCTGAAACTGAAGAGTTAAAACACTAGCACAGGCTCCACCTACCATCTATGAAGGGGTTTGAGTTGTAGTTGAAATCCAGGCCAGTGCAGCCACCAGTTGCAGGGTCATCAATGCGACCCATCACAGTCCCTACGTTGCCAGCATCAAAACCTTGTTCTGCATTTGTGCTCAGTTCCTGTTCAACTTCAATCCCATAAAACTCTACTTCTTTGGGGTCATCAGGTTTAGAAGCAGTCTTCTCTTCAGTTAATGAGTCAACAATTAGTGTAGGGTAGATGTCTTCACAACTCAACCCTTTGGGGCAGAGGGGCACTGGGAGAACAATTTCTCCCAGTTCTCTCTCTTCCTTAAGGCCCTCTACTGTGACCTCTAATGGCGAGAGAGGAGAGCCAACACTTTGGTCCTTCAGAGGGGGTAATGGTGACAGGCAGAGCTGGGGCTCGGGTGCAGCTTGACGCAGATCAAGATGTGTGGCGCCAGCTGCTGAAAGGGTAGGCGGAGGTGTTGGTGGTTGATCTTCTGCAACAGTCAGTGAGCGCTTCATGGAGTGCGGTGAGCGGCGGGGACCACCCATGGATGATGGCAGTTGGGTAGATTCTGGCTCCTCTCCAACTGCATACTTATCAGGCAGCTCTAGACTTGAGGGTACCGACAAGTGGGAACACTCAGACATTGCTCGCCTCATTGCCTTCCTCTGTTGCTGAGCTCGCCCCATAAAACAGGGTTCCAACTCCTCATCTTCCTCAACCTCCTCTTCTTCACTATTATTGTCTGACAAGCCCTCAATTAATCTTTCGTCTCCGATGTCAGACACTACTCCTGTCGCATTCTTTTCACCCTTATTCAGGTGGTTATCGTTCAGTTCTCCACTGATGGGATAATTAGGGGCCACCTGAGGCATGGCAAACTTTGGGCTGGATTCAGAAAATGTTTCAGGCAGAGGGTTTTTGCATACTGTGGCCCCTGTTAAAGAGATTTCAACTGAATCTGGAGGTGCTGCACTTGTGGATGATGACAGCTCCATATGTCTGGTTGGAGAGCCAGGAACTGGTGACAGGGAAATCCTGGTACTGCCTATAGCAGAAGGTAGTCGACCTGGGGATGCTGGGGAAGGAGATGGGGAAGAGGAGACAGGGCTGTCTGGACTTTCCCCTGCGCTGCCCAGCGATGTGTTACCCATAGAGGTGCTGCTTGAGATGCCCTCACCTCTGCCAGGCACCTTCAGTGCTCTCTCCATGCTGCCCGTGCCTGGCTGTTCAAAGAAGCACAGTTTATCTTCATCTGTGAGTCCGGCTGACATAGGTCCACTACTCATCACCATGCCCTGTGGGGTGCCCATTTCAATGCCTGAAGGTTGCTGCCAATCCCAGCCCTGAACCGGCATTGTGGGTGGTACCTTGCACAGCTCACTGTACTCTGAGAAGGGAGAGCCCGGCTGCTGGTCGGAGAGAGAAGACATGCTGTCTCTCCTTTCTGTTCAATTTGGACCTCTTCCTTTGTTCCCACGTCTGTCTCTTTCCAAGTCTTGGATGACAAAAAGAAATCTTCACCACTTTTCTGCCTAAATCCTTTGTTGTCCTCCGTTGTTGTTCTTTTGCATTTGGTCACTCAGGTGTGCTCCTCTTCCTGTGTCAGTGTGGCTCTCTGCTCTGAACTCAATCACACACTGATACGAACTGAACCAGTCTGCAGCTTCTCTCTCTCTTTCTCCCTCTCTGGTCCTCATTGCTTATTGCAGTCATCATGTGACCTAGTTGTGGATTTCAATTGGCCTCAGTCAGTTCCTAGATTCCGCCTACTGTGGTGGAGTGAGTGAGCCCCCTCCTCTTTCTTTCCCCCACTGTTTTCCAGTTCTCCCATCCAGCCCTTTTTTTCTATTGCTGTGGCTCTTGGCAAAATGTAAATCGTACACACAAAACTTCATCTTCCCCTTGGGGGAACCTTGAGTGTGGGTCAAGAAGTGGTACAGTAGGGAAAACTGGATACGAACTTCAGAAATGTGTGAATCATACATTCCACAAATTTGCACCTAACTTGTATGAACACAGCTCTCACTACCAATTCAAACGCCTTATGCAGGCATTTGTCTAGCTATATGCTCAACTCACACTGTTTGGGGTTCATAGTTTCTTAATTTTTCTATACTTTAATTTTCTCAGTCTGACCCAAAGATAAAGTAAATGTCAAATCAAAGTTCTTTCAGGTTTCTTTATTAACCCTGCTAATCAAAGATTAGCACACACCCTGTTGCATGGGTCTACTATGTGAGGATTTATATTTTATGTTTGGATAGCTCGGTAGACTTAACTTTATTAGCCTTAAAATAAAGCTAAAGCTATAAATTCTTTATAGAATTTAGAGATTCTATAAGGAATCTCTACATTTTGTGGGTTAATTTGCTTTGTATGGAAATTAGGAACAGTTTAGCAGAATAGTAAGAGACAATTTAAGAGTATGGCTAGAAGAACAGATACATGCTATTATGCTGAGTCTGAACAACTTTCCTTCTGTACCTACATACAGTACATACATTTAGTTCATAAATGTATGTGTTGTATGTTACTTAGTAATCATTCTGACATGAAGCCTGGAGAACATTTCTGAGACAGACATGCTTATGCATGCACAAATACAGTCATACAAGCACTCTTTAGGCTGAATCAGACAAAAACGGCATGTCATAGCACTCAGTGTTTGACAGGATTTTAGCTTTACTTCCTGAAAACATTTACTCTTACGTCCATTTTGTATCTAAATCTGAATGTGTTTTAATGAATTCTTCTGTTGGGATGTTTTTGATTCAGATTCTAGGGAGAAACATTGTCTCCTTAGCCAACAACAATGAAACAAATAAATCTAAGTGATCATACTTTATTATTTTTGGTTAATTTTGTGTAGTATATTTAATAACAGGGTTTTCCACCAGAAGTATAGCAAAGCCCAGCGGTAGGTCACTAGGGCAGTCCACCAGTTGGCCCCTCCTTGTTTTTTTGTTAAAAATGTTAAAAGTTGACAGGAAATTTTGGAAATAAAATATCAACACAAAAGAAAATACAGCAGTGGATTGAATAAAACTAGTCTTCCTGTAGGTTGTGTATTTATAATCAAATGCCACAATAAACCTAGCTTTACCCATCTTAAAAAAAAAACAAACAAAAAAAAAAACAAATTAGAAAAACACTTAGCCTTGGGGAGGGATCAAGTAAAGCCTGGTTCCCTGCCTGGCTTACGATAAATTGAGGGAAACCCTGAATATATTTACATTTTTCTGCTAAGTTATGTGTACATTGTATTGCATAATTGCATCCAGTTAAAGACATGAAACAATGAAGCCCAATTTAGCAATGAATCTGATGATAGAGGAAAGAATGAACAAGGGATTGACATGATGGTCCAGTGCAGAACCACAGTTTCAAATAGAAGAAATCCAAAGGTCTCCTTTATCTGACATATATCAAACTTTCTTGTGAAAAGACAAGTATTTTAGTTCTTTCTATGTTAACTGAAGAAAAACATCAACAAAAAGAAAAAAAATGTTGTTGGAAAAAAACACCAGAATCAGCATGTTTTTAAAAATATGCAATTGGTCAGTAAAATGCAATCAAGGAAACCTTATTTTTTAGGGTGAGAGGGCTCGATATTCAAAAACATATCGAGTCACAGCACAGAATAATGACATGTCTTTTAAATTAGAATCTTTACAAAAAGGAGAAGATGCAACAAAACAAAATGGACCCAAAAACACAGACTTCGGAAACACCAATTGGAGACTACAAGAGGAGGATGTTTTTATCCTGAACCATCCACAAACTGATCAGTCAAATAAGACTTCCAAATTTGTGGCAGTCAGACTGATTGACAAGTATTCCATCATCAAGAGAAACATATAACTCTTTATGGTTTTCTACCTTTATATTAAGTAACTGTCCCATTAATCCAAACCCAGAGTTTGAGAAACAGAATGCATTTCAGAGTAAAGGTCAGTGTGGTGGAAACACACGGGTTATCTGAGGGCAGAGAGTGACAGGCTTCTGCTAGGCTGAGTTTAACATCCATTGCCACTCAAACCGGCCAGCAGTCCTGGGGCTCCTGCGGCTGTTGGATTACACTAAGGGCTAAATGTCAGCACAAAACAACAATTTATGAAAAGTCAGATGGGCACATAGGGACACAGCAGGATAAGGAGTGGGAGGCAGATAGACAAGGGCAGACAGATGGAGTCATGAAGCGAAAAATTGAGGGGGATAAGTGGCAACAAAGGACAACAGGAAAAACGGGAGTGAATATTTTTGTGTAGGCTCACAACACAAGACGCCATCAAAGAACCAACATTATCTGATGCATTATCTAGTGTATATTGCATTTTCACCCAATATGCTAAGGAATACCATAAAAGTAGTGGCTGTGTCACAAGTTGGAGCTGTTATAACGAGGTTAGACCAGCTTCCACTTGAGAAAAGCTCTATGCTGTGTCATTGTAGTGACTGACTCAGTTCCCTGCAAAAGGCCATCACAATGTTGTTCTTGACTGTGAAAGGCAAGAAAAAATGATGCCTAGCTTTTAAAATGTTTACTAAAAATATGTTTGTCGTACATTTGTACTCAGTTCTCCTGAGGAAATATTTTGTAAAACCACACTTCAGATCAGTTTAGTAACTTTTCAGTCAAAAAAAAAAGAAAAAGAAAAAAAAATTGGTATCAGCTAAAGTTGGAATGGGTATGTCAGGCTTTTATAGATCTATGACTGACCAGAAAACTCCAATCGGTGCACTCCTAGTAATATTTGCTCATTCTACTTTGCAAAATAACCCAGTCTAAGCCAGATTGGATAGAAAGCATATGAGAAGAATCAATTTTGAGACTGACAAAAGAAGAGCTTCCCTGCCCCTGATTAAAAAATGCATCTCCACAAAACCATTCAGACATCAGTTTTTCACAATGGGGCTGCTGCGTTCCCGACTGCAACATTTTTACTACACAGTATTCATTCCAAATGGCCATAAAGTTCCAATCTGATCCAAACTCCTTCTTCCATATTTATATTTACTGTCTTTGACAGCAAATTGGACCTGTTCTGGGTTTATTAAAGCAACATAGACAGCTACTGGTCACATGTTTTTCTCTAAAGATCATTGGTTCTGAAACCTGGGTTGATCCTCACTGGTATTAATATTCATTGATAATCACATGCCAGAGCAATCCTTGCTCCACTGATGATATAACAGCAGCCAGCAGACGATGGGACTGCGCTTCAGGAAGGTGGCATTTTCAGCACAGCACAGGGAGATTTGGTATTTTGGTGACCCAACATGAGCTTGACTTCAAGGAAGTGTGAGGAGACACACGACAGTGGTTGTGTCACTAACAATCAGGCACCAGGGAGCACTGATACAGCTCCAGGATTTCCCTCAGTGTATCATAAGCCTGGCGGGCCACCAGGCTTTACTTGCACCCCAACCAGGCTATGTGTTGTTTGTTTGTTTATTATAGGTATTTTTATACACCAGTAAAGATGGGTTAGAGAGTCTCTTGGATGAAAAGGTTGGAAGTACAATGGTGATGTAGTATAGTCAGTAAATATAGGGAGACTAAAGTCAGGTGTCTTTTATTCACCAGAACTCCATGACCACTGCACATTTTAACTGGTCTACCAGCTAAAAATTTCAGCTAATAAAGTGACAAGTCCTGCGACAGACTGGCGACCTGTCCAGGGTGACCCCGCCTCTCGCCCGGAATGTTAGCTGGAGATAGGCACCAGCAACCCTCCCGACCCCACTAAGGGACAAGGGTGTAAAGAAAATGGATGGATGGATGGAAGTGACAAGTCACAGATGAAGGACTAAAAAATGCTAATTAGGATGAAACAAAAATTAATAATTATTTTAATTGTATTTTATACGCTTCCCTTTTTTAAGAGTCTATAGTTTGGTTAGTAGTAATAATGTCTTCCAATAACATAATTACCTTGTCATATTTTCAAATTTTCTGTTAACTTTAATCATTTGTTAACTCAAAAAGGTCACCGGATGACTTTCTTAGTGCAAATTGCCTGGACAAAAACCTGCAGCTCACACATTTACAAAATTATTTACGAATTGTTTGTATTGATATATAAATTGTGGCCACTGGATATTGAATTCGACCGGACTTGGGCAAATTCCCAGTGTGTATGCCAACTGGTTCTTATGGGACTAAATGGTTCCTATCGCTAGCCCAGCCATCAATCAGCTTCAAGCAGCTTCCAACTGACACCTACATGTTTGGACACCACTTAAAGGCAGACTGTCACCGCACAGGGAAGGCGAACCGCGACAGACGTACTTATTCATCAACTCCAACTAACTGCCTGACCGTCTGACACTTTTTACTGAATCTCTTACGAGGCAGGCGGGGCGGCTGCAGACGCACAGGTAGTTTGGACAAACTGGCACCCATGGCATCCCACATACATCTAAATAAAGAGTGATGGCTTCACCCAGTCTGAGTCAGAGACACACTCAGCCAGTTTTATATTAGTAGCAATTAGCTTCAGTTATCCAGGAGCTGTCCTTTGAAAGAAAACAGAAAAAAAAATCACTTAGTGTGCAAAAAATACAGAAAGGAGAGCTGATCACAGGTGTATCAGGAGAGGAAGAGGAGGATAAGACAGGCAAGTCTTCAGCTGGATCTATTTATAGCTCGGCTACATCCCGTTT
Organism: Poecilia mexicana; assembly: GCF_051168715.1. NCBI lineage: Eukaryota > Metazoa > Chordata > Actinopteri > Cyprinodontiformes > Poeciliidae > Poecilia > Poecilia mexicana. Next base: position 1,457,896 of record NW_028263389.1, read on the forward strand.
GCTGCCCATCACAACACCCCCCACTCTCACTAAACATCTATTGTTTCTCTCGGTAGCCTCTGTTCCTGTAAGTCGCCGAAGCAACTGCCTCCTGTTGCTATGGCAACAGGCTCTTGGTAAGTGGGGGGGCTGTTCGTGTGTTGGTGGGGAGTCAAGCTGAGGTGGGCTGGGGGATGGATAATGGCAACTAAAGCCAGTTGTGTCAACATGTAAGAGTATGAAGACTGTAGACGTGTTTACGCCCATGATCCCCCTGCCTGCTGCGTCAGGCGCCATGGGTGTGTTTGTGTAGAAGTTAAAATATGTTCTACAGATAATTAATCTGAATAGGATTTTTATTCAGGGGGTGGAACCTCCATGGGTTGTAGTTAATGCTGAAGTTCTTCTGGGTCTTTGGGATATAAGGTCACACCTGTCACCACGGTAATGAAACCAGAACACTTGCTAGCATCTAACCTAGTTTTTACAGTCATTCTTTCATCCAGTCATGGGTTCCCGGTTGTTTTTACTCCCTTGTTCTATTGACAAGCTTTCTGCCACTTTAAAATCACTGTTTACATGACGCTCCTACAGAAACACAACAATGCCTGTTAAAATGTACATACTTATGGTGTTAAAAGTGGATTCTTTGCTGTTTTTGACTTCCTCCCACTGAAGTTTTTGTCTTCCTCTAACAAACACCAACTTCTAGACAGTTCCTTAGCAGCTCCTTTCTCCTTCCACAGTTTCCATTGGGTATATAATTGTACAATTTAACATTGCAAATAAATTTGCTTAATGGAAAGTACGGCAAATTGGAAAAAATTTGTTTTGTTTTCAATAAAAAATTTTTGGCGCTAGGATGAGGTGGTTCTTCAGCCGCGTCGAAATTTGTTTATTTGGGAAACAATGGAAACCCTTTTTTCGCATCACACGAGTCACATGATCAACAACCGGATGTTCCCAGTTGTGCAAACCCTGAAGAAGACAATGACAGGAAGTGGTTGGAGGATCATGGCCGTGCGTGTTTTTTAGCGACTTATGTGAACAAACTCGTTCAAATGTGATTTTAACTGCATTTCTTCTTTAATGTAAACACTGCAGTGCAACATTGTGTTTTTTCGACATTAGCTGAGTATTGACAAAGTTTTGCGCACATTGGTCATGGAATGTGCTACTGTGTTTTGTTACCTCTGATTGTAGTTCTAATTAATCCTTATGGGCTTCTATTAAAATGATGGGCCAGTTAAAAGAACAAAACCTATATGCACTTCATTCACTCAGAATTCAAAATCAGAATGCAAGAGCTATGGTCTACAAATACTGCAGATGGTAGTGCAGTGGTTTGTGTCCTACATGTCACCATACTGCCTATTTTACCGTCTCCAACATCTGTTGCTGCTTCCACAGATATGTTAGCTGATCCTTAGTCTCTATGGCAACCTCTTGCTCCTTGTTCTTTTTTTCCCCACTCTATCTCGTCTTTTTCCCCAAAGCCACATTATGTCTCAGCCCATCACCATCTGTAAAGAAAGCCTCAGCAGGAAAACTTAAAAACAACAACTTGGTGACCTTTAGTGACATTTTACATCCTTTTCATTCCCCTATATCGTGATCTTTCAAACTCGTTCATGTAAATGCTTCACAGTGAGGAAGCTGAGTAAAAAGCACCAAAGGGACAAACTGTGACGCTGATAATGGTTTCCATTGAACCTAGGGACATTCACCAACAGTATGCATATTTAACTGTCCTACTGAAGCTTTCAGGGCAAGTTGTGCACAATACCACCTGCTCATCTGCCTTGTCGGATCATCATTTGGGCTTCATGTCCTCTAAAGTAGCAAAGATAGTAGCTGTTTGTCCTCATGCTGCCACAGACGAGCCAAACAAATGAGGATGTTCTCAAACAAACTGTCTTCTCTAATCATAAGCTCAACAGAAGGCTGCAAAAGCTAACGATTATTGCTAGTAGAACGCATAATGGTTGCTTGCTTCTAACAAAACACTGCAATTGCCTCGTTTAAAAAAAATCATGTGAAGAATACTGTGCTTTGGATGAGGCCAACATGAAGATTTTGGGCCAAACAAAGCACATCAGCACAAGCCAACTGTTACACACTTTTGTCCTGTAGTGTGGATGTATTTTAGTTTTTGTTTGAGTTTCCAGACCAATAGAGAAATTCATGTTTAATATAAAAACAGTATCTTAATCTACATCTAGATTAAGAATCTTATCTTGATTCCAGAATTAGATCACTCAAGCTGGCAGCTGATGCCGTCATCCAATATCATCTCCGCTCCCTGGATATTGAGCTGTTTGCATATAACAACGGTCCTGAGACCATCATACCAGTCTTCAATAAGAGGCCTCTTCAAATGTGTTGCAAGACTGACTGCTACTGGATATCCTTCCAGCCCACAGCATCACTATCCATGATGACACTTTGAAGACAGTTGAATGAAATGAGCTACAACAACAATTAATTTCCCTTCAGCATAAATACAGTATTTATAAACTGAATCAGTCAATGACTCTAGGTCAAAATTATCCCCAAAACAAACTGGATCTTTTCTGTATCTTTCATTTCAACCAGTCAGCCAGCGCCTCAGTTGAAAATACATGTGAGAACCCAACAATCAAAAATGTTCTGAAAGACGCTTTTGCCATTTCCTCCCTATCATTCTATTGTGGCAGTGGTATGTACCTGTGTCCATGACTACCAGACCTTTATGTTATGAAAGCTGTCTAATCTCATCGAATCAGAAGCTGGTTCTGCCTAAACTTTTCAGCCATCTGGTTGCCTGTCAGCCATTTCTCTTGTCTCAGATCCTGGACAGTCCTCTGCCTGTTGTCTGTTTACTGTTGTTTTCTTTTCTTATTTCATTTCTTTTGACATATTCCTTTCAGCGTTCTCCCATTTTCATTCTTCCTCAAATTTAAAGTTTGAAACATTATCAGAAAAACATGTAATTTTCAAACCAATGCAACTAACATTTAGATGGCAAAAAAGTTTCACATGAGGTTAGCAGCCAATTAGCTAACTCTTGAAGTAAGTAAGTCTTCATAAATCCAACAAACATCAACATTATTACTTCACTGTGAAGACACAAAAGAATAAACTTGCCAGAGCACACTCTATAGACCTACTTTCTTAGCTTGAATGCTGGCTAAGCAAAGATACTGAACTGGAAAACGGGTCAACAATGGAAAAGTTTTAGAAGGGCACCACAGAGGATGTTCACTTACGTACAGCCTATAAGAATGAATGTTTTTAAGATTCTGAGGATGAATTATTCAGTTATTTTGAAATGGCACGGTGTGTTTTTCAGATACAGTCAGTATCTAATACTCCATCACACCATAAGACACTGTAGAATACACAATCATCAGATCTGCAAAACTGCCAGTGAATTTTTGGGCATACCCAAAATTTCCACCCCATAATCTCATGAGATCATTTATCTCAGATTGATGTTTACATTGTTTAATTACTGAGGGAAATTATGGTACTCATTTCTAAATATTGTAATTAGTTAGATTCAGTTTGATGACTATTGTTTTTATCATTTTATTAACTGTTGATATTTACTTTTTATTTAAACTGTATGTTTATATATCTGTATATATATAAATATACACATCTCAGCGTTCAAAAAGATTTCCGCTCACTGAACTCATAAAACTTCCTCTTTTAAATGTCAGCTTTAAAATTTATCAAATCTAAAGTACGGCCCGCACTGCTGGCTCGAAGCCATCTCAGGACGAATCTGTAACGTGTTGTTTAGGAATCTTTAGAAAAACAATCTCTGAATGACTCATGCTCTGCTCCCAGAGTTAGCTGTTGGCTCCTAAAATGGCGCCAACGAGTGAAAAAACCCTGACATTTCCCCCAAAGCCGTCAAAAGACATTAGCTCACCACAGTTCTGGGTGGTGCCATACTGTACAAATGCCCCTTCCAGGCTACCATCTAGTAGCCTGTTGTGAAGCTTCAGAAAAGAACACTATGTGGTAAAAATGGACCGCTGATACAGTGTATGTACGCCTGTCTGCCTTGTCCTCAAATAGCTTGGGTGACTCAGTTGTGTACTGTGTGCGCTTCTGCGTGGGTGTCTGTGTGTCTGTACAGAGAAACAAGGACTACAAAATCAAACACTTGCAGATTTTTAAGAGCTAATACATATTTTTAGCTCTGTTTCATAAAAAAAAAAAAAAAAAAAAAAAAAAAGCTATGCTTTGGAAGAGAATCTCCAGTAATAACAAATGCAAATTTGTAATTCAAATTAGTGACACAAAATCTCAATAATAAATAAATTAACACCACAGTCTATGTTATCCAAGCACCATTTAGCTGCAGTATCATTAAGGTACGAACAACCTATAAATAATCCCAGAATACTGTGACAAGCTAACCGTTAGCTTCTAAGGATAATGAAGTTAGCATCTGCTTTGAAGTTTCCAATCAGTGTTTGTGATGTATCGAAACTCCATGAACAATATGCAAATTTCACAATTAACAAAATAATAATAAGCTAAGGTGGCTATAATGGTATTAGCTTAAGTTTAGTTGAATATCTTTTTAAAAATTTTAGTGATCGATCTCTGGCTTCTGTTGTGAAAACCGTTTAGAATTTCTTGATGGTGATTTGTTGTTCAGTGTGTTTATATCTTTTCTAATCTTTTCACTAATATGTATGAACAATCTTCAAGCTATTATTACAGTAATTATACAGAGAATAAGCGAGGTATACAATACTATGTACTAGCACCTGCTAGCTAACGTCTATATACTCTTTTTTCAGGATGTGAGAGGAATATAGCTGAACGTTAGCAAACTGAAATAATTTAATACCGTCTGATCTCTTGACAAAATATATCACTCTAGATATTATAAAATTGTTTGTCAATGTTAAGTCCTGCACAATAAGTGCTACATGTTAACATCAGTCTTCTCTTTTTTGCCCATTAACAATGTGGCAAGCAGGTGAGAAAGTAGACCAAAAAATGAAATTGAAATATTTTGATTTTTGTGCTTTGCTAACTCTAAATAAAATGCTAAGCTTTATCTTCTTTCCTTTCTTCTCTTGCTCTTAGTCAGTGCTCCTTTTTCCTCAGATTTATCTGAATCCCTTCCTCTCTAACCCTGCACAGTCTTTATTCTTGTTCCTTATCTTGCCCAACACACCCTATCCTTTCTGCAGGGCTTAAATACCACTTTTAGTGAAACAGATGCACACTTAGACACTGACGCAAGCTCTCATTAAGGAGAAAGCCCAGCCAGCTGCACTGCTGTACACTTTTCCTTTTCTTAATCACACAAATATTTGTCAGGCAGACTAAATTCATCAAATGTAAAATACGTGACTAAGGCACCTCTAGAAAAAGAAATACAGCAAATAGGTAATCAAGGTGTTTAAAGCAATAAATATAGATTCAGGACTGTTTTATAGTAATTATAGGTCAAAAAATGGAAAAGGAAGGTTCTGTACTGCTATGGAAAGATTAGGAGGTATTGGTCAAGGCAACTTAATAGCCAGGTTCAGGATGCCACTGATCTGATGGCGAGGCTGGTTCGGTTCTCATTACAGCCACCAAAGGGAGGCAAAGACAGGAAGTGTTGAAAGGAAGGACGAGGAAATGAGTCCCCCCAGAACTCTGCACCTCTATAAATCACAGCAGCACACACATACAAAACACTTCTGCTGTCAGAAAGGACAAAAACACGCAGTCACAATGATACACACATACACACAAACCAGGACATTCATTAAAGTACAGGTGCTGGTCATAAAATTAGAATATTGTGATAAAGTTCATTATTTTCCATAATGTCATGATAAAAATTAAATTGTCATATATTTTAGATTCATTGCACACCAACTGAAATATTTCAGGTCTTTTATTGTTTTAATTTTGATGATTTTGGCAAACAGCTCATGAAAACCCAAAATCCCTGTCTCAAAAAATTAGAATATTATGAAAAGGTTCTCTGAACGAGCAATAAAAATAATCATCTGAATCAACAAAGTAACTCTAAACACCTGAAAAAGATTCCTGAGGCCTTTAAAAACTTCCAGCCTGGTTCATTACTCAAAACCGCAATCATGGGTCAGACTGCTGACCTGACTGCTGTCCAGAAGGCCATCACTGACATCCTCAAGCAAGAGGGTGAGAAACAGAAAGAAATTTCTGAACGAATCGGCTGTTTGCAGAGTGTTATATCAAGGCACCTCAGTGGGAAGTCAGTAGGAAGGAAAAAGTGTGGCAGAAAACGCTACACAACGAGAAGAGGTGACCGGACCCTGAGGAAGATTGTGGAGAAGGGCCGATTCCAGACCTTGGGGGAAGCAGTGGACTGAGTCTGGAGTAGAAACATCCAGAGCCACTGTGCACAGGCGTGTGCAGGAAATGGGCTACAGGTGCCGCATTCCCCAGGTCAAAGGTCAAGCCACTTTTGAACCAGAAACAGCGGCAGAAGCGCCTGACCTGGGCTACAGAGAAGCAGCACTTTGGACCACTGTTGTTCAGTGGTCCAAAGTACTTTTTTCGGATGAAAGCAAACTTTGCATGTCATTCGGAAATCAAAGTGCCAGACTGTGGAGGAACACTGGGGAGAAGGAAATGCCAAAATGCCAGAAGTCCAGTGTCAAGTACCCACAGTCAGTGATGGTCTGGGTGCCATGTCAGCTGCTGGTGTTGGTCCACTGGGTTTTATCAAGGGCAGGATCAATGCAGCAGCTATCAGAAGATTTTGGAGCACTTCATGCTTCCATCTGCTGAAAAGTTTTATGGAGATGAAAATTTAATTTGGTCTGGAATCGGCCCTTCTCCACAATCTTCCTCAGGGTCCGGTCACCTCTTCTCGTTGTGCAGCATTTTCTGCCACACTTTTTCCTTCCTACTGACTTCCCACTGAGGTGCCTTGATATAACACTCTGCAAACAGCCGATTCGTTCAGAAATTTCTTTCTGTTTCTCACCCTCTTGCTTGAGGATGTCAGTGATGGCCTTCTGGACAGCAGTCAGGTCAGAGGTCTGACCCATGATTGCGGTTTTGAGTAATGAACCACGCTGGGAGTTTTTAAAGGCCTCAGGAATCTTTTTCAGGTGTTTAGAGTTACTTTGTTGATTCAGATGATTATTTTTATTGCTCGTTCAGAGAACCTTTTCATAATATTCTAATTTTTTGAGACAGGGATTTTGGGTTTTCATGAGCTGTTTGCCAAAATCATCAAAATTAAAACAATAAAAGACCTGAAATATTTCAGTTGGTGTGCAATGAATCTAAAATATATGACAATTTAATTTTTATCATGACATTATGGAAAATAATGAACTTTATCACAATATTCTAATTTTATGACCAGCACCTGTAAACAGGCTATGATAAACCTCAGCTGATCCATCATGATATCAGTAGATCGATCATGTAGGACTGCATAGAGACTGTTCTTTGATATATCTCAAAAATAAAGAACCTCTAAGCAACGCTTAGGTATTATGATGGATCTGATGATACACATCAACGTGATTATGAGAGACATAAAAAGAAATTCATGTTTTGTGCATCCAAAACTCCCAAACATATTCATACCCCATAACATTGTCCATCTTAATGAAGAAAATGATACACTGGACTGCCAGATTTTGTGGGGGTTAAAGTTCTATGCTGTGCCTGAATACCTAATATCTGCAAATACCTGAAACTCTCTCTAAAAAGTATTAGAACTGCCTATTGTAATCATTCAAACACCAACTGCGCTAATATGCACAGTGGAACCCGTGTTAGAACTATGAAGAAGCTAACATTTACAGACAAACTTATCTTTGTTCTTGGGGCACAACCAATAGGAGCTAAGGAAAATGTATGGTGCTCATGGATTGGCTGCTTCGCAAATGCCAGCATGTCAAGTACAGTTGCACATATTAAAAGTATTTCAGCTTCCCAAGCCACATCTTCTTCCAATATTTCTAATATGTTCCACAAAAAAATATCCATGAATAGGTAATTCGTCCTCAAATAGTTTGGGTGACTCAGTTGTGTACTGTGTGCGCTTCTGCGCACACAGTACAGAATTTTAGTAAAATTAGGTAATTTTACTAAAATAATAAAGATCGCGGACTGAAAAGCTGCAATTGGTGCACCCCTCAAATCAACAACTGAACCATGAGAAGAATTGGCTTTATATTGACCCTTAAGATGAACATTATGTAAATTAACAAGATTTAACAAGGATAGTGTTAATTAAGGACAAAAAATACAGAATAAAGGCAAACAAAGGCAATAGAAGAAGTCAAATAGGACTCACCTATAGTAGAGAGGCAGCCAGATCAAGAGTTGTGACATGGGGGAAAAAAACACAAACAAAAAAAAGGCAATTAGAATTCTTAATTGTATTTTCTAACAAAACAACATTTTTTTCCCAAGTTCGGTTCAGGTAAAGATGGAAAGAAAAAGATGGGTATAGCAGGCAGGAATACCAGAATTAACTGAACAGAGAAGACAGACAACATTAAACTCCTGGATGGAAAGTAAGGGGGAACATAATTATTGTGTTAGCACACACTTCGACTGGAGAAGAAAAATAATGAACAGATTCAGAGTTGGTGCCGATATCTACCGATGTGTCTAAAGAGAGAGATTCTGTGATTGGTTAGAGGCTGCAGACCCATCAACAGGAAAATAGTTAATTATGGGAGAATCCTGACAGTGCATCTTTGGAAACAAAGGTTAGCATCAAGGCAACTCAGAGTCTCAATTGGTCAACAGTTGAGTTAGTCACCCCAAAAACAGTCCAAACCAGACATGCTAGTGAAGGTTTTTAGAGGTGATCATACAAGGAACGGCACAAGCGGCTGCAATTCCTACGATAATCCCCTGATTAGTAAAAGACACACAAGCAATCAATACAGCCCAATACCGGAACTATTCAAGCTGGTTGGAAGCGCCATGCATAGCAACCATTCGCTTCTATCTTTAAGTTGCTTTGGTACCTCTACTAGGGCTGACTACAACCAACCTTCCACGATGGGGACAACTGGAGGGACCACAGTTGTATCTTCCACTGGATCAGCAAAGCTGGGAAAGAAAGGCTTTGCAGCAGGATTGAGGCCGGATCCTGGAACTCCAGTGGGACCCACTGAAGGAGGAGATGAGGGTGAAGTGACAGGGGATGCCTGTGGGGAGAGCTTTGCCTCTGGGGAGGTGGGACTCCTGACAGATGAGGTCGAAGAGGAAGGAGGTGATTTTCTGGATTGCTTCTGGCCAGATTTCCCGTCTTTGTGCTTAGACTGGAATTCTTGGGCAGTGGTTTTGGGTGAGCGGAGAGGTGCTGGACTTGGTGTGTTGAATGACAGGCCCAGGGGTAAAGGATGGCCTGCGGCGCTCGTGTCGCTGAAGTCAAATAAATCGCTGTTGCTGCTCAGTTGGGAGTTGTTTAGCATCCATGAACCATCAGAGGGTGATAGAGGTGGGGCTGAAGCCATCACGTCACCTTTAGGTGAAACAGCCTGGCTTGTCTGTGAAGCAGAGCTGAAAGCTGAGGTGTCTCCATCTGAAACAGCTTGCATGGAAGACTCTTGAAAGGAACTTGAGATGTCAAACATCCCGCTGTCTAAGTCAGCTACAGCTCCTGTGTTCTCTGAAGAGAAAGGAGGATAAATGTTTTGATTGCTTTGACCCAAACCGGCATTTTCAGTGTCCATCAGGACATCCACCGCCTCAGGGAAGGAGCCGGGGATTGTTTTGTTGGTGGAAGACGGCATGGTGAATGGAGTTGCTGTAGCATTCAGCTCACTGTTGAGGGCTAGAGGACTGATGGCTGCAGCCGTTGGAGAGAACAAATCCGGAGGCACAGTCGAAGGGTCTTCCTCTGGGTAAAACTCTTTCTTCCAGGTGTGTTGGCTAGTGTCCATGTCTGCAAAAGAGCTCTCCATTGTTTCATTCACTGAACTCCCAAGATCCACCAATGCTTCCACTTTTATTTCTGAGGCAGTCACTGAAGAGGGAACGAATGACTCTGCTGTCACTGCCCATTCCTCTGGAAGCTTCTTCCTGTTTTTACTCTTCTTGCCACGGCCTCCGCTCTTCCCAAGTTGCTCTTCCCAGCCGCATTCTCCTTTGTCCCTTCTTGGGCCAATCCTGTGATAAAACTCCTCAGTTGGAGGAGTGTTTTCTCCCGCTTCCTGCGTCTCCAGCTGACCCCTGCTCTCGACGTGTTCGTAGGATCCCTCATCTTTCTGTCGCCTTTTCTTCTTCTTCTTCTGTTTTCTGTCAGATCCGTCCGTGTCCCTTTCATCGCCCCCAGCATAGGCGGTGCTCTCACGGCTGGGCCAGCTTTCGGGCGTATCTTCTGGACTGGCTGCAAGCTGATCAACTTGGTCGGAAAACTTCACAGAAACGCTGGGAGCAAAAGGTGGATCTGTTGATGGGGAGCCAATCTGGTCTTGCCAAGAGACGTCTAAGGAACCTTGTTGTGGGTGAAGAGGGGAAAGTTTAAGGTTGGGAATATGGTTATGGATATTGACAACAGCACTGGTTCCCTAGGTATAACTCGAAAAACATAAGCAGACAATTCAGAACATATCAGAGCAAGACAGAAAAGGACAATGGTAAGCAATGTCAGCAATGAATATTTAAAGAAGCAAACTTTCTAAGAATAAATATAATAGCCATTTCTATTGAAAAAAGATGTTTAGGGAGATGAAACATGGAACTAAGCAGAAAAAAAATCCTCAGATTGGGTTTCTTTGGATTGTCGTGTACTGATGATAGAGAATCTACACCAGTGTGTAACAGATTGGTGCAATCTAGGGCATCAAAGAAAGAAAGATTCATTATTATTACCACAGCTCATAGGACTGTACATGCTTTTGTTTAAAATGGAAACACTTAATTTTGTTAATGTTCAAATAGACCAATTCAATTATTACTCTTAGTTGCGAGGGTTGAATTTCTCTATTTGAGGTTGAATGCAAACGTGAACGATGCAAAATTAGTGAGGATTGTCAAAAGTCTGTGAAAAGTATTTTCCCAAATTACAAATAATAATTAGCTGTAAGTCCAGTTTAAAGATTGTCTTTCTGGATATTTCCCTCATTTGGATCCTGATATTTCAATTTATATCAACAAATCAACAGAAAGTCTCACTAATGTCTTACTTGGAAAACACATTTTCAGCTTTATTTTATTACATCAATTACACAAATACTTACATCCTTATCAGTTCATATGTACTTTTAGGACTAGTCTGAAAATGTTCCTTTTTGTTTAACCTCATAGCTAAAGTGGCTATGGTCAGAGGCCTCACTGTGCTACTTTCTCCTACTACTCTCCAGTATTGCATTATATCTTATATTGCTAAGCATTGGCTGAAATACTGCTGCCAGCAACTTAATGTCTTCCTACTACAGTTAATACTCTTGACCGTTTCTCAGAATTTAACTTCTCTCTTCTAGAGATACTCATTGGCCGAGCATTTACCACTGCTAATTGTGATTTCTTCCTGTTAAAGGGGAGTTTTTTCTCCCCACTGTCAATATGTCATTCTGGGTGAAGGAGTGCTGGAAGTCAGTGACTTGATACTATCTACTAGGAAAATCTTTCTGACCAATTTGAAAAACGAACTGAACTGGATGCATTGTTCTATCTGTTTGGAATGTATGCATTTGACTTGAAATGTGTCTGCATTACTGGAATAAACAGACCATGTTCCTGTGAAGTGCCTCGGTATGATGATGTAAATGACGTTGCAAATAGGTGATATATAAATAAACTGAATTGGAATGCTCCAACCGTCCCACAGAAAGAAGGTCATTCCAGGCAACTCTACTTAAACTACATAGCTTTTTTAAGGTAATGGCATAATTATGATGGATGACAGTAAAAAATATCTCCTTAAAAGTTACAAGGTAAAGAAGGCAGCGAGACGAAATGGCAAATGAGCAGCAACACAACCAAAGAAGAAATTGCTCACTGAAGCGGGTTTGCTCTTCCTACTTTGGCCCAGTTTCTCTCGGATCTCTCTTTGTACCCACACACGGATGGGGAAGAAGAGTTAAAGTAGAGCAGATGTCAGGGTCCACACTGCACAGTGGCTCTCCAGAGGGCCATATTTCATGCTAACAAGGCAATGACAGAACTGTGCTCTCTATAGTGTGCTTGCTAAAGTTGGACCAGACTCGGGTTGGGATGTGTGGACTCCAGTCAGCATCTTATGAACACTAACTTACTGCATGTCCACCGCTAAACCCAACTGACTGACTGGGGTCAAAGGTAAAGACTAGGTTAGGTGAGTTAGGCCTCCTGATGTGTGTTCAGTGGAGTGTGAGCCATGCTAGTCAGAGAGCAGTCAGCAGCAGTCAAAGCAGGAAGTGTGTTTCACCTGATGTTACTCACATCTACAGCTGGGAGCCTTCCTGTTTGTGCCTTAGAGTATGAACTCCCCCTCCTCTACTCTTACCTCTGTTTAAACCAGCATTTGAAATATGAATAAGAACTTTCTGTTACCTTATAACCACAAACCTTTGTGTATTTTGATTGAGACTTTAATGTGATAACCAACAAAATTATAGTGACCAATTGTGAATTGTGAAACATATTCTGTCAATTGGTCAGAAACAGAGAAGATGATGGTGAGTTCTGGAAAACCCGGATGGACTTTGTCCTATAAAATTCCAGTGAAATACATTGAGGTTTGAGACTGCAAAATGTTTGAGGTGTGTGAATTAAACACCGACTCAGCACTTCAGTTTTCAACCCAAAGCTTCTGGATGATTGTACAACTACAATCACGCTATTGAAGGTTTTTGTGGTATTAAAAAGCCTCCCTTGGATTCAGTATGGTACCTCATTTCTAAAAGTGTTTTGGAAAGATTGATTTTTGTAAAAAAAAAAAAAAAAAAAAAGAAAAGAAACAGAACAGCAGATCCCCTGGTGTTGACGGAGTTAGAGGCCACAGCCACTCATCATTAACTAAAATCTTTGAAAACTTGAGATCCTTCTAAAAACGTTCATATCTACCTAATAGTTAATACACCAAATATACCTCAATATACTTTAGTGGAAACCGTCTTAGCACTACTCCAGAAGCCAACATCTCCAGTCTTCCTTAATCAAACTCTTGAGGTAGAGCCAATCAGCTCTGAGGAAAATGAACGATGCGCCTGGATTTTGTTGCTTTACAGAAGCCACCAAATAGCGTGACAAGTAGCATTGTGCTAAGATATTTTAGCTTCTCAAGCTGCATTTTCTGTCAAATATTTTAGATATCCTTTACCAGCAAAGCCGTGAATGGTTGGGTTTTTCTGTGGATAGTTTGGAATTCCATGTGAAAACTGTGGATAAGTTCTTATACTCTTTCTTGAGCATCAGGAGTTTTAGCATCAACTCATTCCACTGGGTTTTTTATGGAGAAGTGATGTTCCTTTCTCAGTGAAGTTTGGACAAAAAGTTTTCATCCAAACAATTTCAGGCCGGAGTTGGACGTGTGAGTGAGTGGATGTAGAGAGGACAGTGAAGCGTGATCTGCGGACACTCACAGCTCAGTGACAGGAAGTCAGCACATGCAGACAGTATGTGACTGGAAGCCAGCGCATGACAGCACTCACATTACATGTCAGCATCAGATGAGCATTGACCTTCATCCCATCAGAGTGGGAGGATGTGAGACAGGAAGTAGAGGACGGACAGACAGCTGACTGTTACGGCTGTGAGGAGGGGCGACCGTGTACAGTCTGAGCTGATTTCACGATCCTAATTTCTGCAGTTTCTGCAGACTCAGCACATAAAAAAACATGGTCCTAAACATTAAAAGCCGTACCATGTTTATGTAATTAGAATTTAGCTGCTCATTTATGATCTTTGCTTTATTAAAACACCTCAACAGTAGTGAGAATTGCTCACTTGAAGCATTCGTCTTTCAGTAAAACCAAAGTGTTGTGACTAATCCAGCCGGTTTGAGCTCAGTATTGTTACTCCATCATTTGAAAAAAATAAAAAATAGTTTTTTGAGATTTTGACAGACGGGTAACACACGCCAATAAAGCTGAGAATTAAATGAACCCAGTATCCAAGTATATGGTAAGTATTATTACCATATATTTACTATCTAGCTGAAAAAAGGCTTAAATACATAAATAATCCACTACAGAAGCAATTGAATGCCAGACTTAGGAAATACATTTAGTAAAAGTATCTTATGTCGTTCTGACGAAATGAAAATATGTTACTCTGTCCTCTGTCACTTAAATAAGATCATATTTTAGTTTTAATGAGATATTCACTAAACCTTTCTTGTTTTCTTTAGTGCTCCTGTAGTTTCTCCTGCTTCCTGACAGGTAAACATTTCCACAGAATACAAAAACCTAAATAGCTCCTTGATTCCACTGCTTGCAGAATCATCTTAATGATCTAAATTACTTTATCGGTCTCTAAACCTGTTGTGAGGAAATTATTTAATACATTCAGTGAATATGAAACTCAGCGAAACAGAATTAATAATTAAACCTTCAACAAAGATGTTGAGTATTATTCACCTAAAAGTTTACAAAACAGTCAAGTACATTAGTGCTTTAGTATTTATCAGAAAAAAAATTAATTTAGAGGAAGCTCGGTGCGCTAAACATTTTCAAAGTTAGCAAAAATGCTACATGAAAAATTAGCTCTGCTAATAGCACATTAGTGGATTAACAGAAGTGTGCCCGTCACTGCATCTACTGTTATTAGATAAAAAAGCCTCAACTAGAACTAGAAATGCTAAATACGTCAAACTCAGATTGGATGGTGAGTGTCTATAAACATCAGTTTTCAAGCACAAACACTTTAAATTTGATTTAGGTCTTGACGCTTTCATCTAAACGTCTCCATTGCAGCTGGTTTCATGTGAAGACTCTCAGTGCTCAGAGTGTGAATGACATCTTTAAGTTTTACCTGCTGAAACATCCAGGGGGCTTCCAGGGGCCTGGGGTTCTGGCAGCATGGCGCTGTGATCTTTTGGGACTTCTGACCCAGTTTGGGGAGTAGGATACTGCGACTCTGATATACTCGGGGGCTTCTGTGGTTGCAGAGGTGCGGCTCCCACCTCCACATTCATTCCGATCCCTCCTGGCTGAGAGAAGCCTAAAACAACATTAAAACAGAGTGATGGTGTTAATGTTAAGACTTTTTGTCTTATCCCTGTGCATGGAGATAGATAAGTATTAACAGTGAATCACTCTGTCGTTCCTAATGTGTGATCAGAATTGATGCTCATCTCATTTATTGAAATACATCTGTTACTTTTTAAGAGCATAGTGGGTGGCAGTATTTCCTGCCTTTAAAGATTCATTTCTGATTTTGCTTTTATTTCACACTTAAATGTTTTAGATAAGGGCAGAGCAAAACGAACACTGGATGATTTTCAGATGTTTGCGGAAGTAGACGAGATCGGTTCATCATGCAATTATCAGCTGATCGCCCAAAATTAAGGAAATCGGGGCCGATCTACCGAGGCAGGCACCGCCAGTTTAGATGATTAAATATAATTAAATTGGAACAAAAGAACCTGAGATATGAGGAAAATAACTCAGTCTGTCAACATGAAAAACACTAAAAGATGTCCAAAAAGATTTTTTTTTTTTTTAGCTTGTCACAGGCTAAAAAAATTCAGGAGCAGACGAGAAGTCAAGAACTCTAAAACCCATCTCACTTTTGCCAAAAAGTGATCATGAATACTCCAAGACATTCTTGAACAGATGAGATGACAGTGGAACTTTGTGGAAGGGGTCCATCCTGTCATAGCTGACCAACCAATACCAGCAACAAAGGATTTCATGGTACTGACAGCCAGACATGGTGGTGGTAGTATAGTGGTAATGATCTTAAAAGTGCTTTGCATCTTCTGGATGAAAAAAAAAACTAAATCTGGAAAAATCTTTAAAGGAGCAAACACTTTTCACAACTGTGTGTGTGTCTTTCTATAGACCTGCAGAACATATTGAATTGTGATCATCAAAATATTTATGTGTGCAAACCTGCATCTACCCTCATATGGTTTGGCAACAGAAATGAGACGGTGGCAACAAAGAACATCGTTCAACTAACTGGTGGTAAGTCTGGTCCTAAAGGGCTCAACAAACGAGAGGCAACGTTGCTCCCTCTACATTTAAAGATTTCTGAACGCAAATCAAAATTTAGCCTGACAGAAAAGAGCCGCGTCATCATCCATGATGGGGTGAGACACAAAACAGCTTGTTAGCTAGCAAGGGTATAGTAGCAGCTAGTTAACAGTTTTCTGTTAACTAGCACTTGAGTCATAGAACGTAATTAAAATCTCTGAATGAGACTCAAATTTTTGCTTTACAGAAAAGTGCCACAAGAAAAAAAAACTATACGAGAATATACAAGATTAAATAATCCCTGCATGGTAAAATTTAAGACATGGCTTTAATTTGAGCAACATGGATTTAAGATATTTTTAAGCATGTGCAACCATCCTGATATCAATAATGTGGACTAAATGTTCTTAAGACACATAACTGAAGTATAAATTTAGTGACTTAATGACACAGAGAGCTGTGAAGCCAAAATGGTAAAGATGGCAAAGCTTTAGTAAAACGTGTGTTAATCACAGTCGATATCGTCATAGCGATGAACTCTTTCCTACTGTTGTGCAGGCCTAGCATGCTGTGTAAAAGTAATCCAAGTGCTGTAATCCAAGGCAGTGATTCCGACATGTCTCATTAAAGACGCCACTCAGTGTGTGTGTGTGTGTGTGGGTGTGTGTGTGCGTTTGTGTGAATGTGTCCATCTCTGTGCAGAACCACAGTCTGACAGTTTTGCTTCTGCATGCGTCTAACAAGCTAACTTTTCATCCAAGCGGCTTTACAGCCACAACACTGAACTCAAACACTGCCAAAGAGTAGAAAAGCCATTAGCAGAGAGATGTCGGTGTTGCATTTGGCATAATCTATGTGTTTGTTTATTTACTAACATGTGGCCTTCAGTTACATTCGTCTTAGTTTCTTCTGATTTTGATATGGTTTTTCTTTTCCAAAATGTGGAATGCTAAGAGAAACTGGAAAACACTAAAAACGGACTTGAAAGATAGTTTCCAATGCCTTCTGGAGAGATGCGGACAAAGTGGAGCTATTTGGATATAACCAAACAGAACAAGGACCTTAAAAGCAACAAAGTAAAATCATGATGCCCAATGTGTTGCAATATGTCAAAAAGCCAAATGTTTAACTCCAACACAGGTACAATATCAGACACGACTACAGCGAGTTCAGACTGAACTGAATTATAGCTAGTGTCATTAGTCTTCCAGAAGTGGCAGCTGTATAAATGAGAATGCAGAGAGTGTTGTGTGGCAGCTTGAAGAATGTTTGGGGGTATACCTGGGAAAGGACCCAGCATGCCAGAATCCATCATTTGGACAGAGCTGGAGTGAGAGGCCAGGGAATCAGAATGAGCTGCCATGGAGGCTGGCAAGACGGAGAGACGGAACAAGGAGGTGCTGTTAGACATGTGGATGTTAATAATTTAGTACACCAAAGGAATCGCAGACAACAAATCAAGCAGGAGACAAGTTGTTAAAGGCAAAGGTTATTTTCAGTTCTTTATTACGGAACATTCTTGAACATTTTTGTAGCAGACATCCTAACAATCCACATGTTGATTGATCTAAAATAAGAAGTTTTCAGCTTTGTGGTTCTGAAGTTTGAGTGATAGCAGCAGCATATGTTGACTGTAGAATTACTCATCAACAAAGACTCAAAATGATTCGGTTTTTAAATTTTAGTAGAATGGTTAAAAATGAACTCAGGAAATCATAAAAAAGTACAACAGGGAACTATATTTACTGTAGATTTACATCTGATGTTTTTGTAGGCAGCCACTTCAAAAAGTGGCAATAAAGAAAAATATGTGTTACGTTTGCAGACTGCAGGGTCCTTGATTGATCAGCTTTATATTTTTTGAATTTTCAATCACTATCCGTCATCGACACCGAAAGAGAAAAAGTTTCTAACTTATTGGAAAAGCTCAAATACACACTGTTTACAGACACCAAAGCTAACCGTGCTAACAGCGCTAATTGCTAAAACTAGAAGTTCAAGAAGTTTGCTTCCATTTACAGTAGTACTACCTTACAATGAATCTCTCCTCCCATATGATGTTAACGTTTAAATACAATCAAAAAAATTTTATTTTTAACAGAAATTAAGACAAAGTTTTGATTGCAGTCACTTGTACTTCTACAGAAATCATCTAATTGGTTGCTCAACTTCTTTCTGCCATTTGTTGGTATTAAATATTTTTCAAACTCATTTTGCCGTTTTATTTTATAAAATACAGTTTCACTTTAAAAAAAACAGTATTTCTAAATCCTGCAAGGAAAAAACATACTTTACAGCAGCATTAATGAACACTGACCGACAATCAAATTCAATTCAAACTCTAAAGTACTTTATTAATCCCAAAGGGAAATTAAATAAATTAAGTCAGCAGAGTGAGGAACATTGAAAAACACTAAACTAACCAAATGATATACACTAACAGCAGATTAAGATTTAAAATTATTTTTAATTAAACCCTTCTTTATAATTGCTGAGCAGCTTTCTGCAGGTGCCCAGTAGTTTTCTCACCATTTAACTTTGGTGAGCTCCAATAGGTCCTTTGGGGTTGGAAGGCCTCCTTGCCATCACCCTGATCTTTAGATCCCTCTATAGATTCTCTTCCAGATTCAAACTGGGCCACTCTAAAACATTAACTCACTACCTGGCCCAAACAAAAAGTTGCCACCTTGAATTAACAAAGCACACAGGCACAAGACTCACTGCATGGGAGATTGTCTTTCAGCTAGCAACAAGTTACTATACTCCAGCTGATGGAGTTAGTGGCTTCTTATTTATTGTATTTAAGTTCCAAAAGTATTCATATCCTTGGCAGGTCTAGATTTAAAGTCATTTTAATTACCAATGTGTTTCATGTAAGTGAAACTGGGAGTAGTACACTCCCTAGCCCAAAAACAAGCAGTCCACTGGACCGTCTCAGCATCCATGCTGAAAACCAAATCCTGTGATCATATGAAAGATGTTTGTAGCGAAAATATCAAAGAAGAAACTTAAACTAATTTAATGAGGTTGAGAACTAACCAACACATTATTAAAAACTGGAATGGGAAATGGGGAACCATCGTCTTTAAGGAAGAAATGTGGTCAGAAAAAACACTCTGAACGATCGTAA
Organism: Poecilia mexicana; assembly: GCF_051168715.1. NCBI lineage: Eukaryota > Metazoa > Chordata > Actinopteri > Cyprinodontiformes > Poeciliidae > Poecilia > Poecilia mexicana. Next base: position 1,477,099 of record NW_028263389.1, read on the forward strand.
TTGGCGGCCTCTGAAACGCTTGTTAAATCTCATCAAAGAAAAACATGAAGGAAACGCAATGTACATACTGGGCTCTGGAGGCAGAAGGTCATGTGATCAGATAATTTATTGGGCTCATGGTGACGCAGTAGATCACGGAGCATGAGACACGTGGATTGGCCTCCACAAAATTCAGACCTTTGAGAATCTTCAGGATTTGCTGGAGAAGGCATCAGCAGTGGTCACACTCTTCCATAATCAACATGTCAAGAAACATCAATGCAAAACTGGATGGAAATAAATCTTGTAACACTGTAGAAGCTCATCAAAAACAATATGAATGTGTGTCATCCTCAAAGCTAGAGACGACCCAATGGACCTCTTGTTTTTGGGCTAGGGAGAGCGCTACTCCCAGTTTCAATTAAAAGAAACATGTTGGTAATTAAAATTACTTTAAATCTAAACTTGCCAAGGAGCTTAAATATATCTACAGAAGTTATAGCAAAAGGTAGTTCCAGTTGTTTACAGGCTAGAAATAAATCTTGGGGTAGGGAGAGCGCTACTCCCAGTTTCAATTAAAAGAATAAAAGAATGGTACAAGGTCTGAACCAGAGGAACTCTTGTGTCTGGCAAAACAGGGGAAACTTTTTCAGAATCTCTGTTACTTCCATTGAAGCAACTAAGGAAATCAATCAACCACAGGTCACAGCATTCCAACACGAACCATGTTTTTATTGTTCTTTAGTTTCCGATTCTTATAACTGAGTATTCCTGACATTCTGACCTGGCAGGTCTGAACCTGAGGCCTCCAGGAGCCGAACTACCCGTCCCCCAGAGGTCGCCTCACAAGCTGAAGATTCCACAACATTTACCAAACAACCATGATCACTCTCCATCCCTGATCAGGTCCCGCCATACAACTCAGACTCAACGACACATTACTATGCACAAACACTCAGCCTCATTTTCTTCAAAAATAAAAAAAAAACAACAAAAAAACAATTCAAACATAGAAACTTGTCCAGGATCAATCGCTTCAACAGACGTGCACCTGTGCGCTCACCTGTCCGGTCTCCTCATGAAGCAGACATGTGAGTCCCAGACAAGCCACCATCCAGCTGCCGAGTGCTGCTCACAGCCTCAGTCTCTGACTGTCTGCACTGCAGCCTCAGCTGGCTTTGAGCTACTAACACTGTGAACCCTCACACACACACACACACACACGCAGACACACACATCGGCATGCCATCACAGTTGGGGAGTCTGGCTTTGGAATGGTGACGTTTCACTGTCTGGTTCAGGTCCCGGGCCCCCCGGCAGCCACCCAGCCCCTCCCCTTGCCCCCCGTCTGCTGCTGTCGCCACCCTTCAGTTCCTGTCTGAGAGGTCCGGCCTGAACCAATGGGGCCGCGGTCAAGATCAGGAGTAGGAGTGTGAGACAAAAGCACGGCTGGACGTGGGGAGGGAAAGACAGCAGGACATTACTTGTCTTTGATCAGGAGTGACAACCAGGAGAACCTGATGAAGGGAAAGGAGGACGGATAGAGAATAGGAGGGAGGTGAAGTCGAGGAGAGAAGACGCAGAGGGAGGCACCGATGGCAACCCCCACCACCCCCCACCTCCCCTGCCTCTAGCAGCGTACACACAGGGTGACAGTGAGGCGAACAGACAGGATGCTACCCACAGTCACAAACGCTTCCATGTATACAACACGCAGGGGCCTCGGTACGGTCCGCTGGCGGTCTCGATAGAACGCACAAACCCGTCTATCAGAAGAACCCCGGACCAATTCCAGAACAAATCCCACGGTCAGAGTTTCTGGGTCTCCAACGTCACAAAACCGGGATTCCGAAGGTCAAATGCGAAAGGACAGGCGACGCACGGCGGAGAGGTGGAACCCAAACAAACAAACTTGCTCTTTGTTGAAAATCGGTGAAGCTCAAAAGGTTACAGGAAAACAGGCGGAAGTATCTCCCCCTTCCTCCTCCTCTGGGCCCCTGCTGAGTGGAGGCGCTGTCCAAGGTGCTGAGATCAGGCTGAGCAGCTTCACTGAGGGCGTTCAGGGGCACTGGCACGAAAAACAGCTAACACGGCCTGGCTGTTTGCATGTTTACCCCAAACTGAACCCTGTGGGCTGTCTGAGATCGCGTCCCAAAGACAAATGTCTTTTTAGCAGCTGGGGAGGGAGAGAAAAACTCAATGACCTCTGAGCTAGTAACACGAAACATCAGTTTGGCGAAAGAATAAGTGAAAGGAGACGGGTCAGAACTGATGTCCTTTACCAGCCTTTCTAGTGCAGCCACAAAATCCAACACTGGAAAACCTTCCAAGTTTAGTTGTCAATAACTTCCTGTTTAGTCACCATAAAATCAGTTTGATGGCATCTAAGCTAGTCTTCATACAGATGTTCTGGATCCTCAGTTACAGAGAAACAATTTCTTGCTGGAGGTGTGGCTTTTGTTGAAGTTTGAAATGATTGGATCTGATTTTAACCAATCGCTCATATTTATTTAGCCATGAAGTATGTGATGAAACTTACTGGAAATTGCATGTGATGTAAACTACTATCCCCCACTGTGAAGAGAGAAGTGCCAAGCCGAACGGCATCTTTGCCAGCAATAAAATGTGTTAAAGATTCCCTTTGTTCAAACTTTACCTGCTGCCTGCACTGCCATTGCCAGACTATAGGTCTAAAGGCAGACTACAATTCTAAAATACTACTCCCAATTCTGTTTGCTGATTGACCTGGTTGAAATTCTACTGGAGAAATCAAACTCAATGGGAGAAAGCCAAAACGAAACACAGAAGGGAGATGAGAATTGAGCAAAACTACACAGTTTTAAATTTAGCATGGTCATTTAGCGCTAAATAAATAATGGGTACGTAATGTTGATCATTACGTACCCAACAGTTGGTTTTTTTTTAAGTACCACAGGATGTGTTGTACAGACCTTGTCAGTTCATGACCACCTGGGGATGTTTTGTGTACACTTTGAATAAGAGTGGATATTTATGATCTACTCATGGTGTACTGTAAAAGAAAATTATCAGATTATCTGGTTTATCTGGTTTATTAGAGGTCAAAATCTTGAACTTTTCAATGAGTCAAGCAGGTCAAATAAGGATCAAAACGAAGAAAATAAACTGAAACGTCATGGTGTAAGTACGCAGGCCTGTGTAAAGGCACAAAATGGAGGGGACGTATTGGCAATACACACACTTATCCTCCACTGAGCCAAAACATTCTAATGATGCTTCATGTCTGATGTGACAATTTGAGCTCAGTAAAAACCACAGAATGGAATTTCACCGGTGGTCTTCTTGAAGCCCTGGCAGATTTTCCGCCGTCCTGCCCCAGAGCGGAGATTTCCTGGCAGAGCTGCGCAGGGGTTAATGTACCAGCGGTGAACACATGGCTGTGTGTGTTTCCCTGGATAACGACGTATGAACTGATGTGAACAGGTGTGTCGGTGCACAACAGGAGACTCATTATGCCCCAGCTGTATGACCTTTCATAACGCGCTCACTTCCAGACCGTTACACCTGCAATGTGGATGAGCTGATAATTGTCTTTGGGTTAAATTTAGTTTGTCTCTCCCTATCAGTGTATGGGCTATGGAGCATAAACACTGAAGAAACTGACTAGTCACTTTCAGTTATGAACTCCACTAAACATCCTCCATGGTAGAGTGATGAGAAGAACGCTACAGGGCTGAACAGACCATAACAATGTTGTGTTCAGGAGAAAAACCAACACTGCACATCACCCTGACCACACCGTCACATGACTGAAGCTAAACATTGACAGCAAAGCAATCTGAAATTGGGTGAAGGTTTACCTTCTAGCTGGACAACAGCGCTAAACATAGCAAGGATGAATAAAACTGGCCTAGTTAAAGTCCAGGCCTGAATCAAACCTTATAGCTCTGTAAATACTCCAGAGGTGCTTTTCATAATCTCTTTATTTGGTATTTTTTATTCCCAAAGTGTGCCACACAACACTTCCTGTCACTGCAGTTAAAAGCAGTTCTAAAACTTAACAGGGGCTGAATCCAAAGGCACGTCACACTTATGATATTTATATCTGTAAAAACAAGGGAGGCACAGGTCAGTCGGTCCCAATTTCCTTCACTTTGGGACATTGCATGCATGTCACCCTACTCTTGCCAACTTAGGAGACTTTTTCAAACAAAACTAATGGTATTGGCCAAAATCATAATCGGCAGGTCAGGCTTTTTAAATATTGATGATCGGGCACAAAACTGCAATTATTGCACCGGTGGTAAAAACTATTGTTTTCATTCTGTTCTATTCATTATGCAGAGGTTGATGCTGGTCAATCACACTTAAATTACACTTTTCTTTTTTATTATTTTTTTGTTTGCAATGTGAAACCATGTTAAATTTAAGCGGGGTGAACAGTTTCTCAAAGCTCTGATGTTAGAAGTTACTGCAGTTCAGAAATCATGTTGTAAAAAGAAGAAAGACTCAAAACTAGATTTGTTAAAAGACAGGTGTGATGCATGGTGGTGGTCGCTGCTCCCTCACTATGAACGTAAACATTTGTCTTTATTATGAGTTTCTTTCACATTTCTGTTCTGAGGTAGAGCGTATTAAAGTGCCTCTTTGCCCCTTCGTTTCTCCTGGTTACATCAGAAGCTGTTGCTTAGCAATCGTACGCAAGTGATGAACGTAGGAACATGTTTGTGGGTCAAACACGCAGAGCTAATTGGGAACAACAGGCTGCCCTCACCAGCTAAGAGTGATGTCTGCCACAAGCAGAGAGATATATGCTGTCCTGTGATTATGGTGAACTACATTTCTAAATTATGTAAGATCTGACCTCAGAGGGCTGGAAACACATGGCAGGGAGATTTGGACAGCTACCAGTTTCACATATAAGCTTACTCATCCATGGGGGGACATGAGGACATGCACTAAGAAGCACTTCATCAGCGCTCCATTGACAAATAAGAACGCACAGTAACATGTGGGCTCACGTTTAAAGATGCAACCAAGGCAGAAATCAGGCTGAGAAATTAAAGTGAAGAACCCAAACAGGCTCCGTTAGCACAGCTTCTACACAGATATGTTTAAAAAATGGCTCCTCAAAGCCAGTGATGGCTGTTCTGAAGACAGCAAGCAGATTGATGAGGCCGGCTGCCAGTCGCACGTAGTTACAGTCAAACTCCTGCCACGCTAAATCTGACTCACATCATGATCACATCTGGTATTACAGCAAGCTGGAGTTACAGCTATTCTGAGAAAGTCAAACACTGCTAGCTACAAACGGCACCCAGGTTACCCAGAAGTATGTTTACAAGGGGTCTGGCATTTAAACTGGACGTATTTAAAGATTAAACCCTAAATCAACTTTTTTTGACAGATAAATTGTTTAAATTGTTCCTTAAGGGCAAACATTTTAAAATGCTTCTCTGACTATTTAAAATTTCTAATATTTGGCTGAAATCGGTCTCAGTGCTGCCCTCCTTGGGTTGAATGTGGCTAATGAAGTCAAATTCTCCTATTGGCTCCAGCAGTACAGCTCTGCTAATGACTATAGAAGCATTACAAATGTATGTTAAACTTTGTCAATATTCTGCTAGTGTCGAAAATACACAACGTTGCAGTTGCACTGTACTCATTAAATAAGAAACACAATTAAAGTAAGTGAATAAGTTTGTATGGACAATAGGTCACAAAAAACATGCCATGATCCATCAACTACTTCCTGTTGTCTCCTTTGTGGTTTGCACCAGCAGTAAAATCTGGTTGTTGATCATGTGACTCATGAAAAAATGATTCTACTGCAGTTGGTCAATGACCATTTTTTATTGAAAATACAGCTCATGTTATACAGCCCCATATCAAAAAAAGGTTGCTAAATTTATCACAAGTAATTTTTTTTTTAAATATTACAAAAGAAAATTAAAGATGTTGATTTCCCTTTGGGATTGATAGAGTAGAGTAATAATTTGTGAATGGAAATGAATGAATCCGCACCAAATCAACATGTTCTATATTGTGTAGCCCTATAGCTATTACATTAGTTAAATGGATATTGGACCCATAATCTAGACTGATAGTAAATTGAACGTTGATCAACATATTTGATGGTGACTTTTGGCAAAATCTAATGTTTATTACTCGTCTCACAACTAGTGATTGTGTGAAGTTTTTGTGACGTAAAACACTTTAAACATGACAAATTTTACTAGCAAGGAGACATTTTAAGGTGCTGATGAGGCTATTATTCTAACTGCTGAATGGCAGATAAACAAAACTGTAATTTCTATAAAAGATCCTCAATAAATCAGCAGGTTCCAATAGATAACGACAATTAGTTGAGTATTCCAGAAAGATATAGGACAGAATGAATAAGTTAGCACCATGCTGAACTAAGGGGCGATAGTGTGGTTGTTCTGCTTGCTCTAGTGTGGCTGCAGCCCATGGGTCAGTCTCCGTCCTCCAGCCGACCCGGCCTCAGCCTCAGCCTGCTCCTCTGCTCTACTCCCCTTGTTGCAAACCAAGAGAGCTGAACCGTGCCAGCTGGGTCAGGATACAACAGGGCCAGCGGCAAACAAAAGCAACGCACTGGTTGTTCGCTACAAAGCCACAGTAGCCAAGCAGCGGAACCCAAGCAGCTGTGTCAGCAATTCTGATTGGGTTGGATAGAGATGTGAGCACGAAATATGATGTGTTCCTTTCATTTGGCTCTAATTTATGCAGGAAATCTTCAACTTGGTAGCTTAGATCAACCGCTTAAATTCTGCAGTGTTTCTGGAAAACTATTAATGCAGATTTAAAGGAGCATGAAAGTATGGCTGGGCTGTAAATTAATTTTATCAATTAATCAATTAGTCTATGCTGAAGAAACAAACACAAACTGAGCTGGTTATTTCTCATTAAAACAAATCAGATTTGTTCCCTTAAATCCAAGACATTCTGGTAAAATTATGTCTTTATTCTGCCAATATTATGACTAAATTCTTGTAATTGAACAAAAGCATTCTCATGGTTTTGGCACCAATACTATGTTGTACTAGCAATGTTTGTAATTTCGTTTTTAGAAAAGAGTCAGAAAACAAAAAATCTATTAAAATCTGATCTGCTCCCAGATTTTATTTTTGAAGTCGTATCGCTCATGACAATCATTGAGCAGACATGTCCATTTAAAAGTCCAACTGGAGCCATCCCATCAGCTTCCAGTTCATGGAAACTTAATACCAACCCAACCCACCATGCCAGACTCAACATGGCAGCCATTTCTTTTTCTTTAGTTCCAGAACTGTGTAATCTGGGATTAGCTGGCAGGATGGGCAGAAGTCCTGCAGACTGTCGACTCTTATGTGTTCCTGTTGCTCTGCAGCAGCAGGAACACTGACTCTGTCTGGGTTTCAATGGCGCTGCTGCGGCGCTACGGTGACGGTTCACAGAGAGGACAGAGCGGCTTTTCCAAACGTCAACAGTCCCATGTTGATTCAGCACAGCATTAATCATGAAAACAGCTGAGTCATGTTTGCAGATCTGCTGAGATGAATCCTAAGTTTTGGAAGAGTCTGCTCTACATTTTTATAATCATTCAAATTGCATTTATATATAACAAAAAGGTATTATTCCAATATCTTTTGAGTAATATTTTTAGGAAGGCTCAAAACAAAACAAAAAAACATGTTAGGCTTAAACTTACAGTTATAACCAAATGTTTTTACAGTAACTAATGTGTTTTGTAAACTTTGTGGTACTTCACAGTCTTGTTCAAACTGAGTGTGGAATGATCAGATGCTTATTAATTTATTGGAAAAAGCTTTAATAGCTCTAAATGAGAGACAACAAAAGCCCATTTTCAAAGTTATCATTATTATTTATGTATTTTTTAACACAAAAGATATTTTAGCTTTGGACATTTATTTTTAATCATATAGTTACCATTATACTAGCCAGCTGAACATTGCTCAGTACAACCACAATAAAAAGAGCAGTTTGTTTCTTGTTTATTTGAATATGAAGTTAACAGTAGACATATGCTGCCTCTAAATCCGAGGGTTTTAATTATTTTCTGTCATGTTGTTGCTGGAGAAAGTAGTTTCTTTTTCACCCTCCCCCGGTGACTGCTGAGCAGTCAGCCTGTTGATTACTGCCACCTAGTGACTGGAGGCTTGTTAGTCACTCAAGCATGAATAATTACAATAAAACGAAAGCCCTCCTGTCTAACGTAAACTCTGACTTTGGAGGTTCTTCATAAACTCATCATTTATATTGTTGTAAATGTTTCGATTTGTGACAATTAAAGAAAAATAGCATTTACTCTTTTCCCTGGTGTACCAAATGATGGCCCAGAAACTGAGGTACATACCAAGCAATTATTATTTTTCTTATGAGACCTATCATTTTGCTGAATTAGCCTGTAACATCACAACAACTCTTAATGCAATAGTGTCATATCCTTGCACTTCAGATAAATCAATTAGCAATGCGAATTAGCAGATAAAAAAAGCAAGTACCATTTAAGTCCTGAACTAGACTAATATGAAGTTGAAGAGAGAGAAGGTGCGTTGGATGTGTCAGCGTCAGAGCATTAAGTCTGTGTCTTCCTGCGAGAAGCAGGTGGTTGATAAGAGCTGCAGGCATCGTGCGCTGACACAGATCCAGCTGTGGAACCCTTCCTCTCTCCATCTTGGTTTTCATTCCTTGAATGCAAACCTACTTTGTCAGTGTGTCCTGCACACCTCCCTGTTGTAGCCTGGAAACAAGCTTTGGTCTGTCACAGAAGAAGAAGCAGAGAAAGCAGAAACAGCCGCTCTGTCCTCCTTTTGAACTCAACGTCTTCATTGTGTTTTCTACTTCGGTCCAACTGAGTCCTGCCTAAGGATTTTTGACCACACGTTTATTTTACTTTACATTTCCAACTGTCATGCTTAAACTACATACTTAGTGTCATTAATTAGCCCTACTTAGCAGATTTAAGGGGGTCTACATTAAGACACTGTCTGTCAAATCAACAGATGGAGTTCTGCAGTGCAGTAAGGACAACAGGAATCACCTGAGCTGATTCCTCTAAAAACATTGAGCTGATCTAAATTGGGGTCTACTTGTTTAATGTAAAGCAGACAGAAAGAATACACTTCTGAGTTTAGAGTCATGGTGGGGGAGAGGGAGGTTCTTTCAATCAAAGCCAAACACACGTCTTCAAATGTAAAACGCTCAGATGAAAAGCTCTCCGTCTTCAGTGAGAGAGGAATTAGGTTTATTTTCTCGCTCATGGATTAAAGCTGCATCATGAATATTAAAGGGGATTTATTCTACATTCCTCTTAAACTAAGTACAACTGTGTGACAGCAGGAGTCTATCAAGCTACCCAACACAGGCTTGGCTAAAAGTTTCTGAGTTACAGCGTGAAAATCATATAAAATAAAATAAAAGTCCCTTGAGTATGCCTTTTCACTCAGCTAGGTTGCAGATATATCCCCAAGAAAGGCTAGGAAGTCTTTAAGCTGTTTGCCAACAACCATTAACCATGACCAAAAAGTTAAGGGGGTGTGTCCCTGTAGAGGTTGATTCAGGTTAGGGATAAGGCCTGAGTACTGAGTTTTACCCCGTGTTCATGTCAGAATTTAGTTCAATGAATGTCTCAAGGCAGGAAGAACACAGCCCACAACCTTTAAGGTTTTCAGTGAGTGTCATATCTTTAATTTTACCTTTCCCAGAGACCACTCACTCTGGTGTACGTGAACATGGCTTTGGTTGATGAAAGGCTTTGCTGATTTCCTTAGGGAAAGCTACAGTAGATCCCTAACCTCCCTCTTTGACAGGCCATTTCCATTTCCTTCTTCACTACACAATGAACTATCAGCACAGCCTTCCTCTTCCCCTGTTCTATGGCAGCTCCATATTCTACATCCTCATCCGATATCTGTTGAAGCCATATCAGCCTTGCCTCCCAAACTTTGCCTAGCATATGGTCAACACTCATCTTGGTCAATCCCAGTCTATCGCTGAACACCTTCTGTTCTGCTACCTCCACTTCCAACTTCTGCCTTCTTGTTGGTTCCATGAACCACGAATTGAAGTTGGTCTCATTACCACCTTGTAAACTTTACCTTTCTTTCTTGCTGTTCATCCACTCTCACATTAACTGTCCATTGCTACGGACAGTAAACCCCCAAGTACTTAAGATCATTCACTTTCAGTACAGTTTACCCTCAATATTAATGGGTATTAGGAACTACAGTCACTCACGAAGACTCCCTACAAAAATTATTATAACTGGCTATTGTATTAGTTCAAACACAATATATCTTGATATGCATTACTACGCACAGTGGAAATCGCTGTGACACTACAGCAGAATCCAACAACCACAGTCTTCCGTATCTCCACTCCTGGGTTACAGCCAATCAGGATGAAGGAAAATGAATGACACTCCTAGATTGGCTGCTTTGTTAACAGCAGTTAAGAGCTTCTCAGGTAGTATCGCACCAAGGTATGTCGCAAACAGGCGAACTTTCCGAGAATAGCATTCCAGTTCCTCTCTCTTTAGCATCTGCAAACATTATAGTTTACTGAATGTACATCACCACTGCAAAGTCATGAATTATCTCATCTTGAACCAATTTTATTTCCTTATGTATTTAGTTATTTTGCACTTGAGTCTTGTTTCAGTCTCAACCTTTTTGCTACCAGTTTCTCTGTAATAAAATGTACAATTGGTGTCTAAATCTTACTTGTATCGGTTTGCTCTATATCTTTTTTGGCTTAACACATTATTTTTTGTAATTATTGTAAGAGCCAACCAAATGAAAATCAGTTGTAACATTTTGCTTTGAACAATGCTTTGCAATCTGTTTGCTGATACCTGTTCAACTTCTCTTCAAAAAGCTAGCTACAGGCTTTAACTGTAGCTTTAGATACATGCTTAATTCATAAAAAAACGCTTCGAGCATGTTTTAGAAAAGCCATAAGACCTGATCAATAATTCAAAGAAATCTATTCCAACAGAACATCTCCATTAGATCAACAATACATAGAACTTAACACAGAGAATCGATGAAAAGGGCTCATGTTCCTCCAGTAATGCATGTCTCTACTGTCGGTCAGAACACACAACATCCATTACACAGTGATGCTAAAGATGGAACTCTCTTCAAGGTTAGCCTCTCCTGGTTGTGATGCTGGTGCAGTACATCTGGTAGTGGTGTACTCTAACTCTAATACTATCACAGCAGTAAAAACTGCCAACACAGAGGAGACGCCCACGTTCTTCTGCCTCCCCTCCTTTTCATCCTTCACTCACAGAACAAGTGCTGCAGCCTAAACAGAGGAGAGTGCCTTACAGAGACGCTCACCGGCAGAAATATCCATGCTGACAGAGAGGTTTATACAGGTCACCTTGGTAACCAAAGGTCACCACACACTGAATGTAATACCGTCACATATATATCGGCCGGGGGGTAAATTGCACAACTGTGCAGTATCAATACATGAAAAATAATTATTAAATCTGCTTTCAAGCATAAAGATGATAGAAGGTTATAGGAGATGCGTCTTATTAAGTCTTTTCTCTAAATCAACTAATATTGCGAATCCAACTGCTTGTTGAACTTTTAACTGAACTCTTTGTTGATGGACACAAACACTGATGCCAGAACACTGGTTTGAAATGAAAGACCCTAAACACTTTCCTTAATTTAGATTTAAAACAAACAAACAAACAAACAAAAAAAACATAAGTACAATAACATATGTATTTTTTAATTTTCAAGAACAACATAGCAGGTGCTGTAGCTCCTTTTCATAGCATGAAGCAAATCCCAGTTTGAAAAATCTGTTTACATCCCCAACCTACTCAACAGATGTGACTAACAGGTGCCACACAACACAAAAACTAGTGTCAACAGATTTAAAAAAGGCAAAAACATAAGGTTGTGTGGGAAGACCCCTGGCTAGAAAATGACCTCGATAACAGAGGGTTGGGAAGCAGCCAAGACATGGGCAGAGATGTGTTTAGTCACAAAGGAAGAACTCCAATGTTTACTTCCTGATGCACGGAGGCGCTGAAGCCTAAAGTCTCACTGAAACTAATCATCATGGCATTCAGTTTGATTAAACATGAAAGCATTTACTTTTATCACACGTACAGCAGCTATGGAACTCTAAACTTGCCAATCTCTTAGGGTTTTATGAAGCTCCGCCCGTTTTTTCTATTAATCAGTAAATGAAATGCCAGAGCTTTGTTTTGATAGCCTGACAGTATGAGCCTGAGACAATATGAGAAACTCATAGCTTCCCTGTGTTTAGCAGCTGCCAGCAAAAAATGTGTAGGTGCAATTTAGAGGTGTGCACACTTCTCCTTTATTATGAGCCCTTTATTAGGACTCATAATAAAGTCCTAATAAAGCTGTGAATGTAGTGTGTCCCGCTTTGCATGAGAAAGCAAGAAATTTCTGGGTTGAACACAAATGTTAACTCTTGACACTTGCAAAAAAAACACAATTACTCTAAAAAGGTTTAATCATTTACTTTAATTTGTGTCTTATTTGAATTTTATGTATGTCATTCCTAATTTGGATGTACTTCTTTATTACGTACTGGCTATAACTAAAGAAAATGTATTTTCTCCTCTTCCAAAATAAAAAAATATATATTTTGGAAGGACAGAACCAACATAACTGGGTTTTCCTATTTTATTTCTCAATCTTCATGCTTCACAAAGTGAAAAATATTCTTCTGTCTGATGTCACACCTCAGATGATTAGCCATCTTGTTTTCTTGCAAAGTAAGACACATCAAAAGGCATACGTTAAGAAAAATCTATAGAAATACAAAAAGTTATTCAGTGACAAGAAAAGAAAGGAGTCAATGAAAGAATAAATGCAGTTCATACAGGAGGCTTAGTACAGTTCAGTTAGAAGAAATAGAAACCAAAAGCCAAAAAGGTGTGGGTTATATCTCCATTTATTAGCAGAAGGTGCAGGCCGAGAACACAGACAGGCACGTCTATAAAAAGGGTCGGTTTGATAATTTGGAACATAAAACCACTCTGGAAATAAACTTTTAAAGCACACAGACAAACTTATACCACTTTCATACCAGATGATCAATATTGTGCAAATGTGACACATGTGGCAGTAGCATCATGTTAGCATGGCCAGTAGCTAAAGCTGCAGGGAAATGGAAAACCATGTGGAAAAACCTACTTCCTAAACATGGGGAGCGTACCAGAATCATTGCCTTCCCACATACAGAAGTTCTTCTAAATCTGATGCACTGCAGTGATGTTCGAATTGATTAAAGCAAATTAAAAAAAAAAAAATCATAACCGACACAAAACCAAAGTTCTACTTTAGTTATGTGTTTGTATCTTATCGTGGTCTCTGCAAACATCTCATTGAACTTAAGTGTATAGCAGTCATTTCCTGATCATGTAAAACCACAGGAATATCAGAGATGAGCGTACACTGAAAATGGAAGGGAAATATCAAGTTTCTGCTTAGCTAGCTATTAAAGCTAAGTAAATAAAGGTGTAATGGTAATAAAATAACATGGTATAATTCATAAAAGTGTCACAAAAAGGGCTAACCAGTTGCTATCAGCTTGGGATATTGTCTGGTAAAGGCTTCATGAGTGAGTATTATGTGAGAATGATGCTACTAGCTAACTGCTAACAAGCTAAAGTTAGCATGTGCTTCAGAGTGCCAACTATTGGGCCACTGTAATGCATTTTAGGACTTTTCCACAAGTGCCTAGCAACACAGCTCAACTTAGCTCAACATTTTAGTTTTAGTTCAGGTGGTTTGTTGAACATTCTGTTGAGTCTGCCATTGTCCTTAAAAAAACTCCAGTCATGCTCGTTCACTGTTATTTTTGGCTCAGAACAGCGACTGTTGTATTGAAAGCCTCAATTAGCCTAGTGAGCCCTAGTGAAGTATGTTCTAAACCGGGGCCGGTACCATAAAATCGTAGTGAAAAACCCTTACAAGCACACAGAACCAAGTCGAGCCATGTTAGTTGTAGGCGCTAGTGTAAAAGACCCATAAAGTACTGAAAACCTTTGTTATGTTTGTGAAAACTAAGAAACGAGAACTTGTCAATGTTTTTTTCTTCTTTTTTTCGTTTTAAAATAATACAAACATAAAAGCTAGGGCAAGCCAACCCTTGGATTATTCTACACTAAACACAGATTTTTTTTTTTGAGGAGGGGGAGATGAGGGGGGGGGATTTCTGAAAGATTTACCCTACTTGTAAAAATAAAAACTGGTATCTGCAGTTTTTCCAAAAAATCATGTTAAAATTTCATGTTGCATCACTCTTGTGAACCTGATACCATGTATTGTCCTGTTTTATAAGACGAACGTTTCGTTCTAACCCAAGATGTTATTCATGGGCTGATTAGTCTGGCCCAGTGGAGGGAACCGGATTGCATGATCCAGTTCTCTGTCTATTATTCAGGGTGAGGTGGATTTGGAAAGAACACAAGTTTAAAGAAGTACTTCTCATCTCCTCAGAGGGAACACCCCAAATCCATAGGATTACCCTTAATCTGTGCTGGTGTTTTCTCAGAGAAAAGGACAAAGTAGATTTTATTTAAAGCGTTCAGCGCCACCATACCAGATTATGTGTCCATCTAATGAGTGAAGCCCATTCTGCTTACGAACTACTACTTATAGTCTGCAGAAGAAGTTTTGAGGCTAACAAGATCAGCATTTATTTGCTACGATTGTTTTAAATGAGGCCAGTTAAAAACCTGAAAAGTTGCTACCTTTGGGTTAAAACCAGTCTAAGTGGGACGCATCACTCACGGGTGAAATGGAGGAAGAGACGGAAGAAAAACAAACAGTCCTTAGGTAAGTGAACATATCGTCATGTTGGAGTGTGAGTGTGTGTGCTGGTGTTGACGTGTCGACAGACTGGCCTCGCAGCGCCGGCGACTCACTTTGATCTGTATCAGACAGAGAGAGAGAGGGAGAGCGCTGCATGGTGTGTGTCTGCGCCTCGGAGACGGGGTGTGTGAGGACGTGAACTTCTGAACTCGATGTCTGCCTGATCTTTATTTCTTTCTGCCACATTAAGCTTTGAAGTCAAACTGAACAAAGTGGATGTTTTTTATTATTATTATTATTTTAGCTCAGACTTACGATGGAAAATATTGTAAATTTTTTTTTTTTTAACAAATGTGATTATGCACATATCCCCGAATCAGCAGAGTGCCGAGGGCTGATTAGTCTGGCCCAGCGGAGGGAACCGGATTGCGTCGCAGCAGTATTTGGTGGAACTCAGCGTACAGAACTCAGTCCAACTATAAAATCCTGCCCCTCATCCTCATACCTTCCCCATTCTGCAGCATGAAGGAAGCGTGTATCAGACAACTAGTGTGTGTGTGTGTGTGTGTGTGTGTGTGTGTGTGGGTCTGTTGTGCACAGGAAGAGAGGAGGGGAGGTGCACAGAAGCAGAAGCGGAGCCAACAGGCAGTCATCGGGCCGATGGAGAAGAGTTTTAGTCCTCTGAAGCATGGTGTCGAGGAAGGAGCACAAAAAGAGAAAATAATGTGATGGAGGGAGGGGGGGGTGTGAGTGATGTTGAAGGAATAAAATGGAAGCAGTTCAGACAAAAATATGATGTGGAAGGAAGAAATAGGAGTATGCGAAAAAAAAAAAGAACAATGAGAAGAAGGAATAAGAGGGAAAGGAAGACAGCAGGTTAGTAGCAGAATCAAACGTAAACAGCTCATTTCTTGTTCACAAACACAAATCCATGCTTTCAAATCTGCATTAAAAGCCATGCAGAAACATCGCGCATGATGCATCCATGCACAGGAAACACTCGTGCATGCACATGCATCTATATTTGCTCCGTCAGGATTGGGTTTATGCTCTTGATTCCGTGACCTAGTTACTACTTTTAACTTTTGCCACCCAACTGCATTCCGTCTCTGGGGACGGCTGCAGCCACAGTGATGAATGCATCCAGTGCACCGATAGGCCAGATGTTCCAATCTAGTCAAGGAAAAGAGAAGAGAAAGGAGGAGGCAAAGACACAAAGCCATGCAAACATGCAGATGCATGCAGATGACTTCCAGCTGATCCATAGAGATGCTGGCTCCTCCCTTCGTCAACAGCATTCACCCACAGAAAGGATTCTGGTCATCTCACACCCTCTGGATCTGGATGCGGTGACCAGGTCTGGAAAAAGTTTTGATCGAATCTCAAAGTCTAAGGGAACTAATCCTTAGTCAGAAAACATTTCAACAAGGATGAAGTCAAAATGAGAAAGCTGTGTTGGGAGAAACTAAGGGTGTTTCCACTCCTTATAGTTAGTAGCCTCGGATTGATTGGGGATCAAAATTACTATATTTGTTACATTTTCAGCTGGTGCGATTCTTTTTCACACTGCACTGTGTCAAACAAACCAAACTCTTTGAAAATCTGTTTTCCCTCCTCGCCTGTGGTGGCGCTGCACCAAGAACCACTGAAGGAAACGACATGAAAACCTCTAAAGAAGACACAGAGTGCAACTTCCTTCTTCACCAAATGGAAACAAAAATGGAGTGGCACCAGTGTTTGTGATTGGAGGATTTCTGGATGTTAAAGGGATTAAGGGGTTTGGATAGTTTGCATGGCAATATTGACCATTATTACCACAGCAAGATTCTCCAGTCCAGGCCTAAATCCAACTCTGATCCTATGGTGAATGAATGTTTTCAGTCCTTATTTATATAATCTTTCTAGGATAGTTTGCAAAACCTGTGTCTACATGAGCAAAGCTGACAAAAATATGCCCTAGAAGACTAAAAATCAACACTTTTCAGGCTTTCCGTTTAGGTATGATCATGAAAACCATTTTCCCTTCCTGCTCACAATGACACAATCACTAATTTATGTTAGTTTTTCATGAAAACATATCCCAATGACAAACACTCATGTCTGGGTTTAATTTAACAAAACATCTAGAAGCTTCAGGAGTGAAGATGTTTCATGGCCAAATGTGGCAGTCTGGCAGTCAGAAGGCGACCTTCTTCACATGTCGAAGTTCCATTAGACAATGCATCCCCATCTGCATGGTGAGTATGCGTGGGCGCTTGTAAGTAGGGGTGCACAGATTGCAGTTTTCTGACTGATCAACAATCTTTAAAAAGTCTGATTTTGGCCAATACCAATTTCTTTTGTCCATACAGACAAATATGAGACTCATTTGCGAATCACATCCACATAAGATTGGTGGATGTGATCTGTTTCTCATGTAAATATCAGCTGATCACTGATCTCCCAAAATTAAGGAAATTAGAACAAGTTCATCAGTATATCCTTCCCTGTGAATACCAATGTTTAAATGTCATGTATAGTAAAAGTCTAAAAGCATTAACAGATATTAAAAAAGATATATCAGCCAAATTAAATGGAAATCAAATAAAAATATCAGCCAACCCTTGCAGGATCTTATTTTCGGCCTTATTCTTGCTCAGACGGGATGACCAATTCCCAAATGTTGGAAAACTTAAAGAGGAGCCCTTAAAGGATGCTGGGAAACACTGAGAGCAGCTCACACTCTGTTCTGAATGGAAACTCCAAAACAAAGGACACAAATACACAAAAAACATGCAAAATCAAACTGAGGTTACAGACGAGAAGGGAACAAAGAAGAGAAAAGAAGAAAAGACTAAAAGGCCAGGACTGGTCGAAGAGGAGAACCAGGCAGCTCTAGCAAAGTGATCGACAGCAGATGGAATTGTGGGAATTGTTGTTTCTTACCAGGCTTTTGAACCCCATGAGCCTCCTGCTCTCCATTCTCCAAAGCAGCCCCAGCGTCTGCACACACAGTCACATACACACAGAAACAAGCAAGCTCATTACTGTCCGTCTGGCTGCTAATGGCTTCCCCGAACACATAATGGAACCGGACACGATTCGTTCAGTGTGAGAGCAAGCTGGAGGATTTTGCTGCTAGTGCCGCGGCTGTTCGGACCGCACCAACTTCAAGCTCCAATTTGTCAGCTCCTCACATCAACAAAAGCAAACTGTGATGGAAATGTTATTTTAAGACTCTCTTTAAAGAGTACACCTAAAATCAATGGTACATATACTGTGTGAAACTCCAAACTGAACAAATGAAAACTAGTGTTAAATGTGAAAAGCACAGCTTAAGACGATGTTCATAAACATTACAAACAATGCGCGTCGCCATATTGGAATCACAACTTCTCCAACTGTCAGGGGCACAACTACATACTTTCTGAGGTGTATAAGAACCCATCATCTCCCTCACCCCAACACCCACCCCGTCCCTCTCATGACCCAGGTTTAATATGTCCATGCAGTTCTCCCTTATTCATGCACTTATAAAATACAGTAACTCTATTATAGACTTTCTCCAGTAGAATTTCAACTGGGCCAATCCGAATATGGATGGAGAAGTTGTGAACGACATCTGTCCGCCTGCAGTTTTAGCAATGGCAACGGAGGAAGTGTGAAGCTGTTCAGTCTGTGTTTGGCACTTCTCCCTTTGAAATGGGAGGTGGTTGTTTGCAACACTTCTGTAAGCTTCATCGCCTCCACAAGGTTTGCTTGTACATCACGGGCAAATGTTAGATATTGGGTAAAGTTTAAAGCTTTAACAGAGTCCACACCTCCAGAGAAACGATATTGAGAAACGTTTCTGAATATTTTTAGCACTTGGAATTCATTCAATTTGTTTACTAAAGATCTCATTTTACCGCTTACGTGTAGCAAAAGGAATAGTTTAAATTTCTTCCTTTTCTGTGTTCCTGCTCTACATTCATGATGCCTCCTTTTAAACCTATCTCAGAATTTAAAGTTTAAAGGTATTTGAAACTTTGTTATATTAATCAGCCATTTAAAAATATAGTATTAAAATTCAAAATTACTTTATTGATCCCAAAGGGAAATTAAATGTTGTAACTAATTGATTCAGATTCTTCAGTTACTGTAGATTGTGATGTCATTACTAGGGAGTTGGTTGGATGAACAAAATCCTGCCTAAGCTCAGTAGCTGTTAGCAATCAGTAGCACACTGCTGGTGAACGTTTGATGTACTATGGAGCAGAAAGCTGACATTGTTGTTTCTTCTTACATCCAGTGGGTGGCGTAGGTTACTACAATCAATAGTAGCCACACAGGCACAACTTCAAGAAGAAAACAAACGCACCCAGTACAACATTTTCATTCTACTGGCTGAAAGGTTACCGGATGATTGTGCCAAAAGTCGTTTCCAAAATCGAGCAGTTTTGACTACAAGCGTTACAAGTTTAAGTCCTGCTTTCAAAATTAAAATGTAAGCAAAAGTATTAAAAGTCTTGAGAACAAAAGACATGAAATCCTGTTTTCAGACTGAAAATGCTCTTGGATTATGGCAGAAAAATTCCACCAACCGAGCAGAGAGTTGATTTTCAGACTTTTAAGGTAGATAAAACGAGGGTATAAGATTGACGTCACATATAAGCATCAGCCGATCACAGATCTCCCAAAATTAAGGACATTGGCGCTAAATCAGTGCATCCCTAGCAACCATACATTTTATATACATGAATGGGGAGAGTGAGGAAATATGTTTGTCTCCTTCCCACTCCTCCAAGCTAAATGCATCCTTGTTTATGTCTAAAGTATTACCATATAGACCAGTGTTTCTCAACCCTGGTCCTCACCCCCCCTGCTCTGCACGTTTTAGATGTGCCTCTATTCCAGAACAGCTGATTCAAATGATTGCATCACCATCAAGTACTGCAGAAGCCTGTTAATCACCCAGAGATACAATTCTGGTGTGTGGCAGAAGAGAAACACCTAAAACATGCAGGACGGGGGGGCGGTGAGGACCAGGGTTGAGGAACACTTATAGATCCCAATATTGATGACTCAATATATTGTTCTTACTGTATGTATATTACTGTGTGTGTGTGTGTGCGTGTAAAAGTGGAAATACATATATCTTAGTTTGTTCCTTTTTCATCTACTAAAGGGTATAATACGCATTTTTCTTTTATGTAGCTCAAAGTAAAGCAATAAATCATAAAAATTAGCCATAGAATACTGAAAACTTTTTTAAAAAATGCCCATAAAGACAAATATGAGACTCATTTGCGAATCACACTCACATAAATCACGGTTCACCTTACAGTTCATGTGCAGGAGTCTGAAAAACAACAACCACCCCCCTGCACACCCCCACCACCCCCTCGGCTCCTGCTGACAGAGGACAATGACTCGCGGACTGCCTCGCCCTGCTGTTTGGCACTCGTCGCGTCAGCATGTCTGCGTCCGTCCCGATGCGTGCGCTGGACGCCACAGTTGATCACTGGCAACGCCACCCACGGCCCGTCCCGCAGCCGGCTGTCACAGGCGAGTGCCCACACACGGTCTGACTGTCTGAGCGAAGCGTCTGGGTAACCAAAACAGGCCCGAGAGCCGAGTCATCCCCGGTTAGCTGTCACTTCCTTTCATCTGCCTGCTCACTCACCGCTTTATTTGATCTGTGTGTGCACCGACCGCCTGACTCTTCCCCAGCTCGGCGCGGCCGCCCCTTTCGCTGCTCTGCGCCACATTAAGCAGCGCGAATGAGGTCGCATTC
Source organism: Poecilia mexicana (assembly GCF_051168715.1). Classification (NCBI taxonomy): domain Eukaryota; kingdom Metazoa; phylum Chordata; class Actinopteri; order Cyprinodontiformes; family Poeciliidae; genus Poecilia; species Poecilia mexicana. The sequence continues at coordinate 1,497,652 of NW_028263389.1, forward strand.
CTGCACAAACTGAGGGTGACATTAAGATAAGCAGAGGCAGAAAACAATACTAGTGGAAGCAACACAACTCTTTCCAGGGCCAGCTTGATGCTTTACAGCCGCAGAATGAAACTACTACAAGCTATTTTATGAGCTGCTTTTTCTTTTTTGATAGAAAACACAATTCGACAAGCAAGCAGGACGTTGGGCAGCTTCTTCTTCATTGGTGATGGAGCACCCACTCTGCAGCACAGTGAGGATCCGATATCCATGTCTTACCAGCCGGTCGGTTTGTTCCAAAGCGTATCTGCAAGCTAATGCTGTCCCTGCAGCTGAATGACACGCCCGCTGATCCAAAATGGCAGCTAGTGTCTCGCGGTGCCTAACGCTACCAGTCATTTAGGAACAGCTGCAGCTCCTGTAACCAGACAGGCTCTTCGCTTCATTATCGGCAAGTAATACTTTATTAGACAAGTGGAATCGGGTTACTCATAAAGTTTACAATTTAAGTTGGGGTTTTTTTGTAGAAAGTCACAATGAAAACGATTCTGCTTTTACTCTGTAGGCCAGTCAGAGGGTGACAGTAATATGGTTGAATTTAAATGTGGTGGAAGTTGAAAATATCCTGAGGAAACTCATATTCTTATGTTCTTCATTCTAAGCAATACAGAAATTAAGTGACTTCCACACTGTACTGGACATGCACTGATTCACTTTTTTCACTTCCGATATCGATATCTGAGGGTCAGTATCGGCTGATTCCGATCGGATACAAAATAGCTAAAATGACTTAAAACTTTTCTATTTAAGTCATTTTATTATTTTATCATTTGATAACTCAGCACCAGTGCAATAGACTTTAAAACGCCAACAGCTTCACAAGCTTGGTCAAACATGGAAAAACAACAATTTAGTTTTTTCAGTCAGTGCCATTAGTGTAACAGCCAACCTAAAATAAATGATAAAGAAACTGAAACTGACAAAAACAATAGATTGACTACTTTGGTCAAACATGTAAAAAATAAACTGCAACAAACCTTTCAAATGATTCAGAAAGTGCAATTAGGAATTCTAGATATAATATAAAATAAATAATAAAGCATGATGTCATTCAGAGCATAGAATTAGACAGAATAGATCATTGATCAGGTACATTATCACCGATACCCGATCTAGAATTTTTTTCAATATCGGCACCGATACAGATATTAATATTGGATCAGAGTGTCTCTCAGCTGCTCACCTGCCCGGGTGTCGTCGTTGTCCAGCAGGGGGATGTAGTCCGTCTTCCCCACTGTCTCCTTCACCTGGTCGTCGAACGCCTCTGCCTCCAGCTGGGCCATGAAGTCCCTCTCCACCTTGCTCTCAATGCCAGGCTGCGGGGGGCTGTCAGTCAGCGCATCGCTTAGACTCAGGTCTAACTCTGCCATAGCTGGAGGACAAGGGGACACAGGTGAACAGGTCAGAAAGTCATGCAAATGAGAAAACGATCAAATAAGTGAGAAGGCTCGAGGAAACACAGTGGGGTTGTTATGAAGCTGGGACTGAAGAGTTTCAAACCCAGAGACAAACTGAGGCTGATAAGCTAAAGAGAACGCAGGCTGTTGGGCCTAGCATGCTAGTTGGTGAACTGCAATAACACATTCCTCCACCAGGGGGAACATATTCACCTGGGATTCTAAACAGAAACAACATGAAACAACCTGTATGGAGGTATGGATGAAAGAAATAAAAGTTGTATATCATAATTATGAGGCAGTGACTCATTATTATGACATGACTCCAAATTAAGAGATAAATGTTTACTTTTTTCATCAAAGTGGCAGAAATGGCTTTTCATATGGAGGTGAATGGTCATTTATAATGAGAATAATATAGACAGCAAAATGTAGTAATTTTATTTTGCTATCATTATTGTTATTAAAATTAATATTTATTACCATAATATTAATTACTCTAATAATTACAATATTTAATAATTATAAAAATCTCAAATTATAAGTATAATTATGAATAAACAATTAACAGTAATAATTATTATTAACTATTAAAAGTAATTAATACCAATAATTATTATTAATAGGAAGAGAAAATGTAGAAGAAAATGAAAGACAGGAGAAAGAAGCAAATGAAGAAAATGGAAACAAAGAATTGAGTATTTTAGAGCTATTCAGAAAACAGCATACAATTATATATTTTTAGATAATGGATTTGTGCATTTTTATCTTCATATTTAATCAAATATACTTAACTACTAAGAGAAATAACCTGATATAGAACAGCTAAGTGAATGGCTACAAAATGGTAACATAAGGACATGAGACAGAGGAACAAATTGACCCATTCTGGTCTGTCTTCACATTTAGACAATCACAGCTCATCACCGACTGCTGAACGCACGAGCCTCTATATACATATAAATCTATATATAGATATCTATGTATATCAATCTATAAATATATACCTCTTTCTCTCTCTCTCATATATATATATATATATATATATATATATATATATATATATATATATATATATATATATATATATATATATATAATTTGCATATTGTGATAAATTGAAACATTTCAGGTCTTTTATTGTTTTAATACTGATGATTTTGGCATACATCTCATGAAAACTCCAAATCCCTGTCTTAAAATATTAGCATATCATGAATAGGTTCTCTGAACGAGCAATTAATCATTAATGATTCAGATGATTCAAAACTGCAATCATGGGTAAGACTGCCGACCTGACTGCTGTCCAGTCCCCCTCTGGTGCTGCGCCCCTATGCATTGCATGCGCTGCATACCCACTTTTTGCGCCACTGCCAGTATTTCACCATGTTTGAAGTTCTGCTTCCTTTCCCTCTGCTTTCATCAAATCATAAAACTCACAGCTACTTTTTCTGAAGTGGATTCAGAACAATATCAGAGCTTTTTAATCCTAAGTGTATCGTAAAACTCAGGTGTGACACATCTACGTTCAAAATGCTGCAGTTAAATGTACTGGAAGAGAAACAAAAATACAACTCTCTGCTGCCCTCTGCTGGATTTATAGATTTATTACAGAAATATCAGATTTCTTGCCTTAAATTTGATCACACATCATACATCCAGTGCCTGTAACGTTCATCAGTGTGACTATATCAGGGTGAATGGTGCATTAAAAAAATAAAAATAAATAAATAAAAAAAACACTTCAAATGTTTTTGGAAAAATGCATTGAACTTTTCCTGAAGATTTGACATCCAAAAGCTGATTTAACAAATGTTTCCCAAACCTACATGTTGCTCAGCGAACAATAGGAAGTCCTTAAATCACTATATAAATAAACACACGCACACTAACAGAGCATCAGCTGCTGTAAATAACTGCTTGGAGAGAGCAGGGTGTGTCTGCTGCCTCCACCACAAAGCCATGCTGGTCAGAGAAAGCAAAAAAAAAAAAAGAAAGCCTTGCTGCCATTTTTAGCCCCACCTCATCTGCACATATGTGTACTACAGTACCCAGCGTATGCCAGCTGCATCGTGTTCCTGTGTGCAAAGTGTACGGGTTGGAAATGTAGGACCAGTCGCCATGGAGTGTGTCTGTTATGTTCAGCTGCTTCTATTTGCCTTGCGGTTTCCCACATGACCGCAGGAGCCGTGGCTTTTCATTACACGGCAGACCCCATCCCAGTATGCAGTGCCAGAAAGCACCATTCTTGTTTTAAGTCCCTTTTTTCTTCTTCTTCTTTTTGACTCCTGTCGGACACCGTAGTTGATGCCGAGCTCAACGTTTCCTGAATTTCCTAAACTGTGCTTGATTAAAACATAAAATATTTTGGGTTGAACCTACAAGTTTCCATTTCAAAACAATTGTAATTTGGAAGTAAAAATCTTGCTATAAAAAGTATCTAAAATCTCTTGAGACCAGATGGAAGTTCAGAGTAAACAAACATGGCCAACTGGGAAGAAGCAATGGCAATAGTTTGCAGACGATATTCAACAGAGAAAAAAGCAATAGGAAGACATTTCTATCATTCACCAGACTTTCTGGTGTAAGGGGTTTATTGCGCCAACGCCTGAATAAGACACCGTTTCCTTTAATGGCTGACAGATGAATGCTAGAATCATGGCTGAATTATGACTATATCTCATGCAACTGCTTACATCTGTCTCTGCCATGATTTTTAATGACTTATAGTAAACAAACTTATTCATGTGTGATTTTAATTGCATTTCTCAGCTTATGGAAATAGTGCAATTGGGACATTGTGCTTTTTCAATGTCAGCAGAATACAAAGACATTTGTCTGTATTTTGCGCACATTTGTTATGGAAACAGCTACTTTGCCTGCTTTGCTAGCTCAGGTGAGCAGACAGGAACACAACACCTCCAAGAATATAATGCGTTCTGCTAGAGCGTTCTAGATCCGCCTTAGGTTTCCAGGAGGCATCCAGAGCAGGTGGCATGGCCCCGGTTGGGCGACTACTTTGGATGTGGAGGGCCAGTGGCTCTACTTTGGGTTGAGCTCTTCACCCTATGTTTAAGGCTGACCTTCATCTTTCATCACCACAACAGACTGCAGTTGCACCTGCAAATTAGACCCCAATCCATTTCCTGCTCCATTCATTCAACCAGACACCAACATACTTTGGCTCTTCCCCTTTGAGGAGGATTCTGACCTCTGACCTGTTTTCCTCTGGAGAACCACAGCCTCAGACTTTGAAAACAGAAAACCTTCTAGCTTCTCTCATGGTGAATGTTGCTTTCTATAAGCTTAGCGTTGGCGTTGCTGCTGCAGCTGTCAGGGTAATAAGTGACGCAACGCATATGAGTGACATAACGCTGAGCATAATTCATAAATCCCTTTTCCCTGAAGAGAATTGAAAGCCAAGCGTGTACCATCAGTTTCCTAAGGAGATGAGCCAGCAATGTTCTGAAGAACAACTCAACCAAATAATTATCAGGTCAATATTAACATTAATGTTTGATTTGAAGTGCTTTACAAATCAGATATGTATAAATCTTGTACTTATCTGAGATCTGTTAAGGTGAGTCTAATTGTTCACAAACTCCTCCTTTCCTTTCTGGGTTAATCACTACTCCAGGGGGCTGTTTTCACGGAACACAGCATATAATTAGCAAGCTGGGGTTAGCAATCACATGGTCAGGTTAGTCTGAACCAGGAAGACCTTGAATACCTTTTATTCACAGATCATCGTTCAAAGCAATGAATCCTTTGGCCTCCCTCCAGGCACAAGTGACTGGGTTTCCAGTTATCACCTTTGAGCAGTGGTAGAACAAATATTCACTTTCTTTATCAGATTTGATCTGGTAGGCAGGTCTGTCGGTCAGTCCTCTCTCATAGCAGGCAGAAAGGTATGATTTTCAGATTTATGTAGAGGTAAATAAGATCTGTGGATAAGATTGGTTTGTCATGTAAGTGTCAGATAATCACTGATCTCCCAAAAATTGAGGAAATGAATCCCTAAAACTTACCATACATAAATTTGAGAAGCGAACTGCATCAAAAAAAAAGTGCTAATTACTTACAAAGGAAATTGCAATTGGAGGTGGTGCACCACCATTGATCTTCCTGAGTGAAACAAACTCAGAATGGAACATATAAAGTGTTTGAAATCAGAGCAACATTCTCTTAATGTAGTTGTTTCGGGAAGTAAAATACAAACACCACTTCCTGTGTATATAATCATTATCTGTGGAAAATAACTGCCAATGTAACCATGGCACCAGTTTGTCATTTTGGTCTCTGCTCCTCTCAAATTAGCCATTAGCTTCAGCCTCCAGGACAATCTAATATGGATCAATACTTAATAAAAACACCAGTACTATGTGATTATTTCACACATTTTAACAAAGACTCAAAAAGTATTAAAATTTAAGCTCCCTCAAATACTGGCCTTTTTTTTTTATTGTTGCCATTTGTCCAATTTCTGTATCTGGGACATTGCCCACAGCAGTGGAAACAAAAACACATACAGTATGTTCAAGTCTTTCGAAGATCTTTGGACATGAAGTCTTTTATATAGTAACAAAAACCATCAGTGATATTTTACAGTCTGGCTTCCTGTATCCACTGATTTTCACTTCTCTAGAACAAATATAAACAACTGGATCTTGCTTTTCAGCATTTTCTACAGTTTCTCTTCTTCATTCAACTCACTAAAAAGAATCTGTAAAAAAAAGAAAAAGAAAAAACCAAATATGGCATGAATTGGACAAAAACAATGAAACTTAACTACCACTTGGTCCATCACTTTTCCAGGCTCATGTTTAAATGCTTTCTTTGAACATCTGAGTACAGAGTAAATTTATCTAGAACATTCACATTCTGAATGTTCTATAAATCAGTAAAGGTGACGCCGAGGTCGCGTTCCATTCGTGCAGTCGCCTGAAGCACGCTTCCTCATTACGAATATTTTTGGGAAAGTTAAATAACCACCACTTTAGAATTTATAACACTTAGATGTGCAAAACCTGGACTGAGTCATCCTACTGCAAATAGATTTAAACGCACTTTGTGTGCTTTTGATACTTTCAAAAGCTTTTAAAAGCACACAACCTGTCTTTTTTGTTTGATTCTTAAGCCAGACCCAGTTTTAAAAGCACACCAAGTCTGAAACCATCTAAGTTCGAGACGCCAAGACATTAGGAAAATGGTCCTTGTAAAACAGTTTTAATGAGGGTTTAAATGCGGGTTATCTCAATGAATAAGGCCCTATAAAATCCATTTTGTTCTTTTTAAGTCTCTTTTTGGACCTAAATTCTTTTTTTTTTCCAGTTTTAATGTTCTGAAACACAGAGGTTTTCTTACTTCTGTGTTTCAGAACATTAATAACTGAAAAAAAAAAAAAAAAACATTTACGGGAAAGAACATTATGGTTTCATAAAAGCCAATTAAATCAGAAAAACCAATTTGAAAAATGAAGGTCTTGAGAAAGCAATATTAATAAATAAATATTCAGTAGATAGAATGTTGAGCGAACTCTAATCCAGAACCGTGCAGCATTCTGGGTAATGTAGTCAGAGGAACGGCTTTAGCTGCTCAACCTTGAACAGCCATAGACATAAATATGTCCATGTGAACAGCCAGCTAACCAAGGTTGGTACCATCAGCTAACTCACTCAATATTTGGTTACTTAGCAACAACCTGTTGAGTGACTTGTGCAGCAGCAGCTTAAAGTTTCACCACTGTATCTCATAACTGCTTAAAAATAAAGAACAGTGTGGAGCGAAAACTGTGAATAAAACAGGAATGGTCATGTCACTTCAGTTTAGAAGTAAAACAAACAAAAAGAAAAATGATAATCAACAATATCGACTGATATGAAATGCTCACATAGAGATATGTTTTTCACTCATATCGTCCATGCCTTGTCTGACAACAAATCAAGCTGTAACATTTTAACTCAATGTTAAAGATAATAATGAAAAGGTCACTTTCTCTTTCAAAAACAGCTTGTTTAATAGAAAATAGAAAAAGAAATAAAGCCTGGAAACGGAAACATTTGTCCATCTTCACGTTCCTCCCGCCCTGCCCCTCCCATACTTATCCAGATGTAGAAAAGGAAGGACATTCTATGTAGGAACCTTGTTCTCTACGGACATTCTCTGACAGTTTGCATTCTTTAGCCTTAGCCAGCAGACAGTGCAGCTCCACGGTGACATGTGACTGGAAGACATGAAAACAATCACAGTCCCAACAGCCTGGAGAGGTCCAATGAACGGAGCTCAGTGATGTCACTCACAGAGGTGGGACACTTCCTCTAAACCCTGGCCTTCCCTACTGAGACACTGGGTGTGTACTCTGGGACTGAGAGTGTGTGCGTGCGTGTGTGTCGGATATAAACAGAGTTGGCTCGTGTTGCTGCTTAAACGGGTCTGGCTCTCTGCAGCGGTTGCTACAGGCTTCTACTGTTACTGTCACCATGAGTCAGACTCTAACTGAGAGAAACACTGAATGCTTCCTCCATTCTGATCATATATTTCATGATTACGAAGGTTTGTTCTAATGCCCTTGGTGAGAAGCTACAATGCTTGGCAAACGCCCCCCCAGAAATATCCCTCTTGAAGGTACTATGGTAAGATTAGACCAAAATTGAAGATAATACAACGTTCCACTTCCTATAGGGTGGTTTAGCTTCAGTTAGGGAGGCTAGTCTGATGGATAGACCTAAATACATGACAAGCTGGACCTAAACCCAGAGTACCATAGAGGGAAAGCATACCATATGTACAGTCCTGTCTGCCTGTCTTATGAAGACGGTTTGGCATTATTCCTACTTTTTTCTTTGCTCTGCTTGGGTTCCATCTGATGGGACAACTGATGAGGGACTTTCAGTCCCAGATCAGTTTCTCTTTCTCTTTCTCCCTTACAAAACACTGGAACTGACCGATGGTGTACTTTCTGTGACTACCTTTTAGTTCTTCGTGACTTTGTAGAAAGTCTACAAAGTCACGGACAAATGTTTAACGTTTTACACACCTTGATGACATTTTTGTGTTTGAGCTTAAAGTATTGTTGGATTATAGTGGAACCTCTGCAACCCTTGGAAAAAAAATATCTAAAATATTCAAAGAAAAAGCATCTTGAGAGGATTAATCACCTTAGCGCATACTACTTGGCACCCTATTGGCTGACATTTGTAAAGCAGCCAATCCAGAGTCATCTTTTTTTTTTTCCCTGGAGCTGATTGGCTGAACTCTAAGAGCAGAGCAAAGGAAGATCACGGATGTCAGCTTCTGTGGTAGTGTCAAGATTGTTTCCACTGTGTGGATTAATGGATGTTTTGGTACATTTGTTGTTTGAACTATTAAAATAGGCAGTGCAAGCTTTTTTTTTTAGAGGGGGTCTTAAATATTTGCTGATAACTGTGGTCGCTAACAAATACCAGGGAGGGAATGAGGTAATTCTGCAGTTAACAACCTAACGAGGGTCAGATGAACTTCAGATGCCTTCTTGCCTTAGCAATGGTTACCTCCAAAGAAAAGTTTGCAGCCATCATCTATTTGCATCTAAATGACCTGGCATGGCAGGAAATACAGCAGTTTCATGAGGTAGTGCTGCCTAACTCATCACACTTTGAAGTAGAGATGTTTGGTTACAGTGAAGACGTAAGATGTTTGGTGACAGAATGTCTAGATCTTTCAATCTTAGATCTTTCAATCCCAGTCAAGGAATTGAAAAAATTGGCAGAGATCTCACTGTTAAGTTCAACTTCAGGCCCAAAGTCACTTAGGTTTCATTTTAAAATGTTAGCAACTTCTCTAAAACAGCACCTTGAGGTTGCCCCTGATTCCACCTGATTATCATCTCTACTTTGTTCATCTAGTTTTCTACAACATGGACGGCCAGAGAAAGATTAAAACAATCAAAACAAGTTCATATCATGAAGGTGACGGCAGCAGACCAGTGTTGTTGGTATCAACTTGTTTTCATGAGGAGGGAGTGGATTTGTGGTCTGAGATTTAAATGCTCCTGATCCTCTCACTACTGTCGCCAATGAATTCAAATAACACAATGGTTTTTTTTTAATTGATTCTTAATCACTACATAAGGCTTACATATGTCCTCAGTGTGTTTGTGCACTTTGACCTGCACTGACCTAGCACAGATGCTATCAGTAAACTTCCACTGAAACCACACAAACACAGGAGTTTCATTGTGTGACACACTTGCATGAATCCAACATATTTAAACTGATTGAAAATAGGAAAATCTGTTCTTCTCACATTTCTACTTCAGGCGTTTTATTCAAATGATCCTGGCTCACCGGCCAAGTGAAGCGAGATCACGCCTAGGCCTTCGGCACATTCCCAGTCTGGGAATTTCACTAGTTAAAGAAAAAAAAAAACAGGAAGGGGGGTTTACCAGTTGCTAAACTGGTAACTCTGGCTGCATGGAAGAAGTGGAAGGGACATCCTCTTGTTCAACGCAGTCATTCATTCATCTCAACACTGAATAGCAGGGTGCTATCTGGCTTTCCCAAATGCAACACAATTCTTTGATCATCTGCATCATGTAAACATTGCAGTTCTTCCTCGATGATGACTTTCAAGTGACACATTTTATCACGGTTTATTTCCTCATTTACAAGCAGAACAGCACCGGTGTGCATGTTCCCAGACACACCCAAACACACACACACACACACACACACACACACACACACACACACACACACACACACACCCCCACACACACACACACACACACACACCCAGGTGTTTGTGTAAGAGGATGGTGGCATGTCCTCCATCAGGCTCTGCGGCTATCAGGAATAAGACGGGTTTGCGACTTTCTTCAGCATAAATCCATATTAGTCAGACAATAAAGCAGACTAAGAACTCCAGTCTCAAAAGGGCCTTAATGGGATGTTTTTTTATTCTATTGTATAAATCTTTAACCACAGTCAAATAAATCAACGTAGGGAATGATGCATCACCAATTATCTTCCTTTGTGAAATGTTTCAAGTCTGAATAAACGTCTCATATAAAAGCAAAAGGTTCTGAAAAGCTGAAATATTACAGTAGATGAGGTGATTAACTCATCCTTAGTCTGTTTTACTCTCCAGTCTGGTGAATTGTTTCTGACTGGGAACAGAAATACTTCACATTTTCTGTTCTCAGCACACGCTTCATACAGGAAGATCAATGGTGGTCCACCACCTCCAGCGTCAATTTCCTGTACAAATAATCGCTGTCTTCTTTGTAATTAATCATGTAAAGAATACAAGAATGGTTCCAGGTTGATAACATACTGTTTCTGTAAACACCTAAGGACATTTTTGAAATTGGAGTGATTTTAACAGGACAATTCAAGCCTGAGAGGCCACACGGAGACGGTTGGACGTGTTCAGAGGAGAGGATGATGCTGAGGCTGGAGCCACCAGGACAAGAGCTCCAGCAGCATCACCTGCTTAAACTGACTCCCTTCTTTTCTGCAAGTTCAAACTTGATGTCTTTTTTCCGATTCAACCCACATATCTGGTTTCTCTACTTTCAATCACGAAATTGTTTGTTTACAAAACCTTAAGCGCTCTACATGTTAATAAGAAAGAATAAGCACCACTGCATAAATACACTGAGTCACAGATGATTCAATGACGCTGCACTTCCTGTTACATTAGGGCTGATGTCAGACACTAAAAGGCCAAAAAGAGGAAGTTAATGTGGCCATCATGCCGCAGGGTCAGCTTGTGACGATGCTACTAAAAACACACGCAACTAGGGCTGCTACTAACCATTATATTGGTAATTGATTATTCTAATTATTAAGTGATCAATCATTAGCTTAATTCAACAGATTCAAAATCTTTTGAATTTGCACAGTCAACAAATTTTACTGCAGAATGTCTTCAGCTTATTGGAAATACCTTAAAAATTCAAATAAACAAATACTACAATTCCTTTTTTAAATACAAAAGTAAACATGCAACAACATAACACAGCATTCCTTTAATGACTCGGAACCAGGTGAAACTTTTTGAATTTTGGTAATTACGTATCTAAAGGTGTATTTATCTTAAACTAAAGAAACGTTTATATCTTGTATCGTTTTGGCTTGATTAATGCTCTGAGCATGTTTTTCAGCAAAAGATCTTTTTTGGAATCTAAATACTCCAGTTAACGATTGATCGATTTCTAAATGAGTTGATTATTTCAATAATCGATTCATCATGATCTGATCAATCATTTCAACCACTCCTGCCAGTCAGATCCAACGCCGTCATAATTTGAAGAAAAGAGCACAGAGTCCAGATGAGTGTGTGTAATCAGACTTTTCCTAGAGTGTAATTAAAGATGCTGATGAGTGTGTTAAAGAGGAAGTATCTCTGGGTTTGATTTGCATGGAAACAGGAAGCTTTATTAGAATGAGGGAGCATGTCTCTGTTAACCTCTCCCCATATATAAATAATGCAGCAGTCATGTGGGCCTTTGAGGGGTTTCCTGTGTAACCAGCAGCTCCATGGGAAACCCCTGGAGCGCAGTAGGTTGGATGTGATTGGAACCCAGAGCTCTGCTTCCCTAATCAGGTGATGTAAAATCAGGACGACCTCGAAAACTTATCAGCAAGCCAACAGGAGAGGAGAACAACGGGCTACTGTGTAATCTTCTGATTGGGGACAGAAAAATGTTGAATTCAGGTGAAATGAGAGCATTTGGTGGGTATAGTAGGGGAAAGAATTATGGATTTTTTAAATGAGGTGGTTCAATAGATTTTTCTAAATCAGGGTGTCCAAAATCCAAATTTGGCCCTCCAGCAAATTACGCTGATGCAGATGGAGACGTTTTGTAGGTTTTTCTATATCTGTTTAACATAAAAATTAGATGTCAACTCTGATTGAAAATGTTTGTTACAATCCAAAACGTTTTTTCTTTAATTAGCCGTGTTTTTTGGCTTTTATTTTAATTTCTAAGTAAGCAGAGCTGCAACATCCAGCAATTTTTTTTTTTTTTTAACACAAAAACAAATTTGAGTACATCCACCCATTAAATATGGCTAACATATAGCTCAGGTTTTTGAAGATACTTCTGGTTCTTGTTGCTGGGAATAAATGTAACATTTTTCAAGACAACAAAATAGAAAATATTTGACTTCATAAGTTAGTAAACGGTATGCCTTTTCTTTTATCAAGACAAAAATCTGAGTGTCCCTACAATAATTTCCTTGTCATATTGTGTTATTAGCAAGATTTTAAAATAAAGTCAGAGGAAGCACAGAGCCGTAAAAAGTCGCTAAGAGATTAAGAAAATACAGTTTGTATGTTCAAAGACAGGTTGAGGCATCTCAGCAGATTATTCAGGTATCAGAGCATGTTAAGAGTTATTTTACTGCACTGCAAATCCACTTATCAACCATAACCACTAAATACTTTTTTTTTAATTCAAGTGTGTAGTTTGCCCACCGAGTTGAATAATAACACTTGAAGTGTTTGCTCAGCACACAGAAGGAAACACAAGTACTTCAGATTGTGCATTATAACAAAATCCATCTAAAGCAACTCAGATTAGTAAAAAGGCATCCATATTAACAACATTAATATTTGTAAAGCTTAATTATATTTTTAATATAGTAAAATGCTTTGGAAGTTCACTGCTAGCTTATTTATGTTAGCATCATACTTTTTTTTTAACCGGTCATTAAATTCAATTCAAAATTCAAAACTACTTTATTAATCCCAAAGGGAAGTTAAATTCAATTAAAGCTCAAACATGCAAATATATCCACATCTCATAGTGTGTGTTCTCCTAATTTGTTCTCATCAGCCAGTGTGTGTTTGAAGTTTGGCTGCCTTCTCAGAACTCCACTGCATGTACTCGTGTGTGTGTGTGTGTGTGTGGGGTGTGTGTGTGTGTGTGTGTGTGTGTGTGTGTGTGTGTGTGTGTGTGTGTGTGTGTGTGTGTGTGTGTGTGTGTGTGTGTGTGTGTGTGTGTGTGTTTGGTGCTGGAGTGTACCCTGATGGAGCCCACAGAGGGGGCCCGGTCCAGTCAAAGAGCCAGTGTTTACTGTCTGACCAGGAGGCTGCATGGTGTAACAGAATTACTCAAGCCTCTCAGGACTTGATGTTTTTATAATTCAGCACTTGTTGGAGCCCATTAGAGGTTGAGAGAGACAGGTATGGTGTGCCCATACTCCACACCGTGCCTCTCTCTCTCACACACACACACAGAGAACATCAACATGAATGGACTCCCTGTACGTCCTTGTTTTCTCGCCTACACACACACTGAGCATTTCTTTGCCCTATTGTTGCAAATGTGAGGCTTTACACATTGCGATGGAATGCAAAGCAGCACGAACACACACTCGCATACATGCGCACACACGCGCACACACTGAGGTCAAACTCTAATCCCAAAACAGACAATAGTAGTGGACACACTCTTGCATGGTGAACGCAGCAGACTGGTCTGCCACAACAACACCAAATTCCACACGAAAAAAATATTTGAAGTTGAAAAACCACAGATCCATGATACATGAACACTGCTCCCTTCAGTGTGTGATAAATAACTAAATGGGTTCTGGCTAAAGGGCATGCATTATACATGATGCAAAGAGCAGTGATTGATTAGGAGAAGACTGCTTTTAGAGCTAATGCTAACAGAGATCTTCAACCAGGTGGATCTGCATTAGCGAACCAAAGTCCCACCCAGCCTTTGTAAAATTCCCCTAAAAGTCATCTGATCATTGTGTTTTTTTAGAAGATATAAGATTCAACTGACAGATATGAATCCAAAGGCTTTGCAAGATTATGTTTTCAGTGAATGCAAGGGAATAAAAAAGGCAAAGCGTGCATTACAAAGGACTGGGCGATAACAGAGCTGACGGTGGAAGGTTCACTCCCTTCAGTCTTGCTTTTATCACAGACATGTCTGAACTGTGACTGACCCCTCCACCCACCATTCCTCTTCCTCCTCCTCTGACCAGAAATGTTTAGCCTGCAAACATCCAGAATGGATTTCTTTTTTCAACTTTCTAAAAAGACATCAAACTATTGATAGTAAACCCTTAAGCTAATTTTATACCAACAGACATGCCACACATTTTAACTACGAATTCTTTATTCATACTGAAACGAGAAGGATCTCTGGTAGCAGTCAGTCTTGCAACGAATCTGAAGAAGCCTCTGACTGAAGATTGTTGCTATGCTAATCCACCTCGCTTGCTTTTGCCGCTCCTTAAATCTATCTGGCCGTATGGTTTAGAAAGTTATTTTTGCATATTTTTTATTTGAGCCTTGGGGATGCTATCATGTGCTAATACAAAAACGACAACAAAAATAATTTGTTGCCATGGTTACACTTCCTAACAACTGTCCGGTAGGAAAGTGGCAAGAGCCTAAGTCCTTCTAGCTGCACAGGATCTAAAACCAGAGGGAATAACTTACCAATATAAACATGCATATAAACTAAAGTCTTCAAAAAGAACAAATCCAAACAGAGATCCTCCAACAAGGATTCTGCAGCCATTAGAGATGGCTTCCTTTAGTTTCTAAATCGGTCAATGACATCATGGTACCAATAAAAAAAGACCACAGCTCCAACAGAGACGTGCATATTCTACTGCTGAAGGGTGCATTTGATTTATTAATTGGGGACATTGGTGAACTGTGGTGTGTTAATGATTCATAACGACCAGCAGCATCATAATAAAGACCACATGTACGTCTGTGAAGCAGATCTCTGTCAGGAAAAGCTTCAGACACTTCTGCTTAAAAACAAGATTTATATTTCATTCATTCAGAAACTGGACTATTTCTACAAGTTTCCTTTGAACACAACTGCAGATTTCTGCTTTAGTACAGTAACTATTCTACCTTATTCGTTTTCAAATCAGCTGTTTGCATTTTGAAGTGAACAGTCTGGAGGGGATAAATGTTTGTGAGTTCTAAAAGGAGAAAGATTTAGCAGTCATAGCAGAAACGCAGGTTTCAGCAGAAACCTGTTATAGGTAGACTAAATGCAGGATGTTAATGTCAATCATAAAAGAATTTGGATAAATGACTCCCTACAGGTCACAGGTTTTTCTTTGGAACATAACTGCAAACTATTCATGGAAAGTTTGGCTATTAGCTTATTTTTTTCATACAGCATAAATAAAATATTCAAAGAAAACACAGCTTAGGAAGCTGAAATATGTTGGTGTAATGCTACTTAGCACAATATTGCAAAGCAGCCAATCCAGGAGTGCCATTTTTTCCCCTTGGCACTGATTGGCTGTATTCCAAAGAGTGGAGACATGAGACTCCCTCTGCAGCAGTGGTTCCACTGTGTTAAAGGACATCCAGGTATATGAGGTATTTAAAATATAAAAAGAAGCACTTCCAGGTGCTTTGAAGTGAGGTTATCAAGTATTTGTGGATTTTGGCTATTCGTGAGCAGATGTGAAAGATTTTTATATGTTTTTTATGTTGATGTTTAAAGCATCCATAAGCCTACCTATACATCCCTGTGTGTGATGTCCAGCTGCCTGTCCTGGTGTGTAATTCCCTGCAGGCTGATTGGCTGCGGTAAAGCCTGGCTGCTGACACACAGGTCCAGCTGCTGCCACAGGGGATTACAGCGGACGGTTCACTCTGTACCGACCCATCCTTCCTCTCCGCTCCGCATCCCTCCATCATTTCATTCACAATCACAATTCAATCAGCTGTTGATACCAAATCTCACTCCCAACTCCCCCCATCCTCCTAATGCAAACACATCAAGTGTTTACCTATCAACACCACGCACATTGAGAGGGTCAGGCATATTCAGAGAACTGACCAAATGATGAAGGTTACTTCATAGACAACACACTTCAAGGCAGTCCTTAGGTTGTCAAAATAACTGATATTTTGATATAATAGATACTAGAAAAATAAATTATTCAAAGACACGTATTCGTGTCAAAATCATTACAAACAGACCATCCACTAGAGACGGGTCAGACGACACCGATGCATTAGCGCCATACCTGTCAAGTTTCCCATTTTGTCCGAGAAACTACTGTTTTTACCCCTCTTTTCCTCCGTGTTCCCATATTATTATTTTCCCTTAAATATCCCGTACTGTACCACCCGCTCTGTTGCTCTCTCCCTTCCTGCTCTTACGGTAGTATTTACCCTCTTTTTCGTTAGCCCCCCACCACCTTTTACGTCTCAAGCAGAATTGCACAGGCAGGCAAAGGTCAAGATAGATTTGCCCTAATTAAGGAGGTTAAAATATTGTCCTATTGTAATCAATATTTTTGTTTTTAACTAGAAAAAACCTATGCCTTCAAAAAAAGGTTCTATTTTTCTTTGTATTGGTAGTTTTAAGTCTTTGTTTTGTAACAACCCTACTCCTGACATTAATAAATTACTTTATTTCACGTCTCACACTCGTACTCAGATAAAAAAAGTAAGCGCATTCTGAAGACTCGACTTATGTTTGACAGTCAATATGAGTGTCAAAGGTCAGACGGTCTGTCAGAAGGTAAAGAGACGCCACACATCAGATAATGGTTGTGTCTGTTAAAGTGGGGGATTCTCCAAGCAACCGCTGCTCTAATTGTGTGTTCAACATCTTACGGCTTCCAGCCTGACAACAGGATCAGTAGTCATCAACTATTGGCTGAAAGCACAGAAGTGAAACCAGACCAAGTGATTAGTGAACCTTGTCTCCTTATTGAAGAAAATGAGGGCAGCATGTCTTTCTGTCGCCTTTAAAATGTTCAAAACCTTTCTCAAACCTTTTTTCAGCAAGTTTGTTTTGTTTTTTTTTTAGCTTTGTTATGAAAATTTCTGTGGTCATTTTTGTGTAAAACTGGTAAAACAGAAAAACAGCACCAGAGCCTCCTGTAATTAGATCAGTTCCCTTCACAGCTGATTGGACGGGACATAGTGACAAACCAAACTCTACTCCTCCCCAATCTATCGACATGGACTGAAGCAACACGAGGTCCACTACGCAGCTCTAACGGGGAAACTACAGACTAAACGCTTCAAATACCGGTTGTATAAAGCATATCTATCGAAAGTTGAGTGGAAGGAAAAAAAGTTGGCACACAAACAAATCCGGGATATGGTTTAACAACTCTTGCACTCCTTGTTCTAACCCATGTCTGAATCATTTTCTATACTCCTGCGCCATTTCTGTGTTTTGAACTTGTCACTCCAGAAACCCACAGAGATACTAAAAAACAACAGAAGCATCGACAAGACCAACAGTTAAAAAAAAAAAAAACAGCTTCATAATTTAGCTAACTTAATGTAAACAGTTAAATTTCTCCTGCTGTGTGAGTGTCACTCCAAAGATCCCAGTAATGGAACATGAGCGGCCACACCGCAGCTATTTGCCACATCGCTGCTGCATGTTGATCAGCTCCGGTCAGATATGCTGTTCCTGGGCTGAGCTCTGGCCCACACAGCCTCTCTAATTAAATGACAGTCAATGAGCTCCAATAAAACTGGACCCAGTTCATCACCAGTGACAAGACTGAGAGGTCTGGATAGATAACAGACCCGCTGTGGGCTTCCTGAAGTCCAAAAGTTATTTTTGCTCAATTGATTGTCCAAATACTGATCATTTAACAGGACACTCCTAAATGCATAATAATACCTTGTAACTGCTGCACTGATTGCAGTTTTCTGCATGACATTGGCGATCAGTCAGAAAGCTGCAATCGGTGCAGCCCTACTAATATCCAAAGGAGCACACTGCAGAACAACTGAGCAGCAAACACACAGGTGTTATCTGTTTTAGGTTTCTGATTCTGTTGATTCAGTGAGGAGGAGAACAGACCTCGTCAGACTGAGCTGCCCTCTGAGAAACTAATCAATGGTGGATTTCCTGAGCTTCCCAGTTCCTAGACAGAGGCCGGGAGGAAAGCCTCCTGCTGTCCTTGAAGGGAGCATCCTGCTGCAGCGAGGACGACCCTGAAAGCAGCATGAACCTGCAGACGACAGGAAGTCTGCGAACTTAAGGAAGGTGGGGTTACCTCAGGTCAGTACATTGACATTCCACAGCCAGGGAACAATTCAGAATCTCTCTAAAGTAACTCTGGGAACCTTATTATTTGTTTAAATACTTCCTCACACCTTTCCTCAGTAGACTCCCCTTCCTACCATTCTTACTTCCCTCCTGAAGACTCAGTTTTATGAACCTCACAACCAGTTGCTTTGCTCCAGAAAATATTTGCATCCAGAAATCTGTCTTAAGTTTTAAACTCGTATAACCCCTCTCCTGACAGAATGCATGGACTACATACACACTGTCTTTTTTTTTAATTTAACAAAAAGAAAAGTTTTTTTTCTTTTTGTTACAGTTCCTCTGTGGGTCGTCTTCCCACTATGAACTACCACGGTTCCCAGTGTGAAAAAAAACAGACCTATAGAAATGTAAACATGGAAGAACTCTCCTTCCATCTGGTCCTGACACTGACTGCCTCTTAGCTTTAGCTTCTGTACCTATACATTATTAGCTTAGTAAAAATAACTAACCTCATGATGAAACATTTATCTAAGTTATACGGTTACTTTATTTTTTCGGCCTGATCAGCACCAGATGACATTAGATTTTCTTTTGATGCGTTAAATCATAAAAGTGGGAACACACGTCGGACGAAGACCAACAAATCTTATCCAAAGACGTGACGTCTGTATCTTAATATCCTTCCCTTTAAAGCCTTTTTCATTTATTTCTCTGGACTTCCTGGAAGAGAACACCAAGTCTGCCCTGGGCTGCTTACTAAAAAACAGATTAAAAAAAAAAAGAACATTAATAAATCCACCGAAAGCAGGAAGTAGATAGAAATACAATTGCTATACTGATGTAAGTCTGATTTAACAAACTGATTTTTTTATGTCACACAGTGAGCCCTAAACCCAAGTAAAACTTTAACTAAGATTTGGCGGTGGGGTCAAATGTCAGCTGCTGCTTTGATTCCAGTGAGTAACACAGTTACAGAGCTGGGTTCACTCAGTTTCACACTGAATTATTTTCTTTGAACACTTTCTGCGTGGATTTTTTCATCCATTTCTGGACTTCTCTTATTTTACAACAACCAAAAAGCTGCCAGTTCTTCGGTACGGGAGGCCGAGTGTGTGAACCCAAGCCAGAGCGCTTCTCAGGAATTAGGAAACCAGTTCACCATGACAACGAGCCGCGACAAGCCCACAGGCTCATTACTCCCCAACACAAAGGCTAGCATTAAGGCTAATTTGTCCCATTAAGGATGAACCATTCATCTCTGCAGTGTAAGTCGCAGGCACACGTGCATGCAGGTGTTACCATGGTGACACCTGCGGACTGAATGCGGGTGAACTGGTTCTCCTGATCTGGTTTAGGTTCACACAATAGTTAAGATTCTAGGAATTTCCAAATTTTTTATTATTATTTTTTTCATCCAGATCTGTTGGGATCCAAATTCACCAATAAGTCACTAGGCAAAGAAGCGACCTTTGACCGGTGCATGTATTTTTGCCTTTATTTATGGCTTGCAAAAAGAATTATCAAACTCCTGGCCTGTTTGAAGATTAACTCGTTTTGGGATGGATGTGGGCGTGTTGTGCCTTATCGGGAGGCCTTATGCAAAGGCAGGCTTGCTTTAATTAGGACACTGACAGGAAAACTTCAGAGTCTGGTTTTGCATGTTGCATTGGTTATGGCCATGCAGAGCAGTTTCCACAGAAGCCAAAATAATAACCACAGCAGGTGTTTGGTTGGTGTTAACAGTCGGGAACGTTGACTCATAAACGTAAAGAGTCAAACAGTAGCAAAAATAAATAAAATAAAAACTGAATTGTAATGTAAATATCCCACATGACTCGTGGATTCTGTTAAAAGTATTCAAACCAGTTGAATTGGGTTGGATTTTATCACATTTAAGTGGAGTTTATTAGGATTGGATGTGATTTTCCAACATGAACCAGGGTAGAAACTGAAGCGGAGTTAAAAATGATTTCCAACATTTTCTTTTACAGAATATTTCCATCAGCCGGCATCTCAAAGCGTCCCCATATCATGATGCATCCAACACCATGTGTCACTGAGACCAATTTAACATTTATATAGATTCATCAGACGAGTTAAATATTTCAAGCCTTTATCTTATTGTCATTTTGATGGTTTGTTGTTTTTTCTTTTAATAATGAAAAAAAACAGACAGAAGTAAAAATGTTAAATATCGGGTCCTCAAGGTGTCACATTAATTGGCTCATTCACTGAAAAATACTTCCAACTCAAAATAAAAAGTTAGGTGGAAGGAGAAAGTGTGGTAGGAAAACCTGCAGCTTAAGCAGGGAAAATCATCAAGTCAAATCCATTCAGAAATTTGGTGGAGCTTCACAAGGAAGTGAAGAGCTACATCAAGAGCTACGTTGGCCCTGGTGAATCCTACAAAAATTTCAAGGGGTGTGAATATTTTTTAAAAATGCTATGCATATACACACAATGCATTTGAATATTTTCCAGGAATTTTCTCAACTTGCCAAAAAGCAAAGTTCTGATCTTTCCAATCCAACATGAAAACATTGACATGGGTTTTGCGGCTGCTGCTGCTTGTTTTTATCACGTTGAAAATATCTTCAGCGTTCATCAACGGCAGTACAATCCTGATACTGATGTGCATCCCTTTCAAAATAGGAGCAGTAACAACCTGGGACTAACGGGTTTAATCCAAGCTGCTTCTTTTCCACTTTCAGTTTGGATTTCATACAAACACTCTGCTGCTGCTGTTCACTGGTAACTCTGGGGTTTGTCACCGATGGAAGCCCAGCCGGGTCTAAAAACCCCGATTGCTGCGATTGAGTTGCATTAGTGCGAGCATCAAAGTGATTTAGGGATGTGACTGGACCGGGTCCATAATGAATTCCCAGCCTCACATCAGTCCCACCTCTTATTTCCTCATCTGTAATCTGGCTGCCGGAGGATTGGGGGAGTAATCTGGATGGCAGGGCGGGGAGGGAGGGCAATCCTCTCTTCTGTAATTCCTCTTTAGATCAATTCCTTTAGATGAGTGCAGCGGTGCCGTCCCGCAGGTGGAATCTGACCAGTTTTAAGCTGGGCAGAACTAAGGTCTAACAGCCAGATAACTAGCAAAATAAAGAGAAACCATGAGGCTAAGAGAAATGAAGTTACAATGGCTTTTTGAAATTTTTTTTAATGTCCAAACAATGACAATACATTTTGCTTTTCAGTCGATCCACCCTTTCCATGTTTTTGTTTGGCTGACTCACTGTAGTTCCCTTTCCACACAGTAGGAGTCACCACTGAGTAGAGATTACCACTCCATGCAGAAGAAGACTGTTACAGGAGCTCATTCAAAAGAAAGCATCATTCATCAGAAGGAACTGAATTTTACCCGTTCAAACATGTGAAAGTTGACTCATTTAGGCCTCGCCCACACGAGAACATTTTTTTCTAAAAGTTTTCAAAACCACTTGTGTCCACACGGGGGTGTTTCCAGAAATATTTTAATCAACACAGAAATGCAATATGGCCCAAAATGCTTTTTTTTAACTCTTCCCCCAGAGCTGCAAGTGGCGCTAAACACGGAGTGTAGGACGCGCACATTCAAAGACCAGATGAGATTAGCGGTAAACACGACAAAAAACAAGAATGGCGAACAAAGACAAAAGTGAAAAGTCAACCTTCTTCTTCATGTCATGTTGGACGAATGAGGTTCTGTACCGCAATTATGAACATGTACTCCACCATTGTTGTTGTTTTTATGTACAACACATCTGATGCATTTGGGGTTATAGGTCAGACTAGTAGACAGCATTTTTTGACTACATGAACACATAAGATTTTTTAAAATGTTTTGGGCATATTTATTCATGCATTTAGTTAATCGGTTAATACTAACATCTTGAAACCCCTAAAGTGGTACAAGTGTGAAAAGGACAATACATAAACTCGTAAAACCAGCACCTATTTATTCTACATCAATCACAGATGTTTTGAAACAGTTTTTGATTTGTGAAATCTCTACTCTGTATGTGGGAAAGTTTTCTGAAAGAAATATTAACGGAATATCAATATCACTCATTATAAGTCACATTCTTTCTACTTAGTAAAATGTCAATAATTAGCGTAATAAAACGACTTTCTATTGGTTTGTTTGTGGAGTAGATATGTACATGGTGAGTTGAAGGAGGAGGAGCTTGTCCACGGTTTAGGAACCGCTACTGGTGTGGCACAAAAAGCTGCCAATGATTACAATTCGGACAATAGTGAAAGCATCTCTTCAGACACCACAGCACAAACTACAGAACGCACGTGGAACTACTGTATCTGTTTAGCAACGCCACATCACGCAAAATGTCACTTTTCATGTCAGAATTCCTCCTCACAGAGTGTAAAGAATCGCCTGTTTTACAGATTGGCTACTAACTTGCACAACTTTGCTTCGTACTCTAACTTCACTTTGCCGCTTCTACTGAAGTCGGGAATTTCGGCCAACGTGCCTATCTCCTATCCAGAGAGAGAGGAAGAAAAACCGTGAAGACCATCAGAAGCGACACTTTTACAAAAAAGTCACCGAGCTAGGCGGGGCTCGCCCTCTGCTCAGCATCTTTGTTCAGCGCCTGTCAGAAAGTAAAAGTTTCCGTGCAGCACCCGAATGCAGCACTAACCTACACCCATCCACAGCCGCTGCGATGCACGCTGTGAGATCACACAGCACAAAATCACCGTCATTTCACTGCTGCTAACAGTCCGGCTGTCCGCGCGAGATCTTCCCACTCCGCGCCAACGGCGCGTGCTCACAGGCACGAAGAAAAAAGACTAGTTTGTATATTTGAGTCGGACTCACCGTTAGTTGTCTGTTTTCTGACAGCTTTGTTAGGAAGTCTCCAAGCGTCGCTGTCACAGCTAACGATCCGCCCACCCCGGAGAGTGCACACATACTGCAGGCCCGCAGACTCAGCCCGCCCCGCCCCGGAAACGTTACGCCTCCAATCACAAACCCGTACACTGAATGGCTCCGGTTTCGTCCAATCACTTCCCAATTCAACTCTGAGTGACCACACTGCTGTCCAGTCACAGCTGCTGAGTCCGAGGTCATCTCTTCCTTCTTGCCAAATGGACTTTTGACAGACACCGTTCGCGAACAATGAAGAACTTTGACTCCTTTTACGGGACGGTACCGGTCCAATCGCCGGGAGGAACGCCTTTGGAAGCGGCCGCTGCCCAAGAACACGCCCTAAGCCCGCCCTGACACAGGAATGTCAACCGGGTTGAAGGGAATTACATCTAGCGCAGTAAACGGAGACAATATTGTACCTCACTGCTGAATGGCGGAAACCTAAAGGCTTTCCTGTTTTCAGCTCGCTGTGAAACCAAGTTATTTGTTTCATAGAACAAAGCATCAAATAATACCAGCGGAGTTCCTCTTTTTATTGTATGGATTAAATGCAGTTACTTTCTTATTATTCTAGACAGCATGTCTGAGGTTAACTGAAAATGTGTCTGGCTATTTCTCATGCCAATGCTGCCAAAGCTTTGATACTTAAATAAAGACATATAAAAGTTGGGGAAGGTGAAGAAGATTGGCCAATTTTAAAGTTATTCTATACTGGCATCTAGTGGTGAGAATGGCAAAAACATCAGTATTTCAGGATGAGACAGCATATTTCGCTGATATCTGTGGTAGCAGGCTCATTTAATAGGTATGGCCGAGTTAAAATGTAACGAAACAACTTCAAGAATTAAGTAGCAGCAAGGAGACATTTTAATAGCTCAACGTCACAATGTGATGGTGATTAATCATGAGTTGAGACCATATGTTTTTGCTTTTTGTTTGGTAATCTTCGTCTGATATTACATTTTGTTTGACTATCTGACACTCAGAGGGATAAAAACCCCAAAACAAGAAATTTGCAAAGCAGAAATGCTTTTTTGCGCCACTCTGTGAATTAATAAGATGGGGGTTTTACATTGCAAAATAATTTTAGTAAACTTTTCTTTTTCATGTCAGTGCCTCTCAATTTTTTTTTAGTTTGCAACCAGATTTGTAGTTTTCCTGTGACAGATCTTACACCTCATATGGTAAACCTTTACCTGTAGAATCAAGGCAAAACATTGACACATCCTAAGTTACTGTAAGAGCTAGTTACCATTTGAAAGGATGGCCATAGTTTTCATTTTAACACAATTAGTTTTGTTTACAGAGGATTTCACTGCTGAGAGCTGAAGAAATGGACAGATCGACAGATCAAGGATTTTCTGATCTGATTATATTATCTGTATTATTTGTCTTGTGAAAAAGAAACCTAGGATTACTCATTTTTTAATAGACAAAGTACTGTTTGTCCAGATTAAGAAGGACTCTTCTAGTACCGTATTTTCCGCACTATAAGGCGCACCTAAAAACCTTCAATTTCCTCAAAAGCCGACAGTGCGCCTTATAATCCGGTGCGCCTTATAAATGGACTAATATTGAGCCACAACAGGTCTAGCAGCCGCCGACTTCATTTTCGCCCGTAGGTGCATGCTGGGATAGTTGTCAGAACGCTGGTTTGTTAAAGTTTGACTGACCTATCTACCAACCGACCTGATAATCAGGTCTTCTGCATGTTATTTAGCACCACGTTCTCCACGAACATGCTGTGCGCGAACGGAGAAGGGTGACCATCGTCCGGCCATGCCCTGGCCCAGTTGCGGAAGACTCTCCTCGCTGACCGGGGTTGGACTGTTTTGTTGATATTCATTTTAGTGCAGCTCCATCTAGTGGATGCATAGCGTAACTCCAGCCTCTACTGTAGCGTCTATTCTATGCGCCTTATAATGCGGTGCGCCTTATATATAAAAAAAAAAAAGTTTTAAAATAGGCCTTTCATTGAAGGTGCGCTTTGTAGTGTGGAAAATACGTATTTTGTTTCCAGATTTATAGATTTGTGCATTAAGGTACATATTTCTTTATTAAACCGGACAGTCAGCCTTCTATGTCTGATCATCTTTTTCAGTTAGTTCAACATAATGAGGGGTATAAATTAGATTGGTGCTACTGTGCAGTCCTTTGATACTATGAAAAAAATGGGACCAATTTTTTAAGAGTGTTACAGAATTGTCTGACTAACCTCTAATTAAATTTTCTCTAAGGGGCAAAGCAATCTGTTGGATTTAACCAAAAGATTATAATTGTTAAACATTTTTAACATTTGTTAATGTTTCAACGGTGAGAAAATTTCAACTTTTGAAACTCAGAAATTTTCATGTCTTTTTTGTTGTTTTTTTTAGAATATTTCTGAGTTTAATCTGAAAAATGTCAGTTTTTTTCTAGTAAATTTTCAAACTAAGAATTTCCCCTGTCTTCTCTAGAAATTTTAAGGTATTTTGGCAGAATTTACTTTTCCTTCTTTCATTTTTAAAAAATCTAGAATAGCCCTAATACTCTTTCATATGATCTACGTGCATCAATTGTCTACGCCATCTTGCTGTGGGGTGGTGCCCATCTCCACCCTGTGCAGTTTGAACACCAAACAGTGATAACCTGTCCTTCAAAATTAAAATGAACTAAAAGCTAAACATCCATTAAATAATACAAAAACACTCAAAAAGGACAAATTTGCTTTAAAAGAGGTTTAATGAAAGTTTTTTTTTTTTTTTAATCTTAGAAAGTTCAACCGTTAATAATGCTATCGCACAATCAGAACCTGGAGTGTCACAGTTTTCCCCTTCGACTTTCTTCACTTGTTCACATAAATCATTTACTTTGTGGAAGCCCTCCATGGACCAGCCCAGCATCATTCAGTGGTTAGACAATATTCCATGGGCTGTAGAGAAGTGTGCATGAATAAAAAAAACAACAAAAAAACGCTCTGTCTTAAATTACCAGGGGACATTTCACCTCCTCATCATGTTAAAATTTGATATTGCTAACAGATTTGAACAACCCACATGCTATAAAAGGAGAGGAAGAAGTGGGCCAGCGTTGTTTGGAATATTTTCGACTTTTCAACACAGCCAAGAGGGAATCAGGCACACCTGCATGTTGGAGGAACCGCGCAGCCCATCCATCCATCCACCTACAGCAGATCCTGCTCGGGAAAGCCAAAGATACTATATAACATTGTTTTCAGAAGTTTTTTTTTTTTTCCTTTCTTTTTGTATTTGTGTATATATAATTATGACTCTCCCACAACCTGGAAGATTATAGTTTTTTTCACTCTACACTCAGTCTGCAAGCATACAGCAAGGACGAGCCGTTTTGCGCGTCAACCCTTCATATCGCCGGATGATTCTCAGTGCAGCATGCAATCAAAAAGGTGCACAATAAGAAAAGTCTTCAGCTTCATCGCTCCGACCCTCATCATCAACATCCACCACAGATGCCCTTTGTTTTTTTTGTTTTGTTTTAATTAAGGTAATTCTTTATAAGAAATTAGAGAAAAGATTTCTTTACTACATTTTCTCCTAATATATTCTGCATTTCAGAGCATGCCAAAGGATTTTTTTTTCTTCTTATTCTTCATAGTTTCTGCATAGTGCCGGCTATATGAGCGCCGCTGAATTTTTTACAATAGAAATCGGTATGTACAGGCAAAAATAGACAAAGCAGATCCAGTGCTGTGTACCCCACTACCCCTCACCCCATAAAACCCCAGCCCTCAACCTCCACCCCACCCCCACGGAAGTGATCAAAATATGTACAAAAACAGGACCTGAACCTGTCGGAACTCATAAAAAGTCAAACGGAGCTGAAAATTGAAGCTCAGCGGGACGGAAGAGCCAAGAGGGTAAGAAGTGTGTAAGAAGTGTTCTGTAGGCTGAATGATCAGCATCTATTATTATTACTTATATTATATTCCATTGTGGTAATATGCATTCCAAACATGCATGTTCTAGGCCTGATGAGAGGAAAACGACCACATTCTAGTTTGGAGGTCAGAGAGAATATATACACGTTTCAGGCCACTAGGTGACTTATTGAACATTAAACGAAATGAAAACTACAGTTACGTGGGAGCAGAATCTGTGTTTAAAAACATTTCCATACACTTAATCATATGCACTGAACTCCATGTCATGGCAGAATAATGGTGCAGTCATGGGGAAAAGTATACTATTTAGAGTAAAAGGGTTTTTTTGTATCAGGACATAATAAAGTGTCTGTATTGTTTACATAAACTCTTAAAAAATGAAAAACTAAGCGACACTTTTAAAAAAGTCCTGTTGTCCAAAGCCCTTGTTTAATTGATCATCAGACAGTGATGTCTTCAGTAAAAGCAGCAGTTCGGCAGTTCTTCTGTTCTGAACACAATGCCAAGTCAGAAAGACATCAGCGATGACGTTAGAAAAGCAGCTGCATCTGTCCAACGGGGAAAAGATGATCTTCACACCACTGTGTAGTAAGGACGATTCAGATTTTAAATGCTGACTCAATGTTTTTATTGTAATTATTCTAGCCATCGTAATAGTTTTCTAAAAAAAAAAAAACTGCTTTATTGATTTTGTTGTGTTCTCATCATGTTAAGTTTTCCATTTCCTCCCTGTGTAGCACTTTGATTAAAAGTGTTCTTTGAATGCATGATTTGCTATTACGTTTTACAACCATTGTTCCTAAATGGATAAAGATTTAAGACACTGACAGTCCAACAATGGGCAAAGATTCAGCTCAAAGTCAGACTGCACAATTTTCTGTGAATCTACAAAAAAATAAATAAATAAAAAATAAAAAATATCCCAGAGTTTTAACTCAGACTCTACAGGCATTGGCATACTTAATAAATATTGTACGGTTCAGTATTTACTAAGTAAGCTGAGGCTTGTATGCTAATGTTTTCAAAGTTAGCAAAAGCTTTGAACGAAAAAAATTAGCTCCTGTATTAGCGGATTATCTGAAGTGTGCCCCCTGCTGGTTGGGTTGAATTTCAAAGCAAAACAAAAAACGACTGAACAAGTTTGAATGAGAGAACTTGTCAACAGAAAGCAGTTCAAAGAAGGAAAATGTTGGTTTGCAAAGATAAACTGAATAAACCATAAATCTTTTGAAAAAAAAAAATCTTTGGGAAGATGACGGTACACAACACAAGAACCAAAAACTCCACAACAAGATGTTAAATCTGGGGTGGACTTTTTTTACAACTAGTTTTCTCTTTTATACCAGTGTAGAATTACATCTAAGGTTAGGCTTAAATCATTTTAGAATTTGATAAAAAAACAGATGATTATTTTGTCCTGATGCATCAAAAACCTTTTGAGCCCAACAAGGCGTAGTTTTTATTTACCATGACGGCATTGAAATAATAAACACAGTAAGCGCTAACATACATGAGGTGATGGTGAAGAGTGTGTTAGCAAAGTAAACCAGTCAGCATCAAGCAGCTAGCTTCAGTAGTAATAAGTCAGATTTGGACAGCTTTGAGCTTCCATGATGTGTTCATTCAGATTTACATACCAGAACCTAGAGTCAGTTTCCACACCGGAGCCTTCAGATTCTCACTCATCTTCCTCGTCATGTCTTGTCTAGTCATTATGACCTCTGCGTTCAAATTGTCCCATGCCTTTTTGTTTACTCCTTCAGCTGAGTCAGGTGTGGGTTTAAAATGTCAGCAGTGATGGTTGGTTACAGCATTCCCTTGCTTTGGTTCAATACTAAAGTGCACTGATACAAAGCGTAACACGACAACTACCCTTAGGGAAATGGCTCTTATAGGTGTTCACAAAGTGATTCAGTAATATTAGCATTAAATAATATGCACATCAATCACCTCTGTTCATCAGTATTGATTATATATAGAGAATTATGGTGCGTATGTATACATTTCAGCAACATGAACAGAGTAACGAGAACGTAGAGCGCCTAACGGGTTCCACGAAGAACATTCAGGTCCTTCAGCTCTTCATACAGCCGAGACAAAATGATTTCATCCATAATTCACATGCAAACCAAATATATGTACCACAACAAATAAATTAAATAACTTAGACAAACAGCAGAGTAACAACTTCTCAATACTTCGTTAAAGGGGAATTCTGCCAACAATGAGTTCTGTTAAAGTCTCTTGATTGGTTGATTTTGAGTTGTTGGACAAAGGAAAACAGGCACCCATGACATGACTGACACATTCCTGAGTCTTCATTAAAACATGTGCGCTGTGCACAATAACATAAAGTGCAGAACTTTCTTTTCTTCTTCTTCCTCTTCCAGACGTACTCAAGCTGCTACAGGTCAGGACTGTTTAAAGGACTATTGCACTTCGCCAACACCTTCACTTCACTCTTCAGCATATTACAGCAGCAGAAGTTTCATCTGTGGGATTTTAGATCAGGGAAGACAATTCGGTGATGAGATAGGTGTTTATTTTCCTTCATCCTAAGAACTCAAAAGTTAGCATTTTATTTGAAATATCTCATGTAATCCCCAACATAAAGTTGATGTGTCTGGATAAACGCCTAGACTTCACCCAAAATATGACATGATCAACGTCTGATGCTCCGGTGATAGTTTTTCACTTTTACTAAACCTTGTTAGCATCTAGACTTTTTGTCTTGAATTCAAAAGGGGGTCATAACGGATTTAAAAGAATGTTTTAAAGGGACAATACAGTCTTTTGGGGGTTCTGTTGAGTGGTTATACCTGCAGCAGAAATGTAGAAAGTAGAAAATAGCTTATTCCACAAGCTAATGCGATGGATTTAGCATTAGCTAAACTGGACCATCCTAAACACCTAGTATCAAAATGCCAGAACATGACATGCAAATTATGTTTTATATAAACCTGTAAAATGGTTTAAGATTTTAAAGTTTATCAAGATGGGGTTCTTAGAGGTGAAGCAACATCTCACAATATTAAAGTTTGTGTATGCAGGTACTGTCCTCCGGTGGCTTCTTCTGGTGCCCAGGTATAAAGGTTAGTGATATTGACCTTTTGCACGTGACGTCATCCTGTTCAGAAAGTGACTCACTCCACCATGACGGATGTCAAACAACCTATGAGCTTGTTAATTCCTGTAAAGATTGTCAAAAACAGACAGTTGGTAGCCTGATAAAATAGCCTGGTGTTAAGAAAATAAATATAGAATATGCTAGTTTTAAAACTTAACATGTCTTGATTGAAATAGCCTAATTGTAGTTTTAAAATTAATAACTTATTCTGCCCTATTGACCTTTATTTTACCTATAATTACAGCACATTGTTTGCTAAGATCTTTTTGATCTGCCCTTTGTCTGTGTGGGAAAACAATCAGGAGAAGTTCCAGCTTTTACACTGATCTGTGAAAAGCCATAAAAAAGCAGGAGTCCAGGCCAGTAGAGGAGAGTCTCTGCTTCCACTTTATTTAGACAAAGGGGACAAATGGCCTTTGGTCGTGGAAACAAATTGCAGGGAGTTTCTAACTTTAGAGAGGGTCAGAGACAGCTCCTGGTTGGATGAGCAAAGATACGCCTTATTTGTAATAGACAAGAATACGCCTTTACTATAAAACTTTCTACACACGAGTAACAAATTAGATTTTGCTCTTTGCAATTTCTCCAAAGACGTCTTTGCTTTTTATTTGTCGTTTCCATCTTTTGTCTTTTTTACCTCTCTCAGGTAAATTCATGTGTTGTTTTGTGTTCTGGGGTTTCTGATGTTTGTGATGTGCTTTTCTGGTGATAGTATGCATCTGTCTTGAATAAATGCTGATTATTGTGACGCTGTTATCTCTGTGTGATCTCAGTCTTTGCGCCCAGCATTTTCTAAATCCGGGCATAAGAGAGGATATAACGAGTCAAAGGGGTTAATAAGTTTTAGAATTTTTCCTTTCTTAATATTGGTAATATACATCAACCATAAGGACTGGCAGCCCTCAGTTTATCTGTGAATTTGCAGTGAACACTTTTTACGAGGTAAGAAGATTAACATTTATATACTTCATAAAGATGAGGTAATATTAGTAAGATGTTGTCTAATATTGCATTTTGAAGAAGGTATGTGTCTAACGTTTAGTAAGCGTGAAGAGAATGCCCCACCATCAGGTAGCCTACCATGTCCAAAGAAACTTGTTAGCATCTAAACTTTTTGTACAGTCTGGTGTAAGGGGAAATGCAGTTTATGACATAGTGGTATGTGGCGTGAATTCAGGCAAAGTCTGAGTTTTTATCAAATCAATAAACACGTCAGGAGGGAGAAGATATGAGTCTGTTTCTAACTTTTGTAAATAACACTCTCTATGAGGCCCAACTAGGTGTGCTGCTTCAACAGATAAATTAACTTAACTTGAGAAAAAAAAATCACAGTTCAATACTCCCACTGTTTGTAATTCTCCTCAATGTGATACTTTGACGTAGTTGCAAAAGGTCAATAGTTGCCGAGACTGATTTAAAAGAAAAAAGGAAGTAGTCCTGATGTTGTTCTCCTGTGTGAACACAGAATTCTTGTCAGGCTAGCTGACAACACTTGCTTCATTAAAAAGAGCAATTCCCTTCACATTTAAAGTTTATGTTAGAGCGTTCTGGATACAAAGTCAGGAAAAGAAATCGCGAAAAAGTGACAGACCACATACAAGTGATTTCTTAGAACTATGAGAAAATAACTGGTTAAATATTAGCCATTAGCATGCACTAAGTCCAGCATAAACTTTCTGGGGTTGCCATTAGTGCTGAACTACCCAGTTTTTAATGAGTTTCATCACCTCTATGAACAGAGATTCTTTAAAACCCACTTTGAGTTTTATGAAACAGCTGCTGTATTAGTGAAAACATTAAAGGGGAGTATTTTAAAGGTTTCTCTGGATTTCAAAAGACTTCAAAAGAGAAAACCTGAAACTGCAGTGTATGGACTTAGCAAGCAGGTAAAAATTAGAATCTGTAGAGTTACACAGTCAAAAATGAACAGTAATTATTTTTGATTATTTAGCCTGTCATGAGAGGAAAAACATGGGGGTTCATATTTCAAAGTCATATTTTCACCATGTTGTTCATTTATAAATGTCACCATTTCAACCTAAGTATTTAATAAGCAAACTAAATCGGCAAGTGGATTTGCATATTAGCTCTGAGCTATGTATTTAGCTACAAACTAAATATTTAGCTCACTAACAAAGAATTTAGTTTGAAGCTAAATATTTAGCTTGCTAGCTTAAAATTAAATAGTTTGGAGCTAAATATTTAGTTTTAAGGTGAATATTTGGCTTTGAGCTAAATATTTTTGCTTGTATGCAAAATGTTTCGCTAATTTGGCTTGCTAGCTATCTAGTTAGCAAGCCAAATTAGCGAAACTTTTAAGCTAAATATCTATTTAGCTTAAAAGTTTATCTTACGACAGGCTAAATAACCAAAGTTACTGCTGTTCATT
This sequence comes from Poecilia mexicana, assembly GCF_051168715.1. NCBI lineage: Eukaryota > Metazoa > Chordata > Actinopteri > Cyprinodontiformes > Poeciliidae > Poecilia > Poecilia mexicana. Next base: position 1,530,386 of record NW_028263389.1, read on the forward strand.
TCTGACTGTGTTACCTTAACAACCAGTTCCCCATCAGCAGGGAATGGAATATTCTACACAAATTACAGATTCTTTAAAGCATACTTGTGATTTGAGAAAACTTTCACTTTGTATGTAAAAATAGAGTGCATGCCCAAGAATATTAGGCTCCAAAATAAAGTAAGTGGTATCTTATTATAGGGATGCAAAACGAGGGAAAAAGCAGCAGGCAGATGTTGACCACACCTCTCAACCCAGTCATGTGAAATGGTGCCAAAGCAGGCAAACCACTGTAACCGAGACATGTGTTCTGTAAAGCAACATTGTAAGGGGTTTGTATTTCACATAGCAAACCTTCCATTTGCCTTTTTCAACAAGGCATCATTCATCTGTCTTTGTCTGGGGGGAAAAAATACCCAACATGAGAATCCAGTGAGCCTCTACCATGTGTTGAAGCAAACACGCTAAACTCTGCATGAGACGAAAACAAACGCACACTGAAAGCCTGCGACCGGACCCGAGCCCACACACAGCAGTACAGCACACGCAATCGTCTTCTTCTAGCCAGTGTTTGCATATTGTACTGTACATTGAATAATGGCGCATTCGGCTGGTCGTTGTAAACTGGCAAACTCGTATACTTACTTATGTACAAGGTAGAAATATTCAGGGCTTGCGTGCTTGAGGTGAAAACAAAAAAGTAAAGAGCAATAAAATCTGAGGTAGCAAATTCAACAATGATAAACTAGAATTCCTCTATGCATGAGCTTTTAACTGGGCGTCAGAAATCGCTGCTGACTTCGTCACTTCTCGTACGGTGATGATCAGGTGACCCTGTTAAGGCCACAGCTCATACAGAAGCTCATGGCGTTGCTTGATGAAGTCTTTAGGGAGCTCTTTTGGTATACTGCTCTTATGGAAACCGCGTAAGTTTGCCAGTTTACCTGTTACTGACACAACCCAAGAATGCCACACGTGTTCAGCTCTCTAGCAAGTGGGTACAACGTTTACGATAGGGCAGCTGATATGTTCTTCAAGAGAATTCATGGCTTGTAACCCTCCAGTTCCCACCCCCTGAGGTGTGGACCAGCCAATCCAGTGTGCTCACAATCAGAGTATAAATTAGAACATTAACTCCACCTCTTGGGGGGCAGAGGGCGGGACATCAAGGGGACGGAACCAATGACAGAATGGGACAGCAGGATTCCTGTTAGGCCAGCTAACACTACAATTCAACAACCAGTCAGTGAGTTTATCGGAAGCGCCTCGGACATATATAGAAATAATAATCATCGTATCAAGGTTTTCAGTGCAAGACGTAAAATGGCTACTTTTTTGTTTGTCATTATTTCGTCCAATGTTGTCTTGTTCTCTTCAGTCATCCAACACTGGACACAGCAGTAAAGGGATTCTTCTATAACTTAGTTGTCTTTTCAGAATGACTGAGAAGAAGCGTTATCCTTAGCGATTGACTGAGAGTTTCCATATCGGACTGATCGGGTTAGAGACAGAGGTCGCCTCTGTTCAGCTTGTGGTTTTGGTTAAAGGTTGTACCGCTCTGAAGCTTAGAAAGCTCAGGATGTTTCTTGAGAGGAGACTCAAAGATAAAGACTGTGGCAGAGGGAGAGGTTCAATACTTCCCTTGATCCCTATCATGGCTTTACTCTGTCCAAAAAGGTGAGTAGTGAGCGCCTGAAAGGGTTTAGGTGGTAGATCCAGCTGGTGCCTCCGTATGGAACAATGGATACTTCTCTTCTCCCCTTTTCCTCCTCCATTCTCTTAGCTTCCCCCCGGGTCAGAGACATGTCTCTGTGGTGTCCGTGAATCCAGAGGTGTCTGTGGTTCTTGAAGTGAAAGCCTTCTTTGGGTCTCAGCGTCCAAAGGCGACGCCTCTGTCCCTGCAGCCGGGTTCGGTTCCACTGACGGAAAATCCAATCCTCCTGCTATACTTGTCTCCGCATCTGCAGCAGTCCCTGCAGCCATGGCTCCAGCCATGCTGCCAAGCTGGAGCTCCAGCTCCACATGCTGCCCCAGGCTGCCCAGGGCAGAGGGCTCAGGCTGATCCTGGTTGGCGGGGATCAGAGACGAGTCCTGGGGCTGCACAGAGTCAAGAGGCTTGGCTGAAAAGTCTTCAAAGTTCTGCGAGTCCAAGATCTGAAAGGAAAAAACTCTGAATGTTATTACAATACTGCAAAGTGTAAGGCCTTGGAATAAGTCAGGATAGAGTTACATGCACTGATGTCAAACAAGACAGTCGTTCAAGTTCACCAGGAAGTAACTATGGTCTAATTTGTGACATTGTGTCTTATATACTATAAACTTTTGACTTGCAGCTGTAGTATGCTCCTTGACCAACTCCTAGCTCTAGTTCAGAAACTTTCTTAAAAATCCAAGATACGACAGTGAATTTGGCAACGAAATGTCTTTGAGTAGCCAAGCAATGACCAGTAACCTGCACCAGTAACATTTTTATATATCTATATGTATTTATAGTGACACTTATGGTTTGTCAGTATTTTTTCTGTGTACTCCAGCAGCCAAGCAACATCATTTCATTGCCAAATTTACAGTTGTGTCTTTGTGCAATGACAATAAACTAAGTTCAAGTCTAAGTCCAAGTCTGAACCAGTCTTGCAGAATCTTTGCTTGAATGCTCGGCTCCTTGTTTATTAAACCTTTCTTTAAACTTGGCTTTTTGTTTCAGAACAGGAAATGGAAGTTGGACAAGGAGTTTAGCCAACATGTACCGGTGCTTCCACCCTAACCTTTCAATCAAAACTTCACATAAAATCATCTCAACCCAGACTTCAGATTATCTGATATTTGATGCTCTCTCTACTTGTAACTGATATAGAGAGGCTCTGTTCACACAAAAGCTCAATTCTGATTTTTTTTCTTCTTTTGTTGGAATCTTTTCATGGTTGTTCATACTACAACATAAATGCGCTGCAATCAGACCTGTGTGTGAACGGTTTAGGACCGCTGTATTGGTCAGAGCTGTACATGCTCTGTTGAACATCACCAAAGTTCTGAAATAGTCATTCAGAGAACAAACTTTTCACTCATGTTCACCGACTTTACGGGACAGTCATCAAAACAGCATTCCCAATAATCTGTGATTATTTTAAAAGTAATAAAAAAAAAAGCCTCACCTGTGATAGAGAAGCCATTGTATCAGGAGCTGCTCTGTCTCCTGGTCCAGAACCAGGGTAAGGTGAGGGCTGCAGAGCACAAACATCTGGTATGATTTCTCTCTTTACGAAACTGAAAGAACTGAAACTCCTTTGTGGACCAGCCACATGTTGACATGGTGACAGTGTGGTTACCTGAGGCGGTGATGAAACGGCACTGTATGCAGGAGGAACCAGGGCCATCTGCCTCTGCAGGAGCTGCATGATCACACCGATGTCTGCTGACATGCGGCTCTCCAACCTGTCCACAGAGAGGGACACATTTCCACCAAATAGTCAGTTCTATAACATAATTGGACTTCTATGGGTGAGAGAAAATTACTGGCAATATGGTGATGAAGTGATGGGGGTGCTTAATGTAATGTCAAAAATTAACTTCAAATATTTGGGGTTTATTTTTCAGAGTCATATTGTAAACATATTATTTACCCATTTATAAATGTCACACTTTCAAACAAAATATGTTTGAAAGTTTTAGGCCAAAAAGTTAAATATTTGGCCTGAAACTCTATATTTAGCTTCAATCTATAAAGATAGCTGTGTAACTTCACAAATGGAATCCAATAGAAATAACGACAACTGGAAGCAGGTCAACTAACACTCTGTGAGGCTGAAACTAGAAAGCTCACCGAGCTCACAGCAGCTCAGAGGAGGAGCTAGGTCAACCCAGGCGTTGTGCACAGCTCAGTGGTTGCCATGGAGACTAAAGGATTTCTCAAACATGCATGAAAGAATCGGTACAACACTCAAGGTTCTTTTTTTTTATGAGGGAATAACATTATAACATCATGGAAAGCTAAAAAAAAGTCAATTTTACACAATACTGCCCCTTTAAGGATGAACTTGGTAATTTGTGGTCTTGTAAAGGTTTCTGGACGAAGCCAAAGCAAACTGACCTGTTGAGCTGTTTCTGCAGCAGGTCCAGACGCGCGTCCAGCTGGCTGCGCTGCTGGCGGCTCAGGCTGTGCAGAGGCGTGTTGAGAGGCGGGGGGGAGGCCAGGCTGCAGCTGGGCACCTCCTGGTACTGACCGCCTCCTCGACTCTCTCCCCAGAAACTGAAGATGTTAGACACACCTGAGAAAGCACCTGATTGCCGGCGGCAACGGAGTTAGCGGACGTTGTCAGAAGGATAACAGGTGGTGTGTGTGTGAGTGTGTGGTTTACCTGAAAGGGCGTTGCAGGTGTTTCCAGTCTTAGGGTCCCCCTCTGGCTCTGTGGTCTCACTGAAGCTCCGGGGCGGGGCCTGAGCCTTCGGGGGCTCCAGCAGTGCGGGCGGGGGGGCAAGGCCGGTCAGAACAGGCTCCTCCCCCTTTCAGAGCAGAACCACAACAGCTCACAGTCTGCCCATAGCACAAGCTCTATCCAAAACCACCACGAAAGCAGCGTGGAGTGATACCTCGTCACCGCTGGAGTGAGAAGACACGGAGCTGCGATGCCCCCCCCACTGCCTCTTGGCTGCCTCCTCCTTCTCCCTCTGGCTGCTGGCCGCCTCCCTCTGTCTTCGCCGTGAAGATTTGTGGGATTTTTTATATTCCCCGGCGTCGGCGTCGTCTGTACAGAGGAGTTCAAACAGTCGCTTAAGTCCGATCCCTACGTCGTTTCTCCACATGAATTCTGTTAAGTCATTCATTTTATTTGGGCTGTTTGGGTTGTCCATCATTCAAGCTGCTTTGTGTTCAGCTGTCAAACGACAGCTGAGTTTCTGTTTATTTACATATTAATCAGTCAAATTCAGTAAATTTGAATACGTGTCCTGATGAGTCTCGTTTGTCAGGTTAAAAGAAACATTTGGAAATAACCTATAAGCAGGTATTATACAAACTTTGCATTTATGTTTTAAACATGTTTTATTAATGATCAGATGTAATATTTTCATTTTAAATGTCATAGTTTCATTAACTATAAGCAAACAAAATAGTAACCACCAGAAATGAAGGCAAGTCCAGTCCTAAATTCAAACTTTTAAAAAGAAGAATGAGCAAAAGAAAATTTACAATATGGATATAGAAAGCTAACAGAAATCTGTCTAAAAATACCTGATCTTTGGTGGCCGAGTATAAATGCATGCCACACTATTCAGATTTCAATCTTTTTTTAATATTTCAATTTCTGTTTTACATTTTAGCAAAGCTCATGACCTTTGGGCGGCTCATCACATGAAATCCCAATAAAATCAATCGCAGTTTGCAAGGAAAAAGAAAATGTAGTGCAAGTAGTTTTGCAAATAACTGTGTCAGAAGTGAATGTTGTAATTTTACTCCTAAAAAAATAGGTAGTTATGAGTTTGATTTTCATAATTTTATTTGATTTTGACTTCTTTGAACCTGCATGTTTCCTCACTACCTTAAAAACGGAGAGAAGTGCAGAGGGAACTTCACGCTGCATGTTTTGAGCTCTTTTTTTTTTTTTTTTTACATTTTACATCAAAAAGAGAATCAGAAATAAAAGTTTATATAAAGTCTCAGATTTTCTGTGCTTGGACGTTTGATCTCCAGCAGAGAAAAGCAGGGAGGTTGAGAGCAAAGCACCTTTTTCCGTGCGTCTTCGAAACGACAGCTTCCGTCTCCGCAGTTTGTTGAACCCCCCGCCAGCGGAGTCGTCGCTGCTGGGAGAGCCCGGGATCATGTTGGTCTGGAACCGGCACCAAACACCAAACATCAGCTCTGAGCCCAACACAGAACCACACAGGCGGCGCTCACGTTTAACAAATACTCCAGCTAAACTCACGTCTCTGAGGTTGAAGGTAATTTCCAGGTTGTTCCAGAAATGCTCGGCGAACTCCGGATACATGTCCAGCACCTCCAGAACGTCTTCCCTCAGGATCTTATGGAGGTCGCAGTACGTCAGCGCTCTCACATCAGCGTTGGATTTCCCCGGGCGGGGGTACAGGTTGATGGGCTCGCCAAAGATGTCGTTCTTCCCTGCAGAGAGATAGAAAAAAAAAACACTTTTTTGATGGAGAAAATGTTCTTTGTAATGAGTTACTGCATCTCCGCTCAGGATAAACTCAGATGATATCTCCTTCCTAAAATAATGTGCTGAGTTTTTTTTTTTTGTTTTTTTTTCTGCCCGAAGTGATTTTTTTGTTTTGTTTTTGTTTTTTGCTTAGAACATGTTTTGGAAAGAAAGAGGTGATGATTCCCCACCACCAAAAAAAATAAATAAATAAATAAATCACCTCTGGGAAAAAAAAAAAAAAGACTTTGGCCATTATTTTAGGAAGGTTAGTCAAGTGTTTGCCAGTAGATGGCACTGCAGGCCTAAGGTTTATACAACAGGATGTGTGTGTGTGCCCTCTGTGTGTGTGTGTGTGTGTGTGTGTAGAGTAAACACCTGGAAGGAGATAAACATGTTTGAGTTCAGAAAAAGGCAGATTATGTCCCAGATTTACAGCACAGTTTATGTAGAAAGAGGATTTATTCTTCAGTTACAACAAGGATACAATTTCTTTGTAGAATGAATCATAAAAATGAACCTTAAATGTATTTTTTTTTATTTTTACGTTTTAAATTTTGTTTTCAACCAGCTGATGTTCTCATCTAAAGAAATGGAGGGAACTTAACTAAAGCTAACGCAATAACAAAAACTTAAATTGAGAATTTATTTTTTATACCTGAAATAAATAAAACCACAACTAACTGGAACTTTATTGTGTAAAACTAACTAAAGCCCCACCAAAGCAACAAAACCACAGTTACTCTTATTCTCTTCAGCTTTTCTATCCTCCTAAATTTGAATAAAGAAATTTATTTAATGCAACTTGGAATAAGGCTGGAACATGACAAAATGTGGAGAATACTTTCCAGATGTGCTGTACATATTCTGACAAATATTAATGCGTTTTAAAACAGTCTGCTGATTCTGTCATATTTTATCTGACTCTGCTTTTCATTGTAACACTTTTTGTTCAGAATCATAAATAAACTTTGCAAAAGTGTTGGTGATCTACATGTGTGCATGTAACCAAAATGACAAAACAGACAAAAAAAACATATATTACAGGAACATGTGATGCTATATAATCAGTAATAAAGTGTTCCCTTTATGCATTTGTACATTTTCACTTTTAACTATAATGTTTTAAATTTATAACATTATAACAGTTGTTAACACCACCTATATAATAAACAAATCAACATAGTACAAGTGTAACTTAAGACAGACTAAAATTATTAAGAAATGAATTGGTGTCTTACCCAAGATGGCTACCACCACGTCTCCTCTCAGTATCTCTATGGATCCCCTGGATATGAAGTAGAGGGCAGTGAGGACGTCCCCGGCGTGGACCAGAGTGTCGCCGGGTGGGGCGTGGGTGGTCTTAAACTTCATGGCCAGCGCCCGGAGGCAGCCCTTGGTGGAGCCTTTAAAGGCCTTGCAGTTCTGCAGCAGCGTTCGGTTCAGGTGGAGGCAGATGTCTGCCTGAAGACACTCTGGGAACCCTTTGAGGACCTGGAGAGGAGGCCGGGGGGAGTTAATGATGGAACTGACAGAAAATATTTACTCAGTTGTGCCAGAAGCTAACAGGAATGACTCAAGTGTTAGGTCTATGTAAAGTATAAACCGGTTATAAAAAATATATTTAACCTTTTTTTTCTAACTAGCTTTGTTTCTGTTGATCACATAGTTGAGCAATTTGACATTTCGTAAAGAAATTCTCTTAATGGAAACACGGCAATTTTGAAAAAAAAAATATTTTCCGCTGAAACGCTTTGCTGCTAAGATGAGGTGTTTTTTTTTCTTTTTTTTTTTTTGCCAACCGCAACGGAAATTTTATTTATTTATTTATTTACATCATATGAGTCACACGATCAACAACCAGATGTTGCCACTGGCGCAAACCACAAAGGCGACAACAGGAAGAGGCAGGAGGATGATGGTGCCACATGTTTTATAATAACTTATGTGAACAAACTTATGCACAGGTGATTTTGATTGAGTTTCTTATTTAATGAAAACATTGCAATTGTTGAATTGTGTGTTTACGACAATAGCTGAGTAATGACATTGTGGTAAATGGAAACCCAGCCGTATCGTGTTTGAGGCGCTGGTGAGTCTCCATTTGACCAGCGATGTGGATCAAATCTGAAGCTTAGAAAGTTATGACATTATTAATCTGAGCTTTCCAAAATGGCTGAAAGGCAAAAAGAAGGTAATAAAAACAATCTCTTATTTTTATGGCATTTAGTAAACAAAACTAAAAGTGAGCATAGACTAAATATCACAACTAGAACAAAGAAGGATATGACATTTATTGATGTAATTGGATACAGGTCAGATTTTAATAACTAAGCAGAAAATACGCTTTAAAAAACGGTCTATGAGCTGATTTTTGTAGCTTTGTTGCAAAATGAAGTCAAACGGTATTGCAGAGGGTGAGTCAGCGGGCCTGGAGAGTGATTAATATAAAGAATTGGTGCAACTTTAATGAGCTCACTGCCAGGCTTTTAAAGCAGCAGGCGCCAGGCTTCCATTCCGACTGTCACACTGACTTCACAGAGCCGGAAAGCTTTGCTGCTATAACCCCCATTCTGAGTATCTCCCTCTCCATTTTCCCTGTTCCTATGTGTTTCAACGTGCGTTCTTGTTTCCAGCTTCTCCTGGCTCCCACTTCATCGCTCAGAGTTCCTGAGCCAACGTTGCTACGAACAGATAGAGACTGGGAACCTGAGAGATACTGATAAGGTATCTGCAGATAAATATCCCAACCGCTGTCCGTTTGTAAGTACTCATTAATTACACACTGGGAAGGTTTGATTAATAGCAGAGATGCGGCAAAGGACACATCAATTTATCTGCATGAAATAAAATAATAAGAGCAGCCTTGGAAATCAGCAGCTGGATGCTCCATTAACCTGGAGTCAGGAGAACACCATTAAGAACTCGCCTCGAAAATCTGACTTTACATGGTTTATTTGGTGATTCTGCAGGGCAGTGGTGGGAACCGGACCGCTAGCTAAAAAGGTAGTTGCACTAACCATTAAGCATTAATTATAAACGTTAGCTCTGCTAACGTTTCAGAGCTACACCAAATCGGTATTTAGCAGAAGCAAATGTTAAAGTGCTAACTTCAATTCAAATTTCATCTGCCCTTGAAAGACTACAACCCTCAAACATTAAATTCATTTTGACATTCCAATTCATATGTTCTATAATATTCTCAGATTGTATTAAGTTCATATCTTATTCTCTACTGTTTGTTTTATTTTGTCCCTGTATGTCTCTTGTGTATTGGAAGGAGAGGAAACAGGACGGCTAACTTCAAGAATTTTTCAGTCAGTAACCAAAACTTCAACGCAAATGACAAACTTTATTCAACTGAAAGTTTACAAAACAGCCAAGTAAGCTAGCGTTTTAGAATTTTCAGAAAAAAATAATTGAGGGGGAGCCAAGTGTACTAAAGGTTTTCAAAGTTAGAAAAGTGCTAAATGAAAAATGAGCTCTCCTATTTGCGCATTAGCACAAGGGTGCCCTGCACGGCTAGTGAAGAGCAAATGGTACACAAATGGTTTACCAAAACCTTTCCGAAAAAAATGTATAAACTTTTTGTAACTGAAGGAAGATGTAGCGTTCAATTTTCACAATTATCAAAAAACATTCAGCAACAAACTGGATTATAAGATGAACCTGCTACGGCTCATTATTTTTCAAGGTGGCTTGCAAAAGTCTTCATACCCCTGAAACATTTTTCACATTTTGTCGCTTCACAACTACAAACCTCAGTGTAATTTACAGATATCTCATGTGACAGACCAACACAAAGTGGTGCTGAAGTTAAAAGAAAAGGAAAATTGATGATTGTCAACGGCTATATAGGGAAAAATAAGTGATTACACAACACACCTCGTGTATCAAGTCCAGCTCATATGGGATTAAATCAATTCCATAACCGTGAGGGTAATACACGGCAGAGGAATAACAGAATGCCTGGTGAAACATGGGCCCCATCCGCAGTTCATCCATCAGCGAAGCCTCCTGAGTTACAGTGGAGTAAAGACTGCTGAAGTCATAAATAAACTAATGGAGCTCTGAGTGCAGCAGAGCTTTATTGAGGGGCCATGGCTGCGTACAAAGGAACAAGTCAATGTGATGATTCTCCAATTGTCTTCCAGTGAAGGGCTGAATGAGAGAGGCACAGCGCGCCGCCTCAGCGCTTCTCCAGGCAAACTGCGGGTCACGGCGCCGCACAAAGAAGAATCCTTCCTCTGTGTCTGCAGAGGGCCGGTGCAATCTGACAAGCTCCCCTAAGGTAGATTTAAGAAAGAGCTCACTTCCTCTCTGCCTTCCCCATCACAGCGGCATTATTTTTCCACGACTGCGAGAGGTCAGAGCCGGAGACAAGGCGTAAACATCATGTTGACCAAAAGCCTAGCCACGTCTCTGACTGCGTTTTCATTACAAAAGTGCCCAAATCTTTCTCTGTTTTCTGCTAATGTTGAAAAAACACTATTTCACAATTGTACTGTTTCCATTAAATAAAAAAATGAAATTAAAATCACACATGAATAAGCATGTTCTGGTGATAAGTCATTAAAAATCATGGCAGCAACAGATGCAAAAAGTTTTATGAGATATTGATCATCTACCAGAGGAGACGTCGGCGTCGTATTCAGGAGTTGGAGTGACAAGCGCTGCCTACTTGGAGCTGCTACGTGGGTGACATTTTGGGGAAATTGTAAATGGTGATTTTACAGAAGAGCGATGGATTCAACACGTTGAAATGACAAAGCTTTTTATGAGCTGTGATGCTGTGAAATCAAAAACAAACCATCATCCTACTACCACTTCCTGTTGACTTTTTCATCCTTTTTGCCAGTAGTAACATCGGGTTGTCGATCATGTGAGTCGGGTGATGCAAAAAAAAGATCTTCTTTTGCAGGCCTTATGTACAGAACAGCACATGGCTGTACTGAACAGGATAACGTCCGATTATATGTGGGAAAAGCTTGGAAATTACACAAAGTGTTCAGAAAACCTCGGCATTCCGTCCTCTGATATTCCACACTCTGCCTGAGAACCTGTGCAGGTTTAAGTTGCACCATCCAGGACACTGCGGCACCGCATCCAGCAAGAGGTCAACTGCACACAAAATTTATGTAAAAACACTCCATGGTGTGTTTGAGTCCATTAACAGGTGTGAGTCACTGTGCCGGTGGGTGTCTGAGTTGCAGCTTTAGCAAAGCACAAGTGCATTTCGTTATTCTGGACGACTCTGATTTTCTTTTCATTTGATTGCTATGCTTGCAATGTTGACCACTCTTTAAATGAAATCCTCTTTTATGATATTTAATCTCAATGTGAAATATTAGACAAATAATTATTTCCTAAGGTGAAATAAACTGGCACATTTATTCAACTTTGCAAAATTTCATGTTAAGAAATAACAGATTTTAACAAAATCTCAGTATTACAACTATTGTTGCCCCTAAATTTCTTAATAACAAATGTAACTTAAACATTTATTTCATTTATTTAGAATTTTCTTGTTAAAATTGATCAGAAATTATGCTAAAGATGAATATGAAGACAAATATCTGATTATTTTAAGACACTCCATAATATTTTTCATCATATCTTCATCTGGGGTAAAGATAAATAGCCAATGTACAGTAATGGGAACCACAAACTAAAGAGTTAGCCATGCTAACCCTAAAGCACTAATCCTAAACATTAGTTCTGCTAACACTAAAGAACTAGAGAACTACACTAACAAGGTATTTAGTGGAAGCTAATGCTAAAGCACTGACTTCAATTCAAATTATAGCTGTCCTTGAAAACTACAACCCTCAGGCACCAATTTCATTTTGACATAATACCCGACATGCTTTAAAATGCCCCTAGATATTTGTGTTTCATTTTGTTCCTGCATGGTCCTTGTTTGAAATAAAGTTACTGAGAAAAACAAAACAGAGAACATGAGGAGAGGAAACAGAACTTCTGTGTGAACAGTCGTTAACCAGCTAAAAGAAGAAAAAAAAAAGGTGCGTGGACGTAAACGTCTAACTACTTGCAGAATTTTGAACAGTTGATAACCAAAACTTCAACGGAACTGAAAGTTCACACAACAGCCAAATGAATTAGCGCTTCAGAATTTATCCAGAAAAATTCACTTAGCAGAAGCTAAGTGCACTAAACTTTCTCAAAGTTAGCAAAAGTGGTAAATAAAAAATTTGCGAGAGCTCTGAGTTAGCAAAAGTACGAAACAAAAAAATGTGCAAATGTTCAGTTAGCGAAAACGTTAGATGAAAAATTAGCAAGAGCATAAAGTTAGCGAAATGGCTAAACCAAAAATTAGCTCTGCTATTAGCATGTTATTAGCATGTGCCCACCTTGGCCAGCTTACACCTCACATATAGTGAGAATGTACTGAAATGACGTTCATGCATACAAGTGGATCTTAGATCAGTGGATTCCCAGAAAAACCCTGAATCAGGAAAAAAGTCAAGATGGTGTGAGCCACGGCCTGACAATAGAGATAGAGGAGCCTGGGAACTCACGGCGTTCATGTCGATGCCGTTGGTGTAGGACCAGGCGTGCTGAAAGTACTCCTCCAGCCTCTGCCGGAGAGGGTTGGGGATCTGGTGGAAGCGGATGAACTCCCTGACTCTCAGCATCTGGGTGTGGTAGCGGGCCGTCCCTGAGTAGAGCCGCTGGATGATGGCTGACACGTTCCCGAAGATGCTGGCGTACATCAGGGCTGGAGAACACAGACATGAGCAGAGACTGTAGGAATGTAGTGTAGGTTATTAAAAGGAGGAAAAACGACCGTGAGCAAAGTCAGGGCCGTCCCGAACGGGAGAAAAACATCGAGAAGTTCGATGTGAAAGACTTTGTCTGCAGAGGACAGGCTGTTATTTGAGTTCTCCTTGATGAACCTCAGTGTCTTGCTGTCATGTTGGATCCTGCTGACCTCCAAACCTCTGTCAGCTCCTATCACTGTCTACGTAACACACCACAAAGCCTCCATGTAACAGTCTAAACACACGTTTGGCAGGGGAACCAAAAACACACTCCATCTGAAAAGGTTTTTACCTGCAAATTCAAATTGCATTCAAGTATTAAAGCTGCAAAGGATTGGGTTTTACTTATGGTCAGGTTGTCTAAATAAGGAAGGCAGCCACAAAATAAAACTTACACACAAATCACTACAACAAGGTTTCAGCTGGGTTTAAGAATAATTCAAATTTACACAAGTTATTTTTATTTTTAGAGTGTGCACGTTATTTCTTTGGGATAAAATGTTGTTCCACTGGATATCAGTGTTCAGGACTGGAATAGTAATGGAGGTGAAACAACAAGTTGATCATTGGTACTTTGCTTTATGATCAGTGAAATGACAGGCAAGCTAATTAACACTGGGAGATCTGCAGTGATAGCATCAGGACAGGATATTACAGCGTCTTCACTTCATTTACAAGTTTTAATAATATCTTTAATGAATGATAAGGGTAGAAAATGAAAAAGGTAATCAATTTATTTTGCAATGATGAATAAATGAGGTGAAAGACTAAACTAATTACAAGATTTCCCTCTGAATAAGTTTAAAACATGACAAAACATCCAGCATCAGAGTACCAAGAAACACGCAGCTCTTTGATTTCAGACTTATTTAAATGGATTCATTACATTATGAGTAAATCCATTTGTGATTGTTTTTTTGTTCCAAGATAATAATTTATGTTCACAAATTAAACTTATTTCATTCGTTCATAAGTTTGACCCCGATGACAAAGTGAATCATCACAATTAATATCTGATCGACTTCTAAAAAAAGTAGAGATACACCAAGAAAGAAATTGGCGAATGCAGTTGAATTTTCACCTGAAAGTTGGAAACTCAAAAATTTGATCCTTTTCTGTCCAGTGAACACACCACACTAACAGCTACTGGCTCTCGCTACCAATGACGCTAACAGTTAGCTACTTTTTTTGGTAATCTGTTTAGAAGACAAACTTTCATTATCTCTAAGGACTCCACATCATTTTAAAAATAATTGCTAGCCTCCATGTAACACCTTACAGGCAACATACTCATCAGAAAATTACAAAAATAGAGTCAAAGGCTTTCAGCAGATAACAGGAAAGCTATAAAATGCAGCATGTTTTATCCTTTGAGGTTTCGACCTCTTTCTGTCAGGGAACATGCTGGATTTGGAAATGTTGGGAGCCTTTTAAAAATAACATGAGTTCAGCTAATTTTTCTAGGGAACACACACCAAGTCTGATGATTTGGCAATGAATACTAAAGGATTCAGAGGTGGAAGACACTAAAGAAAATGTGAACTGTGTCATCATTTTGTCTGTTTTAATGTAGAAAGGCTTTTTTTTCTTTCTTACATTAACTGCACGGTGACAGGACGTATTTTCCCAATATAAATACATTTAATAAAATGCTACGAATTTTTTCTTTCTTTTTCTTTTTTACACAAAATATATTTAACGTTTTTAGAAATGTAAATAAGAAAGTATGTACACACTGACAGCACGAGGGATCTGCTTTAATTATGTAATGCATGGTAACTGCAGGACGTTTAAACAGTAAATTGGTTCAAAGCAATCATTAACACTGTTACAGTTTTTCAATTTGGACTTTGGTTACAATGTGTTATGGTTTAAAAGTCCTCTCATTAATCCATGTCTAACCAACACTATATAAGTTATTAATAGCTGTTAAAGGTGAGAAATTGGAAAAAAAAAATCTGGCGTTTTTTTTGCCAAATAGTGAACCAAGTCCAACCTGTATGTTTTATCCTGTTATATTGAACATTTCAGACTACCGTAGACGAATAATAAGAAATTGCAAATGTTGTTTTTAGCACAGTCACCTTCTCACCCTTTACTCATGAATAATAAGCAGTTATTAATTATTTATAAAGTGTTTATAGATGAATGGATAACATATCTATGAACTATTTACCATCTGTAAGGGGAGCCTTATTGTAAAGCGGCACCAAAAAAATACTGGATCTTGTGTGTCTAAACTTTCTGTAAGAAAAGACGTTTCATACCAGTTAAATCAGCTGTTCTTCATCCAACCATCCACCCATCCATCCACCCATCCACCCATCCATCCATCCAACTATCCACCCATCCATCCATCCATCCATCCATCCATCCATCCATCCATCCATCCATCCATCCATCCATCCATCCATCCATCCATCCATCCATACTTACATCCGATGAGCATAACACAGATGGAGAAGATCTTCTCAGAGTTGGTGTTGGGTGACACATTTCCAAAACCCACACTGGTCAGACTGCTGAATGTGAAGTAAAGAGCTGTGACATACTTGTCTTTGATAGAGGGTCCTGAACCTGATGGAGGAGGGGAAAGGGTTGGGGGAAAACAGGGTAACAAGAACAGATTACACATAAGATAGCATGCCCTTTTATGCAACAGACTGAAATCCGCCATGCAGCGCTGAAAAGAGCGGTGAGTTGGAAGCGGGGTACGAGAGAAACAAGGATCTGTTGTTGCTTTGAGGTCATCAGCTCAGCCTCTCAGGCAGCTGTACAGTTTCCCTGGTTCAATTTAATGCTAATCTGAAGTTTTACTGCTTTATTTGATTTTTTATTTTATCACCAGTAACAGAACATCAAATTACCATTTGTGATATTATTTTTCCAGTTAAACATTGGCTACTAACCATTGTAAATCAGTTCCCCAACTTTGGTAATTTGGTGATATGAATTTGTATTTTATTGATTAATTATTCTTTCAAACGACCAAATTAGACCGTGGAAATGAACATTTTTGAGAAGCTTAGCACAGAGGTGTCCACAATGTGGCCCTGGGGCCATTTTCGGGCCGCAACATGATTTTTTTGTGGTCTCAGACTGCAATGCATGAATGAAGCAAAATTGGCCTGCCGACACAGCAGCAAAATGAATACCAACAAGTTTGCTGCTTTATTTTCACCAATATCTGTTTATATTTAATTAAAAACTTTTAACTCTATTTTAGACAACAGTTAATTTTTCAAAGTCTGAAATTTGGTTCCAAACAACCCACGTTTCAGCTTCAGCCAAACTGTGTTTCCTAGAATAACTGACTTATTACAACACTGGTTCCTACCAGGCAGGTATGTTATTCTGGTGACTGTTAGTACCTGGGACGGATTCATTGAAGTGTTTTCCCAACTGGTCCCCCAGGGTGTGGAGCCACCCTATAGAACCGTTCCGCTCCACACTACCAATTGCATACCTGGAAAAAAAAAACAAAAAAAACACTATATGAATGTTCTATTTTTCATTGATCACTTTATTAATCAAATTTAATTCTTAATAAAAAAGAAAATAAAATAAAGCCATGTATGACAAAGATGTATTTTGTAACTAAATAAATCAATATTAAAGGGGCACTATTATGCATTTTCCAGGCACATAGAGCCATTTCATAGCACAATCAAGTAACTATGTGAACTTCAGTTGTTTTTGGGCCTCTATCTCTTTAAGAAACTCCTGCTCTTTCTGAAACTCTGCCTACAGGAAGTCATCTCAGCATCGTTCCTCTATTAACCCTTTAACAATATTTTTACCAGCAGCCAGCAGTGTTTGCTAACTGCTGCTGGCTAGTCTGAAGGGACTGAGTGGGGAAATCGCCAGAGAGGATTTCTCTGGGAGGTAGGAATTTGGAAGCTTGGATATTGCGGCTCAGAGAAGGAGCTACGTCCATTCAGACATTTTGCATGGTTGAATGGTTGCCATGGAAATTAAAGAATTTCTCAAATATGCATGAAATCCTGAGCAGGATTACCATTGCAACAACACATTATCAATAGAGTAAAACTAACTTGTCTCACAACAGTCTAAACCCAGCTCACATTCCCTATTAGTAGGTGAACAATCCAAAGCTTGGTGAGACAAGACAACCTCCAGGTATGTTTTAGACGAGGGAATAACATTAGAACATGGTGTAAAGCTAAAAAAAAAAAAAAAAAAAGAGTCAATTTTATATAATCCTGACCTTTTAAAGGTTTAACTCAAATGTAAATAAAGTATTCCAACATTATTCCTGCTTTTTCTCTGGACTATCAGAAAATCTCTCTGAGTACCAGATGCAGGCCAGCCAGTGAGCGATGAGGGCGAAGGTGCACATGAGGAGGAAGAGGACAGCCGCTCCGTACTCTGAGTAGCGGTCCAACTTCCTGGCTACGCGGACCAATCGCAGCAGACGAGCAGTTTTCAGCAGGCCAATCAGGGTGGTGGTCTGAGGTCGAACACAAGAACAATCACACAGGAGTGAAGTAACAAAACAGAGACGATATATCTGCTACTGTCATCCTGTCACTAACACACGCACATACTCACACACGCGCACACACACAAACACACACACACACACACACACACACACACACGCGCACACACGCACAGCGTCGGTGTGGCTGTGGCCTTGTACCACAGTGATTCAGTGCAGAGGAGGTGCTAAATCTTGATTGCCATTCGTTACTGCGGGGTGTCAACTCCCTCGCCTCTCTGCTTGTACTCAGCAAGCCCTCATGGTGTCCATACAACAGATAAATAACAAGCTGATTACTGCGCTGGCAGAGCGCCCTCTTCTGCTCTCTCTGTGTGTGTGTGTGAGCGTGTGTGTCTGTGCCGTCAAAGTAAATACGTGCTTTGTGGTCAGGAAAAGCTCTGCTGGACAGCATTAGTGAAATGGATGTTAAGCTAAGTGTTCCCCAGGCACCATTTGTTTTCCATTTCCCAAATGTAACTTCTGTGTAACTTAATTGTTTCAATTCTTTTCCACATAAACTGCATGATTGGTAACATTCCCCACCTGATTCAATAAATTCACTTTTTTTATGTCTCCCAAAGATCTCTTTGTCTCTTCAGTGGCTCAGAGATTCACTCAACAGAAACTACTGTCTCTTTAATTGGTACCACTTTAAAATAAGGCCCCCCTTAATGATCCTTAATAAATAGTTTATAGATATGTTATGCATTCATTTATAAACACTTTATAAATCATTAATAGCTGTTTATTATGCATTAATTAAAAGTGAGAAAGAGATTATCTGCTTAAAATTATGTTTACAATTGCTTATTGTGCTAACAAGTTGTTATGCTAAAATGTTTAGCATAACAACTCTAGATAAAATATATAAGTGAAATAGACTTGGTTCATTATTTAGCAAGAAACCAGAATATTTTTTTCCTTCTTGTCCTTAATTAATTAAATAATAAACACTTATTTATGATTTATAAAGTGTTTAGAGATGAATTAATAGCATATGTATGAACTATTTATTAGACATCTGTAAGAGGAGCCTTACTGTAAAGTGGTACTCTTTAATTATATCTTACCAGAAGGGGTGGCAACACTTATGCTAATCTGCTAATAGTGGAGCTAATTTTTGTTTTTGCTAACTTTCAAAACATTTATCACACTTAGCTTCCCCTAAATTAAATTTCTTAAATAAATTCTAAATTGCTAATTTACTTGACTGTTTTGTAAACGTTTTGTTTGACATCATATTTTATATTTTTGCTCTGTCTCTTGTTTTTCCCCACTAACTTAATTTCAAACAGAACAATCTAAAACATGGACAGCAGTGAACAAGATGCAAACATCAATACATCTAAAACTATTAAAAACACTGGTGAATTATTTTGTCAAAATTAAACTGGTGCTCAAATGTTGTAGCCTTTCAAGGGTAGATATAATCAGAGTTGAAATTAGCGAGTTAGCATTAGCTATAGTGTGTTATTGCAGTGCTTTAGCGTTAGCTGAGCTAATGTTTGTAATTAGTGTTTTAAGGTTAGCACTTAGCACAACTAACTTTTCAGTTTTCAGTGCCAAATGTTTATTTGTATAAACAGCAAATCTTAAAATAAAGCCTATGAGACAAAATTAAATATTAAATGGGGCAAAATTATTACACTGCACATAAAAGCTGAGAACTCCATGTTGTAGCATATTGCTTTGGTAATGGTGGATAAGTTGAGTGCATGGATGTCCTCTGGGTAAGAACCACAGTTTTCATTTAAAGTAGGCTCAACCTTAATAATGCAGAATTTTCACCCCAACACAGTTTAAATGGGTGAGTTCTGAAAACGTTCAACCAGTGTAAAGGACTAAAACACACACATGCATACACACAAAAACAAAACGTAGAGCAAAGTGTCACCTGAAGGAGAAGGAGGTATGAAGAGGAGCGTCTGGATTCAGATCTGGACTGTATCACTGTATCACTGCATGAGCAGAATCTGCTTTCATTGAGATGCAAAGTTTCCTTAGGTTACCTTCAGGTGTGTGTTGATGTTACCAGGTTGTTTCTGAATGAGTGTTAACAGAACCTAAGCAGAACTTTGTTTTTATGATTTAGGAGAGTCACAACTTAAATGGAAAAGTAAAAAGACAAGACGGCTCGCTCTTGTTAAACCCAGATGAGGCTGATTTGAAGAAGTTCACTCAGTGCGATTATCGGCTGATTTTAACCAAAATCCTTCACCATGAGAGAAAATCTGTGGTCATTGAGTGTGACAGCTGTGCCCAACATCCCAAGATGGCCTGTGATAAATATCCAGCAGATTTTTTCTAGGTGAATCATGCAGTGGGTCTCACTGCTGCCACAGACTGATGCTTAGCCTCTCCGTCCCTGACATGAGTGTCCCCGTCTCCCTCCTCTGCTCCTTCTCACCCTCTTCTCAGCAGTTGACTCGTGTAACAGCAACATTCACAACTTGCTGTTCAGTTATTGTTGGACTGATATTTTTGTGGAATCTGCCTGAAGTAACCGTGCTGAAGCAAACTGCAACAATGAACCAGGAAAGTACTCTGGTTGGTTTGTTTGGCCCAAACCAGGAATATAATTTTTTTTGTTTGTTTTGTTTTTATTCTAATTATTTAAAAGTTAAAGCTAATTATTAAAAGTAGCTCAAAGTATCTATCTGTGCACACAAACAAACTCCTGGCGCCATGTCTGATTCTTAACAGGAAGTCATTGTTCTTTTGAAGCAATCTGATTGGCTGAAATAGGTTTTAGCTTAGACCTGCCTGCCCCCTATTGGTCAGACCCTGTGAGTCTGGATATTGTGTATGATATTGTTTTTAAATGATGTGGAGGATATGTTTGTTTTTATAAAGACGTGTGTACAAGGCTTTAGTTTCCATAACTGTCTGGGTTTTTCACAATTGGAAATGTTTCCAAACAGCCTTTCATTTACCAGCTGACCAACAGTGCACAGCAGCAGCTCATTAAAAGAAGATTAAGTCGTAGGAACACCACGACTGCGAGGTTTTGAAATTGGAACTTTCTAAACCTCTTTGGTGTATCTTGACACTGTTAACCTGCTTGTGCCTTCGATTGTGGTTTTATGCAGCTGTGAGCCTAAAATTGTTCCGATTCATTGTGTACAAGACTCGGCATCTCTAATCCCTACGTGTGTTTACCTCCTCTCCGTTGCGGTAGATAAGCAGGTCAAAGGGAATAGCAGCAACCATGTCAATGAGGAACCAGCCTTTGAAGTAGTGAACGGCGATACGAACCGGGTGGCTCACCACTTCATCATTAGAGTTCACATATGTTGTCCTAAAAGAAAAGTCAAGCCCAGTACTTGGTGTCAGTAATATTTAGTGTACCTGACACAAACTCTAAAACAACAAATCTCTGTTTTTTAGCGACACTGGGTTCCTGTTAAACATTCATCACATCAGCAGAGATTCAGACCTGAAGTTGATGAGGATGTCAATGATGAACATGATGTCGACTATGAGGTCCACCACATTGAGAGGAGAGCAGGAGTAACCGCAGTTCTGCTTGGCTACCTCTTCCTGAGAGGAGAGAGGGACAGAGGAAACATGTGGAAACAGAGGAGGAGAATTAGGAGCTAAAGCACTAAAAATAGAAGGCATCTTTCAGATGGATTAACATTAAGGGCTTTAGGTGAATTTGCATATGTATGACGACAAAGCATACAGAAGTCGTGCAGTAATGGGACGCTCTGCACGATCCAAGACTTGGACATCTGCTGTCTTTCTTGGTCTTCATGTCACCTCAGACTTATATATAGCGCTTTTCAACCCTCAAGGCAGATGAAGAGTCTTGCCCAAAGACACCACAACAGAGGCCGACAGAGCAGGACTCTGCTGATTATGTGACGCCAGTTGGTTGCACTTATTTATTTTTTATAAAACCTCAATAAAACACGTTCAAGTTTGTGGTTGTAACATGATAAAAAATGTGAATAAATAGTGTGAACTGAGCTCGGGGTGAGGCCCTACGTGGTCGTTGAGGAGGAAGGCGGCTGAGTAGGGGGTCAGGATGGCAGTGTAGATGACCAGCAGCAGGATGAGCCAATCCCACACCGCCTTGAAGGGACTGTAGTGCAACACGGTCCACTTGTGGATGCGAGGAGCTTGAAGCTTGTACTCTGGCAACACATCTGCACCGAGAGACAACACCTGGGTAGACAGAGAAGGAGAGAGGGGAAAAAAGGAGCAATCAGATGTGGAAGAATGTAGACAAAGAAGGAGAGGGGAAAAAAAAAGGAATGACCCTAAAAAATAAGACAGTAAAAAGAATATAATTAGGAAACTTCTGCTTACAGATATTTCTGCATAGAGCAGGCGCGCATACGAAGAGTTCATTAACTATACATGGATCCCTGCAGTGTGCATTTAGGGGAGACAACAACACTGCTTTGCAATTACAGCGATAGCGTCCGTGCCCACCGAAGATGACGAGAACCGTTCTGAAGGCACTGGCCCTCTTAAGGTTATCCTCCTGGGCAGCCAGCTTCTCACACACACACACGCACACCCCCGCACATGCACACACACGCACACACACTGAGCCACAGCACATGCACAAATACACACAAAAGCAAGAACACAGTAATTCTGTACAAATACAGCAGTGATGTTTTGACATGACTCCGACAAAACTGAGAGCAACACACAGAAACATCTTTTCTCCTCACGGTCCTCCCCCTGACACACACACTCCAGAAAAGAAATCTGAGGTTTCATGGCGCAGTGCTAAGTAGCTTTACTTGCAGTAACGTATACCACTGTCTGCATTGCCCTTGCATGGATGAAAGAAGGAATAATCCCGTATGTGATGAACGAGGCGCTGTGAGTTGAACGTACAGCAGTCGCTTCAGGTGGAGGCATCAGGAAGCTTGAGACGGGCTGAATGTAGGAACTCATTATGATTAAGGAGACGTTTAATTTGCTGTTACACATTCTACGCACAGATCTGGGACAGTAAAAACAGTGATTATCACTGCAATGGCTGCTGGAGGCATGCAGGCTCTGACAGCCAGTGAGTCAATATTCTGTTCTGGAAGCTAATCTATAACGTAAGGAACAAACAGCCACAGTTTGAGAAGCATTCCTTCATTATAAAGAAAAAGAAAAAAATGTGGATTTGAATTCATATCTCATTTACTACAGTTTCCTGTACTATCTAGGCATAGAGCCATTTTAAAGCAAAATCAAGTAAAAATGTTACTTGTAGTTGTTATAAAAATGCAAAAATAACTTTAAAAAAATGTAACTTTGTAATTTAACGCCTTGAAATTGGGCCTCTGTTTCTTTAAGAAGCTCCTACTCTTTCTGAAACTCCGCTTTCAGGAAGTCGTCACAACATGGCTCCTCTATCAATCCTCTGATGTTTTTACCAGCGTTTTACTGACAAACTGCTCCTATGATGAGCTCAGCAGATACAGTTCCACCAGGTTTGCTGATTACTGCAGTAAGAAAGTATATGTGCAATTTCCCACAAGCGTTGTAGAAGGCAGGCGGTGGATGTGCTCTGGTCAGAGGAGACCAAGAATATCGACTTTTTGGCCCATATGCAAAATGCAAAAGCATGAAACGTGTATGAAAAATGGCGGAGGCAGAATCACGCAGACACTGTCCATCTGATCTGACAGTTTCAGTCATTTTATAAAGAACAAGTTGTTAGATTTAGATTTATACTATTGATAAATAAAATGCCAAGCCATTTATTTTTGAAGCAGTTTTAACGAAGCTTAACAGAGTGAACATGTAGTTGGAAACTTGGACTGACATTTAATTTGGAAATTGTGAATATGATGGAACATACTTTATTCTGTTGGGGATTTTCATGTTAATGTTGTGAAAACTATTTTTCTTAGGCTAAATATTTTACTTTTATAGCATAATACTGACTTAAACACACAATTAAAGATACGTATCTTGCAGTAAAAGCAAAATTTTTATGGCAAAGTAAATCTGCCAACTGCCAATCACAGTTGGCAGATTTTTTTCTTCATAAAAATTCTGTAATCCATGTATTGTTTTCCTTTCCTCAAATACAACTTCATGTTTGTCTACCACATAAACTCCATTAAAACCTACTGAGGTCTGTGGTTGCAAACTGTCAAAATGTGAAAAGTTCAAGCGTTGTGAACATTTTGCAAGTCATTTTGAAAAAGTACACTTCTTCCTGGAAGCCATTTTATATTTGACAGAATATGATTCAGGTGCAAAAATGTCCAGATGCATTTTAAATACGGTCAGACAAGACTGATAGCAGTAGTAGACGTGTGCTGCGTATGACCTGGGAAATATTGTGCAGAATATGAACGCATCAAAGAAAGTATGAATCTTAACAGAACCAAAGCGTCAGATTTAGAGCGCTCTATAAAACATGAAAGCTCATGATCAGCCGTTCCCCCTTCAACGCTGTTTTTCTCCACATTTAGCTTTCATTCCACTTCACCGTACTTGTTGCTGCACCTGCTCCTCCCTGTCCTAACCCTGACCTAACAGGTTTGGTCTTTTTTTTTTTTTTGTCTGCTATGTTCTGGTCTGCTTCACATTTCCCATACATCTGGTGGGAGTTCAAACTACTTTCTCTTCTTCACTGTCCATTGCTTCTTTACCTGGAGGCCCTGTGTCTCACTTTATTGATGCAATGATGAGAAAAATCACATCTGGCTTCACAGGAGGTGACATTTCCAATTCCGTTTGTACTTTCTTTAAGATTTAGCTTAATATAAATGAAAAAAGAACCCAACTGCTGTTTGATTTATTAAAAATAAGAGAGAAATATTTCAGTGTTTGTCGTGTCTGAAATGAAGCCATCTGTTTCGTGTCTTAACCAGATCATTGGGAGTCGGCCTCCTTCAAATGCTTTATTTATCAGCATTTACATTATTCCTAAGCTAACTCTCAGCTGTGGAAGTTCAGAAATCTTTTGGTGTTTGTGAAAGAGATTAAATCTTTTGAAAGAAAAGAACAGAAATGAAGGATAAATAAAAAATACTTCATCAGATTTACATGAACAAATCAGTTAAAAAGCTCACAAGGTAAAACATACAGTAATATGACAAAATGAGGAGATTCTGATTTCAACAATATTTTTTTAAGGAGGCTGAGAATTTTTATGCATTTACTTGTTTTTATTTAACTGTCAATAACGGTTTCACCAGTCACACTTTTTCATAATATCTGTAATCTGAGCAGAGGAGAGTTTTCACACTTGTTTCATTCTAAGATGTTATTAATAGAGGTGTGCTGATCGATCGGCCACTGATCATAATCGTGAAAAAGAGCCATTTCCGTGAAAAAGTGTATGATCGGTGATCACCGATCACGGTCTCTTGTTGCCGATCACACAAACCGATCATCACCTGCATCTCATTTCGCAGCCTGCCTGTGCAGCTGGTCTCCTCTTTCCTTCACACTGCGAAAACACGCAGCAACAAATCCTAAGCGATGTGGAACTATAACGCACTGAGTGAATGGGGAAGTTTGCGTGTTGCGGCGGAAAATTGAAGCACATCAAAATGCATCAACACAACGAATCAAATATGGCATAAAAACAATGCCATAGTTGACGGAGTTTGGCTACATCGAGGCTCACTGCAGTAAAAAAAGACATATGGAGGATCAGACAGCAGGTAAAGCAGCGAGCGCACAGCTACAAACACTCACCTGGATTAGCATGACGGTCAGAAAGCTAAAGTCTCCTCTACTACAGATACAAGCCAATGTGTTCAACATTGTCAACTTTGCTACAGCGCTGTGTGACCGTGCAACCCCAAAAGATTTTATTTCTAAATTTAGGATTTACAAAATTAAAACTTTACCGTAACTGGAAAGATAAACCAAAGATGCATTTATTTTTTTCCCATTTCATTAAACTTTAGTCATTAATGGACATTAATTGACTTTTTTCCCTATCATTTCCAAGGCATAATTGTGAAAGTCACAGTATTGCGAAAAGCCTGTCAGGTATGAATGTTATGAGGCTTTTTATAGTCTTTGTGCGTCAGCGGTGGTTAATAAACCAAATATCTGAGGGGCTGAGCGGCGTTAGCAGCTGCCAGAACCTTCCGGAGAAGAGCCGGCAGTACACCCTGCCAGCTGTGTTTACCCCGAAATCTGTTTAGAAGGCCTTAAAGCAGGCACAGTTTTTACCACAGTTAACATAGAAGACGAAGACTGTGTTATCAGCTGATCAAGTGATCATCAATACTGATCTTAGTGGCACAGAACAGTAACCTCATCAAGTATTACTGGTGTCCAAAACACACTAGCACACTCACCCATTCACCCTGCCGTTCAGTCAAATGCCCCTCCCAGTTACTGGTGGCCATCTGTATTA
Source organism: Poecilia mexicana (assembly GCF_051168715.1). NCBI lineage: Eukaryota > Metazoa > Chordata > Actinopteri > Cyprinodontiformes > Poeciliidae > Poecilia > Poecilia mexicana. The sequence goes on from NW_028263389.1 coordinate 1,556,144, forward strand.
AACTACAAATCACAGCCATGAGGGCCGTTAAAAGTGCAGATGTCAAGACACATTTAAGAGCAAATAGGGCAAAGTTATATTTGAGAACAGGACTGGAGGGAAAAGACCTGAGGCGATGGGGGAGCAGCCTACAGAGCCTGCTTCACGGAGAGTCAACACAATATGTTTCTCTCACTCCACCAACAGCATGCTGTTTGTTCCTGTCGCCGAGCAGGAAGTGGAATCCCTGCTCAAGCTGACTGCAGAGAACGCCGCTCTAGTGCAGGTTTAACATTTATCCCTCGAAAGTGAAAGGATTTGCTGGAAATGCTCCTGACACGCTGGCTTTGGGTCAGAGCGACGGCGCTAAAACGTCCCACTAAGCCCCTTGGCTTAAAACTCCTTTAACAGATAATTATGAAGGACAGTTGGAGGCTTTGTGAGGTTTTGGCCGACGGATGTTACACCAAGAGGTTCGATCAGAAGTCAAGCTCAGATGCAAGCCCCAGAGTCAGACCGCCCACCGTTACCCTGCTTCAGTGTCATAGTTGATTCATGTGACTGAGCTGACGGAGGCAAGAAGGAAGACGGAATGAAAAATCTTACTGCCGACGGGACAACTGAAATGTTAATCCAAAAATACCAGACATGGAGTGTACCTCTGCTCAAAACTAGAAACTGTTGTATTCTCTTTATTGACTGAAACAGGCTTTACATCAAATAGGGTTGAGCAACAAAACTATTTTATACTTTTATGAGAGCTGAAAAGTTGATAACCTTCATCCATATATATACATATTGACAGAAGCAGTCTATTTCCTTTGTTGCGGTCTGGTCAGTATTTTCCACAGCACACAACACACGTAGAGGGCAGGATGGTTTTTCTCATTCTATGTTGAAGATGGAGAGATATGTACAGTGAAGTTGGTTGGAACTTGGAGAATGATCCAGAACGTTGCTGCTGGCGTTCTCACTAAAACCAGGAAGATAGAGCACATAACACCAGTTATACAGTTCTTCCACTGAGAGAATAGACTTTAAAATACTGCTGTTAGTCTATAAATCACTGAATGGCTTAGCACCAAAATACATTAAAGATCTACTGTTGTATCAACCTTCCAGACCTCTCAGGTCTTCTGATTCTGGTTCTGCTCTGCATCAGCAAAACCAGAGTTTTTGTTGATGCAGAGTCCTTGTTGCACTTCTAAGCAACAAGGAGAAGTGCCTTGTTGCTGAAATCAGTTTAGTGATATTCAGATAACTTGATAGATTAATCCTCTCAACAAGTCATCAAGGGTAATGATCTGATCCGGTCATCTACAACCTGGGTGAACGCCACACCGTCATTCCAGACTTTAGCAATCTGACAGAAAGATGTAAAGACAAAAGAAAAGGTTCCTGTGCATGAGAAAGATAGTTGGAGGTCTTGAGGACTCTGACACAAACAACTCTCGTTGTTCAACATTCAAATGACTTAATATCAAACAATCAGCACCCTCTGATCAGGTCTGTTGTTTTAGTATTCAACTCAAAGGCTTAGAGATTGTTCAGAAGTGGAGCTGCAACTAAAAATGGAGACAAAGTGGCATTCTGCGCAATGATCAAGATGAAAGCCAACGCGCAGGTGCAGGGTCATTCTGGTCAGACGTCGTTTAATCAAGACAGGCAGCAGAGAAAATTACATCTGATTTTTATCATGTCGTCTCAGAGACGGAGTTCAGCTTCTCTGTAGTATCACTGCTGCTTTTTATTAAACTTGACACCTTGCCTGCCGAAAACTTTGCAGGGGTCTGAGAGAACAGCAAACATATGTATGAAAAAATACTAAATAAATGTTAAATCGGATAAATATTGTAGTTTTTCAGCTGTAACATTGACACTGGGAAACTCCCGTTCACCCAAATCCAGCAGACTGTGTTCTGTATGTCCTAAACAACAAACTGTGGGCAAATAACATCCAACATGGCCTCAGATGGAGAATGAAAACATTTTCTAAGATTTCGACACTAAGAAACAAACAAGAGTTTGCGTATCGGTCTGAAAACAACCATTAATTTCTGTTATTCTTACAATATATCACAATTTAATGAGGCACAGGCAAAGCTTTATGAAGCATATACTATCATATTTAATAGCTAGAAACATAATTGAATAATAGTGGACATCTTCATTGCTCCTCAAAGCCAATAGCAACCTTGTGATGTAAAAAAAGAAAAAAAAAAAAAAAGAAAGCAATTTAAGGTATGTACACTAAAAACAGGAAGCACAGCTTCCTGTTTTTAGTGTACATACACTAAAGTGGATGAAGATATTACATCATTCTTTATACTTGTAGACTGAACATATTGGTTTCTTAAGGAAAAACATACCATTTTCGAAAGGAAGACATGTGATGAACGTGTAAGCTGCTTATTGGCACCACAGTAAAAGAATAAAGTGACCATTTTTGCCTTCAGATATCAGTTTTGCAGGAAACTCAGATATGGAATATGGATTGTGCCTTACTCATCAAAAACAGTCTCTCACTTGGAAACAGTTTTTTTTTAAACTGAAAACTTGAATTTATAGGAAGGGATGAGTCAGAGAGATGGAGGTAAAAAAAAACATTTTCATTTCCTGAATGTTCAGCTACAATCATAAATATAATCCCCATAGCCAAATGAGTCCTACACATTAAATGCCACAATTTAGAAGATTGCTCGACAAGTTACAGACACATCCTGAATGTGTTTGTTGCCGACTTACCATGATGTTCATCAAATGTTGATTATTTCTACTTAGTTTATTCAGAGCAAGTGGCTTACACCACACTTCTACTCTGGCATGTTATTACTGCTATTTGCTTTGTGAATAACATGCTTGGATTTTACTAACTACTTCATTTACCTGGTTCACTGAATGAGGTGCCTCAAAATTAAGTGGATACTCAACTTCATGTTATGTATGTGTGTTTGTCTGTGTGGTTTTCAACCCGTGGCAAAGCAAACACTTTGGAACAAAGACAACAACTGTGAGCTTATGACAGAAATAAATAAATATAACCAAAGGGAGTTAAAAAGAAAAGAGCAAGACAAAATGAAAAAAAAAAAAAACTGAAAATAAAGCTGGAAGATATGTTATGATTAAGTTAAGCTAACACAGCATGTTATGCTAACCTAGCAAAGCTGTTTTAAGAAATTAATTCAAGTCGGTGTACACTCTGGGTTCTTTCCATTCCGTTTCTTCAATTTATTCCAGCTTTTAGGCTTTGAAAGCTTCAGCAAACATGATCCATATTTCACTATGAGAAACTGGTCAATATTTTATAAACAGTCAATGCTGCTCATGCCCAGACTCTACATATCTAGAGCAAAGCTTTTTAACAACAGTATAAAAATGCTCATGAAAATTTAAGAGCCTTCAAATTCAAGGGTTTTTTGTAGTTGTTGTTATTGTTGCTTCACAAACATTTTATAAGCGAAACCAAATCACGTTGGCTTGTCAAAAGTGCATATGGGCCAAGTCTTGGTAGGAGTACCACTCTACAGAATAGCAATTAGCTGAGACTCAATTTAGACGACAGAACAAAAACCCAACATGCGGGTAGCCCATTTCCCTTTTTAATCATCTCAGAGGGGCTGCAGTAACAACATCTGGTGCATTACATCATATGTCTATATTTATACAAAAAAGCTTTTGTGGGGAAATTATGCATATTAGCAGTCAGCCTAAAGCTTTGCCTAAAAGTTGTGGCATCGATAAACACATCGTCTTCACAAACTTTTTAACTTCATTTTTTTTTCATATTGACAATTCACACCGTTTGTAATTAATTTGCAGAATAATGAAATGAATATCAATTTATAGCAAATGAAAAAAACAAAACAAAACGTTTGTATAATTACTGAGGTAGAAAGTTATCAGGTAGCAATAAATATGTCTTATTATCATAGAATGTTAATAACCACATTAGAAAACTGCTACAAAGGAGGGCAATGTTTGAAACAACTACATCTTTTAAAAAGTATCTCCATCGTATCTCCAAAAGGATATTTTCCTGCATTGTACCATCAAGTAAACCGCCTATATTCAGGTTTCTTAAAGATGTCACAGATTTACTTTGAACCGTCGCGTTCTCAAAGAAACCTAGGGGAAAAAAATCAAAAACCTTTGTGCAAATGTGAGTGTAACACATTTTCTCCTTCCCACTCTCCCTTGTCGTAAGAAGTTCCAGCTAAATAAGATGAGCAGTAACCTTTTCTTAGCCTCATTACAGCAAATACATTTCAAAAGAAGTTCTGAATGAGTTATTTTCATTTGCAACAGTCACAAACACACACGTTAAGCTCTGACCCGGGCCAAAGGCTTCGTGATGCTGCTGGACAGTGGAAAAAGTTTGCAGTCAGCGGACAAACTTGTCAGAAGTTTTCAGATAGAACACACTCTGCGGTTTGGATGCAAATGTTTCAGTAAAATATAGATGGTTTTTATGTCCTTAATGCGATTACATATACAAAACATTAATACAACAGAGTGTTCCAACTCTGACTTGAGTGTTTTGAAACCTACAGAGAGCCAGCAGCTTGTAAAATTAATGATAACAGCTCTCGCTAAAAGGTTCCTGTTGTCCAAATGAGGAAAGGATGAGGTAAAATGGCTGTTTAGCCAGACCGGTCCAGATCCTCAACGTGATTTTAATTTATATGATTTATTGTTTTCAGGCTTTATGAAGGTCTTTTAAACTTTTCTCAACACTTTGCTGTAATTTTATCAGTTTTCTGTCCTGTCCTTCTACCTGAGTATAACCAGGATCTAACCTAAATTTTTGTTTACTATTTCTTTGTCATGAACTTCAAATATATATTGCAAATAACACACAAATGGATATTTTCTATATCCCTGCCATATTTTCCTACAGTCATACATAAACTTGCAGCTTTGCTCACTTCTCCACTACCACTGTTACAACTACAGGCAGACTACAATTCTAAAACACAGCAAAAAATCAACATCATCGTTCAGAACTTCTCCTTTGCTGATTGTAGAAATTCTACCAGAGAAATCCAAGTGAATGAGAGAAAACCCAGACTGAGAAAACGAAGAGAGATTTGAATTGAGCGGATCTGCGTAGCAAGGCAACGGCCATGCTACATCCACGTCAGAAACGTAGTAAAATTAGCTAACTGCTGTTCTCAATGACCGAGCTATCAACTTTAACAACATATTGCTCTCCTCTTCAAGCATTTCAAACACTGCAGCTCCATGTTCATTAGCAGAATCTCGACAGTAACGTGATTGCTACTTGTTTAAATGAGTGCAGCTGTCTCTACACATTATATCAGTGATTTTCCAAGCCAGTGGTCCACTGGATTTATTTGACTTTGAATTTGAAAATGGAATATGCCTAATGAGCTCCTCTTCCAAAATGGAAAGAATCACCAACAGCGACTCAGCACCAAAAACCAAACAAGAACGCTCATCCCAGCACATGGTTAAAGAAATATTATCATTGAAGTTGGAAATAGTTTATGTAAAGTTAAAAACTACATGGCAAAAACCATCATTCAAGATAATTACAAAGATTTAGAAATACAGTTAAATGTAGTTTTCTAACTTGCACTATGTTTTTCTGTTAACTATTTGTGGAAGGGGGCGGATCAATCTCAATATCAAGAGATCAATATCAATATCAAGTCTTTGTCAGTATCAGATCGATATTAGTGTATCAATATTTTAGTTTTGATTCCCTCTTGAAGTTTTACTTCATTTTTATATTCTAGTTTTTCAACTAATCCTCAAAAATATTTAGCATTGACTTTTTCTCAAAAAAGTTTTGAACTTCATTTTGGAAAAAAATGCACACAGGTTTGTTCTGTTTTTTTTTATACTGTTTATGCTTATGATGTATTATAAAATTATTTTGTAGAGAGACTTAGAAATTTTCTCCAAATTTTGTCAAAATAAAGGAAAAACTACAAAGATCAGAAGTTACCGGTATCAATATCAGTATCAGCGATACTAGCTCTGTATTTGCTTGGTATCGGATTGATACCAAAATATCCAGCCTCTATTAGAAAGCAAAAAATAATGAGTTTCAGGGGAAATGGGCTTGGCAAACCGTCTGAATCTTCAAGTTGGTGTTTTACTTGTACTAGGACATTTATAAAAAAAACTCCATCTTGATATGTATGGTCCCATTTTCCTACTAAGTAGAGGTAAAAATCCTCATCTGCTGATTCAATTGTCAATATTTATTTGTACTGAAGAAGTCGGAGGACAGAATTTGGCATATTTCAGAGATAATGTGTGTGTCTTTGTGTGTTTGTCACTTTGATATCCGTGTGCCACCGTGTTGGGCCTCCTGGCTGACCTTTTTTCCTCAGCTTTGACAGTTCCCATTAAGACACAACAAAGGATCTGATTTCCTGGACCCCCACCTCCTCCCTCCTGCATTCTGCCTCTCCACCTCTCACCTCAGCCTTCTCCTCCAATATTCATCACCACCGTCAGCTGCTCAGGTAAACTGTTCCCTCTATTGCAGTGCATCTTTTTCCCCTTCTTCTCAGTGTCCTCATGTCTCAACCTGTGCTCTTATCTCGGCCCGTCTCCGTCTCTTTAACCGCGGTCTGGATCGTTCCCAGCATCCATGTCTTCATACCTGCTCCTCCATCTCTGCCTCCTTCTAGTACATTGGAGACTTGGAATATAAATGTGGCAGCCGACAGGAGAGTGCCTGCGGGCTTCTGAGATGCACACACACACACACACACACACACACACACACACGCACACACACACACGCACACACACAAACGCGCAAACACGCGCACACGCACACACACATACACAAATGCTCAAGAATTTGTTCGTCTGCAACACAAAGAGACTTCTAAGACTCATAAGTCGACTCTACGCCTAATTTTGAAATCTCTTTCCGTTGTGTGTGAACCTACATGGAAATCGGCATCCATCTACTGGTATTCAAACTAAGAAACAGAGCTGCCGTTCAATAACTTTCTCAAGGATTTTATCTGCACCGATGGTGAAATCCTTCCTCTATGTCTTTCTGCTGCCAACAAATGATCAAGTTTACTAATTTAACGACTATAACCAGCTTCAATATGCTAAAAAAAAAAAAACCTGTCAAACAGCATTATACCCTCACCTAACGCTTCTTTTTATTGTCATGTTTTTAATTTATTTGTTTTATGTATGATTTTGTATATGTTGTCAACATGCTTTATTATTTTACATTATTATTACCATTTCACTTCCTAATAGTTTTTATATATTCTGTTTAGAAAAGCCCATCAGGGGACAAGTTGGCCTGTCACCATAACAAATTTACCTGGATTGTCCCAGAAGTTATTGCCATAAATGATAATTTTGTTGTTTGAGACCATAATTAAGTTATATAATGATAATGGCATAATAATGCAAGAACACATTATCAAAGATACACAAACTTTAAATTCTAATGAACGTTTAACACTGGAAGTAGAAGACATTTTAAATATCCAAAATAAATTAACAAAACAACAGAAATAACAAATAGATTTAATTATGAAGCAACAAACTGAAAACTTTTATCATCCAGTTTTTGCTAAAACAAGAGAAAAGAGAAAAACAATAAATCTTGCAAATGGAAATGATTGAGTTTGTTTTCATTTATCATGTGATTAATTAATGTATTGCTTATTGTGACAGGCTTTGGAACAAGTGTTGCAAATTAGCTTAAGCTACATGATACAGACTGCTGTTCTATACAGTTTGTCTATATTATTGTGTGTCTGTCCCTATCAAATAAACCTAAGACATAAAATTAAAAGCAAACAAAAACACTGTGGATAAAAACGTTCCCATTTGGACAGCATTAAACCACCCTACGCTGATAACAGGGTTTGATTTGTGTAAAACTGATGGGATTTCATGTGACTTTAAAGGGAGCTGCATGTGATCAGAGCATGCCACCACGCATCAGGTTCAAACTACGGAACAAGGCCACATGGAAGCAAGACGATGATGTGTGAAGCCACACAGGGACAGAATCACACTCAGCGGAAGATTTCTGCAATGCTTTGTTTCATGTTTAACGTACGACAAGGTCCTGTTAGGTCCGCACCCGCAGCACTAAGTTGTTTCCGTATTATCATCAGCAGTACAAGTGATAGATGACAGCTACCTGCTAAAACAATGCATCCATTTATATTTTATAAAACAACCAGGATTCAGTGCTGATTTTTAACTTGGTTCTATTCAGGAGAGTCAACACATCTACAGCTGAAGTCTAGTACGGAAAACAGCCAACACCTGATGCTTTATTGTGGAATGTAACACCAAATCACTGGGGGAAAATCAGTCAATTCACTCATTTTTTGTGTAGTTTATATAAAATATTCAAAAGAAACTGACACTGTTAAAATATCAATACCCAATGCTAGCTAACAGATGTTAGCTTCTGCGGTAGTGCTAAAACGATTTCTGCTTGGCGTATTTATGCGTATTAAGGTATACTTGGAATTAAACATACAGTATAAATACAATACAAAATAAACAGTTTTAAGTATTTTAGAAGAAGTCAATAATTTGTGGATTATTGCTGTTCAAAGCATAAAGATGGCTGTGGTCTTTGACCCCCACGAATACCAGCAGACAGAATGTCTACAGTCTCTATGCCGACCGACACGATTAATGTGCTGTTCCCAACGGTGTGTTCAAAACCTGACATTTACAAGATCAGTGAAGTAAAATAACTTGAAGATTATAATAGATTTGAAACAACTTTGATCATCACTCTTTACCTATGTACCAACATGTTGCACTGACACCAACAATCTTCGATGTAGAAGTTGTCAGTGAGTAAGGAAGACTCAAAGTTAACATTAAGTAGTATAAATGAGTTGTTTAAATGAAGCACAGTGATGACACTATGGGTGGATTCACATCAGAACCGTTTTATCCACTCTAACCGTACTCTAGTTCGTTTGCACATTGAGTCTGGTTCTTTTGGGAAGGTGTGAATGTGTAATCGAACTCTGGTCAGCCTCAACAGGTCTCTGTTCAGTTGAGGTGAACTGTGGTAGGGTTCGAATGCATCCGTGAACGCCAAGCGGACCAGAGACCGTTCCAAAAGTGGGAAGCAGCAGGGCATGATGGGTAAATCCAACTAAAATGAACACATGAATCTAGCGCTGGCAGGAGAAATGGCTCGAGGTCTTCAGCCAAAAAACTTAAGAGGAATCCTCCAAATCTAAAATCTGACACTACTCTATTTTTGTTCACATTTCATGAAGAAGGAAGTTGCGCTCAGTGTCTTCAGAGGTTTTCATGTCATTTCCTTCAGTGGTTCTTGGCGCAGCGCTGCAACAGGTGAGGAGGAGAAACAGGTTTTTCAAAGGGTTTGGTTCCTTTGACACACTGCAGCATGAAAGCGAACAGCAACAGCTGAAAATGGAACAAATGTAATTTTGGTCTCCAATCGAGTCGAGTGTTCTTGACTGTCAGCTGTGAGAATACTACATTCATGAAAGAAACTGCAGTTTCTCCAAAGCGATGTTGGATATCGCTTTGGAGCAATGCCCAAAGCGATACCATGCTATGTTTAGGTAGGGAGGCATAATTTGACCTAAGAGGAAGGCAAGAGTATAATAGGAAAATTTGCTCTCAGTGGATCTCAATGTCTACAATTGTTCCTATTGAGGCTTTGCTGAGAGGATTGTGAGACGCAGTGGTAAAGACAGAGGAAGGCAAGGTGAAATAAATGCAGCTCAGTGCTTTCCATGCACGGATAGGCTCAATATCTATATGAGAGCTGCTTGAATTAACATTACAACTTATTGTTGAACTCTATCCGTTCTGCACATAAGCACCTAATCACCAAATCACTGAGTTTTGTTTGAGGATAAAAGTGGATCGTGCAAAGCATCATCTGTGGCTTTTAAAGCCGGTGTGGGAAGATGCTCTGTATGTGAATATCCAGCTAATCATCTGTGGCACAAAGCATCACAAAGACATAAGCCTCGCCACATACAGACACAGGCTTTGGGATCGCATGTGCTGTAGTTATTATTGGATTGTGATATGGCCTATTTAAATCACAGCATCAATGAGCAAGGTTGGAAACTAGAGATTAAAGTCTGGTGATGCCTCTGAAACTAGACTGAAGATGGAGCAGCTGCGCTCTTGTTTAAATGTGGCTGAATGATCTAATAAAACTTGCCTTAATCAGTGAAAAAGCACAACAGCCCCAATCAACGTTGTTTGTACCAAATTATTAGAGCCTCTGACAAGCAGTACAGCAACATTAGTGATTGACCATGAAGCCTGGAATCCTTTCCTCCTCCACAGGTTTGCACACATTCTACGTCCACTGCAAGCAAAAAACCAACAGGTTATTGGTCCATAGCCAACAAGCCAGGAAGCCACTGCACTGAACTGACCACAGAGAAACAGAGCAAGCAACAAACTCCCACAGCCAGGAGATTATGGGAACCTTCCAAGATGAAAGATGTTCAAACAAAAGTTTGTTTAGCCAAACCAAACTAGTTAAATAATGGAAACCACTGAGATAAATCAGGGTGTGTTATAAGCCTGGCGGGCCACCAGGCTTTGCATGCGCCCCCACCAGACTAGGCATCGCTTGTTTGTCAATTGTATTTTTTTTATGTTTCTGACTAAATTATCCATTTGTGAGAAGATGTGAAGTTTTCAGTTTACAAAAAGAAACAACTTGGGCTGTATTGATCGCAGTTTTCAGTGGGATAGTCTTACCTACCGATTCCGATTTTGGTCGATATCAACTTTTTTGGGTGAAATGTTTGCTAAATATAGCAAGAAAGTCACCGACTTGTCAACAAAGCAGTGACAATTGTAACTGCAAGGATGTAGATGTAACCTGGGCTCACAGTCAAACTTCTCTAGAAGCAGAGCAATAGAGGGAAGTGGTTGATTTTTAAACCCTTATTGATGTAGATGAGATTGGTGGATAACATCGGCTTCACATGTAAGTATTGGCTGATCAACTATCTTCCAAAATTAAGGAAATCAATGCCAATTTATCAGCTAGCCAATTTTTCAGTGCACTCACAAAATAAACAGACAGCAAGCAATTTATGAAGGATAAAGAAGGAAGAGGTCAAAGTCATTACCTCCTCGTTTTATGGCTCTGAAAATGAACCTTTTCCAAGTGGCATTACAACAAAACCCTCTGGCTTCCTAAAATCCCTTCTTTATAATTCCCCCCGTTCCTTTTACTGTTGCAACCAGCTGTTTGCATTGCCAGCCACTGTTGACCAGGGAAGGTGCTCTCTAGCTTAGCCAGCCCAATAAAACACAGGATATTACCTTACATTACTTCAGGGCACAGATCTGGACAACATTCGAGCAATATGTCCTAGTGGGGGAATTTGATAATCCCAGCAGCAATCAGTTTCTCTCCATGCTTCCTCTCTGCCTCCTGTCACCAGGAAATGCGCCTCACAGCTGGGCGACGGAGGCAGGGTGCGTATTAAGTCGTCTCCAGGGTTTCTTAATCGCAGCCAAGCTGAGCCGAGCGAGGAAAAACACACACGAGGCATATTGGTGTGAATTTTCTCTGACGTCGGGCTCATAAGTATCAACACCTCCACATTAGCAAAAAGCTAAGTTCCTGTCAAAGCGTGCGCACAGACATACACACACTGCTGGAACATATAAGAAAATGAGTGTATCTAAAGCAGCAGAAAACATTTTTTATGCTTGCCTGTTTAGCCAAAACCAGCTCTGGGACTTCTAAAATGGCTACTGACTAAACATATTTCAAGAGCTCTCAGTGACTCTGCAAACTGCTTCGGGCATGTTGTTCAGAACATGTGTAGGAGGCTGGGATTGCCGGAGTAATCGCTATCTCCTCCATGATCGGCCCATCCCAAACCCGGTGTCCTGCTACTCCATCTTCTTTTTCACCAATTCCTCTGTGGATCAAATGATTAAATGGGAAAAAAAACATATTTCTACAGTGGAAGTGTAATTATTATTTTTTTTTTTTTTGGCATGTTGGAGAAATTTGTCAGCACCGGTACTCTCAATAGTTGCCCCATAAAATATTTAAGCACAGTTTCTTATACTTTACCTTCATACAGCTAGCTTAGAGAAATTTGTCTTTTCAAAAGAAAGACCAGCTTTAAAATTGCATGATAGATTTTGATAGATTTTTCTGTGCAAACTTGTTGGGATTCCCAAACAGGCTTCTTCTGAATAGCTTGAGTTTCCTCTGCCTGTAGCTCAACAAGTGAGCATTTGGGGCGAGTAGAAACTCTTCTGATTGGAACGACAACAGGTCTCAATCCAACTCTTCTTACCAACGTCTCAGGAATCTAACAGTATAGTGTAGATGTCAGGAATATAAAATCTTCCATCAGAGTTAGTATTAGTCAATTTGAGGAACCATCAAAAATATTTTACCCAAAAAGCAGGACTTAAACCCGAGATCTGTTTCAAAAAATTACTCAGGATGTTGTAAAAGACTACAGTCATTAATTATCTGTGATTAATCACAAATTTCTATTAAAACTTCTATTAAATATCAGGCAAAGAGAAATAAACTCACTCACTTCTATAAATGCAGAAAGGGAGCAAAGTTATTTGTAAGGCCAAAGTAACAGTTGCCATTTAACAAATAGAGAAAACATGTAACTGTGGGGAACACTCCCTGGAGTGGCTGACTGACCAAAATTACCCAGGAGCCAACTAGTGCAAATGCTAAACAAGCACTAGCACTTAGCACTTAGCACTTAGCTTAGCACTGGAAGTTGGTTGAAAACACAAGATTCCTGGCAACAGGATTATTAAATCCAACATATTTACCAGTGTTGAAGAAATTCAGCAGCTAAACAAGTAAAATAAAATCTGGACTTCCTCGTTAATTGCTTTCTCAAATACAAACAAACCAAGCTATGAAGAAAAAAAAAGATGCAAATAAAATAAAAAAAGAACTCATGTACAGCATCCTATTTCCGAGCTTGCCAAACTCTTGCATAACTTTCAGCACTGACAGTAGGTACGCTTAAAACTAAAAGGTGCTTTCAGGTGTCAAACAGGGCCCGTTTGAAAGCTGTGTAGGAGGAAGAGAGAAAGCGAGAAAGAGAGGACGACTGAGCCAAAGCTGGAAATGTGACTGTCGGTCTGTATCACGACTATATGCCCTGCAGAATAGGTGAAAATGTGCTGCCTATTAGACCATTGATCTGTTGCGACTGGATGAATGTACAATCATCTAACCTCCATTTGTCGCTTGTGCTTGGGAGAGTGTGTGTGTGCGTGCGTGCGTGCGTGCGTGTGTGCGCGCGCATGGTCAGCTGGTTTCTGGTCAGTGAGCTTCACAGCATAGATGGCAAACGAAGCAAACAGTAGTCTGCCACTTTGATTATTGGGCTTTAAAGAATCACTTGCAGTTCAATTGAACTCCGGCTTTAGCTTGGTGTAGCCCAGCGCTTGATCACGACACAGAGAGGAAGCAAGAAGTGTAGCGGCAAAATGATCTGTTAGATCAAACAGATCAAATCAGAGGCCGAGCTTCATTCCATCAAAGAGGAAACCCTTCAGACCAAGGACTCATATATGCTGCTGTAAGAACGCCTGACTTTATTGGGTTGCATTGGTAATTTGTACTGTATGTGTATTGACTGGGTGCACATAGGTCTATGAAGTAATTCAGTATGTAAAATTAAACATTCGAGTTTCTGTTTGCTGTTTCCAAGACTATAAAGCTCCAGGTCTATTTCACCTTAGGGAGTGTGAAGCAGAATTATGGTGCCACCAGTGCAGAGCTTGCTCAACATTGACATTGGATGGAGCAAAAGGGAAAAAACGGATTGTTTTCACAAGTCTCGTCTTGTGCCAGCAGTTACATTCATATTATCAAACAGTTGTTAGTTTTAATATTACAAAAATTAACTGCAAAAATTAACATGATGATGTCTAATTAGTATTTGGTGCAATCTGAAATGGGGCACCAATATGCATAGCTCTTGATTGGCTCAGGCTCCCATGAGGAAAATCAAAATCCATGTTCAGATATTCTTTTATTTCACAAAAAAACTTTTCTTCATCTGTTGACTACGATGAAACTTCTTTTTGGCAATACTGGGATGAGACGGCTTCTTGGAAACACAGATTTTGATCCCTATGAAAACAGTGAGAGAAGTGAGGGGGTGAGGGGTACAAGCAAATTTAATGAACTGGTTGAATGAACTGACTGATGTTCAGTCAGATGGATGGTTCTGTTTCAAATGAACCTTGTGGAAGCTGCAACACTGCTTGTTTAGGGGACTTTACACTACTTGTATTCATGCATGTCTGAAATTGTTTTGCATATAGTTTTTATTTTGACAACAAATATTGCAAAACTTGAGATTACAACAGATTTTTAATAGAAACACTCGATGTAGAGCAGTGGCTTCCTGTTTTATTTGGTCCTCAACGTTCAGATGGTTAAGCTGACATGATGGAGAGTGACTCTGTTTAGCCTGAAGACAATGCGGGCCAAAGAACAAACCCACAGCGGCACGAAAAGACCGATATCAATGCTTGAGTAAAAAGAGAACTGTCAAATGTTCCTATTAAGCCATTGACTTATCTAAAGAAATTTTGAGCTGATCTACCACTTTGAAAAACAGTTAAGATCACATATCCCTTTTGTTCTGACAAATCTACTGTATTATTGCCAGAAACTGGACAGATGGCCTGCCTCCACTCTAATGTGTGAGCTCTTATGAAAAATACACCACCGGACTGAATTTAGAAAGGTTATTCCTGCTTTGTCGTCTGATGAAAACTAGTAGAACATGTTTCTTTGTCTAACAGAAACATTGCCATTTAAACAATGCTGTGGAAGTTCAGATATTACACTTTGCTGTAGTTCTGTCTCACCTCTCTTCCTTCACCGGACAGCTGTCGAGGCTGTTCTTTCGCCTCCCACCCTCGGTGGCAAGAGAGCGGCAGGCCGGGCGGGCGCGGCATCAGAGCAGGAGGGCGGCGAGATGGGCGGCAGCGGCGCTGGATGGCAACGACAGCTTTCGTAAAGGTCGATTGGCGCAGGAAGACGTTAAGGAGCTTGAGGAGTGAAGGCAGGACCATGATCCTCAGCGGCAGCTCACCGCAGAGGGGTAAGGGTCACGGTGGCCCCTCAGGCTGGAGAGACCACCAGCCACGTGGACCCGTTCAGAGAGCTCACTGCGCGGCGTTACGACGACAAAGAGGCTGTCGCGCAAAGTTGACAAAGAAGCCATAGAGCGCCGCAGACCGAGCCTCATCTCTGGTGATGTGATCACATGTCACACAAGAGGAGGATGGTCATTCCGTTCTCCTGCTTCCCGTCTTCTAGAAAACGGCTCCCACTCTGATCCAGATGTACCTACATCCGTCTTCAGCCTCAGCTCTGATCTCTTCTTGCAATGTTCAGATCAGCCCTCAGCTGTCAGCCTCAGCTCTGATCTCTTCTTGCAATGTTCAGATCAGCCCTCAGCTGACCCGTAGTTCCTTCTTAAACCACCAACAGCGTCACTTTCATTTTCTTCCACTCAATGAGTTTCTTCAACTGCCCCCTCCACTGCAACAGCCCTCTGGCGGATTGCTTCTTGGCTGCTAACGGCTTTGAATCACTCAAGATCCAAAGAATGCAACAGAAGAGATGAAGAGAAGGAAAGAGACTGAGGATGCAGGCAACAGGAGAGTTGGTTCCGTTAGACGGAGAAGGAGCTACGATGGCGTTCGGCTAATGGTATTACTTGTACAACTGCGAATGAGAGAGTGGCAGAGCAAAAAGGAGCGAGAGAAGGGAAGTGTTTCGATGAGAGGAAAAAAAATATAAGCCTGTGCACAAAAGAGATGAGATGCCGTGTTGAGGGTAATCAGAAAAGAAGGAGTTCTGAGTGAGAGAGAAAGAAAAAGAGAGAGATACAGACAAAGTGGTGAGAGGGGGACAGAGTGAAGGATGAGGTAACAGTATGCACATATCTACAGTACGTGGATGCAGTGTTTTGGTGCTGGTGTGCTGTGATTAGAATATCTTGATCATCCTCTGTAAAGCACAGCCCAGAAAGAAATATTACATAACCAAGTCAAAGAAGAGTGCCGATTGCGGCCAAAATAATCCTGCAGCTGAATCAACATTTCTACTGAAGTTTGGCTGGGAATTTATATTTTTACTTGCTAAGAAAGGCACCATACCTCTGTGTGAGGCAACACACTGACAAATTTGAGTAATAAAAGTCCTCTCTACATAATATCATCCATGCATCTATTCTACTTTACTTATCTGAGATTGGGTCAATGGGGGTATTAGTTTCGGCTGGGAAACCCTTACATCCCTCTTCCCAGCAACACTCTGAAGCTAATTCCAGAGCATCCAAATACATTTAAAGGGATATAGTCTCTGGAGGGAGTTCTGGATTTGCTCCCAGTGGGACATGCCTGGGAATCCTCTAAAGTAGGGGTGGGCAACTCAAGTCCTCAAGAGCCTCTGTCCTGCAACTTTTAGAAGTGTCTCTGCTTCAGCACACCTCAGTCCCTCAAATGATCCAAACATTCTCCAGATGTCTTCTACCTCATTCACTCTAAGCTTTCCAATTATGTCAAACACATTGAGATGAAGAATAAATACAGACAATATGGCACTAGTCTTGTTTGGCTCTCTCACAAGACTAGTGACAAAACAGGCCTCAAGGTTTCAAAGAATGCATCAATGAGTAAAATGGGGGTGTCAACAAAGACTGTTCATTTACATTACTTTGCACTAACCCCACTTAATCAGCATCGGCCATGAACAGCTAGGCAATACCTATAAAGCTCCCATAAGCCAAGTTTTGTCTGGCTTAAGAAATACATTTTGTTTTCTCTAAAGCAACATGGGTTTCTACCAATATCCCTTCCAAAACATATACATTTTTGGTCTACTACTTACAAGATGATAATCTTGAACATTTATTAAATGAACTGAGACAAGATCTGATCTTTTGGTGAATTTGCTTGGACATCTACTCTTCAGAAGAGAGTCAACTATCTTTAATGTTCTCCACTTCAGAATAGTATTTCTCCCTGTAGAATTATGGAGTACATATTGTTTATTAATGGCTTTATAACCCCTTCAAGATTAATAGTGAACAACCATTGGCCTCTTATGTCATTGTTAACACACCTGTATGCTCCACAAAAGTTTTACTGAGGTTAGAGAAGACATAGCTGCTCCAGAAAGCTCACTGTTCTTCTCTCATATCCTATAAATAGACCCAGGGAACTCTTTTGTCCAGGCTCTTTTACCACACAGCCAAACCTTTAAGTGCTGCGAACAAAACCTCTCTACTTTAGATTCACTGCGCTGGCCGTCTCTTTAGCCACAGGCTTTCATTAACCGAATTATTCATACAGTGGAGCTATTCTTAATGACAAAAACTCTGGCAGGTAGAGAAAAATTTTGCTTTTTAAACAAACCGGTCGGGTTTTGTATCATACATGTGTGTGAGGAAGATCCTGAGAGGTGGAGAGAAACAGAGTGGGAGTGTGTGACAGCAGCTTCATAATTAGGACCCAGCTGGCCTGGTGATAAATTGAACTAGCTGTGGATTTGATGGGTTGCTATTGCCACTTATAGGAACTGCACCTGTCCTAATGGTATCACAACAAACAGGCAAACACACACACAGAGGTGTGCACTTCTCTCAAGTCTCTAATTAATGTCTAGCTGGAAGCCAGGCTACACACACACTCGCACACGCAAACACACACATCACTCGTCAATGGTTTAAAGCTCTTCATCAGTCTTCTACAAACAGACCTGTCGAACATCATGTGCTGTCTTTCTGAGTGGTTCTCACAAGTCTGGGGTAAATACCTACAGAATTCATTCTCAGTGAAATTTTTAATATTTTGTCAAATTATAATCCCAAATTTCAAACTATAATCACCTGAATGTTATGTGATACATCTCATAGCTAATCAAATTGATTGTTTAATTTCAATTTTTGCTCCAACAGTTGTAATTGTCAAAACATTTTAAATTTTCTTTGTCATTTTCCACTCTAAAGGATTGAAGTATTAAAGGATTATTGCTTCTACTTTTGATTTGTGGCCACTTGTTGTGATGAACAGCCTAGGAACGAGGAAGGGAGACTCAAATAACATCCAAATTGTCACTTCAATTTCCAAATGAGCAAACATCAAGCTTGCTAGCATCCATTCAGGTTGTGGGAAATGAAAGAATTTGTCATGAGAAATTTAGGCTATGGGAATGGTTGACTATGAAATCAATCAACCATACACAAAATGAGTCTTAAAATCTCACAGACAAAACAAACGAGCTTCAAGGACAGACAAGGATCCAGCCAGAGTAGCAAGAATGCAGTATCATGTAGAATGTTTCAATACTACTGCTGAAGTGAATGGCCCTCTTAATCTAGTGCGGCTCATCTTGGCTCTATGTGGTCATATGGGGTTTCCATTAGTAACGGTTACGTGGTACCAACCCCTTTATTGGAACCTACTTGTGGAGTCGGGCTGAAGGCAGAAGACTGTTGGTCATCCATTGGCTATGGGGTGGAGTCGCTGGTTGTGTGTCAAGACTGACTCCCTTACAATAATCCAACACACCATTAGTAAAAACTCACAGCAGTCTGTCAGAAAGTCACAGACTGAACAGATCGTTCAACATTGCTTTCACGTCCTCCATTATTGCTTTGGGTTTTGTGGCATACACATTGCTTTTCAGATTGAGGCTAGTTGACAACATGACAACCCCAACCACAGGAGCTGTAACTCAATTATACTGTAAAATGTATAGACATTTATATTTCCACAACTTGGGGATATAGTCATTTAGAGCCAAGTGAAATAAATGGCGCTCCTAGATTATCTGCTTTGCAAACACTAAGAGCATGTGAAGAAGTTGCATTAGATCTGGGTATTTCAGCTTCCCAAGCTGTATTTTCTTTTGAATATTTTAGACATGCTCTTCAAAAGATCCATGAACAAAGCCTGTTCCAAGGATCCACATTATAACAGGCAAGTTTTCCTCAAATATTTAAGTGTGAAAAATTCACAAATAGGTGGGAGTCCACTGTATTGAAAACAATGTTTCCTTTTTCTTCCACCACACCATCACACAACATGTTGTACTGTAATTCCTTTTTGGAGTTTAAAATCTGGTAAACGGTGTAGCTGTGCCTTGTCAAAGTGTTCAAAAGTTCAAGAGGAATGAAAACTCTTACACGTCTTTGTACATTTAAGTTAAATAAGTGGCTTAATGAAATCCTGGACACCTGACTAACTGTGATGGTGTAATTACTTCTCTAACTGCTGTAGTGATGATGTCTGAGGTCTGGGATCTGGCTGGGTGCAAAGATTTCTCCGCTTGCCCTTTTTCTCCCAGCACAGCTCGTAACTCCGGGGGTAAATAATGCTCTCAGTTTTCTGGGCCAGAGCCACACACACACACACACACACACGCACACACACACACACACACACACACACACCACACATGACTACTTAACCCATAGTGCATAAACAAAGACAACACACAGTTGCATAAGGGGGAAAAGAGACGCAGGAAAGGTAGAAAAATAAGATATGGGGTATACTAGAGAGAAGGAGATCAGGCAAGGAGGAGGATTTGAACACTACTGGCACTTTACATATGGGGTACAGGTTGCCTGGATACAGCGAAGAGAAACTCCCATCTAAATTTAAACCTGGAGTGGAGGAGAAAAAGAGAGAGAGAGGTTGGAGCGTGGTGCAGGGAGGAGGTGAAAGAAATGGGCAGAGGAAAACAGATGAGGGTGGAGTGTGATAAAAGAGGCCAGAGGAGGACAGCGAACATGGGAGGATACACAATCACTGGACATGGTAGTACACAAGAGAATAAAGGAAAGGAATGAAGGAAATAGGCTGGGGGTTAAGAAGTAAACCTCTTATAGCTTAAGCTGCTCAGCTGCGGTTTGCCATCACAGCCAGCAGATATGAAGAAGGGGGGAAAAAAGTGTGTGTCCATGATGGCTGTGGGGAAAACAAAAAGAAATCTTGTTTGATGACTGCTTAGTCTCAGATTCACACAGATGGCTGCAAATTCTGGAAGGAGTCACAGCCAACGTAATCACCCAAATACGCTGACCTTTACATGGTGTCCTGGGCCAGATGTTAGTTTAAGTGCAGGACAACACATCAATATCGGTTATGGTGGCATTGATAAGGAGCTTTAGTCTCCAGATGAAGCTCTGTGTGATGCTACCGGATCGGAACAGAGAACTCTGCTGGGATTGTTTCTATCTGGGAGCAAGCAGCTCCCCTCCCTGGCTGGGAAATCACAACACACCATGAGAAGACATCGCTGAGGGAGCCGATGTCATTCCGTCATTAACTTTCTCCTCTATCCCCATCTTGGCTTTCTGCTCCTTCTCTTTCTTTGTGGCTCTATTTTTCCAGAGGGAGCCCATTTGTTCTTCATTAAGTGGACTACCTGATAATACACTGCGCCTGCAGAGCTGCAGCAGCCTTTATGCAACTTCAACTTACATAAACCAGCCACTGATTGCTTTGTTAATGACTGTGGGGTCTAATTGCACACATTCATCTGCTGGGAATTTAAAAAGTATTCACACCCTATAGGTTCATATTTTGTCACACTGCAAACACAAACTCCAGAGTATTGTTTATAGAATTGGATGTGATTGAATACAAACTACTTTTTTTTTTTTTTTTTGAAAAACAATTCTGAGACGTGATGCATCTTTGAGTAAGTTCTACGCAGAAGCTCCTTCCTGTAACTACAGCTGCAAGACTTTTGGAGTCTGCACATCTATGAGTAGAAACTTTGCCCATTTTTATTCCCCAAAACAGCTCAGCAAAATATATCAGCATCAGCATCAGCTAATACGTATGGGTCCGATAAAGAAATCTGGCCCAATATTAATCCTTAAAATGTAAGGAGAGGAAATGTAGGTGGCTGGTCATGTGGCATTGAAAGTGATGCAGTGCAGGATTATGGTTTGCTTGGAAAATATATACAATATGATACAAAATATCAGTAAATATCTGTTATCAGCCACAGCAATAATGATAACATCGGATATCTATAACGGCCCATATTTTCATATCAGCATAGATATTCTTCAACAGATTAATCTTTATTTTGTACCAGGTCAAGTTTCTGTATCTATCCATCCAACCATCGATCCATCTATGAAACTGACCAGCTACCATTCTAAAGGTAAATATAAATATGGGAAGGACTCCACTGGTCAAAACACCATTTGCCTCATAAATGTATAAACTCATTCTGAAATCTTAAGCAATACAATTTATTTTGGTTCCACAAAATATTTTATGCATTATATATCACTACATATTGTAAAAAAAAAAATTTATTTATTGAAAACTTTAAGATGATTCTATGGCTCTAGACAAACTGCTTTGGGCTAAAAAATACTCTTTGGACTGAAGAGATTGCTGACCTCTGACCCTAAATCATTCTATTATGTGACATGCTGAATGTTTATGGTAGAAATTTGACAATATGCAATGTTTGGTTACTGTATCATATTTGTATCATATAAAGTACGCTCCGCCTTAACTCTGACAAGAGTCCCTGTCCCCCAGCATGTTGAAGCCACCACTATGTTACAGGAACAGATTCCTGAACAGATTTATGCCCTGAAAGACAAGCTTCAGGGCGGAGAGGCCCTGTGAAGGAAATAAAAACTGAAATTTTGCTTAAATTAGAGTGTAGGACGATCACATGAAATCCTAGTTATATGGATTAAAATCTGTGAGTGCATTCTCTAGTTAGACACTGCATGGATTAACTACCAACCAGCCTGGGGACTGTGAGCCATCTCTGTGATTATCAGACAAATGGAACAGAACTTCGGATGGATTCTACTTTGGGATTCAGATCTGAAGTGGTGACAGCTTGATAAAATGACTATTGGAAATAGAGGAACCATTAAAGAAGCTGGGAGTTCTTCCCAGCTTGGACAGAATGATCGGAACGAGACGGAAACAGCCGATCCGTCACGCGATGAAGACCATGGCAGACGTTAGAAAGCGATAAGTAAAGGATAACCGGCTTATGATGGACACTTAGAGTGCAGTCTGCTCAGTCTGGTACACAATAAAGTGCAAATTGGATTGGTAGGCAACTTGTCCAAGAGAAAAGGTTCAAATGAAGAAAAATGAATGTTTACAGCAAGATTTTACACTGAGCTTTTAGGAACGTTTCGTACTTCTACACATCTCTGAGGCAGGAGGAAGATAAGCTTTCAAATATGTCAACAAAGCTTTCTCTGTCATCCTTAAACACAGAATTAAGTATAATTAATTCTGTGCAAATCTCTCTCTGGGATTCCCTGACATCTTTACCAGTTGTAGGAAGTAACAAAGTACAAGTACTTCGTTACTGTACTTAAGTAAGTTTTTCGTGTATCTGTACTTTACTTAAGTAGATTTAATAATGAATACTTTCTACTTTTACTCCACTACATTTTACAGTAAGTATCTGTACTTTTTACTTCACTACATTTCTACAAAACTGTCGCGTTACTCGTTACATCCAAGTCGCACTGCGCTCTTTTTGTCCGTTAAAATGTGAAGTTCAGGGACTTAAGGTGGCGCCGTAAAATCCAAGCAATAACGTGACTTAGTGTCTGTTGTCACCCATCGCCTCCCCCTTTACTCGCACGCGGAGCTCCAGAAATGCGCAGTGGTTTCCTCTGAGCGGGAGAAGATGTCTGTCTAATTGTCAGTAATATAATAGTGCTGCATAAATCATAAGATATGGCGACATGTAAAACCAGCAGGGCTTCGCTTTTACAGACGGTGGGGACTTCGTCCAACTTTTAGCGTCACTTGGAAGGAAAGTTTAAAGAAAGGTAAGCTCCGTGGACGTGATGCTAGCCAAGCTAGCTGTACAGAGACACACATGTTGCATCTGCGATGAAAAAAAGTTGTCACTCCTGCGCTGAATTATTGTGTGGAGGTGTTGACTGAGGTGTTGCAAATATGGGACAACGCTGTGATCAAAGTGCAATATCGTGATATGACATTCAGGAACGATCCGATTCTTCGGGACGGATCTTCATTATCCTATAGGACTTCCATGTCCTCCCCTTTCTGTTGGATTTCTTTCAAAATAAAAGCCACTAGTGGCAAAAAAAAAAAAAAAAAAAGAAGTTCATGCTATGTTGGGACAGGAGACAAGATGTTTCCATCCCTGAAATTATGATGCATAGAATCAGTCTAAACTATGTTACAGAGTACACATAATAAAAACATGCTTTATCTGTGGCATTGTTCATTAAAATGGCACATTTCTAATGTATTAAAATTAAATACGATCGGTTCACTTAATGATATTGTATTAGGGATTAGGTAATGCATTCAGCAAGTACTTTTACTTTTAATACTTAAGTATTTTTAAAAGCCAGTACTGTTTTACTTTTACTTAAGTACAATGTTAATGTGGTACTTTTACTTTTACTTGAGTACATTTTTGTCTATGTATTTGTACTTTTACTTAAGTACATTTTTTGAGTACTTTCTCCACCACTGATCTTTACACATAGTTACTTCTCTACAAGCTGGTTCTTTCAAGTAAAACTAGAATAAACTGGCTTTTGTATTTGAGTATGAAACTCCAGCAGTTTTTGTGCCAAGTGTGGTGGACAGTGTAAATGAATAAAAAAAGTGCATTAAAATCTTTGCTGTTGCTTAAGAAAGACATAAATATAACATGATGGGACCTAAAAGCTGAAACATTTTTCCACAGACCTGTCCAGCCACAAGGGCAGCCTAAGAGAGTCATTACTAATATGGCGACAACAAGAACTCCTCCTTGTAAGTAACCTCTTTAAGGTCATGTCAGAGGTAGAGATTCACATTAATTTGATGGACGAACTGTGAAGTTGCTGGGCAAAATCATCCATCAGCAGTAGGATGAGGCTTATTAATGTTTAGCGTCTCTAAAGCGGGTACAGTAAGTGAAGGGCAACAGGCTCTTCAAACAGCCGCAGGCTTCACTTTTAGCCCCAGTGTGGATACGACAGGAGTTAGCTGTAGGTGGAATTTGTTTATGGAAGCCCATTAGGACCTCAGCATCTCAAAAATTCAGTTTTCAGTTTCATATTAAAATGTTCTGGCAAAAACTAAAGCTTAGCTTGCATATTTTCAGAGTTGTTTACAATGTTAATAACATGCTATATTTATCAAATATGATTATAAAAAAATTACTTTGTAATTTAGCCCCTTAAAATTGGGCATCTGTCTCTTTAAAAACCCCTGTTCTTCCTGAAACTCCACCTTCAGGAAGTCATCACAAGATGGTTCCTCTATTAACCCTTTAACAATGTTTTTACCAGCATTGCACTAAGTAGCTCCTGCAACGAGCTCAGCAGGTGCAGTTCCACCAGGTGTTTGCTGATTGCTGCTGGCTAGTCTGAAGGAGCTGAGGAGGAAGTTGTGGAAGTTATATGTACATGTAATCTACAAATAATGCTTGGAAAGTGCAGCTCTGAAGAGGATCTGCTTCTCAAAGGCGGAGCTAGGTCCAGGCGTTTGGCACAGCTGAATAGTTGCTATGGAGATTAAAGGATTACTCAAACATCCATGAAAGAGTCAAAGCAACACTCCACATATGTTTTAAATGAGGGAATAACATGATGAAAAGTTTGGAAAAGTCTATTTTACATAATCCTGCCCCAATAAGCTGAACAATGGGAGAATCAATGTTGTGCACTCACACATCAAGCAGATGGATACATGTTATTTTTTGAATATTAGCCCTGCATCTCTATCCAGCTTGCTTTGAAGGGTATCCTAGGCAACGGCTATCATATTCCTGATCCCTTGTGTAGTTTAAATATTAAAGTTCAACTTCTCTAAAATAAATATGTATCAATGACATCTATAAATGTCAACTTCTCCGCGACAATCTTTAAGGAGTCCAGCGTTTAGAAAAACATGCAATAAGTGTTTGTTTGTTTTTTATCACATCATTCTAAACATCAAGCAGCCGCAACATTTTCTAACCAAAATTCCATAAAATATTAAATATCTCTGCTAGCATCCTGAATATATTCAGAGGAGTGTTCTCTCTTAGCAATGTTTCAGATTCACACTAACCAGCTTCATGCAGAGTGAACACACACAAACACACAAATAAATCTGAACACATTATCAGATGGCCTCTGAAAAGTGGTGATTCATTCCAATTTATATTCCCATGTAGTGGCCCGAGAGAAAAACCGGGCCTCTTTTATCCCCAGCAACAAAAACATGCATGACGCATAATTCATACGAGGTCTGCTCATCGTTTATTCTAATGACCTGCACAGAGCCAGAGAGAGCGCAGAGAGGGTCACACCGCTGTAGTGCCAATCGGGAGGACATTACTGTGGTATGACACATTTCTCCTGTTAGGCAATGGAAGCTTGTGGGTGGATGGCTTTTCACCAGAATTTGCCCATGTTCTTTATCACCATAATGCAACATGTTTGGCAACAAAAACACGATCAAGTGCCATAAAGTGAAGCTAAACTAAATGCTGAAATTCATTCATATACTTATCAATGTAACAAAAATATAATTCACTTACTAATTGGAGTACACTGCATTTCAAGCTTGCTAGCAAGGTTTATGGAAAAACTGTAGTCTTACAGTGTATTCGGTATTCTTTAGAGATGCACCAATTCATTGTTTTCACATCCGATACAGATATCTGAAGTGTAGTATCGACCGATAACAATGCGATACAGAAAGTTTACTGAACTGATTTCAAACTTTTCTTTTTTAAAACACATACAGAAATGTACTGAATTACAAATTTATTTGATAACTCTGCACCAGTACAGCACACTTGAATACACCACTAGCTTCACAAGCTGGCCCAAACATGTAAAAACAACTTTAATTTGTTCACTGAATGCAATTAGGAGTATAACAGCCAATGTAGAATAAGTAATTAGGAAACTGACTAAATAAACTACAACAAACATTCTCTCAAATGGATCAGGAATGCAAATTGGAAATTCTAAATATAATGTAAAATAAATAAAGCATGATGTTGTTCAAAGCACAAAATTTGAACTAGACAGAATAGATCTTGAGAACATTGTCACTGATACCTATTAGCATCGAACTCTAGCATTCCTAATTAAACTAAAATTAAATCAAATCAAAATGACTTTTCTAATTAATGTCGACTTTAACCCCAGCTGCCCATTTAGGTGGAAGGTCAGGTCTTGAGTCAAACTCTTCATTTTCAGACAACAGAAGAATCAATAAACACCATGTACACAGAGATTTAACTACACACGTGGAATTTAGTAGTAAGTTGCCTTTTAAAGATGTCTGGTTTCACCAGACGTATCAGAGTCAAAGCGTGGTTCCACAAAGATATGCTACAGTTTTTAATTTTTTATTTGCAAAGTCCTAAAAAACATGTCTCTTTCCTTCCACTTCACAAATATGCATTACTTTGTGTTAAGTTGTTAAAAATCCTAATAAAAAAAAATTCAGTGTGTGTTTGTAATCTGTGAATAGTCTTCGTCTGTCATGCTCACTGACAGACGAAGCCACATTCTCAGCCATTTTGCCCTCCATGTAAATCATTTTTTTTGAAAATGCTTTTGATTTAGGAGTAACATCTACTGGAGCTTCACGAGTCGTTTGTCGTCTTGATGAGGGTGGGACATCCACAATGGTACATCGCTACGACCCGTCTCCGGGGGTGATGGACGGCAACAGTTTGATTTGACTGGAATCCTTGGGCTAACATGTATCCAGAAGAGCAACAACTCTTTAGTTTTCATCAGATTTTAGGAGCGGGAAGCGTGTTGTGTGTTTGGTCCTGGGACCAACATCTCTGGATGCCTATCTTGAACTCACAGCTTCCGAGTGTCAGGGTGTTTCCACAGCTGATATCCGGTAGACCCGGTTTGATCGGGGACCAAAATTGCAACTTTCATTACACTTCTGGTGCTGTTCACACTGCAGTGTGTCAAACCTACCAAAAAATTTTTAAAAATCTGTTCCCCTATTTGCCTGTAGTGGCACTGTACCAAAAACCACTGAAGGAAACAACATGAAGAAGACGCTGAGCGCAACTTCCTTCTTCACATTTAGTGGCTGTACGATTTCTTTTTGTCTTTGGCTAAAGACAAGTCATTTCTCCCGCTAATGCTAGACTAGCAAGTTTGTTTTGGTTGTATTTACTCAGAATGCCCCGTGCTATAGAAAACTTCCTGTTTTTGAAGTGGTCCTCAGTACATTTGAAATGCACTGGAGTTCACTTCAACCAAGCCAAGACTCGGTCGGTCCGAGAGTCTGCTGTAGAGTCCGATTACACGTTCACACCTGCCCAACCGAACCAGACTTTCTGGGCAGACGGACTAGATGGGCTAGTATGAAAGTGTCCTAAATCAGCTCTTAAAGCTGCAGTACATAACTTTTACAAAAAACTATTTTTTTTATAAATGTGTTCAAACTGTCACTATGTTGTGACAGTATGGTATAAGACAGATAATCAGTGAAAAACTTTGAGCTCCACTGCCTTATACCAGTGGTATCTAAAAATCATCCCTTTTTCTTCCCCTTGCTGTGTGCTACGCTGCAGCTAACAGGCCTGGTTGTGAATGCTAAGGATAGTAAAACATGGCCACCGATGACTGCGGATAAAATTTTTTCCTGTAACAGGAAGTTGTTTATCCACCATTAGCACAATAAGCAGTGAGTAAATTAGGTTGATTGACAGCGCTAAGCCCCTCCTCCTGATTCTGATTGGATGTTTTTAGTCAATAGCAGTTCATTTCTTCAAACTGCAATAATAGCTCAGGGAGGAGATCAATCTTTTCACAGATTATGTCATGAGACACAGCTGTCTCATGACATAATTGTTATGACATGGTGACAGTTTTAACAAATGTGTAAAAACTATTTTTTATATAAGTTACACACTGCAGCTTTAATGGAAACATTTTAAATCGGTTTAAACACTGTTATTAGGTATTGGAATCCACACTGTATATTTAAATGTTGCTCCAACTGGAACTGGACTCTATAACTTACAAATAATTATTACCCAAGGCTAGGTTGTGAAAAGGAAAATTTATTATTGTGTGGCTCTTTAGAATTGCTGCTCTAGCTGAGTTCTCAAAGAAGAGGAATGACAGCAAGTTGCTAGAGTTTAGAGCTACAGGGGAACACTAATGAGGTTTTTGTGCCTTTCCTTTGGGAACGCTTTAGTCTTTATTTGTGTGACACAGTAAAAAGGTACCATGAATGCATACAGATGGCTTGTCCTGAAAAAGAAATACCTCATAATGCTGACTATCACTTTGCAGCACACACCTTTTGGAAAGAAACCCCAGAGAAGAGTCAAACGGAGGGGGAATAAAAGTTCTGTCATATTATCGACTGAGCTGGAATGAATCAGGCTCCAAGAGCAGAGGAATTGGACCAGTTTTCTCCATTTATCATCTCTGTGTCACTAATGCTGCTGGGTATAAAAAAATGAATGGGGAGCCCACACAGAGAGAGAGGTGTCATCTCCACAAAGGAGTAGAGTCAGTCAGGCTGGCTCTGGTGGAAAAATACAGAGCGGTAGGGAAGGAGACTGAAACGGAGTAAAAACCAACAAAATTACCTTCAGTCAGAAAGTTCAGAATTTCATAACACGCCATCCATCTACTGCTGGAATATTTCTGTTTCTGGAGAAAGAAGGTTGTAGTTTTACCAGCTTAATTTGATCTAACACTATTATAGAAACACACTGTTACATCCTTCAATGTCGGGATATTTATCCCTGACTCTCTTTTTTTGTTATTTTACCTCCTGTGACTCAGTTTTCTCATAACTTTAATGCTAACTGATGCAATTGTGTGGTTACAGGGTTCATGAGATAGAAATGTTTTTAAAAAAACTATCTGCAGGATAAAAACTGAAAAGTTGGCAATATTACCACATTTCGTATAACTCTGCAATTATATTATGTACCTGTCTGATTTCTTGTAGAAACTAAACTAATCCAGATTTTTTTATTGATATTTTTGAAAAAAAAAAAAAAGTTCTTCACTTATCTGAAGGAATATTAGTCAAAAATGTTGTAATATTAATCATGGACCAGCAGATGGAGATGACAACAACATTAACTACATTCAAATAAATCATTTAAAAAATAACAGGTTGATTGGCTAAAACGTGCTAAAGTACAGATTCAGTTGTAGCTCAAGTTTTCTTTATCACCGTTTGCCATTTTCTGTCAGTTTGGATTTAGGCTTTAACTGGATCAAAGTTTCTAGCACAGTCAAAGTTAGAATGTGCAAAATAAGCCTCACTGTCTTTAAATCAACCATACAACACAGAGTTTTTAAAATTCTGTCACTTTACACCATTAATAGAAATCACAGTTTTTTCTTATATTTAAGATTTAAAATGTATCCATTTGATTTTACTCCACAATTACATTTTCTGGCTCTCTGGTTTCTTCCAGAAATGTTTTGACTTCTCATATTTTTCACTTTCACTGAAATTTGGTGTGATGCTAAATATTGCTATTTGTAGCTTTGATAAGGTCTGCAGTTGGTGAGCTAGCAAAATGCAAGATGTTACAGAATAATAATAATAAAAAAACACCTTTCAACCAGTAAGATGCTCATTCTACTAGAAGCTGTCTTGGAGACATCAGTCCAGTAATGAATGCTAACTGGTAGCTAACCTTAATGCTCAGCAGAGTGAATTCCAACTCATCACTGAGAAGAGGATAATAATCAGGCTATAGTCAGAGCAGCAGTCTTTTACAAAGAAATTTAATTTAGCCCAAAGCTGCAAAGTGTAAACTCAGACAAAAAGGAGTACAGTGATAAGTAGATAGCATTAGCATAGCTGGCTGCCTCAGGAAGTTAGGAAAATTAGCAACTTAAGATGTGTTTTTTGCCATGTAATGTGGTCATTTTGTACATAAGTCAATACTAACCTTTCTGTTTCAATGCTAGGAATGTTTGAGACATCGGTCATAAAGTATACTAAGGCCTTTAAGTCATTCAAAACCATTTGTCCTACTGCTCCTTCAGAAGCAGTAGGACACTCCTGATGCTGGTTAGCTGACTGAAAGAAGACTACTAATAATTTCACTTGCTTACAAGAGAGTCAAATTCTTCACCTGAAAAGCTTCCGACAATGATTCAAAACTGTAATTAAAAATTTGAATTTATTTTGTCCAAGTTACAAAGACTAACTAGGCTACAGACTGCATTCTAAAAGGCGTTCTCAGCTCAGGCGTCTGCTAGCAAGCCTAAGAGGTTATAAAAAATGCTAGTCTACTTACTTCAAAAATGAGCAATCTATGTCCAGCACTGTTGCCTTGCAGCAAGAAGGTCCTGGGTTCGATTCCCGCCCTGGGGTCTTTCTGCATGGAGTTTGCATGTTCTCCCTGTGCATGCATGGATTCTCTCCAGGTACTCTGGCTTCCTCCCACAGTCCAAAGACATGACTGTCAGGTAAATTGGTCTCTAAATTGTCCCTAGGTGTGAGAGTGTGTGTTTGCATGGTTGTTTGTCCTGTCTCTGTGTTGCCCTGTGACAGACTGGCGACCTGTCCAGGGTGTACTCCATCTCTCGCCCGAAGGTTAGCTGGAGATAGGCACCAGCACCCCACCCGACCCCACTAAGGAAAAGGGTGTACAGAAAATGGATGGATGTTTATGTGCAACAATATTAGCTGCTAACATAAAAACTGCTGCGACGCAGTGTTTTAGTTTGCTTTCATTGCTTGACTTGACCTCTGCGTTAGCTGCAGACAGCTGTGTTCAACAACCGTTAGACTCTGCAGGTATGCCAGCAGCGGTGCACTGATCCATACAAAACTTCCCAAACAAGATGTTGGGTTTCTCAAAAAGACAATGATTTTTACTCTGTACAGCAGCATGCTACCATGTTGAAAAGAGCAACCTATGATTCAATGTGAACAACAATCAAGTTTTGCAGGTACTAGTCAACAAAGTGCTGAATGTCACCAATGTTGAAAAATTAGAAGGCAAATTCAGAAAAGGGTGTCAGAGCATTCTCACCTGGATATAAACATCTCTAATCATCCATAGGGTACATTCCTGAGCTCTTTGGAGCAGGAGACGGCTTCCTTACACAGGTCAGCATGTTTTCCCTTCTGACATGTTTTATTGACTAGAGCCACCGTTCCAACATCTATAGTCTAACGTTAAAGTTCAGCTGTTAGCCACAAATGATGCTAAAAGTTGGCATCTCTTCAGACGAAGGTTATTTAAAATACTGTTTGGGATTTGTGAATCCTTTATTGCATTGCTCTGCAACTTTAGTCCCGAGAGCCCGCAACATTTCAACGCGTCTCTGCTTCAACACACTCGAGTCAAATAGTCAGGTCATTAGCAGAACGTTGGAGAACCTGAGTGAACACTGAGGGTGAAATCAAACCATCGGGTTCAGGTGTGCTTCCCTGGGACACATGGAGCTAGAGCTGCAGACCCCTGCCTTATTGTTTTAGTGAAAACACAAATGAGTATTTACAGTTTTTTGTGACTTTCACAGTTAAGCGTGAAATCCATTCATACTTCAGAGTTACTGTTTAAACTTTACCTTTAATAACATAAAGTTACCTAATTTTTAAAGTGCAATCAGTAATTCTTTTATAACAAATTTATATCAGTAATGATTTCTTGGTTAATGTCAAGTTGTCATAACAAAGACATTTTGAATAATGTCAACTTTGTATTAAAAGTGTCATAATTTACCGAATGACGCTTTATGACAACAGTCATAAATATTCATGAAGGCTTATTCATGTTCATGACAGGTGTTATGTCATGTTTATGATGGTGTCATGACAGTCTTATTCACCCCCCTTCAAATAAAATGTTACCAAAAAGTGTTTGAAGCTGAGCTGAATCTGTAAATCTAAGATGTACAGAACATATGTAAAGTCTCATCCAGTGGGAACAAAGGTTAGAAATGCGCAGAATCTTGAAGCAGAATCAGAAAATACAACTCATAATAAAACATAATAACTGTGGATTATCAGCTCAGATGACCCTTCATATTATCTCTGCGCTCTCTCTCTCTCTCTCTCTCTCTCTCTCCCTTTCTCTCTATCTCACACACACACACACACACGCCAATTCTTGCTTCATACACTTCTTCAACTAGAAGGGAGCAGAAGCAATAGCATTTCTCTGCTTTAAAGCAGCACCATGAAAATGACGACCCCGAATCTAGAAGCAAATGCCTCATTTATTATGTTTTATTAATATTAATAGCTAATAATATGGGCTCTGGTTCACGTTGGGTCTATAATGAAACTGAATAAAAAATGTGCTAGAATAAACCCTAATAACCTGCCAAGCATTCACACTAAGATTTGCATTAGCATGTTAGTGGTGAGACAAGGGGTTCTGTCCCTTTAAGTTCGCCTTGGAAACCCTGTAGAAAACATTTCAAATCACCGTCCAGACGGAGAGCTCGCCCTACTTGGCTGAAGCCTCCCAAAAGGTCACAGAACAAGCGTCCTTAGCAGTTGTTAGGCGTTGAAGCGTCTGTCTACAGGCTTCCCCGTCACCTGCCATCCCCGGAGCGCGCCGGCTCAGCCAACAGGGAACACAACAGGCCTGCAGTCACCTTCCACAGGAAAACACACAGAGTGGAGGGAACGTGGGCTGGATGTGGGCAGTGGGGTGGAAGCACATAGAGAGGGGGCGAGGAGCAACAATACCAGGGGATTCACATATCTGGACTGATAAAAAAGGGGCATGCTAGCTTTGTATTAGAAAAGATCTGCAGCAGAGTAGTGAATAATTATGAAATGAAGGGAAAATGATGCATGGTTTGGAATCTGAAAAGTGTGGTGAGAATTTGTATTAGAACATGTCGCAGAAAACTGTTCAATCCGTGATCTAAAAGTGGCAAGGTGGAACCATATGGAACCACTGTAGACTAACCTGGATAACAGAATAAAAACAATAAATATCTTTGTTATTGAGATCATTCAATAATTTAGCATTAAAAATGGATCTTGAATGGAAAATCCTGCTTATTTTACAGATATATGGTTTTTGATTGAAATACGATTAATTCAGTGATTCTTGAGAATAGGGACAAAACAGGTCCTATGGATAAAGCATGAAATTTGAATAAAATATACACAAAATATATTTTTTTCAAATATCTAACTAAACTAACCTGGGTCATGTGAGCACAACAATGTATATTTTTCTTTTTTTTGCTGAATATTTTTTTATTTTAAACATTGTAGTCGGTGGATGATGCCTGTAAAAGCCCTTGTCCAGGAGCAGAACTTAATACATTCTTATAGTTTAAAACAATTAAAGAAATACTAAAATTATATATTATGACAATTAAGTATAAGTAGTCATATAAATAATTATAAAAGTATCGATAAATTGAATTAAAAATAATTTTTAGATATTTTCCAACTCCGTTGAAATTTGTCCTTAGTTTTTGTCAACACCGTCAGAAATGAAAAGAATGTAAAAAAATCAGGCATTATTGGGGGGGCCAGAACTTCTGAGGACCCCATGACGTCGTCTTTTCTCTTCCTTTGCTAGGAGGGCTAGTTAGCTCCGGTTAGCTTAAGTTATTTAGTTTTTTCTTCTGTTTTATTCCTAAGTTGTTTGTCACAACCATGATGTGTCAACTCCATAACTGACAATTTACAAAACTTTGATGAAATTTTGCGAAATAAAAGCTTAATTTTGGTATAATGTCAAGATTTCATGGACCTGACGAGCTACAGTATGGCCTCCTTCATAATAACAATCATATAAATTGAGGTAGTTTGGCATTTCGTCAACTCCGTCAGAGTTTTTCTGACTCTTTCAGTGAAATTGTTGTCAAATCTCACTTAATTGTGCAACTAATTCATTTTAATGTATTTTACATGAATTGCATTACTTCACATGTACCAAGTTTTTCATTTTACTCACTAGTTTGTCACCACCTTCAGTTCTGTGTCAACTCCGTCATGCACGGTCAACTCCATCAGATGGACTTTTTCTTGTTTTTTGTTTTAAATAATATTTATTTTATTTCTTGAGAAGCATTTGTCTGTAAATTGAGTAAAAATATCACTAATGGGGTATTTTAAAAATCATTTTAGATTTATTTTTGTCAGATGGTGATGACAAAGTTTTGGGTCAGGTCAATTAAAAATGTAATTTTTTAAAAAAAATTCGCAACTGGGAGCCTGTACCTTAGCATCTTCATATTTTCTAAACATTATTTGTCATATTTGCATACATACGGTTGAGAAATAATTTAAAAAAAATATGGGAAAATTAAAACCCATTTTGTCCCTATTCTCAAGAATCACTGAATTACAGACCTTGCAATTAATTAACGCTGCATGTAGATGACAGAGTGGTCAAAATGGATTAGAAAAGTCCGGAAAAACTGACCTTCACATTCAGTTTAACACTGGTAGAGACACAGGCGTAAGACTGTCAGTGCACAGAAAAGTTCTTCTAGAAATGACTGGCACATTAATACCACAGTTTTCAGATTTAGCAAAGAAAAGGTGAGAGGGGAAAACTATATAGTGAAGTTGAGCACAAAAGTCCCATGAAAATTCGACTGACATTTAAGTAACAAGCCTTTGGGTTTTCAGTTTATGCAAAATGCTAACATTTACGCATTACTAAACTGTATTTATTATCGTGACTCAGTTCATTATAGCTCACCTTCAACATAAATACCCAAGAGCTATGGGATTTCTGGAAGGTTGGAAACTGTTACCTCTCATTAAAGTGATCGATTAATGAGATAATCTAAAGTCTTATCAATTAACTAACGTTTATTTGATAAACGATCATTTTCTTAACTTAGTTTTCTCTTGTAAAAAGTCTACATTTCAAAGCATTACATTTCAATTTTTTTTGTTAAAGTTGTGTTAAATACTGATTAAATAATGTGGTTTTCTCTCATCATTAAACATATTTATCAAATACAACAAAACAAGTATCTCAGGTTGCTGAATAGAAAAATAACCGTAGAATAAAACTTTGTGGAAAAATAATAGCGGAAGTCATTTTTGGTCAGAAGTGGTTGAAAAAACAAAACTCTTTCTGTTTTTTGACATGGACCATTTTTAGGAAGGTGACAATATGAAACACTAATATGCCATGAACAGAGGGACGTTAATAAATACCTTCAGTGAGGAGGAGGACCGCAGACTTTTTCTCCTTCGTAGCACATCAATAATTTTTGTTGAGAACTTGACGCTCCGCCACGCACCTCGCCTCGGCTGAATGCGTGCTACTGAAGTGAAATTTAAGGAGGTTGTCGAGTGTTATATTTTAAAACAAAACCGCGTAAAGTTCATTTTGTCTGCCACAGGGGGAACAGATTTTCACAAGGGAACATAAATTCTCACAAGACCTGTATCACCAGAGAGGCTGCGCTTAAGGTTGACTAGCGGCGCCCTCTGCTGGATGGCGGCCAAGCAACATCACTGAACGAAGGTCTACGCCGGACGTGTAATTCGATTGGAACTAATTTTAATCTATTAAACTGTAAATCAAAAATTTATTGTAAGAAAGAAATCAGAAATCAAAAGCCTGTTCATTTATTATAGTTCAAATGATAGCAGTGGCTTCTTTTGCGGGGGCAATCGTTCCAGTTTTGAATGCAGTCGAAGTTATCGTCCATAATCTTGCTCTCGCCGTGGCTTTGCAACCTCTCGCATCGCTCACAGTAAACGGCTTGGCATTTGCACTAAGCACTGCCTTTGACAGCCTTTCAGTACACGTCCAGTTCCATTTCCACCACAGCATACCAGAGACTGACAGAATGCGGGACAAAAAGAAGGCAAAAGAAAGCTGGAGACTCACTCATGGCCAGCAGCAACACTTTATCATTTACCAGCTAAAGCATTTGAGAAATCGCTACTGTGTGTGTGTGTGTGTGTGTAGGAGTGTGTGTGTGTGTGGATGCGTGTGTGCGTGTGTTTGTGTGTGGTTGGTGAGCGGTTACAATTGAAAGCTGAAGGAAAAGAGTTTTGATGTATTTGTCCAGACCTAGTGATTGCTACATTCAAGGGCATTGCTGGTAATGGTGATGGATGGAGATTGCTTCGGCTCCATTTCTTCCCCTCTCTAGATCTCTGATCGGAGATTTATGGATACCACCAAGAAGACAGGCAGACTAAACAACCAACACACCCAGCCGTCCCAAAAAATTCATTTAGTCAACAAATCTAAACAACGGCATGGCACAATGGTAAACAATAGATATTTGTGATGCTGCAACTTTGAGAAAGAAAAAGGAATGTGGAAAATACTTGAAACATTTTACTGAACAATGTTAATATCTGCTGCTGCTCAGTCGCATGGTGTCAGGTTCAGACAGAAACACAAAGCTCTCCTTTATATAAGGACTGAACTCTGACAGGCAGGTAGATGGACTTGATTCTTTGAATGGCACAGATATGTTTTAGAAGACTTCCTTTCTGTTGCTATAGAAACAGTATATTTTAAGGGATTATCTAAAAATCTAACAGCTCACTGTGTAGCATCTTAAAATGTTCAGAAAGTACAAAAATGAAAATGATCATCATTATTTATTTTAAGCAGATAGGAGCAACATGTATACATGAAAGAGAGATGGTTTATGAATATTTAAATGTTTTTTTTCTTATGAACAGACTGGAAGTTGCATAGCACTGTAGTTCAAGGAAAAAGTATCAACCCTTTTGCAGATTATTTCTGTTTTTTATTTTTGTATTTATTCTCCACAGAAGATGACTTGAGATAACTTGAGTAAAATTAATACAGTTTTCCAAATTTAAATTTTTTTTTTCAAGGAAGACAAAAAGAATCTAAACAAACCCTGTGTGTAAAAGCTATTCCCCCCCCCCCCCCATTGTAAATCATCAAAAACCTGTGATTAATTATTTCAAGTTTACTTTCAGGAGGCAAAAAAGGTCTCAGTTATAAAATGAGGATTTGGGTAATTTTTTGGATCTAATTTATATCAAGCTATATTTAATAAATGAATTAAAAGCAGACTTTAGTGCAACTACTGCAGTTCATTTGGCTAGAATGTCCAGTTTGTTTGGGGGAGATGTGATTGCGTGTTCAAACCAAAGAAAGCAAACATTCAGCAGTTCGGTTGAAGTGAACTGTGGTGTGGTTCGAATGCACATGTAAACGCCTAAAGCAGGAAGTGGACCGTAGTGCAGGGCATTCTGGGTAAATACATGCAAAACAAACGCGCTAGAAAGAGAAACGACTGGTGGTCTTTTACCAAAAACAGAAGAGAAATCCTCCAGTCAGTAAAATCTGACGCCACTCCATTTTTGTTTATATTTCGTGAAGAAGGAAGTTGCGCTCAGAGTCTTCTTCAGAGGTTTTTCTTTCAGTGAGTTTTGGTGCAGCGCCTCCACTGGTGAGCGGGAGAAACAGGTTTTTTTAAAGGGTTTGGTTCGTTCGACTCAGTGCAGTGTGAAAGAGAACGAGAGGAGCTGAAAAAGGACAAATGGTGCACCATTTAATCCATCCAGTTTAAACCTGGATGGATTAAACTGTTAAATTATTGCTGCTTAATGGGCCAAAAAAGATTTCGCAATCCGTTTTGAGTGTGTTCCCATCAGCTCACCAAGTCTGAATGCCAAGCAGCGCCATGGACAATCAGTTTGGCCTCGCTGTCCACATCTTCTAATTACACTGTCACTGTTGTGCATCACCATGACGACATCACCGCGAATATCTTTATAAAATAACATCAAGCTGAAAATGAAACAATTCAGCTTGGGAAAAAAACAGCATTATTTGCTTGTTTCTTGGTCAATAAATCTATGACGCTTGGTTCCCTCATTAAATGAACTTTTAATAGCATAAATCTCAAATTATATAAAGCTGAAGCCACAGCAGCCAGCCATCGTTTTACTAGGAACTCATCTAACGGCGCCTAAATTCAAGGGGGTCAATCGACTCGTATGGAGCAGAAGCAAGCAGTCAGAACGGCTAATGTTCTTCACTTGTGCCTTATGTAAACAAAGTCGTTTGTATTGATGGCGCTCAGCTCGCCTCATTCTGCTGCCGCACGCACACACACTGTCAATACGCACGGTGCCATGTGTGTGTTAATGTCTTGTTTTTCTGTCAGGAGAAATGACATTTTCCTGACATTCAGCATGCACTTGTGATGCATCAGAGGATTTTAGTGATAAAAACTGGGACTATTTTATTCCACTTGTGCTTTTTACTCTCTGTAAACAGCAGCACTTCTCCAGCAACTGAACAGAGCACCTAAACGCAACACTGTGAAGCAGCACAGCTCTAACGCCAGGCTGTCCTGCTAAAACTGGAGTGTCCTGCTCCACCATGTTCTGTTAGAATCATTCTGTCTACAGCTGCCGTGGTGATAAAGGAGAGAACGTAGAGT
Source organism: Poecilia mexicana (assembly GCF_051168715.1). Lineage (NCBI taxonomy): Eukaryota > Metazoa > Chordata > Actinopteri > Cyprinodontiformes > Poeciliidae > Poecilia > Poecilia mexicana. The sequence goes on from NW_028263389.1 coordinate 1,594,543, forward strand.
GGTGAATGAAGGAATGGGGATGGCGGGGCGGACTTGAGAAAAGAGGAAGCGGTAAGAAAGGAATCAGAGTTGGGTTCACTGCACTTTTGGACCCAATGTTCCCAGATGCGTTCGTGCAGATGTGTTTTCTTTTTCCCTGCAGATGACGACGGTCATGGTGCCAAACACATGGAGGCACGAGTCGCCCCGGGAGTAAAAGAGACCACCGAAACACACACACACACACACACACACACACACCCCCACACACACACACACACACGCACACAGGTGCAAAGGTAGGGGTGGAGGACGGTCGCTCCGCTGTGAGGAAAGAAGGAGCCTGAGACAAGAATGTGATGTCAAAATCTCTTCGTGACTTCTGGAATTGATAATTACATAAAAATGACTCAAAAGTGATGTGATGGAATATAAAAAAAAATCAATAACATTATCTTACCCCTGGGCTAATATGAGACTCTCTCATGGTGTGAAGAAATATCACAGTTTCATAGTTGAATGGTTTTCTACAAAGAATGTATTAAGGGAATGGTTCCGAAGGAACGAGAATGGTTCCTTCGGTTGGTAACGTTGACCAAAAAGTTAACTATACAACTATTTTCTGTAATATTTTGATTTTAATACACAGACTTCAGCACCAAAGCCCCCAGAAAGAACAAATGACAACATTTAGCAGCTCTTTACTTTTCTACTGTTCTGAAGCACAACCATTAGCTGGTTAATTAGCTGGACAGGGTTTGAGTCATGCTGGATGGATGAGCCAGCTGAATGGCAGTGCACAGCAACAAGTTGGGAAGGAGCAGCGCTGCATTATTCATTAAAAGTTCTACAAGTCGTAGCAGCAGTCTGATGGAAACATTGGAGGCCATCAATCAGTGACTAGTCAAAGTCTTGGTGGGTGGTAACTTGATACAAGTAATTGGTCCATGCCTAGGCTGTTTGCAACCATTAAGAACCACCAGTACGTACTGGCCGTTGAAGGAGAGCCAAGCAGATCTGTGAGGACGTGTGGGTGACTGAGTGTTCAGAAGCTTCATCCAGTTACCATAAGGAGGAAAGTTTATTCTGCTGCTTCTCCTGACTGAGGGAAGTTTTCTGTTTTGAGCTGATAGTATGTAGGATTCTGTCAATAAACAGTAAAATATTCAGCTAAAATCCGTTACACATTAGTGATAAACTCACCATGAACTGCTTTATCCTTAATAACAGACAAGATTCAAAAAGATCATTTTAAAGAAACAATTTCTAAGTCCCATTCCAGGAGAAGTGACTCTATCCTTTAAAAACCTGTAGTGAGTGAAACGTGGAAGAAAGTGACTCTGGATGCAGTTGAACAAAAAGCAGAGCTGATTATTGTCTGATTTCTTCACATTTACAGGACAAGAATCCTTCAGAGATGAGGTCAAAGGTCACATTGTCCCAGAGCCCAGTCCTCTGATGACAGTGAATTCAAACACATGTCTGCATTACGGAGCACATGTACCTCGCTGATTGCTTACCTCATTCCAAGGCATTCACACATTCCATTCCCTCTATTTCACACTGTCATGTTCTCATCAAGCAATCGGCCCCTGGAGCAGAGTCTGCGGCCCCCCACTCACCTCCTGAGCCACGAGGGACGAGATGCGGACCGCCCTCCGGACCCTGGCGTTCCTCCCCCCCTCCTGAGGGAGGCTGTCTCGCCCGCTCAGCGACATCTCGCTCATCTGATCGGCCCAGGAGTTCCGGCCGAGGGGAACAGCCGCATCCCGCCGGGCGTCCCCCATCCCTCCCCAGCTGCCTCCCCGTGCCCGGCCGCCATCCAAGCTTCCCCGTCCTGCCACTCCGTCGGCCGTCCTCCCCCCTCCGTTCTCGCCCGGAGACGGAAAGGGTGAAGGCGGCACCACAATCGGCACCGCCGGCACCGTCACTTTGCCCACTTCTGCCTCTTCCCAGACCTCGTTGCTACTTCTCAGTCTCCAGTTCTTCCTGCAGAGTTTCGGCTCCCCAAGTCTCGTTCCTCTGCTTCTTTTGCTTCAGATGTTGCTCACCTTTATCAGTCTGTCACTCTGGACTTCTCTTCCTCCGTTTCTCGTCCATCATTCATTTTCCGTCAGACTCGGACTGGGCTTCGGCGAGGTCTCCAGAGAAAGCCGGTTCCCATCAGATCCACAGCTGTAGCCGGTCTGACGGAGCGCTCAGGCAAACTGCTGCTGTGGAGAGACTTTCCTCCGCTCAGCTCTTTCCCTCCCTCCGTCCCTCTCTGCTTCTCTGGCTGAGCTCTCTCACTCTTCGTCTACTCACAATCTCTCTCTTGTTTTGCAACACCTCTCCCTCTCTCCATAGCTCTTCCTCTCACACACATCTGACTCAGACTCTGAAGGATTCCCTTTAATTCTGTTTCAACATCCCTCTGTTTTTCTTTCCTTTTTTTTAATTTCATAGTTTTCTTCAAACTTCACAGCTGGTCTGGAGTACAAGGCTATTGCCCCAACATGAAATAATACAAACTATGCACAACATATCGGTGTTTATATCGGTGTCAACATTTTTTAAGATATAGGTGTCGGTACAATAAGTAAAACTGGGCCAATATTAATGACCAATGTCTATGTCCATCTTGTTGCTGTTTGCGTTTGTGATCCAGCAGGACACGGGGTTGACCATGTGGTATTTGTTCAGTCATGTGACAGTGACAGTGATGCAGCACAGGATTATGTAGGTATTGAACTAGGCGGTGTCCCTATATTCTTACGCAGTGTTGAAAGTACAAGGAAATATATGTAATATATACTGGTAAATATCGGCAACAACAGCAGTATTAATATCAGATATTGGTATCGACCCAAATGTTCATATCTGCGCATTCCTTTATAATACAGTTGAAACTAGCTTCAAATGTGAGTCAATACACCACCAGCTCCTTGTTCCAAAGTTCAAAAGCCAAAATTAAAGCGCATTAAATGTAATACTGGTGCTGATATTTGTATTTCTCAATATCATAAAGACTAATAAATATATAACAGAGTTCTTCGCTTCATCCTTTTGAGCTTTCAGCCTCTATCTGCTATGGAGCCTGCTAGCTTTGAAAACACTCGCAGCCTTCAAGAAATCAGTTTTATGCCAGTTGCGCTAACCGCTAACATTAAATAATAGGCACAGCTCTAAGCATACTTGTAATTGTCTCTATTTTAATTTAATAAACTGGCACTGTGAAAAAGGGAGAGAGCACAAGACTTTCAGACAATAACAGGAAGGTTGAGTACATCAAAGCTCTCATCCTTTTAAACGTTGATTGCATATTTTGAAATAAGCTGGATGTCGATGTTTTGTTAATGTTTTGGAAACATCTGCATGAAGGTAAGGCACTAGGTGATTCTGGCTTAACCTGATCTTCTGATGGAGCCTTTTCTGGTTCTGTAACAGGAAACGCTTTGATTTTCCACAACTCCAGATCCAACTGCGACCCTTTTTTTGGGGTGAGGGGGATAGTAGTGCATGGAAACCATCAACCGTCACAAATCATACAAACTTTTCCCAGCCTCCCAGCGGACAGATGCCCTCATGTTACCAACTTAAATTATTAATGCAGTTTTGAATAAGTGGCAGGTCTTGTGAATGCTTTACAGAACCTATCCAACAGGATCTCTGCTCTGCAGCAGCAGCAGCAGCTCTGTAAAACAGGTGTTGAATGTTTACAGCAGCCTTTATTAGCTACACCCAGCGACACTAAAACAGAGTTATTAGGGACTTATCATTTTCAGCCATTTTTTGTGTCCGGATTTAACATGTCTGAAAAGGATAAAAATGAAATATTTTGTTCAGATGCAGACACTTTGAAAACTATCAGATATATATCCAAACAGATGTGAAAGTGGCAGAAATCATCTTTTTTTGTTAAAAATACTGAAACTGAGCTGTTCAGACTCCACAAAGAAGTTGAATATGGGTGACATCTTCAGTGATATTACTCATCACTGACGATGATGAGTAATATCAAAATAAACATGCTCATGCTGATTCGACATTTGATTTTTTTTTTTATCTTAACTTAGACAGATGTAGAACTAGATGAACTCCATGGTTCTAAATATGATGCCCACCATGCAGCCATACTGACTGCTCTCTATCACAGCAGTGTCTTTGCTCCTAACAAACCTATTTTAATGTCTTGTAGCTCTCAAAGGAAATTTGGACTGGGCTATTTTTGTCATCAAAACTGGCATATTTTAAAAGTGGAGATTGGAAACTGGTTGCTAAAATTCCGATTGTTGTATTTCTTTATCATCACATTTTTGCTAAGTTATTTTTTCTTTTGCCTAAAAAAATCTTTTTGAAACAAAGAATGGTTCAGACTTAGCCCATAATCTTAGGAAGGTGACGATATGCACCACAATATAGCTCTATTTTACTTCCTACACGCACCGTACTGGTTCTGCCTACTGTTGCAGCAGCAATAAATAGTAGCAACAACATTTAGCGGGCTCATTCGCTCCAACAGCTGACAAAAGGATTTAGCGAGCAAGTCCCGAAAACCAAGAAAAGTTGTCTGTTCCTACTTTAGGCGGCTCGGCCCCTCTGCTCCCCCCGCCCGTCCTCTGGACTTTAAATCTCAGTGTGTGCCAGCGCTAATTGCTGGGCTGCATAACAAACGTCACTCCTTGCTCCGTCCGTCCGTTCGTTCGGCCTCCTAATATGTCACCATCCTCTCATCCCCTTCTGTTCGCCTCTCATTACTAAACACGCAGCTGGATTAGAGCGCCTGTAGGAGTGAATGTTTTACATTCTCCGCTCTCCTTTCTGCTTCTCCCTGGGTTTCACTTTCGCACTTCATGCTTCCCAAATATCAGTGTTTTAGAAACTATACATTTATCATTCATTATTTAGAGATATCAGTCTTTCATGTTGATCTCTGAACTTTTTGATTGGTGTAATTCAAGTCCTCATGACGTTCTCCAACAAGACAATGTCCACTAAAGAGCAGTTGATCGATCGAAAATATCGATATTGATACCAATCCAGTGTCATTGTCGGATTGATACTTCAGTCTCAGAGTCCTTCTTGAAATCTATTTTATATTTTATGGTATTTTCTCAACCATTCCTAAAAAAGATATTTGATTTGCTAGCAAATGACATTTTTTGCACTTTACACTGTAATAAATGTACACAAATGTATTTTTTTCTATCAATTCTGTTTCTCATGTTCTTTAAAGTATTTTGTAAACACCTGTAAAACTTTTTCCAAAAGATTGTCCTAGGTTTAAAAATTATTCATAAGGAAAAAACAAACAAACACAAAAACACCTAATGATCAGACATTTGATGAGATAGCAAGCTTAAATAATAAAAGTATTGGTATTGGTATTGGTATCAATATCGATATCAGTACTGCTGGGTTTCTCTTTCCCATTTTAAGCTTCAGTGTTCTAGAAACTATAGAATTATCAATAATTATTTAGGAATAACATTGTTTCATGATGATTTTTGAAAGACAGATAACACTTTGGTTTAACTGAAGTCTTTATGATGTTTTGCAACAAGACAATATCTTGTAAAGAGTACAAGATTAACCTAAAATATCAGAACTAATATCAGTTAGAATCCTTCTTTATTTTCAACAAAAAAATTACTTTAGCTAAAAAAAAGTTCTTTGGTTTGCTCTCAAAATAATTTTTTTTTGCACTTTATTTAGGGAAAAATGTACGCAAATTGTTTTTGTTTTTCTACTGTTTCTGTTTATCCTGTTGATTTTCACAAGAATTTTGTGGAGACATAACTCTCAAAATCCTGTACAAGGTTTGATTAAAAATAATGCAAAAGAAAAATCAGAAATGATCAGTGATTTGAAGATATAACCAACGTAAATAGTGAAAGGTATCGGTATCAGTATCAGTATCACCAATACCGATACAAAGTAACTTTACTTGATGTCAAATCAAAACCAAGGCAAACTGACCTCTACTAAAGGAATTTTATTTCACCTTCTTGAAATAATGGCCTAAGTCATTTTTTTTAAAATTCTAAAATCACTTTTGGCAAAATAAATAAATAAATAAATAAATAAATAAATAAATAAATAAATAAATAAATAAATAAATAAATAAATAAATAAAATAAAATAAAATTACTTAGCCCATTACTTTATTAAAGTGACGGACAATATTATTTCTGAAATGTACACACTGATCCTTTTTAAAGTAAATAAGCTGCACAGTCCTATAATCAAAAATCAAATTCAACATGCAAAAATCAATATCTTCCAAGAAAAATCTACACATGACTCTGATGACAGCAGTAACTACATGTCAGATGTCAAAACGCAGCTGAATATGCGACAGCTGGCTAGCGATGGGATTTGCGTCACATTCGGTCTTTAACCACTGCCATTCATCATATTGATTTGTTGGAAGCCTATTTCCATGCCAGAAGCTTATGATTCATAGTAAATGATGGTAGACTCTACTGACCTAAATTATGTAGGTAGAGGTACATAAGCTTATATGAGATAGAGGGGGAAAGAGTTAGCATGCTGCTTCTCTTTTTAAATCTCATATTTGATTCTTGAACTGGATTACAGACACTCTTGGGTTCATTTTTAGTTCTTTTCTGAAAAGAAAGATTAAAAAAAAAACTACAATGACCTGAAAATATTCCTTGATGAATCTCTGAGAGGAATGAGTCTCATTACCAGAGCCAAACTGTTTCAGGCAGAGCAGAGTCTGAGACACTGACAAGTTCTGGTAATTATCTGCAGTGAGCGATTCATAACGCACTGCCCAGGCTGGATGAGTGGACCACAGTGCAGTTACTGTAGCTTAGAGCACTGCAGACTCACTTACAGCACAAACAAAGGCAGCAAACTCTTTCTATATGACAGAGGTTTTAACTTATATTCCCCTTCCCACATGATTGCTGAACACATTGGCCAGAGGAAGATCAATAACAGAGCAGAATCTCTAACACAGCTGCGTCTCTATTTCCTCTGTGAGAGAAAGATGGAAAACATAAAGATATTTATAGGGAGAATAGTCATACATCAGCCTGGATACTGAAGACGTATGAAACATGAAAAAGAACTGAATTGAATTTTCTTGCCTTCAAATATGAAAATTAGTACTGGGGCTGCTGAGTTATTGAACAGACATATGAGCTCAAACATTTATTGATTTTAATCTGTTATTTAGCTTCTCCAACCATCAGCTTCCAGCCTTTCATGAACTCCTGATCATTCGTGGAACTTCTTTAGAAATGTGTACAGTGAACTCTGACATTAGCGTTAGCTGTTACATGTTTAGCAATGATTTTAAGCTTGAGTAGCTTCGCTGATGGGCTAACTCCTTTTAGCACAACTTGAACCCAACAGGGCAGAAATGAACCCCAGTGGGTCACGAGTGGCAACTTTATCATCCATCACTTTTAAGGGTGTAGCTTGTCCGTCAGATTTATGGTCGTACCGGAAACAAATTAACAAATGTTCAGACTGGAACCTTTCTATGTGGAAGAAAGAGCAAATAATTGAGTTAACATTTAACTTATTAAAAATTCCTGTAAATAAGTAACTGAAATTAATGTGGAAAAAGTCCAGGCCCTTATGAAAATACAATGCATGATGTATTATATAGTCATTAAATACTCAGTAAAACTATACAAACACAGTTATTTTGTGTTAAAAGGTAAGAAATATGTAAGGGAGAATAGTAGTAAAGCACTGCTGATCAAATTGGCTTGATGATCAGCAGCAGTGTGAGCATTTATATAAAAGTTTCAGACAATCTGACTGTGCCAAAAATGTTTTTTTTTAAATCTCAAACAAAAATTAAATGTTGTCGTAACTCCTATCATCCAAGTATTGTCAAAGAGTTGTTGTAAATGGTGATGGAGACTTTAAGAAAAAAGACAAAAAAGTTTTTTTTTGTGCCATAGTTCAACTTTCCAAAGTGAAAGAGTAAGAGCAAAAATACATCAAGCTGCACACCGTCTGAAATCAGAGGGAATAATTGTCCAAAAAAGTTACACTTCAACCAGAAAAAACAAAAATCTAGAAGAAAAGCAAATCAGAACTACAGTAACTCCGACATGCTGGCACCATGAGTGGCACAACTCCATTTGTTCAACTTTCTATTTAAAGCCCATGACGTACTTTCTGAAGAAACTCGTGTTTTTCTCAGTATAAAGATATAAATATGATTATTGAGCTGATGGGTAATTGGTTTATCCTCAGACACACTAGAGGTCACTATGATTAGGACAAAGAGGTCAGAACTGAAAGCGGTGCTGTTCTTTGAAACCCGTCCATCACATGATGCTTTTAATGAACTAAGACCGTCATTCAGCCAATAAGCTGCCACTGAGAAGAACATTCATTGTGCTTTCTGTGGTCACACACACTGATACACACCCACAGATACAGACTTGGTGAATGCAAGTGACTGTCTGCTTTTAATTTAGTTTCAATATATTTTATATTTTCAGGGTTTTTTCCACATTATAGTGAATACAAAAAACATTTGGAGAAAGCCACCAGAAAACAAATCCTCTCACACAATGGCAGGCACGGTAGTGGATGAGTAATGATTTGGGCTGTGTTGTACTCAGCACATTGGACTGTTCACAATAAACGTATCTGGATCATAATGTATCCTTAGCTTCAGTTTGAGGCCATTTGTTGACAGCACTCCCAAGGAGCAGCATGTTTACACAAGTCACTGGCCCAATTTTGTTGAAGAGCTGAGGTTTCAGTTTGAATTGTTGAACTTTTCCAAAATCCTGATTCCTTTCTTTCGTGAAAGCAGAAACTTTGGGATGTTCTCTCAAAAAACAAGAGAACACCCTAAAAAAATTATGCAGAAGAGAATTTCAACAGGTTAGTGCTAAAAACGACTCATCCATGCACTGCTGCTGTAATTTGGCTTAAGAATCAAATTAGTTTTTCTTAACGTAAAGTTTTAGATTAAAAAAAAGCCTGTGCCTTTTATTACCATGATTCTTCAAAAAGTTCTCATCAACTTTACTGTACTGTCTGTACGAACGATAACCACCAAACTCCTGCTGGTCCATCAGGACTGACAGTTCATCCGTCCTCCATTTTGAATGGATCTCTACATGTCTGATAAATAATAAAGTCCACAGCAATGATAGGCGCTGGCAGCGCTGACCCTCCATGCCTTTGTGAATAAAGTACACTGGAGCGGAGAAAAAGACCTTGACTGAAAATCACTTAGCGTATCATTGTGTGATTCAGCATTAAGGGAAGTGGAACCCTATTGGTGTCAAAATGAGCTCTTAAGCATTTCCATGTCCCATCTTATGGGCCATAAGATGGGAAAATTAGACATCAGAACATTTCCAACTATGGACATAACTGAGGTGGTTTAACTGCTGTTTTTCGTTGCCTGTTTGAGTCGTGAGGAACAGGCAGCCAGAACGTGTCCTGTTCTTCGTCATTTTAAAATTCAACCAGCCTGATAAAAAGTTCAGTTTGTGGTCGGGACACAGTTCTAGAAAAAAAAAAAAGAAAAAAGCGTCTTCAGTCCCTGTGAGGATTTAACAGGGCAGACCAACACGAAGTAGTTTTATCTTCTTGTACAAGTGAGAGTTTTCCCCTTGTTCTTGAATTTAATTAGATTTATTTATAAAATGAGCAATTTATAAATCAGGTGTTTATAAAAGTCAATAAGTTTGCTTTTTGAAAAAGAAAAAAAAAGAACAACGATTTAAGACAAATCTTGAGGTCAAAAACGCCTTGTTGTAAAAAAGAGACCGTCTTTTATTGAACCACTCCTGCCTTAGACTGAACGTTGTATTTCATAATTATGCACTGATATATGTTGGTCTGTCACATAATTTTCTAAGAAACACATTGTAATGTGACAAAATCTGACAACGTTAAAGGGGTACGAACAATTTTTTCAAGGCAACATGTAGAAACGAACGATCTGGAGAGCTGCATGTACCTCTCAGCAGACAACAGTAGATCTAACACCTCACACTGAGGCGGCTCCAAAGCTCCTTTTACCTCCGTTTAGTCATCATCATTGGCTCACAGCCATAATTCATCATCTGAATTATGCACTTCTTTTCACCTCCATCCTGCCGTCTCTCTCTCTTCCTTCTCCTCCACCAAACCTGGGGCAAAAGCAGCTCTTTTGTTCTCATCCAGGTTGCCAAGCAGAATAAATTCATCTTTAATCACCCAGATTATTGTGGCTGCCTGCCCTCCGTTGCCACCGTGCTCAGATGCCTCCCGGCCATCACTCTTGCGCGGGACACAGACCGAGAGCATGCTTATTAGCCATCAGAGCGCCATCTTGGTGGAATTAGAATGAAGCGGGGAGACTGCAGGAACCAAATCGGAACCGCAGTTAAAAGTAGATCAGCTTTGACGTGAGAAGAAAATTCTGATTTTATACATGTTCATTTTGCACATGGAGCAAAATAGCCCATCTACAGGAACCAAATAAAAATTGTTCTGAGCTTGTATTATCCAAAGCTGGCTCCAATGAGAAAATGAGCTGAAATGGCCCTTTAAATCATTTGCTCTGTATTTCAGATGAATAAAGCAATGACTCCCACATTCAAACAAAAGAAAAATGCTATCTTGTTCCAACATGGCTCAGACTCCTGCCTTATCCTGCATCACAGCAAGGAGGACATGTTTTTAAATCATTAGCTGTATCACAATATGTAAACACTTGGATAGTTCCTTCAAAATTCATACTAAATAAGGGCTTCTGAAAAGCACTGGTTTATGATAAGTTCAGGAGAAGAGGGACACGTGAACCCAAGCTGCCTTTTAAAGGTCGTCTTAGTTTGGTTCCAATCCGCTCTTGGCTTCAGTGGAAGCATTCAGAAAAGACCGAGCTTAGAGGTTCAGAGTCAGATCTCAGGCCTCGTCGACATGGGAACGTTTTGTTCAAAAACACAAACTGGACCATTTGCACAATGTTTTGATCCACAGAGAACAGCCAATCAACGAGCAGAGGGAGAAGTTGTGGACGATGACGTTGTCTTTCTGCGCTGCTCTAGAATTGTAGTCGTCCAGTAGTTTTAGCGATGGCATGAAGGAAGCCGTTCAGTCCCTGTTGGCCACGCCCCCAAATATTGAATTAACATCCAGCAGCCATCTTGTTCGGCTTGGCACTTCTCTCCTTGCAGTCAGTTTCCAGTAAGCATCATAGCTTTGATCTGGTGCATATTTGGTCAAATTTAAAGCTTTAATAGAGCTCACGCCTTCAGCAAGCAATTGTTTCTCACTAGCTGAGGATCCATCCCCTCTGTATGAAGCAAAGTGTAGAACAGCGGGGCTGCTTTGGTAAACACAACAAGAAAACAAGAATGGTGAACAACAAAGCTTGAGTAGAGTCTTTCATAGAACAACCACAGACATGTAATCCAGCACTGGCGCATTCAGAAAAAAGGCATTTTTGCTGTCCACACAAATAAGCAAGGGTCAAATTTCACCCTGAAACCTGTTTCCCAAAATAATGTTTAGGGTTTCCTAAAACGCTGTTTCTGAGTGGACACAGGTGTTGCTAGGAAATGACGACTGAAACCCAAACAGGCATACCAGAACCGGGCCACTATAAACTCTTAAATAACCCTCTTAGTTTAGGACAAAAAGACAAATACGCTCAGTTTACACCCTAACACCATGGTAACAATTTGGTGACTATAACTTTTTTGCTATCAAGCTTTATTTAAGACACCCAGAGTTTCTCTTAACCTAGAGATAGCGTTCCAATATCGGTCATCTATTCAGAAACAGTCGAACTGAATAGGAAACCACATTTCTGCTTGTATAGAAAGATTTTAAACCTCAGATTTGAGCTACTTTCATTCCTTTGTCATTTTTTGTCAGAACATTGCCACTTTTTATCAAATCATGTCATTCATCTCAACAACACTTTCCAACTGCACACATACTCCACTTATTTGAAAATGTTGATATGTGTGATGACTAAAGAGTTAATGGTTGTGGTGCTGTGTTGCTTTAAGAACTAATACGTGACTGCATTCTTTGGAGGAAGATGTTGTACACTGGCAGAGAAAATGCTTGACCTTTATTGTCCAGTGGTTGCCATGGCAAATCAAGGCACTGGGGCTCCATCGATTGTGGCTTTTAGTTCTCGTGCACTTGTTTAACTCAAGGCAGTATAGTCACAGTTTATACACCAGGGTTTTCCCTGCTTGGAGTAAGTTGAGGGTGAGTGCAGACTTCACTGAATAAATGTGACGGAAACACAAACCATCAAATTCTGCAGATGCAAGCAAACAATGTGTACCTGTTTGTTAGAAATGAGAACCAAAACTGTGGTAGGATGGTTTAAGAGCGCTTCAGCTAATATCTAACCATCTAATAGGCTGGTCTGTTGAGGCCTGTTGTGTTTCCCTCTCACCAGTATGACAGATATGTTTTTTTTATATAAAAAAAAATAACTAACTATCAACTCAGTTTACTTGTATATCATCTCCAGAAAAATTTTTGTTTAGTCCAATCGAGTCAAGTACATTCAATCCAAAGTGATCCTAGTTAATAAACAACACAGTCAAAAGTTCAGTTTATTATTCAAACTGGTTAAAAAATGTTCTAGGAAACTCAGCAGACTTCATCAAATCACAGACTTGCAGTGTTCACATCTGAGCCCACTGTTGACACAAACTGCTTTTTGGAAGGAACATTCCTGCTCATCTGACATCAAAGTGTGCACTATTTGTGGTAAATTGGATTTTGGCTTCAGAAGGAGCGAACCTCGCTCGCGCTTGGCAGTTTGTTCCGACCAGATTCAGCCAGGATGAGTTGCTGCAGTCTGCATGGAGGAGCGCGTCCCCTTCCCTACCCCAACACCATCATCCTGCTACACACTGAAGCAGGGCTGCCATATTTAATTAGCTCAGAGTGTTGATTTCAACAAACACAATGGACAGATCAGTGACGGCCTTGTTGGCTTGTCATTGGCCTCCTGGGTGGAAACTACTGGGGGGAGCGGGAGGGTGATCATGAAAAATGAGATCCAAATACCGCTGTAATATCATGCCACCAAACAGGTATGGTGAGTGTCTGTGTGTTGAGGGGGAAACGGTGTGCAGCGTGCATTCACAGGAGTCATGGAAGTGTGATCCATGGATGGTGGCTCTCTGCCTGTGTGTGCTTTTCTGTGATATGAGCACACATGAGCGGGGATGGAAAGGACAGGCAGGTGTTGGATCGGTGCGCTCCACACCTGGTCCTCACACCTCGGCTGAGCCAGGAGTCAACAGACCTGGCATTAGCTGCACTCATGTTCCTCTAAACCAGCTGACTTGTAAACCAGTTAGAATCTATAACAAGGTTAGCAGTGTTTCCTTTGACTATATAATGGTGCGTTCACACCAAATGCGCTACGTGCATCAACAATGCGTCCGATGCTTCATGCTAGACGTGTGTACACTGTGATTCAGCATTTCAAAAGTAGATTTGCTTAATGGAAATAATTTTGAAAAATCTTCTTTTTCTGATGGAAAGATTTGGCGTTAGCATTAGGTGGATTTTCAGCTGTATCGAAATTAGTTTGTTCCTCAAAATAGAAACATTTTTTGCGCATCACACGACTCACATGATCAACCGCAGGCAAAAACCACAAAGAAGACGACGACAGGAAGTAGTTGGGTGATCATGGTGCGGCATGTTTTGTTGATGAACTATGGCATAAACAAAGTTATTCACATGTGATTTTAATTTAATGGAAACACCGCAATTGACAAATTGTGTGTTGTTTTTTTTTACTACTGACAAAGTTTTGCACATTTGTAATGGAGTCGCAGAGAATCCCATCAGTGCTGCATTCTATCAGCACTGATGGGTTCTGACTTTTATATCTAAATTAAATTTCTGTGGCGTAAAAATCGACCACAATGTCTCCGGCAGAGCTGATAAACCCCGCTAATTACTGCTGTTGGGGATTTTTTTCTTTTAATTTTTTATTTTCAAACAACATGGAAGGACTTTGTGAGGTTAAACCTGCTGGAGGATGGACTCCCAAGCTTAATTAAGTGGGTAAAAGAAATGACTTGAAGTAGGATTTATATCACAGTGTCATCAAAGTTTTATGGCACAATTTTCTTTATGGTGTCAAAAGGCCCAGCTTGTATCGATTAAATGGGAATCTTGTCCTCAAACAAATTGGGACATCCCTAAATTAGATTTTGTCAGTGAAGAAGTGAGGCTGGGGGCAAACATTTAATCTGGAAGGTTGTTTAAGGAAATATATCAGGCTGGCTTTGGTAGAGATACTTACAGCGCTTACTGAGGAAGGCGCACTTTTATTTCAGCTCCCATGTTATCATTTATAAAGACATACTAACTGGTTGCCATGACATCGTAGCTGTAGCTCCAATCAGGACAGAGCTGTGTCTGTTTTAGGACTGAAGTAAGGGACACTAATCAAGAACTAGTTTTAAATTTAGAATTAGAAGTATAATTCTCAGGATGTGATAAGTCACATGTTCAATTCATGTTAAAGCAGTTCAAAAAAGCTAAATATTTAAAATGTTAGATAATCCGATTAATTAATTAGCATTATTTTAGTCGTTGGGCAGCTTTTGCGAAGTGTATCCCTCCAGTTAACTCACATCTGTTTAATTCTCAAAGCTTCTTAGTGTTTTTACTCCCAAAAACTACTTCACGTGACTGAATTTTAGAACATTTTTCTCTTATTTGTAAATTTTCCAGACCGTTTTTTTTTTTTTTTTTTTTTTTACCAGGATTTGATAACTTTAAGTCATTATGCTAACAAAAAAAAGTGATATTGGAGTGACATGTTTTTTTTTCAGGTCACACTTCTTGTGACTTACAGGTACATCTCAACAATAACATTATTACATAAGATCAATTAAAAAGGTGATTTTAAGCAGGAATTTTAAGCTTCTGAAAAGTATTGTGCAAAAAGAGGTAGATGACTATTAATAAATGCTGAAAATGAGTCAGTTAGTATTAAATCACCAAGGTAAGGCAACACCTGATGATCAAGAAATAATAACCAAATAATTTTCTCTCTCAGCTATTGTTTGTGAATACCTGCCTAGTAAGGTTTAGCTATTAAAGGTGACATATTATGCTTCCTTGAACAAATTAGGATAATTTTATGGCCTATGGGTGTTTGATTCTTTAAGTACTTGGCCTGATTTTAGAAACAGTAGAAACACAAATGGAAGAACAAAAATGTTATTTAAATAACAAGAGATTTCCCTATAGAATCAACTCTGTCTTGATTCATGTTGGCACAGCAATGCTTTGAAAAATGGGAGATCTCAGCATCATTCATTCTTCTTGAAAAAGGTCTGAAAAACTAATTCTGTGTGATCTGGTCAACTTCCCTGCATTGGCTCGGATCAGTAAACTTCAGTGCAGATATAGAATAATTTAGAAGTGTTGCAAATGTGAATGCTGTTGGTGAATTATTGAGTGAGAACTTCAAAATCTTCTGCAACACTTTGAATCGGCTCCTGCACACCGAGCAGAGTGAGCGATCTGCCCTCCAAACAGCAAACATTTCTCATAAAAAACACATTTCTGTTATCAAAAAGAAGACGTCTTCATAAAATCAAAAGGTGTGCATCTTTCAGTTCACAGTATTCTGCTGTAATATGAAATGTGAGGCCGTCATAAACGTGTAAACTGATGGTATAAATGTTTTCATCTCCAAGGATGAGAGGGGATAACGTATGGATTATGGTGAAGTAAGAATGCTGTAAACAATTTCAAATCCTGCAAGGCACAGAGTGTGATGTGTGTGTGTGTGTGTGTGTGTGTGTGTGTGTGTGTGTGTGTGTGTGTGTGTGTGTGTGTGTGTGTGAGGACGCTTCTTCAGCAGCCAGAGCAGATCATGATGAGCAAACCGAGCCGAGCCCTGCGGACAGAGACGCTGAACGCTCTGAATATTCCTACCTGTGTGTCTGAAGAGAAACTCTCTCTCATTACATTTTCCTTATCAGGGCGATGCAGCGGTGTCAATACACACAAAACATGGAAGGATATTTAAAAGAAATAACATGTTGCAGAGTGATGAGCCTCATATATCCAGTTCACTGAGCCGAGGCAAACAGAAAGGTCTGTGTGATGCAGATTACATTAAAAGGCAGGATTAACTCCTGTTAGTGTAAATCACACATACAGATGTAGAAATGCCATCCATGAAGCTGAGTGAAAATGACACACGGCTCTGTTTGTTTTTATTTTTCAATTATTTTGAATAACAAATGACACCATGGCCTCCACTCTCCAAGGCACTAAGTCTCACTAGCTGGTTTGCCGCTGGTCGTATAACTGCACAAACTGGAATTACAAAAATAAATCTGCTTAATGGAAACACATCAATGTAGAAAACTCACATTAAAAAACTTTTTGCACTAGGATGAGGTGGTTTTTCAGATTAATTATAATGAGTATATTTCAAGAAAACTGCAGTGGAAGCAGCTTTGTCACATCACACGAGTCATAAAGGACAGCCGAATGTTTCAACCAGCAGAAAAGACGCAGCAGACAGGAAGTGGTTGGAGGACGATGGTGCGGCATATTTCTTAATGAACAAATGTATTTACGTGTGACTATACAATATTTGTGTTCCTTATTTATTCCGCAATTGCAAAAGTGTGTTTTTTCGACATTGGTAGAATATCAACAAGTTTGAACACATTAGTGATTGAAATGCAGCTTTTATCCCACGTGTGGCGTTTAGGCAGGTTTCTGTCCCAGGTGAGAAGAGAGATGGCAGACCCCAGACCTGCCACACCGCCCCATGAAGGTCAACCGTCAACTTCCTGCCACCTGCCCACATCGGGTACGATGCCTCACAAAAGTATTCACCCCCCTTCACTTTTCAAATACTGAAACATCATAACCAAAACCTTCAATGTAGTGAAATGGGATTGTATGTGACAGATAGAAGTGACAATGCGTAATGTTAACGCAGATAAAGTCAATACTTTGTACCTTACAGCTGCATGTTTTTGGGGTGCGTCAGCCTTGGGGTGTCAAACTCGTCATTTTGAATCAAATGAAGATCATGGATGTCCTCAAAGAGCTGGTTGAGGCAGAAAGTATCGATGAAGCTACACATTATCTACACATTGTTAGAAACTGGGAGGGCCATGTGGAGACTGAAAGTTTTGCTTGTTCTTTGCAGAATAGCTCAAGAGCAGTCACTCATGAGCATGAGTGTTTAAATTTTGCCATAGATTTTTAATTGTCTGAGTTTATAATGTCACGGGAGTTCTAATATTGTATATTTATGCTTTTAACTGTGGAAAATTCTAATGTTTTTTTCTTTCAGATATACTGTGTGTGTGTTAGGTGTGTACTGGTAATGGCTACGTTTAGGGTAAGGGTCAGGTTGTAGAAACGAATGCAAGTCAATGGAAAGTCCCTGCAAATGTCAGAGAAAAAAGCTGAAAAGTGAGCTGCCCTGTATCTATGCATACATGAACAGAGACTGTTAATTTGACAGCCGCGTTCTGATGATGTTTCACATGATGCACGACATGGTGACACCAAGTTCTGGATGATCAAGTTACACCGTCTTGTATGAGTGGATTCATGAGTCTTAGCCGTCTGTCCTGTGTGCTTGAGAAGATTGAACCCGTTAGCGCTCTTTACAAAAACACAACGTACAAAATTTGGCATCCTCTTTATCCGGTCACAAGGGAGCAGCAGAAAGTGTGTGTTCATGTGCGTGTATGTGGGTGTGTGTCCGTGTGCGTGTGTGTGTTTTTCTTGTTACTTTCAGGCAAGACCTCTGAATCTCTCATGTGTATGAGGAGGACGGGGGCCGGTCTTTAGCGACACGGTGTAAGTGTACTTAGATAGTGTGGGACTGTTTGAAAAGGTGACACACGCAAAGTTGACACTTGACAACAACCATAGATCAGTCCCCTGGCAGTAAAAGCTACAGCCTGACCTCTTTGCTCTGACTCAGTGTTGTAGTCTGGAGTTTCACTCAGCCCTGGGAAACGACCAGCGGCCCTAAACCGTCCCCCATTACTCACCGCCTCTATCACCGCACAAGAGATAAGCTAATACCTAAATAGACAGTCAGACCTCCTGAAGTCATCAGCCTGCATCTGACAGGAGGGAATTACTGAAGGCGCGGGTGTGATGCTCGGCATAGCACACCCAAAGGATAGGCGAAGGACGAGGCCAACAGTTACAGAAGGAGAACTAAAGGAGGGCACGATAACAGGAGAATCTGGTGTCTCTGGGGAGCAAGGAGCGGCAGAAGGAGGATGCCTTGGTTTGGGAGAAAACTCCAGGGAGAGAGGGAGGAGAGGTGGAGGTCAGAGGTTGGCTGCTGGCAATGGAGTACCGGAAAATGACGCAGAAAGAAAAACCTCGGAGCAGGATGGTACAGACTGAAAATCAGGATAAAAGTAATCAAGAAAATGTTTTCATCTCTCCCCTTTATTAGCCATGTTTCTACACGAGGCAAAGAGTCCAAAAGCCGGACATCAGAAGGCAGCTCCCAAAGGACAGAGGGGACACGACTGGAAACCTATAAGCCGAGTTTTCCTACAGTGGAGAAGAATAAGTCGGAGAAATAACGAGCAATGCAGAAATGACTAATGAGGCAGGAGCAGAGAAACTGCTGACTGTAACAAGTTAAAAAAAAAATTTGATTTTTGAGAAACCACAAACGTTCAAGAGGCAGCGAAACGAGACGCCTCGAATAAATCACACAGAAGCATTTCCAAGATGAATAACATAACAAATACAGCAGAGCAGAGACAGGACAGGGAAGTGGGTGAACCAAAGAGGGAAATCAAAACAGATGGAGGAAACAAACCTGAGCTGATCTGGTTCAGATTAAGGAATCACTTTAACTAAACTGCTTTCTGTCAATAAAATATATTTTAATCTACATAGAGAGTCGAAAAGCCAGCTTTAGAAACTGAGGCGTTATTAGAAAACCAAAAACAACCCTGTGTGTGTGTGTGTGTGTGTGTGTGTGTGTGTGTGTGTGTGTGTGGGTGTGTGTGTGTGCGTGTGTACTTGTTTAGTTATTGTGAGAGGGTTGACAAACAATCAACATTGTAAGGACATCGTCGATTACCTATGTTTGAAAAGCCTGACCTGCCGATTCTGATTTTTTTTCCCGATAAATTCTTTTGTCTGAAATGTTGCTAAATAATGCAAGAAAGTCGGCAATTTGGCAACAGTGGGGTGAGACATGACCTCCCAGAGGAGAGCATAAGAGGACAGTGACTGATTTTAGACCTTTGCTGAGGTAGATAAGATCGTGGGATATGATTGGCTTCACGTGAAACTATCGGCCAATAATAGAGCTCTCAAAATTAAGAAAATCCAGACTGGTAAATCAGCTGGCTGATAAATTGGTATACCCATAATTTTGCCCTGTCTGTACAATATAAAAACTAAGTTTTGGGGTTAGGTTTAGAACTAAGGTGCGACTTGAGTTCAGATTACAGTTAGAGAAATCTGTCAGTGCTTATCCTCTCCACTCTGGGTTTCACCTTTTACCCTCAGGATCGAGCTTTAGATTCCCTTCTGTCTGGAGTAAAATGTATAAACATTCATTTATTCCTACAGCTGTTTCCCTCAATTTATTCATGGGGATGAGTTATTTGTAAGTCTTATAGTTGATGGAAATGGTTATACTTTGCCGGTTTTAACAACTGAGTTTAAACAGTGTGTTGACTCTTATGGAGTGACTAAGTTTTTTTAAGCATTATGCTTTATTGGTTTATTTATTGTTCACCTTTTATGTCATACCAGCACCTATATATCTTTGTTTTGCGTTTTTAACCTCCTTTGGTTGAAATGGTGGAAATTAGTGCCACACCCTCTAACTAGATATTAATTGTTGTTGTTTTTATTGTGACTTGCTGTAAAATGAATTGTCCTTTGGGACAAACACAGTTCTGAGTGTGAGGTCAGGTTTGGATCATAGAAATGACCAGAAATTGATGCAAGTCCATGAAAGTATAGCGAGACAGGAGAATGCGTGTGTGTGTGTGTGTAGGTGTGTGCGAGTGTGTGTGTGTATGTGTCCCACATCCAGAGAACATGGAAGCTTTGATTAATGAGTATCTTTGTGGTGCAACAGGATATTGTGAGAGACACGGAACCTTCTATTTAAAGAAGAACAAAAGGCCAATGGACACCTTGGAATAATCTAAAAGTTGAAGAATTTCATTTACAAAGGTCACACCGCTGTAATTTCTGCTCAGACCTCCAGCTCCAGAGAGAAATGGGGCCATTTTACAAGCTAAACTCCAGGTCTTTGAAATATTAAGTACCAGCAGAATAATGAGGTCTACTTTACTTACTTCAACTAATATCTTTAATTAATTGTGGCATAATTACAGGTGCTTATGATGTCATATTTTAGCTTCAGGGTTTTGTAAAATGAATAAAAAGTTCCAAGAAAAAGAGTTAATGAAAGCTATGTTACTGGAAGGAAAAACTGATATAGGGTTAGGTGAACATGAGCAGAGTCAACACCAAGTGTTTTCATGTTGAAAGAATAAAAGATAAAAGAGTGTGCCACTCTGGATTTTGATGTGACACACACCAAAATTCAGCATTGCTCGATATGAAACCATTTGGATATTCATGTAGCCGCCTTAGAAGTTAAGACTCCCACATAGCCGGGCATATTTCACTGCACGGTGGTACATGTGGACTTGAAACAAACTCAGACATCTGTTGAACTCGTCTGTTCAAACTGTTTTGAATGAGACACTGAGTAGAGTAAACATTAACAGCCATCTTGTTTGGCTTGGCATGGTTGCTTTTGGCAGGCGCAAGTTACGGTAAGCTTCATAGCATCGAACTGGCACATTAACTACGTCACTGCCAAATGTTAGCACCTCCAGCAAGCGATAGTCAGTTGAAAGTTGTCAACCAGTCACAAGGACCCGCAGTGTGACTGCCACTCTGTGTTGCCCTGACAAGTTTGTGGTGGCTGCCCTGGTGGAGAAGAAATGGGGCTAAGTGTCAAACCAGCTCAGTGAACTTGCTAGCATTCATTCAGATAGTGGGAAATGAGAGCAATTGTCACAAGAAATGTTGACAAACGGGACCTTTGACATAAAATCTAAACTTTAGATTTTATGTTTAAAATCTAAAGTCTACAGACTGTCAACGCGGCTTAGAGAATAAAAAAAGTACGTCTGAGTATTTTTGAGCCTTAAGTAATTTTTTGATCCTTTAGTCCTCCATACCTGTCCATGAAGGAAAGCTTTCCTGAATACTGAAAAAAATTGGTGCCGATTTTTTAAAAAGATTATTAATTAATGTGGTCGTTAGGGATATAATGAGATCTCAGTGCATGTTAAAGCACAACATGGTGGAGTCCAGTCTACTCACAATGCAGTGTTTACGGATTTTTCTGTGGAACTTGACTCTAAATTATTCACATATAATCTTCAGATTTTTTTATTTTTATTTTTTTTTTAGAACATACATAAAATATCTGACAGAAAGCACAACTTGGAAAGTTACTAATAATTGGTGCAATGCTACTTGACATGCTATTGACTGACTTTTGCAGAGTAGCCAATCCAGGAATGTCTTTCATTTTCCTTGAAACTAATTAGCTGAACCCCCAAGAACAGAAATAAGGAAGCCTAGCTTCTGTTATAGTGCCAAGACGGTTTCCACCGGGCATAGTAATGTCTATTTACTGTTGAATTAATTGAAATGGGCAATTATGAGCAACTTTAGTACTCAAGGATTTTAGCTATTCTCAGATAGCTGTAGTCCTGTGGTGTACATTGTAATACTTCTCAATGTAAAGCACACAAAGCATTATTCATTTCCTGTTTTCCTGTGACAGCCAGCGAAGTTATTGGACGCCATCATTATGGGGCCCAGATATGAGGGCGAGCTTGAAAGCCTGTTTTATGGGTGTTTGTGACTCTCATTTTGAGGTAAGACAGGAAGTAGTTACTGAGTCGCACTGCAGTGTTTGTGGATTCGGTTTATAAGGAGCTCTCAGCAGGCTGGCTGCCAGAACAATCGAAGAAGCGTCAACCACCTTTGAGTCGTTTTATGTGGCAGCATTCTGGACACTGCAGAATAAAGAGAGAGCGACAGACACATGTTTTTGGGGGAGGAAGAAGTCTTAACAAGAAAAAAGAAAGCTTAAAACAACACCAACTAACACCATATTTTTCGACTTGTGATGAGGCGTGTGAGAGCGACAACTCTGCTGTGATCTGCAAAAGTTGCGATCAAACAAACTGTTGTCATACATGCCAGAGTACTGTTGATGATGCAGAGGCAGCATCCCTCATGTTTCCATTTTCCTCTCTCAGCAACATGTCCTCCTCTGACAGTCAATGATGCAGCGGCGCCGTCTTTCCACCTGAGCCGTCACACTTCAGATTCTGACAAACGCGGCTTTATTGTCCTTGTTTTCTATGTGCTGCTGTGATGTAGTGGACAACATAGTAGAGTGGTTCTTCCTCTCTGAGCCTTTAATGAAGTGACCAGCTGAGAACCGTAAACAGCGTTGCTCTTGTTGTCCGTTCTGGTCAACAAAGTGACTTTCAGACGCACCACACAGTAAATCAAACGCAGCTCATGACATGTTTCACAACCCCGATGCTTGACAAGTATTTGTACTTCCTGCTGAATTTGCAGCCATCAAGGCTCTGCCATGTAATGCAGTGTGGCAACTCTCAGAAAGTCTCCAGTCAGACATTCAAATCCCTAACAAGAGGAATTCACCACGTTGTTCTTTAGTATTCTAGCTGCTCTCTACTCAAATCTAAGACAATTCTTAATTAGGAACAAGGTGTGTTGATTAACCTCTGGATGTTCAGTCCAATCTGCTAGACGAACCTCTAATCTAAGTAACATTATTCTTTTTTTGTTTTGTATTTTACACAAATGGGAGAGAAGAAATTATACCAACTATGATGTAATTAACATGCTTTAGAAAAGCCAGGAGTATCACAAAACAGGGCTGGTCTTTGAGAAGCTTTCAGAATTATGAAGGTATTTAAATAACTATACATCTCCATTTTAGCACCTTGACCCTTTCTTGGAAGAGTCAACCCCCCCTTTATTTTTTGTTTCTCATAGAAAACACAAGAATAGTTCTTATTCTTGCGTTAAGAACTATTCTTAACACAAGAATAGTGTTAGTTGGAGAGACCCCCCACTCCCCAACTAAATAAAAGTTGATGTAAAGGAATATGATCTTTTCAAATGTGTATTTTTTCCACTTTATTCTATTTTATTCAATTTGCATAAAAGTATAAAAGTGAATGAAACTAAAAATATAACAACTTTTGTGTTTTTATTATGAGATATAATTACTCTCATTTATACTTAATATTATAAAAAAAAAACCCTGTCAAGACAAGTTGATTTAGAAAGTTTAACCTGCGCTTAAAAAAACAAAACAAAAAAAAAAACAAGATGGGATACAATTAATTATAAAAGTTTTTATTTAGCTCATTAAACTAAATTCATCAGTTTACATGTCGTCCTCACAGTGTACTCTACTGTATTTAAATTGTCTCCCCTAAGTGCACAAAGACACCCAATGTAAAACTAAAAGACAGATGGGATGTGACAGTTAGCTTCGCGTGCCGCCCAGGTGGGGGTGACCTTTTAAGACGACTGGCAACGCAGTGAATGAGCGTCAGACAGAGAAAGGAGGAGGGGGTGGGGGAGTATGAAAAGAGCGAAGAGAAAGGAAGAATAGAGGGAGACCCCCACTGAGGGCGGCGAAGGCTGTGAGGAATTTGCTCTTTTGAACAGTTAAAGCGTGATTCTCTGAAAATACCACAGGATGCTAAAGTGCTGGTCCTCACAGCCAATTTAGCGCCACAAAGAGATTTAGCTTCATTCCTCTGCCTCCCACTTCCAGAGCGGACGTATTCAGGTCACTTTTACTCTCTCTT
Source organism: Poecilia mexicana (assembly GCF_051168715.1). Lineage (NCBI taxonomy): Eukaryota > Metazoa > Chordata > Actinopteri > Cyprinodontiformes > Poeciliidae > Poecilia > Poecilia mexicana. The sequence continues at coordinate 1,618,431 of NW_028263389.1, forward strand.
CGTTCACAACGCGGCTTGTGGTGCTGGGCGGAGACAGGAACGTCGGTGTTCTTTTAAATGTGGCATGAAAACGCTCAAACAATCAAATGAAGGAGGATCTTAGAAATGAAACCATAGGCAGCATTCACTTGTTTAACTAATGTATGATATTCATTATCTGCAAGGAAAACTTACACTGGTTACTTGGTAGCAGCAGAAGCAAGATTTAGTGAGTTATTTGAAAATTATTTTCTTACTTTCAAAATCAAGATAAACATCTTGGAGAATAAGAGAAGAGGAGTTGGGACATCTAAATATAGAAATCAGACTGCAGTGGACTCATGATAACAAGAAACTGAAATACCTTTCTCTCCTTTTTTTAAATAAACATTTAGATTTTGACAAGGTTAGCCAGCAGCTTGTTACAGTCTGATTAACTTCTGCACCTGGCTTTCTCCTTTTCCTCACTGGGGTGAATTACTTCGTCCTCTAATTAGACTAGAATAAGTAAATTAACGTCTTTATATTGTGCATTCTGCTTTAGTTTTTGTTGTTTTTTCCGCTATCAGAGCCTGACCTGGCCACCAAGCATATCACTTTGGCCTGAATTTCGGGTCGGGTTACAGATCTAAACTCTACTTGTGGGAAAGACGTTGTTCCAGAATGTCCTGGTGTGTCCCGGTGCATTAAGGGGGAATTCGTTCGACAACTCTAACATTAAAGCCAAGTGTCCTCTGTGTATTATCATGGTATATAACATGTAACATGCTAACTGAAGCCTGTAGAATCTGAGCTGTAGCTCTTGGTGAATTTGGAGTTTCTCTCTAACCTTAAGGGGACGCCCACCAGACCCCCAGCTCTCCTAAACATGTTCCACTGGTTAATAATCTTCTTTCCCAGCAAAATGACAGACTACAAATTGTTTTGAAATGGCCTTTACAGCATAACAGTTGCTACTTTAATGTCATTCCTAACTTGGCACTGTGCTAACACACACCTGTATTCTCCAGAGCAGCAGACCCTGCTTTCATAGCGGTGGCCACACTAATGACTATCAGTAAATCAACTGCCTTTAATTAGAAGCACTCTATTATTTCTATGACTATGGTGCGCAGCAGTTGTGTTTACGCAGTGGGGCATTACAGCATTATGTTATATAATCTGACACTAGGTTTTACAAAGTTGCAGGCTGTTATAGAAAACTGAAAAACTGAGTAATCCTTTGAGAGGAGGAGCTACATATGGTGTGCTTTTTGCTTCTATCTTTATGTTTGTGAAATATTTCTCTGAATAAGCACTTACAGGCCCAGTATGCACTTAGAGGAAGCTCTCAGAGCTGAAACGGCTGAGTTAGGCCAAAACTTTATTGAACTGTCTCTGTTAGTCAAGAATACAGCAGGAGCTCCAGCAGACGCCATAACAAACATGACTCCAGAACTTCATGCTGAGCTGCAGAAGTGCAGGCTCAGCAGTTTCTGGTGGATTCTACGTTGCCTCTGCACAATGAGTCTATCTGTGACGTCTAGCAAAACGTGTCAACATCAATTCATGGGAGCTTCTTTCGACATAAGCACCGAAAAAGTGTTAAGAAAAGTGACATGGAGAACAGAGCGGCTTAAATCCCCGCACTGAGCTGGGCCGTGTGCAGCGGATGTAACCGTAGCAGTGAGAAGGAAGGCCTGACGCCTCCTATAAACCGGGGCTGTCACTGCCGTGACACCGGCTCTCGGATTATATTCACACACCGTTTTACATTTTAACCTACATTTGTCTGAGTGCTTCGCCTAAACCCAAACATAGACTCAGCTCAGAAGCACTTTGTTAAGGTGTCAGGATGCCAGGACTCTGATGAAGCTACAAAAGGTGCTGCAGCGCCGCAGGAGAAACTGATTTCATCTAAACCGCAATAAGGCTGTGCTCTCTGTGTTTCTCACTTTTTTTTTTATTCGATTCTCGCTTTTTTTTTTCTTGGTGCAGTGTTGCTTGGTTTATTGTGACACTGCAGTAAAGGATGACAGATGACCAGATGGAAAGTGTAAACGTACACCATGAGAAACAGCCAGGAAGTCGCAGCGATGCTTTAAAGCTGGACGGGTTGCAGGAGAAGACAGATATAAAACCTCAACTTCCAGTCTGTGACCGGCTTCTTCCAGCTGGCGGCCATCTTTAATTTCATAGATTTATTGTTACAGTTTAATGGCAAACTCCTCAATGATCCATTCTCTTCATCTTCATAAAGAGCATTCTGGTTAGATGATGTTGTAGGGAAGCACGTAAATAATGGAGTGTTATTCTGCTTATAGCTGATGTAAAAATACATTAACGGTTAGCGTCTAACACCAAGGGATTTACCAGAGATCTCCCTGCTCTGCCTCTGTGGTGAACAGTCCAATAAGATGTTTGCTTCCCATGAGGTAAGCAGAAACATCTCCACTCAGACAGTCATGGTCCACTGATTTCATCCTGACCAATTCTACATGAGGACAAGAAAAAAATGAACTGGTTTTCACAGCTGGTTCCAAAACGATTTAAATGGAACATCAAGTACAAACACATTAAAATGATTCGAATTTTCCCCAATGTTGGCTAAGTTGAATTTGTTCTACAAATGATTTTACAGTTGAATATAAAGTGTTTTCCAGTCACTTGGTGCCATTTTACAGCAGAATCATGTTACTATATCACCACTGAATAATTAAAACAGACCAGTGGCCAGGCATGACGCTCTCTTTGGATTCAGTTTTTGGAAAACAAGTCAGTCTGAGCAGGTAGGTTGACAATAATCCCCCTGACACCGTCTAATCTCCCAGGATGCACTGCAGGAGCGTGTTGAAGGACATAGTTGGCAGCACACACACATACTGGGGTGTTAAAGTGTTGCATTAAAGCTGCGAAGAGCTTCTGGGATCACTAGGATACATAGATTAGCTTTTGCTAAACTAGCTAAATAGAGGATAGTCCTTCACACACCCACGCACACACACACTGGTGATGTTGTGTGCTAAGCAGTTCTCCAACCTGAATAAAATGCAGCAGGAGCTCATTTTTCACCATGGCACACCAAAGTGGGGAAACCTGGTTTTCACACTTGTTTTGGTGTGTGTGCGCGTGTGCGTGGGTGTGTGTGTATTTGTCAATGGGGCTACAGCTGTTACCTTCACACACAAGTGTGTGTGTGATGTGCGCATTCATTCATCTGCTAATACAGAGATGAACCAGAAAACACAAGTGTGTATATGTGCCTTACTGGCAAAGACAGAAGAAGACACACACACACACACACAAACATGCACACACTTCTGCTTCTATATAAAGAAAGAAAAAAACACTTCTGGGAGGGAATTGTAGGGAACTGTGTTTTTAACCACAAAACAGATTAAAATATGTTGGAATATTTTTCACAGATCTGAAGGCTAAAAAAGAAATGCTAAGTTTGCCTTCCAATAAAAACTGGGAGACGTCCAGAAGCTAAAAAACACTCAGCTTTCTGTGTCACACGGCAACATAACAGCCAATCACTCCTCACCGAGGAATCAATTAAAACTAACAAGCGAGTAAATTGCAGAACTAGCTTAATGCCTGTGTTAGGACGAGGTGGGCCAGGTAGACACAGCCTGCGCTCAGGATCTCCGACTGGCAAAGTGAGGAAAATTGATCGTCTTGTTCCGGTGTCATGTTCAGCTGGGAAACCAATTAGCGCCTGTCTCTACAGTAGCTGTTGTCCACACGGCAAAGCGCCGCGTTCATCTGCTTGCTGGCACGCTGTCCTGTTGGTATTTACCGTGGTGTTTGCGCAGGGCTCAGGGTCAGAACGGAGGTCATGGATAATGACTGGGTTTAAATGGCAGTCTGATTTATTCCCCTTGTGGTCGGTAAGCAGGTGACATTGCCAAGCTCTCTGGAGAGGTTTTGTAGTCTCAAGTGAAGGAGTTGTCCCGATGTAGTGGTGGTGTAGCATGCTGACGTGTCTGTAGGGCCCTTTAGGTGGATGTGGTCTTTGTGTGACAGATATCGATTTCCTTTGGGGTGTTTTTAGCGTTGACCTTAGGGATGATATAAAAAGCTCACATCTGCAGTTGTAACAGAAACATATTTTCACGTGTCCTAGATTTGAGTAACAGTGAAATACCATGTCCAACTGCTAAGTGCATGTTTCTTCTGGGAGTACAAATGTTGAGGTGGAAAAATGATATGAAGTTGAGGTTTAAAACCAGCACCTTGTTTTACGCTTTGCTTTATCCAGAGGGTCTGGAGAGAAACCATTTCTTGCCTTAGGCGTGACGTAAGTTTGAAAAGATTGGATCTGATTTTACCAAATTGCCAACATTTGGATGTGACATATGCAATGCATGTAGGAAGCCGTGCTATGAAGCTTACCAGAAATTGTGACCATCCCAAGCTGAACAACATCTTTACCAGCAGTCAAATGTCTTAAAAATACCTTTTACTCCGACTTTAATTACTTTAATTCACTCACTTCCTCCGCTGCCATTGCTAAACCCCAACCATAGGCAGACTGAAATTCTATAACAGTGCAGAAGATTTTCCAGGATGAAACAGATCCTGAGAAATCCAAGCTCAATAGGACAAATCACAGAGATGAGAATTGGAATGCCGTGAGAAGGTGATGGCAAGACTAGCTCTTCTGACAAACGAGACCCAACAGGATGTATGTTGTGATTTGTACCCGTAGAGGAATCAAGCCTTAACAAAAATACTCTACATTGAACACAGTTTGGGATTTGTAAAGCTTGGCATCTATTTGTGGAAAAAAAGAAAAAAAACATTGTCACTTGTTCTCAGTAGCCTAACACTGAGTGTCATCTCAGGACCTATAAGGTCAGAACCTGAATCACGCTGATTTAACCTGAACGGTATATCTGATGAGTTACCTCTGAGCTGTGGGTTCAACGGAGCTAAAACTGCTTCCGTGTCTTATAAGCTGTTGTGGAGCTGACACTCAGTAATACTGCCCAGTCCAAAATAAGCAGGAGCAGCCTCCAGCTGCACTGTAAGACATGAATAACACGAGCTGCCTGTGTTTGTCAGAGATAGAGCACCTTAGTGGCTCCATTGGTTCACTCCAGCGCCTCCTGTTATGAGCCCATTCCTCCGCCGCCCGGCCCCCGCCTGCTCCTTGATGGATCGGCCCGGGGTGGGTCCCTAGCTGCCTCACTAGCTCGGGACTAGATGCTATCCTCACACACTGGTCTACCAGCAGATTTAATTATAGCAGGCATTAACGCTGAATGAAAAAATCCTGGACCGTCCCCCTTGTGTCACAACGTGGCTCATGGGTTCTGACAAAAGTGGCAAACCATCCAGGAACAGCAATCTCTGTGTTTTTGCTAGAACTACAGTGAATCCCATCTATTTGCAGTTCAATAGTCGCCTTTTTGTGGAATGTGATTCTAATTTCCTTTTTCTAGTGCATACTTCAAATGTAAAAGAAAATGCAGCTTGATATGCTATTGGCTGGCTGGTTTCCACTCCCTTCATTTTCCTCAGTGCTGATTGGTTTTAACCCAACAGTGGAGCTACAAAAACACTGCATATGTTAACTTCTGTCGTAGGGCTAAAACAATTTCCACTGTGTGGATTAATGCAAATTGGATAGGGATACACGACATATCGGTGCTAATATCGGTATCGGCTTATAGTAATTTTTTAACATATTGGTATCAGTCCAATAAATAAAACTGGGCTGATACTAATAACAGATATTTCTCTCCTTTTGTCATGGGACTGAGAGTGAAGAAGATTGGTCATGTGGCAGTGATAGTAATGCAGCACAGCATTATGGGCAGTTCAACTGAAAATGAGAAGTGGTGGTAAATTCAACAGTAGGCCATTTTTTCAAAGGTGTCAAAACAGTAACAAAATATATAGAATATTCATAAATATCGGTTATCAGACAAAAAAAGCAATGTCAGATATCAATATTGGCCCAAATTTTCACATCAGTACATCCTTAATATTAGAGTATGTTTGGTATTTGGAATATTAAATTAGGCAGTTATAAGAATTTCTAGAGGAGGACTCGAGTAATCACAGATTTTAGCTATTTGTGGGCAGCGAATTCTGGGGGTCCACTGTACACTCATAAAGATGAGATGTTTTTTTGGTTGCATAAATGCAATATTTAAAAAAACGGAATGTGTCACAAGGAAATCGAAAAAAAAAAAACTGATCTTGGATTACCTTGCAGTCAGTTGACAACAGTTACCATCAGCTGATTCAGATCTCCATTCTGTTACCAGTTACCATACTCGCTTCTGTTTATCTGAGAACCAAACTGAGGAGAGTGTTTTCTTGTCAGGCAGCTAATTGGCCTGTCAACACAAATAGGCTTTTACATCATACCCAGCCACGGCCACAGAGACCAAAAAGCAACTGGGTCAGACTTGTACAGGGTAAGGGACAGGCCAATCAATGGCTGCTTATTGTCCAGACCTTCAGCCCTCTTCTTATTCAATTACCTGTTATGATGAGGAAAGGCAGGGAGGCAGGTGGGCCATGCCCACAACACTGTGATTAATGGGGCCAAGACCAAGGAAATGGGTCACACAAGCACAGAGGAAAGGGGGGAGGGTGGAAGAGGAGGAAAAAAAAGAGATAATGTACAGACAGGGGGGTCAAAAGAGAAGGGAAGAGCAAAGGAGAGAAAAGAAGGCGTGAAATGAAGATGGAACAGAAGGAAATTAGCTGCAACGTATTGAGGCTGCAGAAGCTGCGTTTCCATTACAAACGTTGTCTGCTAATGTCGAGGAAACACTTTTCGCAATTACTGTGTTTCCATTACAAAAACAAAGGAATTAAAATCACATGCAAAAAGTGAAAATGTTTGTTTGTGTGAACCAACACACCATGCCATCATCCTCCTACTGCTTTCTGTCATCATTTTTGTAAGTTGTAACATCTGGTTGTCATTCATATTGTGTGAAGCCAATACATTTTTACATTACCGTTTTACAAACTACACCAATTTTCATATGCCTTTAAAAAAAAAAAAAAAAAAACTTAATCTAGCGCAAAAACTGTTTATAAACATAACTTGAGTTCTTTTCAAAACTGGCGTGTTTCCATTAAGTGAATTCCTATTTGTGGAATATTATGGTGAGTGGACAGGCGTCTATAGACACACACAAAAAAATTCTAAAAAGTTCTACAGTAGCTTGTTAGAGTCATGTTTTTTATATGCATGGTACAACAGCAAAGATGGAAAAAAATTAAACACTAGGTTTCGTTACAGGCACAGTCAAACTGATTTGGAGGAGACTGGTGTAATTGATACATCATTTACTAGAGGTTATGTAAAAATTGACCCAAAAATCAGCTGGTTAGTCAAAGTTAGCTGTTTTCAGGAATCTGAGGACAGATAGTGATGTGAGAAACGATGCAGAAGAAGCTACTTTCTACAGCATATGTGGTTCAATCAGTCACAAAAGCAATCAGAGCTGAAACCATTATTTGATTCATCGTGAGTAACTGATTAATTGAAATAATCGTCAACTAATTTAGTAATCAATTCATCGTTCATTACAATATACAGACTTAAAAAAAAGACTATCTTTCTTTGCACATTTTAACTGATTCTGATACTATAAAATAAGTTGAAGTGGTTAAATTAAAAATCTGCATGAACGCCCGTTTTTAAAATCTGATTAATAGTCTGAAGAATCAGGAGAATAATCGTCCAAATAATCGACGACGATAAAAATAATGAGTTCTGGTTCAGCATTGCATGGATGGATGCAGGAAGATTCTTGCATTTGTTATGTTTTTATGTTGAGCTGTCATCCTCGGTCTTTGAGAACATTCTCGCTGCTTCGCTCTTCATCCTGTCTTCCTCGCCCTTCTCTGCCTGTCTGTGTCGTCCTCTCCAGGATGCTCCCTCTGACCCTCGTATCCCGCTTCCGCGGCGATGCCACCTGCCTCTCAGTCTGCCGTCGATCATATCTGCGTGTGTGTGTGTGAGTGATGAAGTCAGAGGCAGGCTGCCAGTGGAGGTGAGGAGCTTTCAGTCAGACTGCAAACAGATTTCCTGCCTTGGTGTGAATTACAGCCGGACGCATTCTGTTAGCCAGTCCCTGCTGAGTGGAACTGTGCAAAAACAAAACAAAAAAACCCCAAAACACACACACAAAAAAAGCAAACATCGCGTGATGTGGCCGTTAATGAATAAATGTCCTAGAGTTGGTTTAAGGACACAGCAGATTTTACTTGAAATCATCTCTGGTTTTATAGAGCATTACAAATACCCAAATCGATGCCTCTTAATGTTGCAGGAACGGGCCGGCTTCCAGCAGCAGGAGCAACAGATAGATCCGTCTGAAATGGATTATCTGCCTGGGAATGAGTGCGTTTGTTCAACAGGTACAACATTTTCAAAGTCATGTTGGTTCTCAAAACTAGAACGGGTCGCTTCTTACAAGAGAAAGAAGCCACCATACACCTGGATGTTAGACGTCTAAAAATGTCTGAGAGCACCGAGACCCAACCTGGAGGTTCTCACGAATCCAGAGCCGGTTGAAGAAATGACACAAAGATCAAATTATGCAGTGCAATTTAATAAATGATGTAGAATTAGGTGGAAATATCCCTTTCACCTCATTTGGGATGTCGATACTGTCTGTCTGAGCAAGATGGAGAATCAAACTCTCCATCGATTTCCCATTGCGAGATGATGAGCAGATCCAAATGGTACAGTACGGGTCTTTAGAAGTTATCAGAACACAAAGAGACGACTCTGCTTATCTGGACTAACAGATTTCATATTCAACCTCATATTTGTGAGAGGACATTTCTGGAAATTAACGGAAATGCCCTGCAATAAAAATATGTATCGAAAGCATCAATGTTTTTCTTAGCAAACATTTTTGTAATATTTCTATTAACATGAAATGTGCACCAGGTGTCGTTAGTAACCAGAGTAATCCACACAAAGAAATCAAAGATTATTAGCCTGTAGATTAAATGACGCGTAACGAATGGGATGTTTCAGGAAACACTGGACAAATAGAGAGAAGGGTGTGTTAAAGACCAGAAACCAGCTGCATTTGGTCAGCGTTGGAAAGCTGTTTCCATGTGCAGATCAGTATCAGCTGGGTCAATATGAACTGAAGGTTTCACTGCACCAAAGTACTGAACAGTGGTAAAAGCAATGGTAGCTTCAGAACAAACACTCACTGTGTCAAAACCTTCTGATGACAAATAGTTACTGTTGTATTTCTAGACTTCTGAATATTCCAGTGAATGTTACTAAAGTGACAAAACCACTGATGCTTTGAAGGGTTTCTGACAGGAGAGTCAAAAAATAATCAAGCTGTTAAAAAGAAAACATGGGAATGTTGATGAGATCTTATGAGAATCAACGGCCAGATGAGAAATACTTGAGTGAAGAGATGCACTGATCTGATATTAATACCTGTAATGGTTCCAATATTGAAAAAACTCCAGAACGGGTATCAGTGGCAATGTGCCCGATCTATAAGGACGGATCTATTCAGTCTAATTCTATGCTTAAAGCTCTGAGCGACGTCATGCTTTATTATTTATTTTACATAAGGTAGTTAAGCTATTAGTTTTGTCCATTTCAGTATTAATTATTTTATGTGTTTGTGTTGTTTTTACATGTTTAGCAAAGCCTGTGTGAAGGTATTGGAGTATTTAAGTGCTGTACTGGTGCAGAGGTATCAAGTACATTTGTATTACAATAACTGTATGTCTGTGTTTAAAAATAAAACCAACTAAATGTCAACAAAGCACTGTGTTCCTGTGTCAGATCGGAATCAGCCAATACTAAACCTCAGATATCTGCATCAGTATCGGAAGTGAAAAAAGTGGATCGGTGCATGCCTGATTATTTATTTTACCCACCATATGTGAAAGAATATGAAGGAACAACATAGGCTAATTATATAAAGCTGCACACATTTGTGGCATAAAGACAGTGACAACATGACTGTGCTTCTTTGTGGGTCACTGAGCCTCATGGAGGAAGCACTCAATCAATTTGAGGTATTGAGGTTTTGAGGCAGAGCCACTGAAAAGGGCAGCCAATTCACAGTCGTGCTGTTTGACTGTGTTCCTACATTCCAGCCCGATTCCAGATCATTTCCCTCAGATACAGCTACCTGTAGTCCACAGTGTAGTTGCTATTATGACACTAAAACAGTAGAAAAACTCCATGGTGATCAGAAAACCTAAATCATTATAGAAATGGCTCACTGGAATCCTTGAGCAGGTAGTAAGAACTGGAATATAAAATACAAAAAGGAAACTTCAGGATCAGAGGATAGGTAAAACTGAAAAAAAACAAAACAACAACTAATAATGCATGTGTGTAATAATGCAACCATTTAAGTAGGCAAGACAATAAACAATAATGAGAGAAGAGTTTAGCATTTCATCTCTAATACACATATTACAATTTTTACGCTTGTTTAGTTCCAATATACTTCTACAGCTAAAACAGCATTTAGAACTTTCAATTTTTCAGTTTTTTACTGATAAAATAAAGGTTTCAAAACTTCATCACTCTTTTAATAAATATCTGTTCAGTGTAGATTTGGTTAATGTTGTAGATTTTGAAGTGGAAATCATAAAATGCAATCTACACCTTTAAAAAAACAGAGAACATCCTTCTTATTTAGCACCAACAAGAAGCTAGCTTTAGCATCCTAAGTAGCTAAAAGTTAACCATGGCTAACCCAAAACAGTTGTTTCAGGTTCTGCATCAAGAACGAACAAATCAAATGTGCTATACCACACGAATGGAGGCTTTTTCAGTGTTTTTATTTCAGCATTTTGTCAGCTGGCTAAAAAAAAAAAAGAAAAAAAAAAACATACTGGTTGACTGTCAAAGCAACAGGACAACTCAAAAGCTAGAAGGTAGCTACGAGCTAGCAAGAAGCCAGGAGACTTACTTTTGAAATAAGTCTTTTCTCACTTCAACATGAGTTTCAAAGATACTGATATGGAAGAATAACACTCCCAGTATTTTTTTTTATTTAGATAATATTCTTTTTGTCATCTGATAACACCATGAGCTAGAAAAGGTAAAAATAACTGATAAAGACTACACCGGTGGTTTTGTGAGAAAAAACTTAGAACACATAGAGCTTAAGGCTAAATTCCCAAGTTGTGCCAAGTATTGAAAATCATTCAAATATCACAAACAAGACAGGTCTTCAGGTTATCTAATTGCTGATAAAATTCCACAGCAGGAGGTTTGGTGTTGTGATTGTGGTGAAACACGCTCTGACATGGCTGCACTGAAAATATACCACGACTTAAAAGCTGCTTAATCAGCCGTTTCTGTGCCCATCTGAGATGGCCTGGATCCTGGTTTACATCATGTCCACAGATGCAGATCATACAGTATGTTTTGGATCTTCTGACGAGCAGATAAAAGGAAAATGTGGGAGCATGTGGAGGGGATAGAGGTCACGAAAGCTCACTGCAGCACATGGGAGAAACAGATTGAGCTTTGTTGTTCAATCATGAAGAAGAGCGGCTAGTAGTTACTTTATACTAATGCTAATACAAGAAAATGTGACTTCAAAGTTAAATTTCTTCTACTGATGCCTATTGGTACAGGCTGCATTAGAAGAAATTTAATTTCATAATTTAAGGCCTTGAAATTAGAACTTTGTCCCTTTAAAAACTCCTGCTCTTTCTGAATATCAGTCTTCAGGAAGTCATCATATTATCATTCATCTATTAACACACACTGGTTTTATCAACATTTCACTGAGAAGTAGCTCTTATAATGAGCTCAGCTGATGAGCAGTTCCACCAGGTGTTTGCTAATTGCTGCTGGCTAATTTGAAGGAGCTGAGTGAGGGAGAGCGGAGTTGGAAGATTGGAAACTGCAGCTCATAGGAGGAGCTTTGTCCTTGAAGGCGGGGCTAGGTCCACACAGGTGTTTTGTACAGCTGAGTGGTCGCCATGGAGATTGAAGGATTTCTCAAACATGCATGAAATAATCAAGGCAACACTCCAGGTATGTTCTTGATGAGGGAATATCAATATAACACGATTAACACGATTTCTTTGAACAAGCTAAATATATATATATATATATATATATATATATATATATATATATATATATATATATATATATATATATATATATATATATTAAATAACCCTGCCCTTTTAAACTCAGTGTGTCTCCCTTTTTTGTCGTAACAATACACACATTCACACACTGTTTTTGGGTGGCCACAGTTACCCTGGGAGTGGAGAAGTGACACAACGGCAGAGTAACAGGGACGGACGGAGGGGGGTTCGAACCAGTTACAGGACGAACAAAGTGCTAATCCTTCTCCAGACAAACCGCCATGACCCTCTCAGCAGCCCTCTGAGGGCAGCTTCCCATAATAGTAACCTGCCACTGCTAAATACTGCTCTCCTTTATATCCAGAACCACTCAGGAACTTCCACATGAAAGTTCACGAGCCAAAAGGCCTGAAGAATCCAGCGCCTCCGTCACAAAGCCAGAGCGCGCAGGTCACCTCCTGTCAGTGTGGGACAGGCAGCAGGCTGCTTTTAATGCTTCCCAATCCACACAGGGCTGAATAAAGCCTTCTCCTCCAGGTGGAACGCTCCTTATTGGGGTAACTACGGTACTCATTTCTGCTAATTTATGTCCTATTTATCAGCCACTGAAATGCCGAAGAACTTTGCCAGCGGTGGCGCTAAGAAAAAACGACTTTGGTGTCAGATTAGAGCCGGGCCCTGCTGGCGCATTGTAAGAAAAAAAAAAAAAAAAACATGTGGCACTGCTAAAAATACCTGCTTTTGAATCATTCACATCACATACCACTTAGAGAACTCATGCATACTCATGACCTTATGTAGATATTTATCATCAGATTTGGGCGAAGCGGGAAAACAATTCCTGAAATAATGCGGCATGGCGGCTCTCCTGCACCGTAATAAACTAATAAACATGAGAAGCGGCTGGAAGGGAGGATGACCCCCGACTGTTGGCTCGGGGACGCTTCAGTCAACTCACACTACATAGTTTAAAGTTTTCTGCAGCTTACTTGAATGCATAATTCAAGTGTTACTGAGTGAAGATTTTAATGGCACACACACTAAAGAATTGAACTACAGTAAGTGCTGCTAAGTTGAACAAAAGCATCAACAGTAATATTCTATGCAAAGATTAGAACTCTAACGGCTACCACAGTGCAATAAGGACATTGCAGAGAAAAGAAAAAAGGAATTGTAAATTTCCACCAAAAGTTTTCTAGAAAAACATGGAAATGTCTGAGTTTGAAAAGTCAGAAATTTGCTAGAAAAAAACTCAAAATACTGCATTTTAAATGTATAGCTAAGCCATTAAAAAGAAGTAAAAAAAAAAAACTCGAACAATATTTCCTTTTTTAATTGGGGAAAAGGTTTTGGCCTCTAAGTATTTCTGTCTGTGCTGACTTCGGGTGCAAACAGTTTCAACAGCTCTGCTTCAAGCTGTCCCTCTGATGGTGGAAACTTTTGGTCTGAGATTTGACTAGTAACTTTAATTATTTGGAGTTGATCAACCAAAATGACAATTTCATTTGTTTATTTTCTATTTCCTCCCCAGTTTGTATTGTATTTCAGTTATACTACCTGTCACATTACAGATGGAAAAAAAAACTATTTAAATTGATTTGATCATTTTAACATGGCAAACATCTGGCAGAGGTGTGTAGAGTTTTATGTTGACTGTACAGCTGATATTTATCGTCTCTTTTAAGCCATTAGCAGAGACGTCTTTTGATGCATGTGGTCCTTTAGCCTAATGAAATACATTCCATTATAATGCTGCAATGAATCAACAAGAGAAGATCAGCTCAATAAAATTGAGGCAATAAATCCTTACGATTCTTTTAATCCATATTCCGACTATGTGACAGATGTGAAGGGCTTCAGAAATGGAAAAATTCACAGACACTGTTTTTACGCTGTACCTGGTGAAAATGTCAGCGCATACTTCATCTCTGTCTTTGTTTTTTGCAGCATATTATACATTCTAAAAGATTGCCGAAATTAATGATAGTTCATAACGAGCAGATTTTGTGTTTATGCTTTCGACTTTACAGTCAGTGACAGAAATGCTGTATTTTGCCAACTGTGCAGCTTCAGTTTTAGTGCTGACAGTTTGGGTTGTTGTTGGATAATGGCAGAGTTACTGTATGCATATTATTTCATCGTTAAAAAGCTTCATCAGCTTAAAAAGTTGACTTTGTGATGAAAACCTATTGGCACAACTTTACTGGAGCACAATGCCATCGCCAACACAGCAGAAGCTGTAAAATCACTTCAAAAATCTATTGCTAGAAAACCAAGGCGGGTGACCAGGGAGTCGTGACCTTGACCTGTTAACCAGTGCAGAGCTAGCTCACCGTAAGCAGCAGGAAAAACACACAGAATATTGATTAGCCAAACAAAATGTGTTAGCTACTTCGAGTCCTGTTCTGTGCCAGCAGCATAGTTTACTGATGAAGACTTCAGGTTCTTACATTTGCTGCCAAATAGGAAACCAGTCTTTAAACCACAATGAGCTTCATCTTAAGCGTTTGGAAATATGTAACTTCAAAACTGACGAAAACGAGGTTACCAAGGTGATATAAGGACTATATGATTTGATTTGACATCAATTGACATCCAAAAAGAAATCAAACAAAATTTTTGAAGGGGGAGTATTATGTCTTCTCCAGGTATATGGTGTCATTTTACCTCATAATCAAGTAACTATAATACCTTCAGTTGTTATAAAAATGTTATTTAAATCAAATATGACTTAAAATAATTTTTATTTCCTGATTTAATGCCTTGAAATTGAGCCTCTGTCTCTTTAAAAACTCATACTCTTTCTGTAACTCTGTCTTCAGGAAGTCATCTCAACATGGCTCCTCATTAACACTTTTTTTTGTTTTACATTTTTACCAGAGTTGAACTGAGAAGTAGCTCATATAATACTGAACTCAGCAGATATCTAGGTGTACATTTACCTATTGTGAGTGCCTTAATTGAATGAAGAAAAAACAAAAAAAATACAGAGCGTTTAAGGTAAAGTAAGTCTTACAGTTTGTGAATAAGTTTTGTTTTTTGAATATTTATTCTCTGTGCCTTTTGGCACTGGAAGAATTTCAGTGTTCTAGCATAAATAAGTAGTTTAACAGTTTTTTTTATCCTGTGGAACAGTGCTGCCTGAATATTTGTAATAATTTTTTGTTGTATTTTTTTTTTTTAATTTAGGCTTACAATGTAAAGCTTTATCCAACTTCTGGTATTAGGCCTCTGATAGCATTCTGATCAGTTACTCAGTACTTGACTGAACTTTGAACAAGATAGTATTTTTTCTCTTCTTTGAGAATTTTTTGAGAATATTTTTTAACAGTTACTTTTTACTTTAACTTAAGTTAAAAAAAAAAATAATATGCTGAAGTAGTGCTACTCTTATTTGAGTACAATTTTTGGGTACTCTACCCCCTTCGGCTTGAACTGGGTCGGTCAAAGTTCGGTAAGGTAACGGTCGCTCTCACTGCACGTGCCTTCTGTGAATAAACAGTCACATTTAAAGGCAGCTGTTCCTCTCAGATTCCAGAAATTTCCTCCAAGCGGAGAGTCAGTCGGCACTTTGGAGCCAGACTGAGCGCGTGCAGCCTCAGTCACGAAGCCTCACATGCAGCAGGAGGAAAGCTAACTCCGTGTTCAGAGGAGGGTAAAGGGAACAGCGCCAGGAGTCACTCCAAAATTAGAAAAAATCTGCACGTGTTCCTGTCTCCCCCTCTCAAACGGTTTATGAAACACGTAAATTATTCAACCTTATTTGCGCCACAACATCATTTTAACAGTTCTGCTGAGGGATTGCTGCGGCGTCAGTGTGACGGTGCTGCCCTCTGCAGGGCGGAAGTGGTAATGCAGGAACATAATCATTGAAATATCTGAACTGATTTAAAAAAAAAAAAAAAAAAAGGACCAACGAGTACATCTCTAATGTGAAAATAAGCAGAAAACCGAGTGAGACAAAAATATCTCTGTGTTTGATTATAGATTCAGACATGCATGTGATTTATTTGGCAGGCTAATAAATTCTTCTGAATAAATATATATCTTCTTTAAAACTTCTTTATCGTTTTCCTCCATTCTTCCTATTAGCCTGCTATAAATAGAAGTCCATTTGGAGTCACAGCTGGTGCTGTTTCCTCCCATCTGCACTGTATAACAACTACAGTACACAGCATCAGTTAATGCACATTTATGCATACACACACGCACACACACTGAGGGCTATGCTTTAACCTTGCCAGCTGAACCTCATTCTATGTGGCACGACTGCATTCAGTGATCCACGATTAACTCCGGAGATACTAGAAAGCCCATGTCTGACTCAGATAAGACAGAAAAACTGATTATTTACGTCTGCCTTCAGTAATACCAGGTATACAGGGAGTCTTTGCTCCAGTGGCTTACTGATAAATGCTTCTAACAATCAAAGCTGCATGGAGACACTTAAGACAGTTTTTGTGACTTAATTTCTGAAAAATTAATAAAAAAATAAAAAATAAAAAAAACTTTGACAAAAGCACTTAAGGTCTCTTTTTCAAAGAATATCAATAAGTCACAAAGTTAGGATTGTAGAAGTTACTGGTTAGGCAAGAGTGACATGCTGGTTTTTTATTTTCTTACTTTATAGAAAAATTGGAAGTGGCTAATTAGTATCAACAGGTCAAAGTTTTTGAAAGACCAGAGATCAGAAAACTGTCACAAAACCCTCATCAGTGCACCTCTAACTGAAATCCCAATGTACTTACCAATGTACTTAAGGGTCTAATGCCTTAACAAAGACAAAGTGATAGAGTGAGTGAGATCATGAGGGTGATAAAATGTTCAACAGCAGAACAACTGCATAAAAAAGCAAGCCATTCTTCCTTCTTGTGTCCGACACTGACCACATCTCATAACTGGCCTTACGAGGCTTTTAGGTACCCAGTGTCAGATTTAATAAGCTGTGACAAAGTTGGAAAGGCCATAATCGTGATGAAGGTTTCTTTAAGGATAAAGTTTTCTGAACATGTGTAGAATTTCCAATAACAGTCAGCAGGAAGATGAAGTCACTGTAGGAAAAAAAACACATTTCTCCACACAATCCATCCATATAAGTGTCCTTTCTCTGTTACAGGACATTAAACCCAGTTTTCACCCCAGTTCTCAAACTGTTTTGATCAACAGTTTCAAAACTCTACATTAAAACGCTTCATACTTTAAGATGTTAATGCAGAACAATTATATTAACATTGAGTGGTTAGTTGAAATATGCATGTAAAAACCTTCATGAAGGTGTGCTGCAGGTTTGAGTTTTTATCACTACCAAGACAAAGGCATCATGTTAGTCATCTCATACTCCTGATTCTGTCATTCAAATCCACACAGGACAATGACTGGAAGAGAGATGGATTGCAGACAAATGAGAAATAAATCATCAAACATCTTCCTTGGACTTTTATCAGCTCTGGAAACGGAGCGAACCAGTTCTTTTGTTTTTACCGAACCAAAACACACCAAATTCTGCAGCACATGTCAATATTAAGGTTGTCAAAGTCAAGCTACCATAGCTGACCTACGTTCCTGTTGCATGCTTTTTTTTCAATTACAACTTTTTCCTCACAAGCAAAATGTGACACTTGGAAATTGTTATCTAGTTGTCATAATGTTGACAACTAGTAGTTCCACGAAAGTTTTTACAGATTTCCTCCTGTGCTCAGTCTAAGTAACTGTAGCCCTACTGAGATGCCTTTGATTATCTCATCAAGGGTCAAGCAATCACAATAATTTATACCAGTAGGTGAAACAAACAGTGTACTCTGTTTGCTCTGGTAGCAAGTGGATACAACTCATGGAAACACACAGACACATTTTCACCATACATGGAATGTGAAGTTTGCATCCAAATGCTCTAAAACTATTTGGTAACACTGCAGTGGTCAGTCCATATCAAAACGGCTGATTCAAACCGGCAGTGTGTCGTTGTGACGTCCTACCTGTGTGACCTTCTCGGTGACGTTGTGAGTCCTGTCAATGAGCTTGCAGGGGGCTATGATGTCCATCTCTCCAGAGGGCAGGGCGATGAGGGGGTCCGGTTTGAAATCCACAAAGTTGAGGGTGATTTGGGGGATTTTGGATATCGTACGGTACCGCATGAGGTCCGAGTCCGAAGTGGAGTTCAGTATGTTAGACTTGCTATTTACTGCCCCTGTAGAGAAGCACACCAGGTCAGAATTAAAGCTTCAGAAGAAATATCAAGCTCCTCTGGCTCCACCTAGTAGTCCTGTTGCCATTTGCAGAAATACAATCAATCAGAGTCAGGAGGAACGTCTTAGTAGTATCAATCACACTTGTGTACATGCTGCTCACACCCTTAATCAATCAATCAGCAGATAACGTTGTTCAACTTCAACATTCCTGCTGTCTGCAGCTGTGCTAATGGTGGAGAAACAGTTGGAGTTCTCAATGGTGGAGTTTTCGGCAGGCTCCACTGTAGGGGAGGAGCTGTGGATGACTGGCTACAGCAGAGAGCAAGTGGGAGGGGCCTGTAGGGTCTGCTTATTCAAATTTTCAGGTTAAGCCCTTTCTCAAAACTCATGACTCCAGACAGTAGGAAAGGGCAGTGCAACGTCGCACCACCGCTGTACTCACCAGTGCTGCTGCTGGCCGGTCGGACGCTGGCCCTCCGGTTCTTTCGGTCCCACTCGGGCCTCAGGGCCTCAATCTCGTCCACGGAGGAGGCGCGCCGCATGCTGTGGAAGCTTTCCCGCGAGCGGCTGTGCGTCAGGGTGCAATTGGAGCACGAGGCGTCCGGGTTAAGGCTGAGGCGGTGGCGGGCCACGACGCAGGGAGTCGACTGGTTGAGGGGCCCGACCAGGTGAGCTACCTGGGGAGGCAGCCTGGGGAGGGGAATGGGGGTCTCTGAACATAGGAGGGTGCTTTGGTCCTCCTGGCGATCCTCCGGCCACTTCTGTAGAACCGACCTAGAATCAACCAAACAAGATTAAACATCAGACCTTATGCTTGCAGAAAGTGTTCATAAAACATCTCTTCATGCCCCACATACGCGTTTCTACAGTAATCCTGAGGACTGTACCTGCTTCCACTGAGCTGCTGCTGGTGGTCTGGGGGTAAGAGAGGCAGGGGCAGGAACTCGCCCAGACCAAGAGACTCGGGACTGTGGTCCGGATGCAGCGGCAGGGGCGTGGCTGTGGGGATGTGGCCGGCCTCCGCGTCGTCCAGCGATGCCTTGCTGTTGGACAGGGAGCGGAGCTGGGGGAGACGCAGCTTGAAGCCTCGTGGGCGACCTGGGCAGAGGGAGGATAAAGCTGGCTGACGACCTGCTGCGTGGCAAGTGGATTTAAAACCAGAGGTGGAGTTCATGCAGGAGAGAGGGAGGATTGGAGATGGATCACATGTGGGACGGCGACATTGATGGGATTGCCGTTTCAGTCAGAAATAATCTGAAAGATTATTTGGTGGACTCATAATACAAGCTCTGTGTTGCAAGCCAATAAACATCAATACTTAGAATTCAGAAGTATACAAGTCTAAATCTAATGTCTGCTTCATGTTCATAAATTGTGCATCAACATGAGCAGAGATGATGAAGATCATAAGACTCTAACCTACTGAATGTTAAAATCAAGCCTCGGTTGAAGTGTTCCTGCACCAATGCGAACATATTCAGTGTTTGAGTGTGATGATACACCTGATAAGTCTCGTATGACATATTGAGATTAGATTCACAAAACTGGAGGTATTTGGTTTTGAAGGACTTTATTATGGGCTACCAAAAGCCTCTTCTCCATTGTCGTCTCACTCTAGGTGGTGAGACCTAGAATGAGACGACACTCTAGGTGTCGTCTCACCAAACTGCTCACAGTTTGGTGAAGCTGGTCAGCTTGTTCCACAGCTGAGGAGAACTTGTGCTGCATGTGGAAATGGAGATGAATCTGACCAGCTAATTTGCTGTAAACTATTGTTACATCAACTGTAAGTTAAAATGTTAATATCTCATTTTCCAATAGTTTTATAAATTTTGTGAATCATAAATCTCTGAAGAAGTGAGATTGTTTCTTTGAAAATATGAAAACTTATAGTTGTCTGCCAGAGCCAAGGAAAACATGGCTGTATGCTCAGGATTGAGATGAAATGTTAAGTAAGGAAAGTGAAGGGTCAACTTGTCTGACCAATCCAGAAGTCTGACAGCACTACGCCTGAAAAACGTCCTATAGCAGCAGCTATAAGAACGGCAAAAGGACACATTGTGAAAAGTAACGAGTGAATGGAAACCTTATAGAAAAAGACTGAAACTGTCTGAGGTTCCTGCTTTTTGTTCCTGGTCTAAAAGAACACAATGAGCACATGCATGAGAACGCTGACCTGTAACAAGCCAGGTGGGCAGGCGATGGTTCAGCTCCCGTTTGTGGTCCTTCAGTGCGTCTTCAGTCATGACCTCGAAGTTCAGGATGAACATGATCACCACACCATCCTCGTTCTTCACCGGCACCACGTCCACCATGCACAGCAAACACTGGCCTGCAGAGACAGTGCCAACACGCAGACCCATGGGGTTGGTCAACTCAATTTGACCTACCCTATGGTCAAATTGACTACGGGGTTGATTTATCAAGAAAAAATAACTTTTAGGTTATCTATGCATCTTAAATACCAACAAATTTGACCTGGAGAGACACAAATTGTCTGCTCACAATTAAAAAAATACACATATTTTAACACATTTTTTAAAAATTCTCACTATGACAGACAATCTGTGAAAAGATCAAGATCAAGCTCTTCTGCCAGTGCTAACTAAAATCAACCAATCACAGCTAGGAGGCAGGTCTTAGTGCTGTCAATCACTCTCTGGCATGCACTGCTCACAGTTTGGTGAAAGTTTTAACAAATATGTATATAATTTATATACTGCAGCTTTAAGAGTGAATCTGTGCCTCTTCCTCACAACACCAGGAGACAAGGCACAGTCTCCAATCTGCTGGGAACGCAAAAGCGGCTAGGTAAGCATGAAATTAAACTGAGGGTGAGAATAAGTGGCTGAGCTCAACACACAACACAAAAGAGCTTAATTGGAAGTCAAATGGTGGTTCTATCATTGTCTTATCTTTAAGATAAAAACCATGAAATCCTCACAATGCATATAAACAGACCAAACGATGATATAAAACTGAAAAAGTCACAACCAAGCAAAGTCAAAAGTGGGAAGATTTCAAATGGAATAACCGTCTCCAACTAATTCTCTCAAATTTCACCTGGATGTATTTTGAGTTTATGAAGAGAAAAGCATTTGTTGTGTTTTGGTCCAGTTCTTTACAGTCCCCCAGAACTCCATCAGAAAAAAAACAGAACTTGTATCTCACTGTAATCTTCATCCTTGTTTCTGTTATCTCCAAACATCCCATCCCCCCCGTACCCGTCCAGCCTCTTACCTGGACAGACAAATGCCACCACAGTAGTTATGGCAACGCTTCAAGCCAGTCCCGTGTGCCGTACCGGCCAACACGGAGTATATCTACGGCAACCCTGCTTTGCCCGCCGTCCTGCATGCCACGCATCTCACATCATCACCGCAGAGTGGGACGAAATCCGATTGGACAGGAGCTCTAATCCCGACACAGTGGGGGGAAAAATATGAAATGCTGGGAAAACTAGAGGATTAAACCATCTGGCCTCCATCAGCAGCAGTTGTGCATGTCTGTCCGCATGCATCCATGCTTTAATAAACGTGTGGGCATCGGACAAAGCTGAAGCCCATTCATCATCCTGGATCATGTTCATTCATGCCCAGTTTTTGCAGCTGTGAAAATGCATTTGCAGACTTATTTTAATCACTGGATGTGTTGCTGAGTCAGGCTGAGAGATGCAGACACCTGACTGAGGAACTTCCACACAGGCTGCTATTTGTTTCTTCATAAGAAGACATCAGCGCATCGGGCAGGCCAGTTCTGTGGCTGTTAAACTCCAACTTGTTGACTTTGTCCTATAAGTTTCAAACTCGACTTCTGTTTCATCTGTCTTCAGTGTACTGTTTATTTTTTGCTCATGATTCTTTGTAACTGTTCATCGCTGATTATTACAAAATTTTGATTACACACAAATATGATCAATGAGCTGGCAGTTATACAACACTGTGTAGAAATGTCTGGAAATGAGTAAAGCCACGCTGCTTCCTCCTTCATCCATCTGGAACGCTTTAAAAAACTAAGAAGAAAGTGTGAGATTAAGATACACTGACCTGTTTTACTGTAATATTCAATAAGGTAGAATATACATACTAATGACTCTGGATTAAAGTAAATTTTGAAAACACCATTTAAGGAGGTTTTAAACACTTTTCATTAAGAAAAGTGTTATTTTTAGTTATTAGTTATTTTTTTATTGATCGCATATAATAGTCTAATTTTAATTGTCATGTTTTCATTAGCCGTACACGGAAAATCGTAATTAACAGAAAAAGCCTTTGAAATATACACATGTGAGTAATTAATATTTTTATTGTGTTAAATTAAGGGATAAAGTCTGTGAAATAAATGGACTTGTCAATGATATTTCAGTTTATTGACTGGATCTGTTTAAATGTAAGAAAAGTGATTTTTAAACAGGAGCAGTAAAACAAACGCATCTTTAAAGGCAGCTCAGTATTAAATAAAACTCTACAACAAACTAACTTCTAATTCATGCTCCCTTTGTTTTTATGTCTTCTTTTTCTGCAGGAGCATTGTCACAATTTTCAGCAGTAAAACAATAACTGGTGATTTTCTCACTGATTACACTATAGCTGATGTAACTGAAACTCACTTTAACCTTTACTTGAATGGCAAAGCAAGCGGGTGAGAACTTGTGACTATTAGATACTGTGGCTAAGTGTTAGCAGTCTAAAATTGAATTAAAATCACTTCTTAGAGTAGGTTTGTAAGATTCATAAATATTAAATAAAAAGACTAAAATGCATTGGACAGACAATACAGAAAGATCCTACACTCAAACTTTATATCAGTTTAATTGTTTCAGGATTTTGTATCTTTTTTTTTCTTTTTTGCGATATCGTGACAATCAGAACACAGTTTTGATCACTCCTCCCACATTATAAACTGGATTAAAATAAAACTGAGCCAATGGAAAAACATGGAAAAAATCTGAACATTTTTGAAAACTGTTCAAGTGACGCAATGCCTACTGTTTTTAGCGCTAGCTTGCACAAAAGTTAATTGTGTATATCTACGGCAAATTGCATGTGCCTACAGTTAAAGTCAACATAAAATATGAGTTGTGAATTACTTTAAAGAGGTATGATAAAATTGCAATGCAAAATAAAATTACTTGAAGCTCCTCTACCATAAAACTCTATCCAATGAAAAAGTGCTTCCTCCTTAGCAGAGCATTTTTCTGGGTAAAGTCAGACTTCCACCTATAACTGCTTCTAACAAATTCAACCTACTCCAAATTGCCTGCTGCATCATAAACACCTCTGAATATGCAAGCTCTGCATTCCCACCACACACACCAGCTGTACCAGTCCTCCGACTGCCAAAACCAAAACCAGGGATCCACAAACATTCACTCGAATTGGACAAAGACGGCGGGGTGAGACTTTTGAGAACAACAGATGTGGTTTGTACAAAAGCACACGTAACATGCACACCGCAACACTACAATGCCAGGTCAAAGGTCAAGAAACGAGGATTTGAGTGGATTTAGAAGGAATAGGATAAGTTCTAAATCTGGAGCATCCTGTCAGTTATGTTCTACTTATGTGTGTGTGTGTGTGTGTGTGTGTGTGTGTGTGTGTGTGTGTGTGTGTGTGTGTGCGCGTGTATATAAATACATTCATGCCAAGTTGCATTCATCAATGCATCAGATGCATGCGCTCATACAGATTTATCTGCTGTGTGTGTGTGTGTGTGTGTGTGTGTGTGTGTGTGTGTTTGTCCTGGATTTTGTGGAGTGGTGAAAAGCTGCGATTAAGCCCACATATTTTCTGACCTATTTGTTGCTGACCATCATGCCAGCGGTCTGCGGCGTGAAAGATTTTCTCCAAGTGCATCTGGAGTGACTGAGCTCCACCGATATGCGGAGGAGGAGAAAGCCATTTCGTTTAAAAGCCCTGCAGGAAGGTATTCCAATTCTGCATGTTCTAGTTGATAATCTGATTCGGCGTTACCGATTTACAAAGCTGGAGGAGATTATAGCAGCGCACACAAAACGCAGAGGACACACAGAACAACAAGAACAACAACTGCTTTTATAGAAATAAATCCAGAAGTTTTTTTAGAGGAGCTGAAAGTTCAGAATCTGGGAAAAGGTGAGAGAATGGTGAGGATTTGTTCCATCTGTAACAATGAATTGCTTCCTATTGATTTGTTTTACCAATAGAAATCTAAAATGTGGAGCATCCATGTTTTATTCAGCTCCGAGTCAATAATTGATGAAATGTTTGAACCAGGTTTCTGCCTACAGAGACCAGAGATGTGAATCTTTCATTGTCTAAAGATTCGATTCAATTCCAATTTTTAAGACCACAATTCGACTCAGAAACGATTTTCAAATCAGAAACTGATTTTTCTATTCAAACGGTTTAGAGATTCTGTTTAAATTACAAGACTGAGAAAAGGAAAAGCCAGAGTAAACAAAATGAACATTTATTTAAAACAAATTTCAGCATTTACATTTAAACAAAAATAGGTTTGTGCAGAATGAGGTTAGCTTAGCTGCCTGGCTTTTTCAAATAATTATTCATAATACAATTTAACAAAAACATTTTTTAAGAAAACAGAAATCAATTTCTGAGCCGTTTGAATCAATTCATTAATGTCACAACTAAGAATTATGAGTCTCTGAATCTAGTAGAGATCAATATTTTTTTACCCATTTGTCTTTTCAAATGAGCTCAGCTCAGCCAGACTGAAGAGGATTTATCATTTTCACATTTTACCAAAAATTCTCAATGGGATTCGTGTCTGGACTTTAACTAGACCATTAGAAGGCATGATTGTGCTTTTATCTGAACCACTCTGGTTAAGTTCAAGGCTGTCATTTTCCCCCCCAAAGTTTTTCCTGAGTTTTACT
Source organism: Poecilia mexicana (assembly GCF_051168715.1). Taxonomy (NCBI): domain Eukaryota; kingdom Metazoa; phylum Chordata; class Actinopteri; order Cyprinodontiformes; family Poeciliidae; genus Poecilia; species Poecilia mexicana. The sequence goes on from NW_028263389.1 coordinate 1,643,544, forward strand.
GTATGAAACTTATGTATGTAAGTATGAAATGTAATCAGTAAAATAGTTTATTTTAAACCAAATCAACCTGAGGGAGGAGAAACTTTCACTCCATGAAAAGTGGGATTTTCGACAGCTATTGACACCTAGTTCTGCCGTGCGCATGGAGATTGAGTGCCATCGGCAAGAGGTTTTTGTCAGAGTGGAAAATTGTAGAGCACTGCCAAGAATGGCCAAAAACGCTGTGTGTCCGTGTTCCCCTATCACCCCCTCCCCTTGGGCCTAGCAGAGGTTTTCGTATTTAAATGAAGTTGCTGGGAGCCATGCAAATGCAAATCAACTGTTGAGCACCGGCCTTTTACTCTCATTCCTGTTGTAGCTAAACCATTTTACCTTCTGTGGTTTTATACAAGAGCTGAGCATCTCCAACGGTTCTGTATCCTTTTGTTTTATACTAGTTTTCACGGTGTCGATGGAAAGAAAGGTCGAGATTAAACTGCACCCGTTTGAAACTCCCTGCGTCTGGCTGTTCAATCCGAGTGGCCACTACATATAGTTTAATTAGAAACATGCTCGGACGTGTTCGGACTTATCCGCTCCCCTGCAGCCGCTGGCTCGTCTCGCCCGCTCTGTCAGGGCGGAGCGGCTCGTTAAGCCGAGAGAGAACCACCGTTTCCCGCTGGTTATCGGCAACGAGTTAAAAGCAAAAATAAGACAATATCTAGTGTTAATGACTGCTAATTTTATTATTATTATTACTATTAATTACAAAAACATTACTTAAAGTTGGTGCTGAAATTTATTCAGCACTAAGTTAGTGTTTAATTTAAGTTATATGTGTCATTTTATTTTATTAAGTGCTATATTTATTTTTTAGGAACATAAAATTACTCTGAACATTTGAAATTGCTGGCTAATTACAAGTTATTTGCAGTGGAGACAGCTATAAGATTGAATTCAGTCATTCTTAAAGTTTTATTTGTGATTTTGTCTTTTCTGATAGATTTTGTAATTTTACATCCAGGATCTTCAGGAGAATTAAGCGAAACCCAAACTCATTGTTCTCAACGAAGACCTTCTGTATGGCCAAGAACATGAGTCTGCTCCCCCAAGGTATTGAAGCTCAGAAGAAATGTTCTCTGACATGTTTTCATGCTTTTTAGTTACTGCAACATTTTAACACTAACTTATGTTTGATCCAGAAAATGATGTAGCCCTGCAGCTGCTGCCAGCGCTCCTCCCTGCTCCACCTTACTCATTTGGGAGAAGAGTTTCAGACCCATCAACCTGGAAGTTGCCTAACAAAGGCATGTATAGAGCTAGTAGCACATAACATCTAAACCAAACTGAGAGCATTAGGTTAATTTCAGGTTATCTGATTCAGTAACCTGCAATTAAATATAAACCTAATTAACTTAATTCAGAATTTGTTATTTAGACTCTAACAGTACAGGTTAAGAGATGTTGAAAAACCTGAGAAGCATCAGAAAACCCAGCTAAATCTGGCTTTTTGCTTAGCGGCTGTTTGTGAGCTGAGATAGGCAGAAAAACTGTTTTTTGTTTTTAAAAAAGCTGTTTGGCCCTAGTGATCTTTATTAATTTGCAGCATGACAGGAAGAAATGCAGTAAATGCTCAGGCAATTGGATCTGGGACAGCTGGGTTGAGAACTTGCTCTTCCACTGAGCCACTTGATACATAGATAAAAGGTAGTTGTTATTTTATTTTATTTTTACATGGAATTGGTATCAAAGTCCAAAAAGGAACTGAGTAATCTTTGCATTTATGCTCTAACTTATGTCTTATTCCAGAAACCAGTTACTGTATTGGCTTTGTGGTTCACTGTTTTCTGTCAAAACCAGAAGCGGAAACTGAAATAAATCAATAAATAAATCTTTAGAAACTTAAGATAAAGGATTACACTCATACCTCTATGTATCCATAATGAAGCTGTGATATGATGAGCTCCTTGGCTGCATACATCTATGTTTTGAATATCAGTCTTAACATGTCTCCTTTTGTTTGGTTTCAGTAAAGGAATCCAAACAATGTGGCCTGTGGTTGTGTTGATGTGCATGATTCCAGTTGTGCCAGCCACCAGCCAGGACCCACAGCTGGATCAGCACTGGGAGTTGAGGAAGACCTGATACAATAAAACCTACAAGGAGGTGTAGTTCTGTTTTTTGGTTTCTTTCTGATGTTGAGAGTGCACTACAGTACAGGTCACATACAACTCATCTTTATTTTTGTAAGTTGGTAAAAATTCACCTGACTAAAGCAGGTAAAATTCAGGAAAAAGTTATTTATCCTTTAAGATAATGTGTACTGTGATAAAAAACGCATGAACATCCTTAAAAATACAGTTGTTTCTGTTCAGATGGAGGAGGGCTGGAGGCGGATGGTGTGGGAGAAAAACCTAAAGAAGATCGAGCTGCAAAACCTGGAGCACTCCATGGGGAAACACTCCTACCATCTGGGCATGAACCACTTCGGAAACATGGTGAGGCAAGAAGCAGAAACATGTAGACAACATTTTTCACTTAAAACTGAACATGTGTGGTATGTATATGCAACTGAAAAAGAAATATGGACTCCTAAATTGAGTTTGTAAACAAGTGCATTCATAAATCATAGTTTGAGTATCTGCTTAAAATTATTTTCTGCTCGACATAAATAATAACTAAAGGAAACTGGATGTCTGCGACAGACTGGCGACCTGTCCAGGGTGACCCCGCCTCTCGCCCGGAACGTTAGCTGGAGATACACCAGCAACCCTCCTGACCCCACTGAGGGACAAGGGTGTAAGAAAATGGATGGATGGATGGATGGATGGATATCTGCCACTCCGTCACCTTCTTCTCAAGCCGTGCAGCTACTCCATCTAGTGGATAACTGCCGCCTCTACACATTGTGCAACAAGGAGGAGTTGCTCAGTTTGCAAAATAATTTTAAGCAGATAGTCAATAATGTAGTGCATATACGTTATATAATTATCTAACATGTAGAAGCAATCACACCATTGTTTCTGTGCTTCAATTAAACACCTCATAACCTTTTGCTGCATCAAGGCCATGTGACCAAACAAATACCCCGTAACTACCCAAAAGCTCAGGGGAAGTTGGGGTGGAGCAAATCTTTAAATGAACCCACATTTTGAAATGTTTCTGAGTTGTAATTTGGTAAGACATGAGCTGTGTTTGTGTGCAGTTCCTCTAAGGAAAGCAGGTCACCTCTCCTTGCTCTGTCACACTAAAAAAGAAAACACTAAAAATCCAAATTTCTTTTACATCAGATCTGCTGGCAGCAGACCAAACAGGACAACCTGACATAATCTACGCCACAAAACTTCACCTGCACAAACGACAGATTATGTTTCCAGCTGCAATAACCCTGTATGTTTGGGGGTGGTGTGTGGTGTCAGAGTGGGAAACAGAGCAAGTGTCTTTATGTTACATCAGCTTTCAGTCACAGTGGAGCATCAGACACTGGCTAAGGAGGAGAGGAATCGCATCGGATCCTCTGAACTGCTGCCAGCAGCATAAAGACCATTTCCTCTCACTAACTTGTGAAATTGTGAAAAGATCAATTAAATATTCTGATGAAGAAAGAGAATGGATTTGAATCACACTATAATAGATTGCTTACAAGAACTCATGCTGCAATCACTTAATGATACTATTAACACTTAGTAATTCTCATCAGGATATAGTAAACTCAAAGCAAACCACTAGATGGCAGAGAAAAACTACTTATCCTTTGGAGGTCATCAATGGTGGTGAACACAAGGAGCAAAACACACACACACACACACACACACACACACACACACGCGAACACATGCACACACACACGAACACACGCACACGCTTGTTGTGAGTATCAGCTTTACAAATAGGTAGACATGGAATTAATCAGGCTACACTACACCGCCGTACCGAGCCTCATACAGGTGTGACGTTCCCAGAGGACCGGGCAGCGACCGGGATGACAGAATGGAAAAACAAATTAGTGTGTGATCTGTGTGTGTGTGTGTTAATGTCAAGCAGCTTGATGCTGCGGCCTCTTCCCCTCCCTCCCTCTTCGGTCTCGGCCACCAGCTGTTCACCGATAAGTGATCCAACATCACTCCATCAACACTGACGACACACACCAATGCGCGGTTGCCTTCCTGTTGACCCCTTCCCATTTTCCTCCATGGTTCCACAATGTGAAGCAGTAGGGAGGGTGGAGGGGAGTAAACTAAACCAGATTCACCACCTCACCTCACCTGTAACGGAGATAAATCGCCTGACTGAGAGCTCTCTCTGTCAAAGAGATAGCTGTACAGTACAGTCCTGATACCTGCTCCAGTCACAAGTGTGTATTCCTGTCCCCATATTCTACACACATTGACTAATGCTGCCCTCTTTTGGCGGGAAATGAGAAATGGTGGTGATATAGTTGATCACATGATTGATTGTGGCCGAGGGGCAAGGATGGAGGTGGCTGGCATGTTGACAAAGTGGCAGACGGTTAGAGAATCCAATAAACGAGCCGTCCCTCACAGAGGGCCCCTGTCCTGGCTGGAGAGACAGGGAAGAGATGTGAAATGGCCCGTTCCTTCTGGCTATGAGGCCTTAAAGAACATTAAGAGTACATCTTTAGTTGAAGTGCCCCATAAACTATTCATATCTTTAAAATGTTTCCATTTTCCCTACAGACACAGATCCCTACAGATCTGGTCTGTAGGGATCTGTAGGATTTTTTGTTGTTTTTTTTTGCCTTTTTTAAGATAATTTTATTTACAAATTGTATATTGGCTTAAATACTTCAGCTAAATTCACCTAAGTTTATTTGGCTTGCAACTAAAGCAAATTTGGCTTGCTTTAGTTTTAGCTAACAAAAATTAAATACATCTCAGTACTAGTCACTGAACAACTGAATCCTTGAGTTTTATGAATTGCTTTAACTATATCAGTGCCATGTTCACACCAAACAACTGTAAAGCAATCCCTAAATGTGCACTGCAGATACAAAAGAGGGCCCAAAGAATGTCCACTTTACTTTTAGCAAAGGGTGGCTACACAAAACCACAAAGTATTGACTCAGAAGGATGTATTCATTCATCCCACATTCTTCAGATTCTTATTTGTAAAAGAATTATAAAAATATGTTACAGCTGTAGCTGTAACATGTCTTCTTTGAAAGGCACTCTACTAAATAAATGATAGTGCTATTAAAAAATGAAGAGCCCAGACTGAGGGTTCTGCACTTGAGGGAGGTGAGGATATTACCTACTGCTGCCAAGCCTCCTACATTTTTCTTCAATCCATCTACCTTCTGGTGTGTACGGCTGGAAATGAATGACTAAGCACAGATGTGTGACGGGTTTTAAATATTTCAACTGCAATCTGATAAACTGAAAAGAAGATAAAAGCAATAACTAACTTTCTCACCCAACCGGTATTGGTTCTCTAGGCAAGGCACGCTATATCCAAGCTCATATTCTTTAATATTCACTTTATGAAGAAATCAATAAAAACTGGCACATTAATGAAAAAAGATCGCTCTGGTCTCTCAGAGGGATCCGGTTTTCAGCTCCGTTTGAGTAGAAAAAAAGGAAGAGAAGCTTTCTTCAATTTAGGACCAACATGTGATACACATTTCATTAATTCTCTCTCTATCCATCCTTGTTTGCTGATGAAGCTAGAGTAAATGAGATATTGGACATATTTGAGGCCTGCTCCCAGATTCACCTGTTGACAATGAAGGCCGATGAACACATCAGAGACGAGGCTGAAGGACAAACACTCATGTAAGCTGTTGTGGCCAAACTTCAGCTACAGCAGAGTGAATCTTTTGTTTAGCTGTTTCATCGCTAACTTTGAAAACATTTAGCAAATATATAGCCTAAGTTTATTTTTCATATAAATTCTAAAGTGCTAATTTGCTTGGCTGTTTTTCAAACTTTCAGCTTCATCATTGAACTGAAAGTTCATCATTTATTGATGAACATTCATCAATAACTGATGAAACACGGTTATTCATCCATAACTGATGTGAACACATTTTGAACACATCAAAACTATGGACTTTTAAAAATTCTTCAAGTAGCCATTTATATTCATGCTCTTATTTTGAAGAGGTTGAAGACTGTTTCCGCAGTATTTCAGTTTTCTCTCTTCATGTTTTCCACAAGGAATAACAGTTTTTAAAAAATCAGCAGTTTTAAATCTCCTCATGTCCTGAATGCTTTAGCCCTATCGCAGTCAATTAGGTAAAATTAGCAACAAAGCTAGCAATATCCATCAACTATAAAACTGAAACAAAGTGACATTTCCAGAAGTGGAACCATACATGTAGGTTTGTAATAACAAATTTGACGCTGTTCAGAGTGATGTACTACGCTGCAACATGTTGTAGGTGTATCAACATGGTTGAATTTAGTGTTTTAGAACATTAGCATTAGCTTTTCCTAAATACCATGTTGGTTAAGCGCATTAGCTTAACCAACCAACGTTTTAGTGCAGCTAACTTTTAGCAAGCAGTGCCCACCATTGCATCTAAGTATGTTTATGTTTCTACTGTGAAGATCCATTGTAATTTCTGGAGTTTAGAAAGTTTAAATATTTTGACAAAAGTGATCTGATTTAATATGAACCATGGCTCTGCTCAGAGCTGACAAATGTATTTTTAATCTAAGCTCTATGAATTCTGATGGGTGCTCAGTGGATGATAAATCTACATACAAACTCATCTGTAACATAACAGCTTCTCTGTCTGCTGGTTTCTGCGGCTGTTATACCTTCTGGGTCTGATGCTTCAAACCATTTACTGTAAGAAATCACTGCTGCCAACTTTGTAAATGTTTTGCTATATGTAATGCTCATTAGAGACCATTCCTATCACCAATTTTTGGTAAAGCTGCAAGCAACTAATCTTGCAACTTTTTCTTTTTGTTAATATACCCCACCCAATGGACAGGCCTGGGCTGTTCATCCAGGAGACATAGTCACTCTGCAGTATTCCTCTCTACATTCAGACTGCTAATGAAGGTCCAATATGTGAAGTCACTGCTTGTTGATGTGAATGTAATTATGTTCTTTGTTTAAAATAAATCACTATAACTTGAGAAAAAAATAAAAAAAAAATCATAATTTTTTTCTCAGTTACTTACCCACCTTGTCTACTAAGCATGCCCATCACATGAAAAACTTTTCTAGTTTTTCCAGTTCATTTTCTTTATACTGGTGATGTTTCTTTACATATTCAACTCCACAGTGTTGAGCTGGAAAAAGGTAGATACCTTCTACCTTTTTACCCTGGTCTCTGGGTATTAACAACATAATTACAGTGAAAATCCATGTGTGTTAATGTCGCATCTGTATTTATCAATAATAGACTACTTCACAATTACTAGAACCAAGAAATATAATGAGCACAGTACATTCCATGTAGTAAATCTAAAACATAGGAATTTTTTCATATGCTTGTTTTAAGAGTTTCTCTTTGTGTTTGAGGATTGTGGTCTTTCAAAATGGGATATTTGAATTGATGTTAGCTCTTTAGCATTAGCTTCTGTAAAATATGTTGGTGTAGTGCTTAAGTGGAACACATGTCTATGATAAGTGCTTTAGCAAAACTGATATTTATGATCAGTGCTTTAGTGCTAGTGGAAATAATGTGTATGATTCATGCTTTAGAATTAGCAGAACCAATATTTAGGATTAGTGCTTTAACGCTAGTGGAACTAGAGTTTATGATTGGTGCTTTAGTGTTAGCACATAAAATTTTTAGTTAGCTGTGCCAAACGCAGGTTGTATTTATGTTTTTGTTTTAGCAAATGGTAACATGTCAGTTTTAAAAAGAACATGCAAAAAATGTTACAGGCTACAACTCTCCTTGATTTTTGAAATAGTGTTTACGGTTTTAATACAAATGTCATACATACATACTTCTGTATATATTTCTGAGGATCGTTCGCAGAGGTCATGTCTGACCAATCGTGGTAAAAAATAAAAGGAAGTGCCAAAGAAGTATTTCCCATAAACCTAGCATATCATTTAAGAATCTGTAAAGGTAGATACTGCTGAGAGTTGATTCTATACAGCAACAGGAAACCAGCTCGACTTGAATCATGGTGCAATTACAACGACCCCGTTGAACTCCTGACCCCGTGCTCTGCTTCCAGAGTTACACTCTTTAAGAGTTGACAGTTGTGCCGTTCCGCAACTAATGTCAGTTTCTGTCCTCCATATCGAAGTTCAATAAAGACTTTAACCTTCTATATAGGATCTTCCTCACACCGACAGGTGAGAGAGATGTTGGAGAGAGAGATAAAGACTAAAGTCTCATTTCCTGTCCAGGACTGCACTTATTCAACACAATGATGATTCCCATTCTCTCTTCTCCCGGTCTGTCGGAAATTCCTGCTCCCACCGTTCAGACAGACAGATAGGAATATACAAGTTACTGGGACAGGAATGTACATCAAGTTTCTCTGAGGATTAACCCCAGCAGGGATCTCTGAATGTCCCAACAACCGCTCACAAATTGAGCTGACGTAGTTTAAGCATCAGATGTAAACCTTTCAGATGGATAACCTATGATTAAACCACTCTGTATTTACAGAAACTTTGACTTTGTGTTGTTTTTTGTTTTAAATATTTGCTTTGTAAAAATGTTTCTGTGAAGCTCTTACTGTCACTGTTTAAATGAAAAATTGGTTATTTTGTATTAACTGAACAGGAGTTACTAATTACAGACAAATACACTTTTAAAAGGTGGTAGGATTAAATTAAAACATGTACTTAACTGTACTTAATTGAAAGACCTAAGAAACTGCAGGGAGTAAAAATATGACTCCCTGTGGTAAGTAAAAATACTGTTAACAGATTCTTTAAAAAAAATAAAATAAAATTCTGTATACCCTGATTGCGTTGACAAAAAATTGTAAGAATCTGTATTTTTACGGTAAAAATTATTATTTCAACAACAACAACAAAAAAAACAGTTCACATTTCCAAAACATGATTTGTCATATTTGAATATGTACATTTTAGAAATAACTACATTATTTTTTTAGGGGAAATTTGAACCCATTTTGACCCTCATCTCCAGAACCACTGATAATTAAGCAAGGAGCTGTGCTGAAGTGTGCATTAGAGACAGAACACCAGTGGGACACAGGTGGTGGAAACAGGGCACTTGGAGGTCACTTCTAATGCTTTGCATAGATGAGTGGAGCACATTTGAAAGGGAAATTCTGTGGATCTTCATGCCTTTCCTGCTTCTGGATCAAGATCAGAGCTCCGACTGAGCAGCTGGAAAACGTGACCCGGGTTATTTGTGTGCGATCCAAGAAACACGGCGACTTTACAGTCATGTTTGTCTGGTTAAATACGCACGGCGAAAGGGGGATATTTCAAACCGACTCATATACAGGATCTGTGTAAACAGCCCTTTTCATCTGGAGATGTATGTCTCAATTTTCTTTGTTGTTATTCCTTGGTGTGCACTTCTCCGCCGCTGTATTGCTCTCTCCATCTCTTCCGCTGCTCTCCGTCTCCAAATGTGTTTATGTAAGAGCTGAACACTCTCTGTGAGTCTCTGCACAGAAAGCTGCAGGAGAGGAAGTCTCTGTCTGCTCGGAAGAATAGGTGATACACTGCCTTTGCTAAAGTATTCACAACCATTTTCTAAAACTAATTTTATCATGCCACAGCCACAAACTGATAAACACCAAATGCTGCATCATTTCCAGAACAGGATACTGGAGTAGCTTTGTTCCTTTAGCTCTTATTTATTCTTTTTGCAGAGTTTTCATCGTATTTTCTTTGTTGTTTTTGGATGCTATGCGGCTGGACGGATGTTTGCTCTTTGTTTTTTACGTTTGTACAGTTCTTATGATGAGTAACCGTAGTGACAAGGTATTGTTTTTCCACCTGGCAGCAGCTGAAGCAATCTCTTCCATAGATCATGATGGGCAAGGATCATATCCCAAAAAGTCTCTGCTTTCTAACCATCACAGAGATTTAAAGAGGAGCGACAAAAGCAGATAGGGTGAATTAGCAGTGCTTTACAATAATTGATGTGACTGTGGAATATTGTTTCTGCTGCCCCGATATACTCAGATGAAGCGGTGGGCACTGCTAACCACAAAGATAGCTGTGTTAACCCTCAAGCAATACTCACAAACATTAGTTCTGCTAATGCTAAAGTGCTACACCAACACGGTATTTAGCAGAAGCTAATGCTAAAGCTCTAACTTCAATTTCAATTATATCTGCCCTTGAAAGACTACCACACACAAGCAACTTAATTTCAACGTAATAATTGTATTTATGTTTATATCTTGTTCTCTACTGTTCGTATTTTATTTTATTTATGTATGTTTTGTGTATGAAATAAAGATATGGGGGGAAAAGACAGAACGAATACAAGGAGAGGAAACTCTAGTCTTGACCCGCTACAAAATGAGACGCTTAATGTAAACGTTCAGCTACTTGAAGAATTCTTAACAGCCAACACAGATGTTGAAATTTATTTACTGAACGTTTACAAGCCAAGTAAATTAATGCTGTAGAATTTATCTGGAAAAATCGATTTCGGGTAAGCTAAACATTTTCAAAGTAAACTGAACTGCTAAGGGTGAAACCAAAAATTAGCTCCACTGCTAGCATGATAGCAAGTTAGCCGAAGTGTACCCACCACTGGGCGTTATAAACTATTTCCCTCTCCCTTCAAAATAATTCATAATTGTTTTATCTGTACAAACTCTAAACATTCTGTGTTATTTTACAACTTCTGGCATGTGAAGGCAACCAGCTTCTGATGTTAGCTGTTAGCTAGAAGCACATGAGTGACCAAATGTAAACAGCCGTGTGTGTGTGTATTCTGCACAACATTCTTTACTTTGAGGCTAAAACATGTTGGTATTAATTATAAGGATTTATATACCTGTGTACTTTGTTGTAACGTGCTGCGTCTTATGCTGTCTCTTGTATCCATAGCAATCCTGAATATGAAGAAGCTTTGCCTGGTTAAATAAAACTGAGAAAACATAAAGCCCTACTTTATCACCGACATCTGCAAAACGCTGCCAATTTTTCTAACCATGTGTCATGACAAATGAAGGCTGGGATGAAAAAAGGACAACTTGGCTAATACAGTGGGAAAAATAAGTATTTGATGCGGGCAATTATTCAGGTTCTCCCACTTGCAAAGAATGAAGAGGTCTGTGATTTTCATCAAAGCTACACTGCAACTGTGAGACAGACTCTAAACACAAATAATAAAACCCAAGTCACATTGTATGATTTCAAAATTCAAAAAACAGGAAACAAAGACGTGTTTTGGACAGTAACAGCTCAGTGGAGCTCGTGGTCGGGGAGCTCCTGACCTACAAGTGGAGCGTTCAGCGCCGTGTGAGACACTCCATTGCTCAAAGTCACCGAGTGGTGGAGAAAGTACTCAAAAAATGTACTTAAGTAAAAGTACAAATACACTGACAAAAATGTACTCAAGTAAAAGTAAAACTACCACATTAACATTTCTACTTAAGTAAAAGTAAAACAGTACTGGCTTTTAAAAATACTTAAGTATTCAAAGTAAAAGTACTTGCTGAATGCATTACCTAATCCCTAATACAATATCATTAAGTGAACCGATCGTATTTAATTTTATTACATTAGAAATGTGCCATTTTAATGAACAATGCCACAGATAAAGCATGTTTTTATTATGTTTATTCTCTGTAACAGAGTTTAGACTTAGATATGTGATTCTATGCATCATAATTTCAGGGATGGAAACATCTTGTCTCCTGTCCTAACATAGCATGAACTTCAGTATTTTTCCCACTAGTGGCTTTTAATATTAAAGAAATCCAACAGAAAGCTGATGGAAAGAAAGTGGGTGGGGGAGGACATGCAACCGAGGAGCCAGTAGGAGAGTTGTAGTCAAGACCACCGAACCCCAGACCAAGTCAAGACCAGCACGCACCTCCACAGACACCTCAGTCAACACCTCCACACAATAATTCAGGGCATGAGTGACAACTTTTGCAGATGCAACATGTGTGTCTCAGTCAGTACAGCTAGCTTTGCTAGCATCACGTCCACAGTGCTTACCTTTCTTTAAGCTTTCCTTCCAAGTGACGCTAAAAGTTGGACGAAGTCCCCACCGTCTGTGAAAGCGAAGCGCTGCTTATTTTACATGTCGCCATATCTTGTGATTTATGCAGCGCTATTATATTACTGACGATTAGTTAAACATCTTCTCCCGCTCAGAGGAAACCACTGCGCATGTCTGGAGCTCCGCGTGCGAGTAAAGGTGGAGGCGATGGGTGACAACAGACACTAAGTCACGTTATTGCTTGGATTTTACGGCGCCACCTTAAGACCCTGAACTTCACATTTTAACGAACAAAAAGAGCGCAGTGCGACTTGGATGTAACGAGTAACGCGACAGTTTTGTAGAAATGTAGTGAAGTAGAAAGTACAGATACTTACTGTAAAATGTAGTGGAGTAAAAGTAGAAAGTATTCATTATTAAATATACTTAAGTAAAGTACAGATACACGAAAATTGTACTTAAGTACAGTAACGAAGTACTTCTACTTCGTTACTTCCCACCACCGCAGTCACCAGTCGTCAGTTTATAAGCTCTGTGAGAGAAACCAGAGTGTAAAACAGAGCCGGAGGATCATTTGTTGCAGCTGTTACCTTCTGCATACAAACACACCGACTGTGTGTTTGACACACAGCAACACACACACGCAGCCACCACATCCATAACGTCCCCTCAGAAAAGAGCCTGCATGCACATTTGCTCTTTCCTTTCCTGTGTTTCTGATTATCTGAACTCATGAACTGTCTCATCTAAAAATATAGAAAATTAGATGGTTAAATGAAACATATTCTTACATTCTCATATATATTCCAGTACTATGTTATGTCTGTGTCAATAACCAGTAAGAAAATTAATCACACATGGAATTATGAACATGTTGCATCATACGCTGTAATTAAAAGGGATAGTTCATTCAAATTCAGTTAAAAAATTAAATATTTGTTGAAGAGGGATTTTGTGGAGCAGTTAGTAGTAGTCAATATTTTACCTGCAAATGACAGAGTAGTTTCACAAAAGGGAGTTTGCAGAGAAAGAGAATTTAGATAGCACAAGGCTATTGGCTAGTCAGGTAGGAATTAATGGTAGGGTGAAGAGAAACTGAAAAAAAACTCTAACTGTTTTTTTCTACCCAAAACTGTTGGGGCTAAAACAGGAAGAGTGGTAAAAATATCATGATGACAGGAGAGAAACATGAGTTAGGAGATGGATTATAGTGGTAATGTAGGAGCTTAAGGGCAACACTCAAATACTTGAGACCCTCTCCATTTTATTTTCTCCAATGTTGGACCTTCCATCAATCAGGAAGCTAAATGCTACTCTGGGATTGGCTGCTGTACAGACATCTACAGCAGCCAATCCCTCAGTAGGGATCTACTTTCTGCTCCTATTGGCTAAGTGCATTCTGCTGCCATCTTTTAACGGCATTTATTGGTTCCCAGGGTGGAACATGACAAGGAAAGGACTTTATGGTCCACTGAGCCCAGTTGGTAGCACTTCATATGCAGCCAGCAAGACAAATCAGGTCCACAAGTTCACTCAGCCTTTCACAAACTTAGATTTATGATGGAAAAATAGCAGTCTGCACTGATCAGGGTCCTCATCATACCACCCGTGTATTTAAGTATTCTGTACTGGTGCAGAGTTATCAAATAAAGTGTAATTTTATACATTTATGTCTGTTTAAGAAAATAAACTGTTTTAAGTCAGTTCAGCTGTTTTTCTGCATTGGTTTGGTATCGGCTGATACCAATCCTCAGATATCAGTATCGGAAAGTGAGAAGTGGGTCATTGCATCCCTACTTTTTGATTTTTAAAAAAAAATTTTTTTAGCATTTTATGACCAGTAAAATTCCCAAATGGATTGAGATCTCAGTATCTTATGTCATAAATATGAAACAGTGGCAAAATATGAAACAGTTTTACTAACAAATTTAAACATTCAGCAACTTGTCAACATTTCGGTATTCCAGATTGTTCAGAAGGTATGGAGTGCTGTTGTTGACATTACTGAAGTAATTAAAAATGCAGGCACGGACAGGCTTTTTTCTTTTCAGTGACTCAGAATAACTACCCATCTTTTTAAGTCAAGTTCCAATGTCAAATTCTGATGGTTGATTCAAATAAGCAAGCCAAGGCTTTGGCTAAAAATGAAAAATATAAACTGAGTATTTTCTTTTGTTGGCGTTAGATATTTAAAGTTAATACTATCAACATTGGAGAAGGGGAAAAAAAGTTTAATTTTTGCCCCTCCACACTTTATATTTTTTTTAGTGAGAAATGTCAGATTTTTGTCAAGTGCGTTTTTTTGTGTTTGTGGATGAACAAACAAAAGAACATGGCCCTCTGTGACCCACAAAGTCATCAAGTGGTGGGGCTCATTAGTGTGATGAAGATGAACATTACTGTAATCAATAACAGAGCAGCGAATGAGCCAGCTCAGTGAGCCAGTTAAAACAAAGACATGAACAAAAACAAAACAAGCAGGTGGCGGCTTTACGGAACACAATTTCTACCTAGATGTGTTTAAAGGATCGTTGTCCCACAATTGTTGAGTAAAAAGCAGCAAATAAATTTAGGTGTCAGTATAATCTCACAACATTTAATTTAAGTGAATTTATTCAGAGGGAGAAAAAAAATAGACAAATTGGTTTATTATTGTTTTTCTTGTCAACATTTCGGTCAAAATCACCAGTGACACAGGTATTCCTTATAGGAAATAGAACTGAAGCATTCTTCTCATTAATATTTTACTCTAAGTTGATCGTAGTGATTAAACACAATTTATTATTAATCAATGAATTTGTTTCCATAGAATAGGAATAATGTGATGCGTCAATTTTCATGGTTTCAATACATATTTGGTAACAAAATTTAAAAACTTAAGTTTTCTTCTAGAAATTTGAATACAAAATATTAACCTTCAACAGGCTTAAAGGAATCAGGTCTGATTTTCTCAAAGTTCAACAAATAATTAAATGATTATAGGATTAGTTTCCCCGTTTCGGGAACGTGTTTTAGAACCACTTCACTGCTTTTGTGGCATCTGGATTGACTAAGAGCAGCTTTGTCTCAAAATGTAATATTTTTACCACTCAAAATAAGTAGCAAGTACCATTGAGACAGGTTTTCAAATTTATTCATTTATTTTAATTTTTTAATTTAAAATAATTTAAAATTCTGATGCTATTATCCCATTAGCGCATAAAGTAGGGACCAAACTGAATTTTATTCATTTCTAGTTTTTTTTTTTTTTTTTTTTTTTTTTTCCAATTAATCAACATTCATCGAGTCAAATTCTACAATAAAATGTTAAAGTCAAAGTGTGAGTTGGCAATTTAAAGATAAAATAAGCCAATTTAAAATTAATCAATATGAAAGCCACAACATTTACAGAGAATTATCAGAGTTTTGTCCTTTAGGAAATAGAAAAAGGGAAAAGTTTGGAAAAATCAGCTATTTTCCCCATACTTATCCAGACCTGGAAATTCACACAGGTCCATAGTTCTCAAAAACTGTCAAGAAACTCTCTTAGCTGATTTTAAGAACTGAAAATGACAGAAATTTGATACAGGCAAATTGTATGTGAGGATTTCTGTACTGAAAGTAAACATCTACTGCCAATTTCTATTAGACAGTTTTCCTAAAAACATAAATAAAATAGTATAAAAAAAATCATCCAAACTAAAAAAAACAAAAATATTTTTTATTTCTGTCCATTAAATGCATCAAATCTGAAAACTCTCACTTTTATGGTCTTTAAAAGAATTAGCAGACAGCAGGTTGTTTTGTTGGAGTTGATTAAAGTTGAAGGTTGTGGGCATGGAGAAATGAGACAATAATATAATCCATTTATTTTCTAAGATAAAAAACTATCCCCTCTTTCAAAGTACTGCATCCTGTTTACATTTATTGTTAATGTTTGAGCTATTAAATTGTGAAATACATTTACTCACATTAGTTATGTTAAAGTTTGAAAAAAATGGTCCAAACTGGACACTGATATCTACCATGAAAAGGTTGTTTTTTTTTTGTTTTTTTTCTGGTTCAAGGTGCAAGACTTACCCTTAGAAATAGCTTTGCATCATGGGAAATAACTGATGTAAAGCTACTTAATGCAGGTCTTTCCTTCCTCCTGAGCTTCTCCCACCGCATCTGTGTTCATGTTGTGGTTCACGTCACCTTTCTGTTCTCAGAGCTTCTAAATGAGACTCTAAATGTGTGATTTCATGTGTGTAGCTTAGAGAGCAAGTGATGATCATAAGAGAGATCCAGAACTATAGAGCTGTGACTGTGTGTGTTAATAAGAGAGAGAGAGAGAGAGAGAGAGAGAGAGAGAGAGAGAGAGAGAGTGGAGGTGAATTAGCTTCTGAATGACAATGTGTGTGTTGGGGTGAGATGAAAGGAGCGCTGGCTGCAGAATGGCAGGCAGGAGGCTTAATGCTGCGTTCAGTGAGGGAGAAACTGAGGTAGAGGAGGAGCAGAGAGAGAGAGGAAGTCTGCTGGGAGGGGTCTCAGTTTTCATCACAACATGCCAGACAGACATCACTATACTCCAGTCTATTTACTTAAATACCACAGCAATCTAATACAGGTAATAGAAGCTGAATTATTTAGCAGGACTTAATGCTTCCACTCTGGTCATCTCTCTGTGTGTGTTTAGATTTTTAATGAATTGATTCTGTGCCACGTGGTGGAAAATGACCTCACCTCACTCCAGCTCATCACAAAAGAAAAGAAAATGTTGCTGTGTTCCTGAACCTCTCAGTGGTTCCTCAGCAGAAAACCAAATCTGTGATGTCGTGGTTTCAAACTGAGATCTGCTGAAACATCTAGAATACGTAGTTCCCACAAGTCTGAACCAGAGGTGATCCACTGAACCGCCATCTTGGTAGGTGAATGCAGCGCAAAGCACAGATGAGCCATGGCTTCAGGACCAACGAAACCAAAGAAACAAACAATGTGCGAGAGAAAGACACATCAACAAAATCACTGCTGTCAGATGAGACAGTGAATGGGGCTTGTTTATTGTTGTCGTAGCAACTCCATAGATACTATTATGACAGTTAGCTACGGATACCTGCCAGGATGGCTGTCGGCTACCTCCTTGGAGTTCAGTCCTCAGCCAAGTTCCTGCAGCCCTCCCCCACGCCTCTCACACAAACTCCTTCAGACTAGCGGCAGCAGCAGTTAAACATCTGGTGGAACTGTGAGTCTGCACAGATCATCAGCAAACTACAAAGCTGTAAAGAACAGCTGTAAACAGCATCATGAAGGAGCATCATGATGATGTGCAGAAAGGCAGACTGTTGGAAAGAGTATGAGCTTCTTAAAAAGAATTTTCAAAACATCAGATGATGCCAAGTCAATTTTTGAAGATTTTTTTATATATATAACCACTGAAGATATTTTATAACCACTGAAGGTAACATAGTGGATTGTGGTATAAAATCACACTTTGTGCCTGGAAAATACAAGATATCTCCCTTATTCTTCCTTTAAAGTCATAAAATGTTAAATGACTAACACGCTCTTCGAACTTCAATGATCCTCTTCTATAAACAACATTATGAAATTGACAGCAGAAAAACTTTACATGTCTTTGATGAAAACAACCCATAAATTAATTTTCCTCACAGATGCAGAACCATTTACTCTAAAATTATAATCAGGTTTTCCACTGATGTATGATTTATTATTCAGAAGTATTATTTTTCTTCTGTTTGAGTCAAGTTGGGTTCAGCTGAATCTCGTTCTCAGGCTGAAATGTTGTTCGGTTTCTTTCCTTTCCATCTAGGTTTATCTTCCTACAGAACGTTTTCCCCATATAGTATTAATGCTATGTTCAGCTTTTTTATGTAAGGAAAAAAAAAACAAAAAAAAAACATTTGAGTTACTGAATTCATTGGTTTTTAGAAGACATTTTATTATTAATGAGCCATTTTTTGGAGAAGGTGGGAATCTCTCCAGGCTCTGTTTAGTATTTGATACCTGGACGACTACGTCTCTGTATGTGATGACTGCACAGGAAGCATTTGAGATCTAACCCTCGCCTGGCAGCAATACTGTCATCCCATCTCCTGGGAGAATAAGACAATATTTATAGAAACAGAAAGAAAATAAAAAAATGAGCCGACTTTGAAGGACAGGTTTACACAGTGTGAGGCTTCACCCAGCTTCAGGAACGGCCCAGGGAATCCACATTATGAAATAATACAATATGCATCTAATTATCTGTCATGTTTAAAGAACTTTCAGCCATTTGCCAAATCTAAATGTAAATACCTAGATTTTTTCTCAGTGTCTAAAAGTTATTTTACCGACTGTTTAATCATCCAACACCAAGTGATCTGTAGTGGTAGCCTGGTTTTATCTCTGAAAGAGGATCTACAATATGGAAAAACAGGGAACAAAAGGAATGCTGACCAAAGACTCAGTCATGGAACACAGACAGGTCAGGAGTACAGAACCATGACAGGAACCAGTAGAACCTGACAAGGAGTGAATCCAAAATCTCTTTCATAAAAACACTTTGATCAAAAACCAGAGAAACCGAGCCGCCTCTGAGCTTCCTCTGGTCACAAATGGATGTAGTGATTACCCACAAAGCTGTGAGTTTACAAAAACAGTACTGCGCTGTGCGTTGCTGTGCTGTGTCCTGGTGAATTGACTTCAGCACAATGCCTTAACCTGTCATTCACGAGAGGACCCAAATTTGGGTCCTCTCGTGACAGGGGTGTCAAACTCCAGTCCTCAAGTGCCGCTGTCCTGCAACTTTTAGATGTGCCTCTGCTGCACCACACCTGAAAAGAATAATTAGGTCATTAGCAAGGCTCAGGAGAACCGATCTACACAGGGAGGAGGTAATTAAGCCATTTCATTCCACTGTTTTTTACCTGTGGCACATCTAAACACTGCAGGACAGTGGCCCTTGAGGACTGGAGTTGACACCCCTGTCATTGTGAATGACAACCTGTGAATGACAGGTTAAATCACAGAATATGTGAGCCATGCGGACTCTGTCCACGGACAGTTTAGATTTCAGACTCAATTGTACCAAAATTACAAAGTTTTTTCCATTTTTAGCTGGAGTGGTTCTCTTTCACACTGCACTGTTTCAAACAATCCAAGCTAATTGAAAATCCCATTCCTTCCCTCATCTGTGGGCGCACCGTTTCAAGAACTGCTGAAGGAAATGACACAAAATCCTCTGAAGAAGACATGAGCGCAACTTTCTTTTGGAATGGAGTAGCAATTGCAGGATTGCTCTTTGGGTGAAAGACCAGGAGCCATTTCTCCCTCTAGTGCCAGACCTACGTGTTTGTTGGGGTTGTATTGACCCAGAATGCCCTGCACAGTAGTTCACTTCCTGCTAGTGTCTGGTCAGCTTACGTCCACATAGCATTTGAACCGCACCAGAGTTCAAACCCAGACTTACAGTAGATTTGTAAATGGACCAGAGTTTGCTTTTTTTTAGTTCGATTGCGTATTTAAACCTCACCAAACAAATCAGACTTTCTAGACAAATGGACTAGAGTTCGATTAAAGTGAACTCAACAGAGCTGGTGTGAATGCAGCCATAAAGTCTCCTCATAAAATAGCTTATAAAACAATAATGCTGGAGCAATGAGATGCTGTGGTTGGGAGAGAAAATGCTTTTAAGTTTAAATTAAACATCTCTCCCTTATATTCGTCCTCTCAGTAAGTCTGTGCTGATAGTAAAAGTTCTAGGGTTAGAGTTACAGTTAGCCTACTTTGACCTCTATACACAGCTGACTGACCGCTTGCCCTAAAAAACCAAGAGGGGAACCTGATTCAGACTTTGTGTTAATGGAAAGAGTTTTAGGGAAACAATGAAAAAAACGATTCCACACCTCAGGACCAGATGTCATCTGTTGCTAATTTGCAGCTGCTCTAAGGTTTTCACAAGCAAGACTCACTAATTAGTTTTCTTTACACTACAAATTATATGTTGATGATCAATTTGTAGTTGAACAGCTGCTTCATTGGCTTTTCACCCTCTCAACCAGGCTGCAAGCCTAGAAATTCCCTCAAACAGAGTTCTATCCTGAGGCTGGACTGAGGCCCGAAACAAGCCGATGATGATGATGATGATGATGATGATGATGCCGGTGGGAGATCATTTTCCTCACAACACTATGAAGAAGAGATCTGCTCTCTGACAAAATCAGAGGCCCATTAGGAGGTGAAAGGTTGACGTCTTTATGAAGTCCAGACCCGTAGCGATTAAACCGTTATTATAATGTCAATGATTTTGATCCAGGCTACCAGGCTCACACCGTCCCAGGATATTTGGCAAGGCAGCAGCTTGATCTGAGCAATTAAGAAGCTGAGCTGGAGTCCGCCTGCACCCGCTGCTCCTTTTGTCCTGGTTTTAATTCTGCTCAGGCAATCCCTCTCCAGAGTCCGGCAGTCACTATCACTCATCTGCCTGTTTACCAGCGTTCCCCGCGTCTCCCTCATGCCTGAGACCTCTCTCTCCTTGCTCGCCCCTGTCTTTTTTAATTCCTGTCTCTGCCTATTTAGGACATTTTCAAAATGATATTACATCTGCTGTGCCTGAAACAATCAAATCATCTTATTCAGACCCATTTCCGTCCCTGTCATTTCCTGTCTCAAACTGATAGACTTTGACTCTATTATGTTATGAAAAATTGATACAATATACTGCATGTGCAACCTCAGTTTAGATTTGGGGTTTCTTTTATGGTGGCCTGTCTACTTGATGTTTTAAAGTTCCATTAGGTGTTAAAAGATGTGACCTTTGACCTGAGATCTTTTGTTCGCTACACTCACACAGCCCACGCAAATCGTACAACCAGGAAAAAAAAGGTCTTAATTGTAGAATTTCAAGCTGCATTTAAATTAACCGTATAATTGCACAAATTGGAATAATAAAAATAAATTTACTAAATGGACACACATCAATTTTGAAACCAACTCACATTTGTTGATAAAAAGTTTTTGCTCTAGGATGAGATGGTTTTTCATCCGGACCAAAATTGATGTATTTCTCAAAACTGCAATGGAAACACAAATCACATCATCAACAGCCAAAAGTTACCACTGCTGGAAAAGACAAAGACGACGACAGGAAGTGGTCGAAGAACGGTGACGGTGCATGTTTTTCTTATCGCGTGATCGGACTTATTTACGTGTGATTTTAATTGTGCTTCTTACTTAATGAAAACACCACAATTATGAAATTATGGGATTTTTTTTTTTTTACATTAGCGGAATATCAACAAAGCTTTGCGCACATTTGCAGACCACATGCCCCGTCACATTTTTCAGCCTTTATAGCAAAGTTTCAAGGCCTTCTGCAAAGATTTGTGCTGGAAATTGTAAAAACGTGAACAAAACTCTTCACTGGTGTAAAAAAAAATTGCATTTAGAAGCAAACTGAAAGTCAGAAATCAGAGATTGTCACTTAGACCGGCAGAGGCTCTGCATTCAGGAAAGGAGGCGAGGCAATAGAATGCAATCGAGATGGATTTATCTGAAGCTGCAGGTCACGTCTGAACCGACACCCATTTTCACAGTGAAACAAAGAAGCTGGCTTCTATACTTTGGGCAATTCCAACACTCATAGGTAAGGAAAGGTAAGGTAATTTTATTTATATAGCACATTTTCAGCAAGTAAAGGGGTGATAAAATAAAACAAGAAACAAACACAAACACTACTTACGCAAACCTAACACCAAAACAATAAATGGTACCAATAAATATTTACATGCATATAAATCATTAGGACTAAATTAAGATCAATCAAAGAATAAATTTAACTCAACACCTCAGAGGTTTACCCCACTTAATTGAAAATGGTATGCTCCAGCAGCTGTTTAGCAGCACTTGGAGCCTTTCCCTCCCTTTGCTGCTCCATCCTGCTGAGGAGACACACCCAGAAAGGTAAATACTCATTTAGCAAACTCAAATTAAACCAATCTAATTCAGAAACAGACTGACATTTAGCCCCACATTCTCCCTGAATAGGAAAGATGGCCAGTCTCACTACCCAAAAAGAATGTTCAACTAAATGTCACAATGTCTGTAAATAAATATATCAATAATCATTTATTAGGGATGGAGCCCTGGTCTCCATCACAGAGATTATCCTTTAAGTCTAGATATGGCCCTAATTGTCACGACTCCTCTACTAGGGCAGGTTCTGATATTCCTCTCGCCTTTCAGCCTCTGCTTATCACCTCATGGGAGACTGATACCTGTGTGTATGCATGCCATGCATCAGCAGTAGCCATGTGAGCCATCTCTGTGTCATCTCTCACCACAGTAAGTTTTCTGCTAACACAGACTCGGTGTCCTCTTGACAAAAGAAGCCGGCTGGCAGCTGTCGGTCAGTGGGCAGCCAAGTGTAAAACCCTCCATTACGCTGGCTGACGGGTGGACCAGAGCCATCACTCACTCCTTTGCCTCATTGACTTTAGGCTGCTTGACTGTAGCTTTATGACCTCACATACCTAAGCATGTGGGTGGAAACACAACCCAACCTGTTAGGAACAATTTACCTTGGACTCTGCTTGGTGACCTGGAGTCACAGATTGGGCATCCCGTCACAGTTACCGACTCTGACATCTGGTCCCGACTGCCAGGCCTTTCCTTGTCAGATTTCTCTTCCTTTTCTTTGATCTTGCTTCTCTTCTCATTCTCTACCTCCACCTCAATCCCCGTTGCCTCTTTCTGACATCCATGTTTAATTCATGTATACTTAGCTCAGGGACTGACTCGACATACCCAATCATTTCAGGGATCTACCTTACCTGGACAAGAAGGTCAAACAAGCCACACTTTTACTTGCATCTCAACGACCGCAAGGTTTTTGTTAAATTCCATCAGTCCTCAACAATCACTCAAAGAACTTTAAATGGTCTGTAAAACCCCAAAATGTCTTGCTTGTGTTTGCCAAAATCATCCTGTGTCAACTTTTAACTACAAAGGTCGTTTTGGATCAATATTGGGCTTTTCAAAATTCACAGCACCGCCGAGCAGCAGCTGACTGCTGCCATATCTTAAATCGCTCTTCTGTCTGTGGATCGATAATGTTCATCAGCCAGTAAACGTGTCTGACCATGAAGACATATTCACAATGCTTCAACAGTTATGTTATAGTCTGGTTGCATACCTCAGAACCGGGAATTGCTGGCGTGAATCGGAACAAATTCTTATCAAAGTCTGTAGATGTTGTGATCAAGTATAGATGTTAAATTGGTTTAATAATTAGTCTGGCTTGAAAAACAAATTAAAAAGGAATCCTCTAGAAGTGGCCATAATTACCGGTAATTACAGTCTCTTGATAAATGCTGGAGGTGTGGTGTTTTGAATATGTTGGTATTGATACGATACCAAATAAATACAACCCCAGTATTGCTGATACTAATGCCGATATCGATATTGATATCGATATCGATACCAATAAAGATGAGTGTTTTTTCGTCATTTTTCCATTTGAATTATTTTGCTAAAATCTTAGAGATAATTTGGACAAGGTTTATAGGTGTCAACAGAATAATTTGACAAACAGTAGAGAAACAAAACAATTTTTGAAAATATTTTTTGACAGAAAATTAAAGCACTATCAAGAAACCAAAACAAAAATAAAATGCATTTTTATCGGAAACTAAAGTAGGCCTATTGATCTTACTTCTCCAGTATTGATTCAATACTGACACTGACTTGGTATTGATATTGTTGATATTTATCTTTTATCACATACAAAAAATTATTTTATTGTGATTTTATTTCATGGACTAACAAAATGTGTGGCATGAGCCAAGGTTTTCAACAGGTTTATTATCTAAAAAGCGTAGAGTAGAAATCCCCTTTTTGCTCTGATAAAAGTCTCCTAGTTAGCGACCAGAGTCAAGCTGTGTATGATTTATTATCAGTAGTCACAGCGTTTTAACACTACAGTAATAGTGACTTGTATGGGAAGCAGTTGACTGCATGCTAGGAAACTGAGCTAATAGCCTAGCTGGCTAACCAGCTACCTTATAAGACTGAAAGTATGACTTTAATTAGGATGAAACAACTTCAGTGCAATTTTTAATGTATTTTAATAGCATTTTTTATGTCTGCCTTTGAAAATGTATAGTTGGTGTTTAGGTGTTGTTAATAATGTCTTCTAATAACATAATTAGCTAGTAATCTTTTCAAATTTCCTGTCAACTTTGAACATTTTTTAGCTCAACAACACGGCGGGCTGCTGGATGTCCACTGGGATTAGCATGTTTACTCAGGGAAACCCTGGGTATTGTGTCAGAGGTAAGTTAATGCGATGGCCGATGAGTTATTGCTGTACACAGAGTGTGTGAGGCCTATCTTGTCTGATCCCTGGGAATGTGTGTTAATGAGTGTTTACTTCATGGCTGACCGGACCATCAGGATCCAGGGCTAACGTTTCCTGTCTGCTGCCATTACTGAGCCGCTGCATCCCTCCAACATGCTTAACATATTCTCACACACTCACACTCAGTCTTATTTAGGAACTTTATCACTGATTGATGGAGTTAGTTCGGTAAGTAACAAAGAATGTCAGAAACACTGATCAAATTCAGAAAAACAATAGAATGACTAAAGAAAGGCCAATATGAAACATTAAACAATACAGGAATCACTATGAAGACAGGCCAGGAAGAAAAGAGATTGCATTACAGCTTTGTAGATCAGATCTCAAGGTTAAAGTATGCTATAACAGAAAGCACACTGTTATATTTGCACCAGACCAACCGAGAAGTAACATGAACGTTTGAAACCAAAAAAAGAAGCAAGAAAGCAGCAAGTGTAGGAGGTTTGTTGTGTGTGTTGGTTCTCTATATTTACCAGCTGGCTGTCCAAAGGTTACTGTGGGACATTAGCATTTAGCTCCACTGTGGCCTGGCCATCGATACCCAATGGCACAGTGCAAATGTCAAAATATGGATGGATGAGTGGCTGAGTGGCTGTCCTGGTGATGAAAACAAGGAGCTGCTCACACACTGGAGCAGCGAGGATGACGATATGAAAATCAGACTCTAGAAATACCGTCGATTTCTCTGTCTAATATTTCATTAATATAATCTAATGACTTATTTCTAAAGACGGTGAAATGCCAGCTCAATTTAATCTTAAGTTCAAAACATGCATGTACTTAAATGTACAGATACAATAAAGAAGGGCCTTTGTACAACAGATTATTTTTTATTTATGAGGAAAGTCAAATTATTGCAAGAATAAAGTCATAACATTGGCAGAATAAATACGTAATATTTCCAGAAAAACTCATAAAATTACAAGAAAAAAGTATTTTTAATGAGGAAACAAATCTTTCATAGAGTTATATGTGATGTGACCAGCTCAGCAGGTCTGTCTGCTTCTTTCTTCAAAATAAACTCAGACGTTTGGACAATTATTCAAAGTCCTGCTACTTATATTTGATCCTGACCTATTAAAAATATTAAGCATTTCCTATTTTTGGAAAAACAGCACTAAAGTATGATAGTCCTCTTTTTAAGTTTTTCTTATTATTTTTGTGTAGGAGTTCTCATTAAATATGATAATATGACTTGCATTATGACTTCATTCTCATTTTATTACAATTTTATTCTTATATTATGACTGTCATATGATTCGTACTTGTATTACTCTTGTAATATGACTATTGCCAAATGACATTAATCTCATATTATTATGACTTTATAATCACAAAATTATAATTTTATTCTCGTATAACGTTTTCCTGGTAATATCATGACTTAATTTTTTAATGGAAAACATGTTTTTTTTCTCAGTCCGGGTCTAATTCTCTAGAGTCCATCTGTGTATCTCGTCAGCCTGAGCAGCGATCTGCATAGAATGGAAAAGAGGCTCTTTAGTTAAAGCAGAAGGTTTCGTAACAGCGGGGAAACGGTCAGAGAATTGAAATGGGCTGAACCTAATTTCCATCTAGATTAAAAATTCTTTCATAGAAATAATAATAATTGAAGATAACTTGAGTGTGATCATAGGAAACCTTTGTGCTACTGGGGGAATATTCCACCAAAACGATGTCAAGTTTTCAATTTTCCTGCTGTAAGTTCAACTTTGGTAATCATTCTTAAATTAGTTTCGACAGATTGGATAATAAAATGAATATTGAAGGTCTTCATATCATAGATCGGACATCTCTAGAAAAGCATTGTTTTTGCTTTTGTTGGTCACAGTTAAGTGCTTCAGATCTTTTGGTCTCCTGTGAAGGACGGTTTTAATTAAGCCTCATTTGAGGGTTTTCACATCTGCATGGCTTGTTAATTGTCATGCCAGTGCTATTCAATCAGATTTAGTTCCAGACTTTGACTAGACCAATCCAAAAACATATTCAGAGCCAAATAGAGATGAACTTCCTGTTGCGCTTCGGTAGGCCTGTGACAATAACAAATTTTGCTGGACAATAAATTTGACCCAGAAATTGTTGTGCTAAACAATAACATTGTCATCTTAAGACCATTTTAAACAAATACAATAACGCATATTATTGTATTATCTTCTCAAAGATTAAAAAAAAAACTTTAATATCTAAAGAGCATTTTACACTGGAAATGGAAATTATTTTAAACATCCAAAACAAACAAAACAACTGTAAATAAAATGGATCATAAAATGTCAGAAACTGAAATTGTATTTCAAAAACAATCATTCAACTTAGACAAGCTGTTTATCTCAAGTGTGTTGAGCCAGAGATGCCGGCCTCCCTCACACACACCGAGGGTCTGGAGTTTAAATAATTTGGAACCAGGAAGCTGCAAGGAAAATAAATCGAATCAGAAAACAAAAACAGTGACAGGCGATGGAGTAGGATACAGGATACTACCAACCAAGCCGCCACAATATTTGTTTGCGTGATAAAGCCCAGTGCCAATATTATACATGTTTGTTTAAGAAAACAAATGCCATGCAAACATTTGCTTTATTGCCAGATGTCAAGGGAATGTTTGAGGACAGGACACTGACTTAACCCACCTATACTCGCCTCGCCTCCACAACCAACCAACCAACCGGAAAGCAATATTTCAGGTTTGATATCGGAGGGCAGCGGGGAGCCAGACACCAGAGGCTGATTGCTTTTTTTCACCTGCAGTGACCACTTCACCTTTAGTTCACCAAAACGCCCTGCAGCCCCCTGAGTTCTCATTTTAACGCTTCATATCAACCGCGACTGACAGAAACTCTGTTTCTGAATTACCAGCACTCTACTGATATCTTTTAATGTCAGGGACTTTAGTGTACTTCTGTACATCCATGAATTATCATTGAATAAAGGCTTTTAGCTAAAGCCTTCATTGTTATTGAGGAGTCTGACACACACTCCAGCTAGATCACAAAGCACTCAGGTTTCAATGCACAACAAATGAAATCTAGGATACATGTCAGTTACCACATGTATGTTGACATTTTATCCATTTATCATGTCCATTTACTCATTGGTTGTGTTTCAATATTTTTTATACCTAGAAGAATCCAATGTAATGACAGTACAGACAGTAGCTCTGTCTCTGCTACAAAAGTGTACAAATCTTTGTCGATATCAACTCATAAAGATCTTTTAAAGATGTCTTGTTTTAAAATTTTACATTTTGTTTCTGACTATTAACTCTTAGAATAAATATTTGACTGCTCACAGCAGGAAGATCAGACAAATATATATTCAATATCTTTTTTCCCCCATTTTATAGATTTGGAAGATGTATCCCAATTAGCTCATCAGCAGATTACAAAAATTAAACTTAAAAAGTAAGTCCAGAAAATCTGGTTTGTACTGACAACCGAACTGCCTTCTACTATGGAAACAAGTTCATCACCTGATATATTCATTAGCAGATGTTTTAATTATATTCAAACATCCACTGTACTTTACAAAGATAGCCAGCCCTAACTGTTTTCATTTTTATTTCAGCTTCAGGTTCTCAGAGATTTTCCATTCCACTGTTTTCAGCTCAGTGTTGGAAACTTTTCTTCCTCTCTTTATTTTCCTTTGTGGTTCAGGCTACTTTGCCAATAATTGCACCCCTAATTACTAAGAAATGTATTTACAACAAAGCAAGATAGTGTGAGTTACTCTCATTTGCATAATAATGAAAGGAGTCTCAGGGGGATTGGCTTTAAATCGTTTGTTGAGGGACTAAGAAATTAACTAAGAGGAGAAGCGGTCAACAGCAGAACACCAGCCTGTTCAAAACGGGCCTGATGCAAATTAGTGTCCTCCGTAAAAGTAATAAGAGCTTTTAAAAAAAAATAAAAAATCAAGATACAGAGTCTAATCTTTGTTCTGGAGTAATGACCTGCCTGCTATTTTAAATTACTGAATAATCCTTGTTACACAGCAGTTTTGACACATTGGCAGGAAAAAAAGGACGTCTTTGTCGAACGGGCAGGGCTTAAGACAGACCCAGAGTCATTATGTGGAGGCCTCTGCTGTGGAAACATGTGACAACAAAAACTGTGATGGTAAGGCAAGTGTTCCCTAATGCTGCATGTCCGTCAGGCACAGTCCCCTCTTGTGGCTGTCAGTTTGCTCCGAGCCGCATCAATTCGGTCCATACAGTCCACTACTGTAGCGGCATTGAGCAGCCTCTGTTCGGTCTCTATGAGTTAACGGTAGGAAACAGGCAAGACTTCATAAGAGGCTTTTACAAAACAGTTGGGTCATAAAGCTACAAAAAAGGCATCAGCTTTCAAACATTGGCTTTGTGAAATCCAAAGGAGGTGTGGAGTGTTGAGGCTTCTGTGTACGTCACTCCGCTGAGGTCCACGTGTTCTCAAGGCAGACTCAATGTGGACGTCCGCCGGACTCAAAGGACCGTACTTGGTGTGGTGCAGTGAACTGCTCAGCAGGAAACGGTTCACATCGAACTGTTTTCTATGCAATACCAAACAGAGTTGGTTCAACCAGTGGCAAGATGCGTAGTGTGACTGACCTACTGCAAGAGAAACAGGGCTAAGCCCCAAACTACCTCACCAAACTTGCTAGTATCCATTAGAATTGTGGAAAATGAAGGACTTTGTCATAATGTAGGCAATGGGCAACCTTGACTGTGAAATCTAATCCGTCTGAGAATGGTGTACACGGAGTCAGCATGGTTCGCATAGTATAGTACGCCTGAGTATGTGGGAGACTTTATGCATAAAATGTATGGCCGACATGTTGTGAAGGGTGAAACCCATTTGTGGTATTTATCGCTGTATTGGTTTTGTTTTTTAAGTGTCGCATCTACTGACACAACGGCTCTGGGCTGAAGTCCAGAGATCTCTTCTAACTGCCAAACACTTCATCCCTCCCTGTCCAGTATGTGTTGATCAAAGAGTCTCTACAGTGGTCATCGGGTCTTTTAGCCTTAAATCTGTTAACCAGCCGCTCACACACACAAACACAGCATGCAGCCATACACATACCATACAGCATCAATCTTGAGTGGAGAAGTCAGCTAACCTTTACATTCTGTTAGCTAGGCATTACAGGGATGGAACTATTTCACTTTCTGGCAAACAGGGCAGGTTGCTTCATCCCAGTCAAGCAATAAATGGAATAGCAGGAAAAATTTATCACTTTCCAAAGCAGAAATTATAACTTAGAAGTCAGATATTCCTGCAGTTAACCTTCTGGGTCCTACTTTAAATATTTTTTGCCAGGTCGACAAGAAGTTTGGAATACAAGTACTCTGCTAAAGTAGAAATAAGACAGGGGAAGGCGGCAATGAGGAAAAAGGAAAAAAGATAATGTTCCCACAAATTATTAGGAACATGTCAGTGAATGGGTGAAGTGCATGTTGAATATGTAGAGAGCAAAAACAACCCAGACACCTGAAACGTGCTACAAAAATACAAAGAAGCACCGAGGCAGGAGGTGATGAGGCCCAAAGCCTCGTCAGTTCACTTCCACAGAAAAGACTCCAACTTTGTGTTCAGACAAAACAAATGAGAATGCTTTTGGCAAGTTTCCAAAGGGGATGACAGAAAGCAGGTGGCAACCTCTCGATGTGTGTCAAATGGAGGAGCAGAAGGACTTCAGTAGCTGTCATGTTTGGGATGATTAAGCCGGGGAAGCTCGCGGCTCAGGGCTCGACTCGCTGCTAGCCGGCAGGCCGGTTTGGTCGATGCTGGGAGCAATTAAGCAGCAACAAGGAATTCTCCAAGACAAGACTCATGACTTTTCCTTCCTGCTTCTTTCTGCTCAGGCTGACATTTTGAAAGCGCGCTGAATAATGAGGATTTGGGAAGAAGTACATTCTTCCACTCATCCTGTCTGGGTCTGTTTCTTTCTGCCATCTCGGCTCTTATTTAGTTCAAAATCTTCTGTGTGCATTTCTCAGTATGGAGGTGAGCGCCAGTTCATTTGGAGGTAATTAATTTTTTCTGCTCCCATTGCTCACCTCATCCCCAATCAATTCCACCTGTTTTTGTTTTTTGCACTGTAAAAACAAACACAAAATCTTTCCAAGTATGTTTTGTCTAGTTTCTAGTGCAAGTATCTTAGGACACTGGAAATAATACTAAACTAAATTGCAAGTAACTTTCAGCAAGATACAGGGGCTTATTTAAGTCAACAATTCCTCCATATTGATGAAAAAGTTCTAGTTATAGGAAAAATGTCTCGTTATTAGTGAAAATCTGTCAGTGGAACTAGAATCTTTTCAGCAATCAACATTCGGACATGTTTGGTTTGATATAATAAAACATTTTTTGAAAACGTTCATACAGTGGCGGTTTTTGATATGGGCTAAATGGGCAGTTACCCAGGGTGGTATCAGAAAAGGGTGGGACAGCCAAGAACTAGAAAATACAATATATCTCATCTGGCAGTGGTTTTCTGAACAAGTTTGCTACTATTTGTATGAATGTGGAGGGGACTAAGGTTGAGTACTGGGAGACTACCTGATTTCTGCTACAAAAAGGAAATAAAAATAAAAAATAAAAAAAAACAAACAGATAATTGCTTGTTTTGTAATTGGTTAGAGTGCGGCAGAAGGACGGGCCCAGGGCAACATTTCTCCAAGAACCACAAATGCATAAATATCCATATTTCAAGCTTGCGATATTAGGTGTAGTGATTAATCACAGAGCCAAAGTGTGCTTAATCTGATTACATTTTTTAATCGATTGTAAGGACTAATTCTTATACAGCTTCCCTCTGTCGGTCTGGGTCTCTATTCTCACATTATGTCCCCCCTTCAAGCAAAGCCAAAAATATTACAATGCAATAAAAGCCCAGGAGCCGCACTTCTGTGACCTCCTGCCTCCCTCCTCCAGGTAAAGGAGAGGGCTGAATGGAGATGGGATGTGCTGCGTGTGGAAGGTGAAAGTCAGTCATCCTGAACTGTACAATTAAATCAGAGAGAGGCCGAGTGAATGGGCGCTCCTCTGGAGGGCAGGAGATAAAAGAGGGGTGCCCACCCAGCTCAGGGAGGAAGACTGTAGTTCACAGAGGTCTGACTGAAGCGCCGGCTGTCAGCCTGTCTGCTAGGCCTTTCCTTTGCTTCAGTTTTCACACTCCAACTGTTCCTTCATGTGTCACAAAAAGAAAAAAGAAAAACACATTGCAGTCCAACACGCTTCCATGAGGATGTTCTCACTTCCGGATCACTTTGGAGAAAAAAAAAAAACAACCGGCACAAACAGCCTCAAGCAAGTACAAAGTGAGATGAAAACTGATATAGGAGTGTGATTTATGATCTGTTACAAGTCTTTGGAGTAAAGTAGAACAAGAAAGACAAGTAGGCTGCTGCCTAGCTGAGGTAATGGGAGAAAAAATACTTTTTCAATTTTTTTCTTCTGAAAAGTGTGGCATGCATGTCTATCCACTGTAGTGTTAGACAGTCACTTGCTTTTGTTGCATTTTACCCAGAATGCCCTGCGCTATAGACAGCTTCCTGCTTTTGCAGTGGTCTCCATTTGGCATTCATAAATGCATTCAAACTGCACCAGAGTTCACTTCAACTGAACCGTGACCTAGTTTTATAGGTGAAGCAGTTGGGTTTTTTGTCCGCATTAGAGTTCGATTACACATTCACACCTCCCCAAACAAACCGGACTTCAAGGCAAACAAGAATTAGATTAAAATGGACCAAACATGGCTGGTGTGAATGTTCCAACCATAACACCAACTCCAAGCTTTCCCTCAACAGAGTTAACAACACAGAGGGAAACTCAGAATCCTTCATAGGACAGATGGATTGATATATTTATGCATTAATCTGTCAGAAAACACTTTGTTTTGTTTTCCCCTCCAGACCTTTCAGGATTAGTCGTCTCTTCATCTCGTTCTTTGCCTTTTCCCACGTGCCAGCCCTCTACCTCGGTTGATGGAGAACCCGCTGTGGTTTCCCAGCGGACAAAGTCAAATCCATCCGATTCAAACAGCTGTGAAATTGAGTTGGAAATGAGTCTGCAGTGGTAAACGAGGTGAAGTAAAAATCAGAGCAGCCTGTTCGATGGGGCTGAACGATAACCCGCTCATTTGGAACCCATAACCTGGGAGAGAGCCTCTAAACGGACACTCCTATTCCAGGAGAAAAAGGGTCTAGCTTTGGAAAAAGTCAAAGATAATCTTCTTTGACAATAATAACAATACGGGTCTGGTACTTTTTAAAGTGAGAGGAATCGGATGGGATCCTGTCATGCATGGAGTATGTGAAGAGACCCATGAAGGCCTTTAAAGGAGCCACACATGGAGCCTCAGTTCTACATCGAGGTTTAAAATCAGAAGGTGCCGTTTTCGAAAACATGGAGTTTAGCATTTCAAGACAAGCATCTTCTTTCTTCTCCCTTCTACAGTTTTCATCACATAAATGAGTCAACACATCCTCCAATCCTGTAGCATTTAGCCATATCAGCCATCTCTGCTTCATGTTCCCTGCAACTTTGCCTTTGCATTCCCAGAATGCTCCTGGAGGTTTCCATTACCCCATTAAGCCTTAGTGGAGAGATAAGGCCGTGAGCGCGCTCTCCTGAGCCAGCGCTCCTCTCTGGAGGCCTCGCCTGTTGTCAAGAGGAGCATAAACACACACACATCCAGCCTGCCCTGCCTGCTTCTTCCTATGAGTGTTGGCTCATCCAGGGTCAGTGTGCATCATCCTGTGTGGTCTCCCTCTCTGCGATCTTAAGAGTTGCTGTTTATCTTTTATTATTGCCGATGGCGTTGCCATACCCCTAAATCATACTCCAAAGAGATGAGGCGTCATAAGTCTGGCCCTGAAAAGCAGCAGCGGCCACTGGATCATCCAAACAACGCTGGTGTAAAGAGGCTTCTATGGAGAAACTTGTGAAAAGTTTATAAAGCTCTTAAGAAACTAGTTTAAATACTGACTTGAGCTACTTTCATTTTGATTCCCATCTTTTCCGATTACTGGGATTTCTGGGTAATATTATTTTTATTTTCAAAAGAAGTCAAAGGCAAAGAAGCCTAAGAAAAAACCCTAAACGCGTTACTTTGGAGTCTAGGGGGAGTTCATTCTTAATTTTGGTACATTTAACAAGACTTTAAAAGTGAAGGGTGGTGTCCAGCCAAACGGGAAAAACAACATGACACACACAGACTTCACTCACCAACATTCAGATGTCAGACAAATATCAAGAAAACCTCTCAAGATCACCACCACAGGGAAACGGAGACACACAACCATGCATGCACTCACACCTAGACAATCTAGAGAGACCAATTAATCTTGTCATGTTTCTGACCTGTGAGAGAAACCGGAGTATCAAAAATAATCAAATACATATGAGGTTACCAAAGCACTGTCTCAAGTCTTTGAGCATAAAAAGAAGAGGGAACTAATTAAACAAGTAAACATCTCAAGATGACACCAAAACTCAGACAGCGAGGCAAATGGGTTTATTTTGAGAAAGCAAACTCCAACTGTTAATAGACAAATTTGACAGCATGACATTCCTTTAGGCGGTTTCCTTGCTGATGTGTGTGCGCCTGACAGAGTAGGGGCCCCTGTGGCTGCGCAGGACTTTGTGTGTATGTGTGTGTGCATCTCCATCAGCGGGATCCCCATGATGACTCATGGGGATAAGTGGCAGTGGGCCGCTACGGGGCAGAAACGGAAGGCTCACAGAGGAGAGAAGTTGCGGAGACAGATAGCAGTAATTGCCAGTGTGCGGAGGAAAATGGACATTAAGAAAAGCAGGCCTCATCATTAAGCCTTTCAATGTGCAGGCGTGGGAGCTTTTAAGGAACCGACAGAGAAGGGAAGATGGGGAACAGAGTGGAGGGCTCAGAGAGGTTATTAGACAACATCAAAAGTTTCTCGGAACGAGAGGAAAGAAGAAATCGCTGGCCATGATGATGAAAACCAACAGAGCAGTGTCATTAAGGACAGAGTGCCACGGGGAGAGGAGAGAGGACCGGGTAAGTACACTTGGTGAGCCACCCAGAGGAGTCAATATATACAGTATTCCACCAAATGCCCAGCTGATTCAATTATGGGGAGTCATTACTGGGATAAGTCAGGCCTGGGGTGAGCTTCGTAAATCTGAGATGAAGGCAGGCCTTCTGGTGAGGTGAGTGGGAACTGAAAGTGCCCTCAGGTTGGCAGCTGAGATCTACGGCAGCAGACGCACAGTTCCATTTACAATAGAGGGTGGAAATATAGCACCAGGACGAGGACATTTTGTCTTCCTGCCCGCGTTGTGTCCTTGTGTAAATCACCGCGAGGAGAACTACGACTGCCAAGGTTGAGCATTCAATTCCAGAAAGAGGCCATGTTTTGGTAGAAAACACACAGCCGCTCTGGCAGCACTCTACTCAAATCATTTTAGAGGGTTTTCCTCCCTGAAACCTGTACATTAAAATCGATAAGTGCAAAACAATAATTCAGCATGCTCTGGCCTCCCGAATAAAAACCAATATTAGTACTGAAGTACTCAGGAAGTCAGAGGCTTATAGTCAGCTACCAAAGCCACGATTCTCATGTGATTTTTTTTTCAATTAAAAATATATTTTATTTGTCTAATAGTGATACAACTCATCTTCAGGGAAAACAAAAAGTTACTTTTTTGGGAGCATAGAAGGTTTTCAAATTCACACATTTGAAAGGAATACATCCCATCTCAAATATTTACATTCAGAACATTCTACAGTTCGTTACAGTTGGGTTAGTGTTTTGGGCTGGGGTTTCAACGCATTACTTTCAATTAATTCATTGCATAGACTTTGACACATTAAATAAAATTTCATGCAATTATTTATTTTTTCTTCATATACAAAATCCCTAGGTGGAACTTTTGTATTTGTTCGTTTATGGCACACTTGTAAAATCTGATGCACATGCAACATCTGCAAGCAACAGCGATGGATGCTTTTCTTGTCCCACTTGGGGTTAATTTTTGCTTCAAAATTCAATTGGATTGGATGCTGGAGAAAACTATTGCTGTGTTCAAGTTGTGCTAAATGGAGTTAGCTGAGCTTCAAAGCTATTCAAGCCTTCTAAACATGTAGCAGCAGCACAGACGTCCCCAGCACTAACATCAGCAACCACAGTCCACATTTCTAAAGAAGCTCCATGAATGATCAGGAGTTCCTGATACACTTGAAAGATGAATGGATAGAATAGAACTTGGATCCAACCTGATGGTTGAATAACTTGAAAAACAGATTAAAAACAGTACATATCTCTATTTTTGAGCTCGTGTGTCTATTTAATCAATAATTTAGCAACAAAAAGTCCTTTTGAATTGAACTGTTGGAGATGATTTTACAGGAGGTTCCCAGGATCGCAGTAGGTTCACCTGAACAGGATTCCGACTCCGGAGTTCTTTGACACCTGAAGCTGCAACACTGATTAACAGATGGATAACTGAGAAGATGGAGCTGACTGATAGAGATTAGAGGGGGAATGGATCTGACAGAGAGCCACAGGAGGCAGCAGAAAGGAAAAAAAAAACATATTTGTGGTGGCTGCAGTTCATGAGATTGCATTCTCATGTTCTTTTGCAATAAACTGCCCTGAATTATGACCCATAAAACCCATTAAGAAACAGAAATTCATTCTACAATATAAATAAGATAGTACAGATCTACTCAGACTTTGTCTTTCCAGTAAGACAAATGAGTAAATCCTTATGAATCTCATACATTTTCTGTGCAACCATTACACACCAAAACATGGTGAGTTGGCTTATTGAAGCTTATAATTGGCATTAAACTACGGAGGATGAATCCTGCCAAAAAATGCCATCAAAAAATAGAAATAAATGGCTTGATGATTGTTGTGCTCTGTGTTTTCTGTGTAGTTATTTTTGAGGTTTTCTGTGTTTAGCCCTGTCCTGTCTTCTCTGTTGATTGCTTCCCAGGTGTGTCTCATTCCCTGATTACCCTCCCTGTGTATTTGTCTTTGTCTCTTGTCGGGTCCTCGTCGTATGTCGTCTAATGTCAGTTGTTGTCTTACGTCTATGCTCTCCGGTAGAACTGTGAAGTCCTGGATAGCGTTAGCTCTCGTTTTCAGTCCTGTGTATCAGTTGCTACCGGTAATTAGCTATATGCTATACTCTCTGCCGTACCGCCTGTGTTGGACTGTTTTGAGTTTTCTTTATTAAATTATCTTCATCATCATCATCATCATCTGGGTCCCAGCGTTCATTCTCACCACTACTAACTCACCACTTCATGACAATGATGAGATTAATGTCCCAAATATTGCATCCAAAAAATAAAAAGAACTTTTCCAACTTATTTGCTCGTACAGTATGACATAAATTAATATTTATCATTTGTTTTAATTTAACTCTATTATTATTTTACTTTATTTACAGTCTCATTGTTTTATTAATTTGTTTCCATTTTCTTTCCTCCTCGGAGCTGCAGGTCCTAAGCTTCAGAGCTTCTGCCTCCCCGAGTGCCACTCCTCCGTTCAGCTCCTTCAGACTAACCAGCAGCAATTAGCAAACACCTGGTGGAACTGCGCATCAGCTAAGCTCATTGGAGCCACTACTCAGAGCAGCGCTGGTAAAAACATTGTTAAAGGGTTAATAGATGATTTCATCATGATTTGATGACTTCCTCAAGGTAGAGTTTCAGAAAGAGCAGGAGCTCGAAGGCGGGGCTAGGTCCACCCAGATGTTTTGCTCAGCTGAATGGTTGCCATGGAGATTAAATGATTTCTCAAACATGCCTGAAAAAAATCAAGGATACACTACTAGTATTTTTTGATGAGGGAATAACATTCAGACAAGATCTAAATCTCCAAAAAAATAAAAAAAATAAAATTATTTGACATTTCCGCCCCTTTAACATTTTATGTTACAGTCCAGGGTGACTTGGGAATGGGTGCTTGACAACAGGTTGTTTAGATTTGTTGGGTAGCTAGACTGGTTCTGTAAAGGAACCGTTCACCTTGACCACAGTGAGTGCCCTGCACCCACAGGAGCTGAATGGAAGATTTCCACCCTGCTCTGTCTGCTACAGCTATCCATCATACGTCCCCAGAGGCCACCGGGGCCTTACCTCTAAAGACTGTACGCACAGCAAATGGAGTATACAGGCAAAACTCACATTTAAAAACAGACCTTCAACAGAACTGCAATAATAAGCACACACCGTCCCGTCTTCTGCAGTGAAGGTAGACTGATTTATGACCTAAAAGTAAAAGTCGAGGAAAACCCATGAAAACGTGGGTTTAGGAAGACCTTGAAACTCAGGCACATGAATACCTTTGATGAGTATGTCTAAATCTGCAAAGAAGACAAGAATTTTAGTTTTGAATTTTAGTTTTATAACATTTTCACTATTTGGAGAAAATAACTCTACATCCCTAAGTGTCTGTAGAGTCATATGGAGATGCAGGATGGGGTCAAACATGCAGCAGGAGGGCTTCGCATAGTCTAACACTGTATTGAAGTGTTGCATATTTTTATCATTGTCAAAGTGGGTTGTGTGTCAGCTGAAGGACTGACATGTAATTCCAAAAATGGTCATTCTCAATATTGAACCAGGCGACAGGATCTCTGCTGCATGTTTCAAAATGTTTGAGTACTGGGAACCTTTAGTTTGTATGCATAATATCTATGGTTCTGTTACTATACTATACTATTAGTGATGAGACTTGAATATTTTTTTAATCGACTTAATTACAAAAATCAAGAACTGTGTATTGAGAAAATTAACATTTTCAATTCAAAAACCATTTTTGCTGCTAAAATGTTGAATAAATAGACATCAGATTGGTGCAAAGTGTTATTCTACCCAATAGTATTTCTGGTGTTTCTGGAAGCCCTGATAATGGAATGTCTTTAGACACTGACATTAGCATTAACAGCTACGTGTTTAGCTTAAAATAGCTATTCAGTAACTTTGATGCTAAACTAACTGCTCTTAGCACAAGTCGAACACAACAGTCTTTTCCAGAGTCCCATCAGATCGTGTTTTGAAGAAGTTAACCCGCAGTGGGCCAAGAGAACCCGCTTTGTTGTCCATCGCTGTCATGTCAAGAAGTCGCTTGTGCATCAGATTTAGGGGTGCACCAGAAACAGGCAAAATACAGTGGTTCCACTTAGTGTCTTTTGCTTGTTAAAATGAAAAATTACTTGTTTTAAAATTGTATGAGTTAAAATCTAAATAATTAATTATATCGAAATTAAAGTTCTGGCCCATATTTAAAATATAATATAAAATAAATAAATCAGACAAGAAAGACACAAATCGGGTAAAAAAAAAAAAAAGCTAACATGAATGTGACCTAATTCTGCTCATGTTTCTTCTCTCTTTATCTGACAACCAGAACAAAGAGTACTCTGCTGAAAAGATGGAAAAGGAGCATTGATTTCAATCACTAACCTCTCTCTCTCTCTCTCTCTCTCTCTCTCTCTCGCTTTATTTATTTATTTATTACAAATAAAAAAAAACCATTCTGTTTTTCAGTAGAGGTTTTAAAGATGCAGGCAAAAACAGTTAGTGGAGAAAGAAGCTATAATTAGTCTTACAAGATTAATCAAGGCCCAAAGGAGAAACAAGAGAGGA
Source organism: Poecilia mexicana (assembly GCF_051168715.1). NCBI lineage: Eukaryota > Metazoa > Chordata > Actinopteri > Cyprinodontiformes > Poeciliidae > Poecilia > Poecilia mexicana. The sequence continues at coordinate 1,682,636 of NW_028263389.1, forward strand.
AGACACAGGCAGAGCCATGAAGCCTATTTAATCAGCATTCAGCGAAGAGATTAAACGTCTTTGATCCAACAGCAAGTCAATCTCACCCAGCCCAACATGTAAGCCAAATGAGTCTGCGGAGAATTCACACATTTTATCTGCCCATTTTCTTCCCCTGATTTCACCTCAGATTTAAAATTAAAAACTTAAGTCTTGCATTTACCAAACAACTCTTTAAAGAGACGACTTGCAGGCCCTAAGGCCTGTTTCCAGCAAACAGCAAAGTTTCCAGCAAACTATAAAGACTTGGAAATTAATTTAAAAAATTGGAAGAAGAAAATAACGCCACAGACAGCAGGTCACTTTAGTGAGGACGTGATTGTGCATGCATATTATTCTTTATTCAAGAAAGTTTTGTCTTCTCAATGTGCAATTACAACTAAATGGACTATGAACAAATAACGGCTCTACAAGCAATGCATTCAAAAACAGTTTTCCAGCCAAATAAAATGGGTAAGTGTACACCTTCCGCCAATGTGTTTCAATCCCCAAAAAATTAATGGTAATCAAATCATATAAAAGATTTTACATCTTTTGGATGTAAAATGTTACTAGTCATTTTACTTTCAAAGGAAAAGAGGCAAACTGTTCATTTTTTACTTCAGCTGAATAAATGCTCTGCCATTCTGTCAGCCTGATTTCAACACAGATTCTCAGGCCCTGCAACAGACAAGAATAACAAAAGGATCATCTCTCTGGACATCGGCATGGTTACTGTTGCCATGCCACCATATAGCGTCTGTCATGCTGTCTCTCTGGTCATCATTTTGGCCCTGTGCAGGTGTGTGTCAGACATAAACAGTTAGTGCTTGTCTGCATGTGACTGTTTCTGTTTACAGTGACTTGCAGAAAGCTGACTTTCTTTTTTTTTAATGGTCTCTTAAGAGTTCTGAACTCTGACTCTAAGTCTGGGTTCATTAGTACTGAACAGGGATAAGTGCCAAAAAAAAACCTCCAAGTGGTCTCTTGCCAGAGAAGCCCAGCTCTATGTTCAGTGAAGTGGAAAGTGAGACAGATTTATTGGGCCAGTTGAACAGTTCTTGCCAGTGAATCTTAAATGAAATACATGTTTGAGTGTGGCTGGTATGTGTTCTCCTCTTGCTGGGCCCGGACCACACAGTGGGACCTGCCAAAGCCACTTTCAGACCCAACAGCTGTAAGCACTTCAAGTGTATTATGGTAACTGGTGGCCTCTCCAAACGACAACATGCTTCTGTAAGCAGAGAGGAAGATGAAGTGATGGAACTGCCGGCAAGCAGTTGATGGACGAGCTCAAAATAAACTTTAATTTCTCCACTGAATAAAAGGTCTGGTAAAATCTGGGCTTTACCAGCAGGCTGTTAAAGACTGGAGAAGATGATTTTCATTAGAGAAGTACTATTATTCTATAAAAGCTGTTGTCTGAACCAATTCGGTCATGGTGCTTGCGCACATCACCATGACGTCGGCGTTTTATTTAGTCATTGGAACAACAAGCTCCGCCTACTTGGGAGCGGCTACGTATGTGGAGTTTTGGGGAAAATGTCGAGGGCAATTTTACAGAAAGTTTCTGGATTCAACATGTCAGAATGACACACAACTTTTTCTGAACTGTGTGACACTGAAAGCTCTGCTGGAGCCAGCTGCACAATAAATGAAAACAACAACAAAACAGTGAATGTTGATGGGATTTTTAAAGCAGGGCTGTGGTTGGTCAGTATGTGTTCATACACAACCAAAAGGACTGTGGTGACAATTTTCTGTAAAAAAAATAATGTGTCCCTTTAGACCCAAGCTAAATATAAGTGACCTTAAGTTAGGTAGTACGTAGCCGGCACCCAGTGTGCATTTTATTCCAGCTTTCTTCACACCCTCACACTAACCACAGTCAGCAGTTCAGATTTTTACCTTTGACCTTCATGAGTTTCTGCTCTCTCTCTGAGAAGTTTGATCATGTGCCAAGATGCCATTTTCCAAGCTGCCAAACATACTTCCAGGGGCCCATCATCACCAGCCGCCTTTGGGTCAGAGTGACGGACAGATACAAGACCTTGACGTGTATGCGTGTGTGTGTGTGTGTGTGCGTGCGTGTGTGTGTTACTGGGGTGAATTTGTGAGTTTCGGCTGAGTTGTAGTCCATTAGGAGAGTTCAGAGTTAGGGACGCTTCAAGGCCACAGAAACATCAAATCAGCAGTCTTTAAAGGAAATGGAAATGTACCAAATATACCCACATTCACAGATACAAAGTAACCTTTACAGAACGCCAGCTTCCCTTTTACTCATCAAAACTTGTCAAGGTGTCTCGGTTAGTGTACGGAGAGTTGAGGTGAGGTGAAGGAGAGGCAGAGGAGGGAAAATTAATAACATGACACAATGATGAAGGAGATGAAGCCAGGTATCAGACAAAGATGCACAGCTCATGATCTCCCTTGAAAAATGTAAGACAAAATCTCAGAGATTTTAAGCATAAAGGAATTTTACAAAAATGCTGAATGTTCAAAAATGTTACAACAAATGTAACATGTATACACATACATATATATATATATATATATATATATATATATATATATATATATATATATATATATATATATATATATATATATATATATATATATATATATATATGATAAGTGTTCTGCATTCAGGTAATTTTAGTCTTGTCTTCTATGTAACTTTCATAAATATATGAAATTCACCATAAATGTACATAGTAGTGAATTTCTAAACATCTTACATTACAAAAGTTTACAAGTTTATTATTGAAGAAGTAATTACAGACTCGTCAGCTGACAGAATTACTGGTAAGATTTAATTACCAGTACACATATTGACATAATTTACAGGAAGGAATGGTTTGAATCGGATGTAATTTGATGCACATACAGAGCAGTGGTGGGAGTGTAAATAATTGGAGTTTTTGGTAGTTGGTGATTCTAAAACAGGGACCAAATGTAACATGCAGTGGCACCACAAGGGTAGTGACAGTGATAAAGGTAATTGCTGGAGTATCCAATAATCTGTTAAGGTCGTTGGACACAGAAGAAAACTGATAGATGTTTTACACAGCACTACCTGCTCTTGGCTGGTAACTGAGGTTCTGTGGGTGTACATCAGGGCTCGTATAGTTGTGAAGGTTTTGGTTTATGACAACTAAAAGAACTATAGACCATGACATAAGTGATGACAACGTAGCTGAGAGACGTCAACAGTTTGTACATAACTTTCATACACAGAGCAGACACGCCTTCCACTTCAGTTCACACCACGGTTTTCTGAGACAAAAACACAACGGCAGAAACTGTGGTAGAGATGAACATATATAAATTCACTGGCTCAAATGCCGTTTATCAGCCTTTGTAGGTATTTTGTGAAGAATCGTACAAATGTACACAATTCCTCACCACGTCCGACTGGCGTTCCTCAAAAGGGTTCATCTCAGGTGCGGCTACAAAAACTGGATAGCGGAAGCGAACTAGTTGCTGCATTTCTAGAGAGCATTTATGCATAAAACACACAACAAACTTCTGGCCAATCACACAACACTTGGAGTTGAGAATGATGCCTCCATGTAAACGAGGTGACGCAATTCTTGTGAAGCGACTACGTCAACAAGAGCCGATTCGGACACTTTGGATTAAGTTTGTAATGACCTTTAGTCACCATGACTTTCCCCCGTTCTTCTGGGAAAGGAATCCTTGGAGTATTTCAATGACCTCGACTTTTCTGAGCAGTCCATGCCTTGATAGAGTGAAGGAATTTGTCAACTTGTTGAAAGTCTAAGAGGAGCAATTAAAATTCACAAATGATCTAAACTGGGAAGAATTGGGAAACCCTGGGGTTGAAACGTCCGTTACATTAATCGCGTTTCCTGCTAAAAGTTATAAAATACCTCTTCAAACCGTCTCTATGGCATTACCATCAACTACTACCCCAACCCACCAAACACGCACACGCACGCACACAGCTTAAACTTAATCAAGTCAGTGAGGTCAAATGCCGTCTAATTAAACTTTATTGTACAACACAGACTCTCCTTCCAATTCTTTTGTCTCCTTTCCCTCCCTCTCCCTCATCCAACTCTTTCTCTGCCCGTCAGCTGGCGTCTACTTAGTATAGAGCGGCTAATAACAGGCAGTGGAAACAATGGCTCTTTGAAACCGTAGACCGCTCTGCAATACGAATCGTGCCCTCTCACACGCACCCTAAGGGCAGGAGCTATGTGTCGCTGCGTGTTTGACCTTCAGCTGCTTCCATGTAAAAGCATAATGAGAGCCACCAGCACCGCACCGGTCTGGGAAGAAGGAGGAAAAAAAGACAGGATGACGAGAGGATCGTAAACTTTCCTCTTTAAGTGACAGCGCTACGATTTGCTGAATAAGTGGTCGGGTTGAACAAAGCTGACTTGACGTCTGAAAAGAGGTAAAGTCCCCAGTGAGAGAATTAAGCACCAAGGACAGAGGCAGAGTCAGAAACGGGACGTGATAAACTGGCAACAGTCAGCAGCCGGAGCTGACAGCGGACAGTTTACACACCATCACCAAACAGCCAATTATAACCGTCAGGACAGGATTCTGAGCTCCACCGACAGATCGCTGTGACAAGGCTTTAACTGGACAGGAGCTCTTCCACCTGTCCTGAAAATCTCAGCATCTACAGTTCTCACTGGCTATGTGTCCATTAACCAGAAAATTACAGAAATAAATTTGCTTGAAAAAAACATGCTAATGTTTTTCAGGGAAAAGTTTTTGAGCTAGAATGAGATGGCTTTTCAGTCAACACACTTCTTTCACATCATGAGTCATGTGATCAACAGCCGGATGTCACTGCTGGTGGAAATGCTGAAGAAAACAGGAAGTGGTTGGAGGATGACGGTTTGTTTTAGTTTTTCCAGACAGTGTGCAGCTGGCTCCAGCAGAGCTCTCACAGCATCACAGTTCATAAAAAGTTGTGAGTCATTACAACGTGTTGAATCCATAACTGTTCTGAAATACAGACTACAATCTCCCCATAACACTGCATATGTAGCCGCTCCCAAGTAGGCGGGGCTTGTTGATCCAACACCTCGATAAGATGTCGACCGCTCCTCTGATTGGCTGATAGATGATGAGCAATAGAGCCATGACTGAATTATGAATAAATCTCATGTAACCGTTTACCTCTGTCACTGCCGTGATTTTTAATGACTTATCGCATGAAAAAGCTTATATACGTGGGACTTTAATTTCATTTCTTATTCGACAGAAACACTGCAATCCAAAAAAAAAAAATTTTTCAACATTAGCAGAATAGACAAACATTGTACGCATTTGTATTAAAAACACAGTTATGTGTGCTAGTGTTAAATGTGACCAGATCTCTACTCAAATGACTGTCTACAGTAAAACCCTCCAATAAAACAAGTAAGCCAGAAATATTCCTCCTGGTTTGACTCTGCTGTAGAAAGAATCTGCTTTCATTTCCATTGATTTCCTTCAGACTTGGAATCTTGTTAGACACAAAAGTTCAGGCCTTCAGCAACATTCAGTACACTGTGCAGCTATACAGAGCAGCATTTGGTAATTCAGGTACTATAACGCAACAGTAAAAGCAAAACTTTTAATTCAATCCCCATTTGAATTTATATCTAATTTAAAGCCGACAAAATTAAAGTCATTGACATATTACTGTGGGTTTCCTATTCTGCTAATAAAATAACAAGATGAAGAGCAGGTGTGTTAATATGACATTAATTGCTTTTAAGAATAGCACTAATACTAGTGTGTACACGGTAGCTCAGGTTCTGGGTTCAATTCCCAGCTTTGTGTGTCCAAACAGCAGATTTTTCTGCTCAGACTGTTAGTAGAGACTTCTCTGTTACTAATCCCTCTGTTTCCTTCTGGTCTCCTAAACAAAGGCTCAAACGGTTCCTGGATCAGGGCCATAGCAGCATATTGGTTCTGAAACTAATACAGACCCGCGGTTCACTCAATTAGAAATCCGTCTCTGACTCTACTTGCTGGAGCCACTGCCGGCCATGATTTATTTACACAGACTATTTGTAATGAACCAAATTCAATTATGTGCACCCTGGACAAACGGTGCTCGGGTAATGGATGGCCATGCAGCCTCCGACAAAAACTCAGTTCAGCTTAACAGAGAGGTGAGGGCCAATAAGACAACTTTATACAAAATTATCACAGTCATATGTTCCGATGCAAGTCACACACTGCCAGTGTGTTTTGCTCTTTCAGAAACCTGCAGGACATTCCAACAAATACAGACTATGCTCAGTATGTTTTCTCTACTTGTTTAGACTAAAAAGAGAATCTCCAGACTGAGGACTTTAAGAAAAAAGAAAAAACGTTGAGTCAGGGTTTGATGAAATGAAAGTAGGGGTGCACCAATTACACTTTTCTGGCCCATTACTAATATCTGAAAACCCTGACCTGACAACAATTCTGCCCAATACATTCTTTTTTTTTTTTTTGTCTGAAATATCGTAAAAAGTCACTAAGTTGGCAGAACTCATTATCAATTTACACAAGTCCAGATGTGGCCTGGTGGGTGGAGTCTGTCTGTCAGGCATGTTGCCATGACTTCCTGAAGACGGCGTGGCAGAAAGAACAACAGTTTTTAAAGCGACAGAGACCCAATTTCAAGGCATTGAATTACAAAGTCAAATTTCTTTTAAGTCTTTCGTCACATATATAGCACTGTTATAACATCTGAAGGAAACATAGTTACATCACTGTGCTACAAAAAAGGCATTGTGTGCCTGGAACATACATAGTACTGCTCCTTTAAATGCTTCTTGTTGAGTGTTGTGTGTGCCTGTCAGTAAATGTTTGTACGTCTTTACTATGATAGTTCTTGCTGTATTTTTTTGTGGGAAGTGCTTTTTCTGCTGGATGCAACACAAACTGATTGGTGGATAAGATCGGTTCCTCACAGTCGATCGGCGATCACCCAAAGTTATAGAAACTGTTGGTCAACTCATTTACACGCCTAAAACAAACTTTAACATTTTAGGCCATAATTTCAAAAGATTAGTGCTTTTTGGTTATTTTAACCTACTGTAAGTAAAGCCATTCAGTTGATGACATGGTGAACAGTTCCAAATAGCAGTCAGCCTCCACCACAAGCACACACATCCAACAAAGGAATGAGTTTGTGAGGAGAACTGAAGTTTGGATTGGCTTCGTTTCAGTCCAGGGCTAAAGTGACTGAAAAACAGCTGTGGACTAGAGATGTTGGAGAAAATAGTTGGCCTGAATGTAACTAAATGATGTGGTGAACTGAAAGGCTGAACTGAAAGGTGGCTCAACAAGCTAGTTTTCAGGACATGCTAACTTAGCCGACCCGTTTACTGCACCTTTTTATCTCCTCCATTTCTCCAGACAGATTTCCCTGGGACTCATTTTTCATATCACACTAACCTGATTTTGAAATCCACTGCAGACAATCATCACTTCTCTAATAAAAAGCAGCCCACTGGCCATGTCCCGGTGTGGTTTTAGAGATCCAGAGTGGAAACTGGGGGCAGTGCGAAGCTCCTCATTATGTGGATATCACACAGGGCCAGCCAACAAGGCAGTCATGTCATCTCATAAAGCAATTTAAGCGTCTGCAGCACAGCGATTGCGCTTCAAAGCTCATGGCCAGAGATGAGCAAATTGGGCCACTGGCCCTTTAAATCTCTATGAAATATAAAAGATTTGGGTATGGGCAGATAAGTTAAATCAAAACAAAACACAAACGTTATTCATGAAACTTTAAAATGTTATTTGAATCTTTACTTAAAGGGGCAGTGTTATTTAAAATCGACATAAATCATATTATGATGTTATTCTCCATACGTGGAGTGTTGCTTTGATTCTTTCATGAATGTGTGAGGAATCCATTAATCTCTATGGCAACCATTCAGGTGGTCAAAACGCCTGGGTGGCTCTAGCTCTTCAGAGCTGCAGCATCCAGTTGAGCTTCTGCCTCACAGAGCCGCCCTTCCCTCACTCAGCTCCTTCAGACTAGCCAGCAGTAATTAGCAAACACCTTGTGGAACAGTCCATCTGCTGAGCTCATTATAGGAGCTACTTCTCATTGCAACACTGGTAAAAATTTTAAAGGGTTAATAGAGGAGCCATGTTGTGATGACTTCCTCAAGGCGGAGTTTCATAAAGAGCAGGAGAGACAGAAACACAGTTTCAAGGTGTTAAATTATGAAGTTACATTTCTGCTAAGTCATATTTGATATATATGACATATAGCAACGGAAGGTAACATGTTTATTTGATTGTGCTATAAACTAGTGCTATGTGCCTGGAAAATACATGATGCTTCCCCTTTAAGATCACGTTTGATCTGATTCTAGTGGAAGGCTGCTTTATTGATAAGCAATGATCCGCTAACAGAACAGGCTTTGAATATGAAGCTATATCTGCCACAATCAGGATGATAAAACCCTCTGAGACTTTCATCAGCCATGACAGAGGAACAGACTTGTAACCTCAGCTGAGCTGATGAGTCCTGGGCTAATTAGGAGCAGATACAGAGAAACCGAAAGAAAGAGACGAGGAGATGGGGGAAAGACTCACCCACAGGAAAAAAAGGAAAAAAAAAAAAACACAATGAGGAAACAGCAAGAAAGAAGCAGCTGATATTTCAGCTGAAAATAATAGAGATAAAAAATGGAGGCAAAGAATGGATGCACTGACAATCCCCAATCAACCAACAGTGATCTGTAAACTAAGATACAGAAGACAGCTAATGGTGTGTCTGCAGTTTGAGATGTTAAAGTGGTCACTCCAAACCCACTGAGGCTGAGATCAGTGCTTCAAATGCCACACATCACACACTCAACGTGTGTGTGAGGAACCAATAATCCTGTGGTGCAGAATTCCCCCACTGTGGGACAACAAAGGAGATTTCTGTTCTATTCTACACTCCAATTAACAGCGGCACTTTCTGATATGGGCCAGGAAAGCAGCTGTTCTGGTCTTCATTAGAAAGTAGTAGAGAAACAAACAACAAAAAACATGCATCAGTTGCACCTTAAAAAGTTTTTTGCTGCTTGTATGCATATGAAAGTGCTTTGCTTCCCAGACGTCGGAGTGAAAGGACGTTGGGTTAGGAAGTTTAGGACGCAATGAGGAGGGAGAAAATGTTGTGATAATTTGGTGTCAAAGTCAAAAAGAAGTATTCCTGTTGCCAGGTTGTTGATGGATGAGCCCTTCAGCTGAACCTCTGCTCTGTTGGCCTCCATAATGAGTCATTACTCAGACATGTATTGGAAAGCTGGCAATGAGAATGAATGAAACGTCTCTGTATGCTATTAATTAGGCAATGTCTGTTAGGCTGTGGTGGCAGCTTTATTAAATGCAAGTCTGATATAATCAGTCAGAACTCAGTCTCACATGACTGCACAGGCCTCCACTGTGTCTGTTCAACAGCTCAGGTTAGAATGCTAATGTCTGTATCTAAAGTTACTTAAGAGTTCAAAGGTCAAATTACAACCACAAACTGCTATTGCTTTTGAGATTCTAATGTGATCTTTTGTGATGATCATCTGACCCTTTCCACTGACGCTCTGGTTACAGTGCAGTCAGCAGGATGAACATCCGGCCGGGCCCAACACTTTCCCAGCCTCTGGCACAGCTTTGTGAAGCCTCTCCCCACATTCAAGCTGAGTAAAACTCCTCTAGAGGTGCTATGTTAACGCTGCTCTGTAACTGTGCAGTTCCTGCCGTTTGATACTCAACAATCGGGATGTTTTTTTTTTGTTGTTTTTTTAATGGCTCATTTTCCAGACACCAAAAAAAAACATAAAAACAAGTCACATATAAGGCAATAACAGATAAGGTGTGAATTTTGCACAATTGGTCTTTAAAACCAAACAGCTAAATATCATATTACATGATTAAACACAGAATATTAAATATATCTCACAAATATTTGCGACAGCAGCTTCTTCTCCCTTTAGTGTATTTCTCATTACATGCAGGACAGTTTGGTGTATTTTAGTGATAAACATTCACACCCAACATAACCAGAATACCTCTTATCTGTATCTTGCATATCACAGTCATGTTAAACAGCACTGCAGCGTAATCAAATCATTCATAATGGTTTAGAATCACTACAGAAAGATGCTGCAGGGCCTCACCAAGCCGTCCTTCAGAGGCCCATGAATCACACAGTGCAGATTAAACCTTCACCATGCAGCCTCGTTTCCCTGTTTCCACAATATAGCAGACAGCATCGTCATCACGCTTTCAACCATCCAAATAAAGCTGCCACAGCGAAAGACGACCATTTATTTACTGAACTCACACATCATTTAGAGGCTGACTCCTGCTGGTGAGCCTATTAGTGCCTCTGATTGAGGAGAGCCAGGGTTGCAAGATTTAGTGAATCTCAGTGTTAGAGTAGTGAGACGTAAATTAAACGTAGAAATCTTCTGCGCATGAGTAGATTATTGTGTTTATTGTTTGTTTAGTCCTAATTACCAGCTGCTCCACAATGACAGCAGAGGGAAAGAACAAATTGTAGCTGAGGAATTTCTCAGTCAGATAACAGGCATCCAAAAACAGTCAAACAATTAGCTTATGTACTTATTTTTAAAGTTTAATAATGTGAACATAAAGGGCAACAAAAGGGGAAATAAACATTGGTTGATATCAATGTTGACATCAACATGTCGACCTTTCCCAATTTATACAAAGAGTAGAAATGGAGCAACCTTGGAAGTGAGGAAGACAGTAAGAAATAATAATAGTTAGCTGAATTTGTTGATCTGTCACAGAAGGACTGAGATGGTGGGAAATACAGGTGGGCATTTATCATACTGTTTATTGTCTCTCATTTATCATTTACTGTGATAAATTCCTTATGAGTTATTGTTGAATCATAAAATTCCAATTAATTTTGTCTAAAAACCCTAAAAATTGTCTGTGGAGCTATGATTGCTGAGTCATCATAGATATACCTAATAAAGAAGCAAGAAACAATTATCATTATCACAATAATACCACAAAGCATTGTGATAAAACGTTAAGTCCGTATTGCCCACCAGTAGTGGACAGTAACGAGGTTGATGATGGACAGAAGTCTGTGACAGCAGACAGAAATAATGAAAAGAGAGAAACAATAACTGAAAGAAAAGCTGCAGAAAATACATTTCCACTTCATCAAAGGCTCTTTTCAAATATGCATCAGCCCTGTTTCCTCTCCTATTCATCCCTCCCAGGTTGTATAAGTGTGTCTGGATTTTCCAGCGTCAACTGCCTTTGTGTTTATACCTCAGCTGTTTGCTGACGTGTGGAAAAGCAAACCACAGAGCTAACATTCAGCAGGCAAGCACAAGAGAAGGACGATTAGGCAGCGCGCGGCAGGGAGGAGGAGACGGAGAAAATCTCAAATCAATTGAGTAATGAAGGCGTAGTAATGGCCTTCCTGATTATAACCAGGCCACCATTAGGAGATGCTGGCTGATAGGCTGCCACAGCTGGATGAATGGCTGGCTCCTCCAGCATGCAGCCACATAATAACACAACAAACACTCTGGAATATTCGGCTTATGGGCTCAACACGGCGCAGTCGATTCGAAAAGGAACGCCATTATCAAAAAATGGAAGTCATTCTGTATAAAGTGCATATTCTGATGTGCGTGTGTGTTGCTGTGTTTGCTTGCATTATCCCATTTTAGCTCAGTCCATGCATCAGGTGTCCTAAAACTGCCGACAATAGCAGCATGCCGGTGTGGCGGTTAGCAAAGGTCAAGAGCGGGTCAGCAGGAACATCCACACCGTGTCATCACCTCTCTCTGTTCACACCTTTTGTTTTCTGACTTGTTTAACATTCAGAAACAAGGATGGATTACAAACCGCCACCGGCTGACACCGCATACCGAGGCAATGGTCATGTTGGCCTCTGTTCCTCACCGAGCGAGCTTATGGTGTCCTACCCTTTGACCCCGACTGCTGTCACCTTCATGGTCAAATGACGTTGAAAGTTGGTCAGTGTCCTGCACACCGCCACAAGACGATGTTGGAAAGATGATTCCTTAGCTGATTCACAGATGTCGGTGTCTGGATGTTTATGTTTGTCCCTGTTAGCATCAGCAGCATGCTGCATCAGCTGTTCTTCATGGAGGTGAGTTAGCATAAAAAAGACACATTACATTCACAAAAACAATCATATCACAGATGAAGTATGAAAATAACATATTGCATTTTCCTTCACCTTTAAAGGGGTAGTATTAGGTATTTTCCAAGCACATAGTGGCACTGTAAAACACAATAAAGTAACTATGTGTGGCAGGAAGAAGGTGGAGGCTCCACCTGCTGGCGGGGTGATTGCAAGTGAGCCAATAGCTGCCAGAGGGCGCTCAGTATAAAAGCTGAGGTAAACTGCGGACTGACACTTGTTGTTTGCTGTTGACACGTCGCGCGCCGCGCTTCCGTGTTGGGCTGCTCTGTGTGCCGAGTACAGAAACGTACGGGCGTATTTACCTCCATGTTTGATCGTGGGTGGAGCGGTTCCTGTCAAGTGCCGAAGTTTGAACGTTCCTGTTTGGGTGGAAGTGAAAGGAGCTGGACTTGATCGGAATCGCCGCTGTTGGCCACACACTTAACGCTGCTGTTTTGCCAGGACTGAGTCACCGCTTATTTAGCGGTCAAGAGAGACCGGCGTGTGGGACACGCCCCCCGAGATCAGAACAAGGAGCGGCTGATCGCGCTCTGTTTTGGATTGGATTGGATTGGATCGCTCATTTTGCTGTGCCTGTCAAGCACAGGGACTTTTATGGTTTTACTTACACACATATTTTTATATATCTCTTTTACTGCCTGTATTTTAACAATTTGTCTTTTTTTATTTTTATTTTCTAGACCACCGGTGGTGTGCTCGGGCCTGGATGCAGCGTCCTTTTTTTGGTGTGATTGTGCAGTGATTAACACCAATAGGTGGAGGGAATTACAAGGAGTGAGTGACTTCACGGGTGTTTATTTTGGAGCCTACCATTCAGGACCTGGTCGTACCCACCGGTAAGCCTAGTTGGATTTATTTTGTGAATTTTCTTTTTGTTCATGTACAGGTATTTTTATTCTTATTTTGTGATAATAAATTATTGTCTTGAAACCTGTCTTTGGCTTATTGCAAAACCGGACCGGTGTCCTTTACCGTTAATTCCTGGGTGATAACCTCAGGTGGCGTTGTTGGCAACAAATAAAATTAATTGTATGGTAAAACCACTGAATGCCACATATGTTAACTCTAGTTATAAAATTGCTATATATATCAAATATGACATAAACGAAATTTCACTTCATGATTCAATGTTTTAAAATTGGGCCTCTGTCTCTTTAAGAAGCTCCTGCTCTTTCTGAAACTCCACCTTCAGGAAGTGTTCACAACATGGCTCCTCTATTAACAGTTTAACAATGTTTTTACCAGCGTTTCACTGAGCAGTAGCTCCTATAATGAGCTCAATAGGTGAGCAGTTTCAGCAGGTGTTTGCTAACTGCTGCTGGCTAGTCTGAAGGAGCCGAGTGGAGGAGGAGTAAGCTTGGAAACTCTGTGGAGCAGCTTCATCCTTGAAGAAGGAGCATTTTGAAAGACTGAATGGTTGCCATGGGAGATTAAAGGATTTCTCAAACATGGATGAATGAATCAAAGCAAAACTCCAGGTTTGTTTTGGATGAGGGAAAAACATTGTAACACTAATTAAAGCTCAACAAAGTCGATTTTACAAATACAGACAGACGTTTTTAGTTTAAGACAGGGAAATATTTTAGCTTTCCCATACATAATAATCCATTCCTTCATTTAAGGTCTAGTCTACTTTGTCTGATGTGTGCTATATGTAAAGCACATAAATGAAGGATAACATCTCTACAGTACATCTATTAAAAATATAGATTATTGATATTTTGAGTTGCTTCGTCGGACTGTAAGCAGTGTTTTGTTTAATGTTCAGTGGTAGCGAGTTCTAAACGTCTCTGTGTTGGTTTAAACTAGTTTTCCATTCTGGCAGTGAAACACAGCCTTGTTGAGTCACCATGATTTTTTTTTTGTTTGTTTGTTTAAAGGTAGTTTTTGGTAAAACATTGGTTGTGTGTTTATTGTAATAATGCGATTCTGTTTAGCAACATTTGTCCTGATGCTACATTTTAGAGCAACACACTGCTTTATTTTGCACCAGTTGTAGTTTTTTAATATTGCTTAATTGTACCAAACAACAGAGTAATAATCCAAATGAAACCATACCTGAGTTTAAATAATGCATCAGTTTTAGTGCATCCTTTGCGTTGGCTGTCTGCAATCATTTAAAAAAAATAGATTGCAGCAGATACATTTAATCCTATAGCTTGCCAACATTCATTCTCTAAATAAGTGATTGCTTGGACTTAATCTTAGCCATAAAGTACATTTAATGTTGTAATAAAAAAAGATGAACATTTAAAGTTTTAGTTGGACATTAAAGGTTTTAGATGGACATAAATGTTGTTATAGAAAAGTAAAACAGCCCAAACTGTATTACTAAGTGAAGCAAATGCCCTATAAAGATGACATTTAATCACACTAATGGTTTATTTGCTCTAAGTGGTAAGAGGAAGTCCATTTTTCATGGACGGGTTTTAGAGAAAAAGAAATATCAACAAGGAGGGAGTGGAAGCTCGTGTTTGGCAGGGTGATGTGCTGACGAAAAGACATTTCTGTAAAAATATGATCATCTTTTCAGCTCTCACTTTGAAGATCTATTACAGGAGAATGAACAGTTTCCAAAAGCAAAATGAATATTTAATACTCACTTTTAGGCTGTCGCTATGCCATTAAAACAGGATTGTTATCAGAATAATTTTATTGTCATTGTCAGAAAGACAACGAAATTGCAGTTTCAGTTACAAACATCCATTACGCAGCAACACGAGGGGGGAGGGGGGGAATGGTATGAGGGGATAGTTGACTGAGGCCTCACAGCCCGACAGGCGCCGCCCTTGCAGGATGAAATAGGAAAAAGGACTCAATTAAAAAAATACCTTATTTATCCTAAATGTCACTACTCCTACCTCTTTTTTAATCATATTCACTGTACTTATTGTTGGTGAATGATTGTTCTGCTGGCTTTTGGGATTGTAGTTCAGGTTTTTTGACTTTTTGAAATACTAATTGGATGCTTCCAGTTGTAAAAAAAACACCTTGTTACTATGGCTACGACTCATAACAACTGTTCACCCATAACCAGAGGAAACAATTGTCCAACCAAGGAATCCCTCAACCAGGGGAATTTTGAACAAATATCTACAAAAACAACCAATCAGGAGCTATTCCAACACGCTGCCACCAGAGGCGCTACTCTAGATTTGAAATCGGATGAGAAAAAATAAAACATTGGGACAATAATAAAAACTGGGACGTTAAACATCACTCCATCTAATACCAGAGTAATCATTTAGCTCCAGCTTATATTGTTAATGGACGTTCAGCATGCTGGTTCATCGATGAAAACTGCATTAATATAAGAACACAGCTGCAGTTTATGGCGATAATTACTACAAAGAGCAAAACCATCAAACTCCATCAACTCTCTCATTGCTTTCAGTCCTCAGCACTTATTGTCTGGGTAATTTGTCATAATTAAAATTTGAGTGTGCGTGTAGTTACGAGCCATTATCTTATTCCTCCAGTCACATTAGACTCCCAGTAAAAGGTTCCTTAAGAGGGTTCACTGCAGCACTGGGTGAAAGTACTGGACTTTGGATAGTTGACTTGGATATCTGTCATCAACATGCAAAATGTAAAACAAGCATCATCAATAAAAACCATGAATGAATTCTTGAATGGGGATCACTGGTCGGAGTGGTGGGAGGACTGCACAGCACCGCAGTTCATAAACAGTTGTGTGTCACTCCAACGTGTTGAATCCATCACTCTTATTGTAAAATCACTGACTACAATTCCCCCAGAACGCCGCGTATGTAGCCACTCCCAAGTAGGCGGGGCTTGACGCTCTGAGGCCTGATTATGACGCCAAGGTTTCCTCTGATTGATGAAATATGAAGATATTTCTTGAAACTGTTTACATCTGTCGCTGCCATGATTTTCAATGATGCATCACATGAACAAGCTCAATCACGTGTAACTTTAATTTATTTTCTTACTTAGTAGAAACAACACAACTGTGAAATTGTGGGGATTTTTTTTACATTAGCAGAGAAAATATATCAACACTTTTATAATGGAAACACAGCTGGCGGTTTAGTTGAACATCACAGGTTATTTTTAATAGGACACAAACTAAGAGGTAAAAACTCTTTCAAAATGCTTTGATGTCTCTGTTTCCATGGAGACAACTGAAGCCGAAGTCTGTGCCTCATTTATTTCAACCGAGATTGGTGGAAAGAGATGACACTCTACCAGTAAAAAAAAGATGTGATCCTCGCCCTACAGAATTCCACCTTTAGTTCAGATAGTGGTGATGTTTGCTTGGTTATGGCAGTGGAAATGAATTGGGGAGAAAAAATGGTTCTTAAAGCCATTTCTGCAGTTGAAACATATTTTTCATGTCCACTTTTGAAAAGTCATTCAGTACTTAGGTCAGGAGTGTGGAGGTAGGGGAACACCTAAAACATTCAGGACAGCAGGGCTGAAAACCACTCTGCTAACTGGAAGACAGATTAACCAACTACAGATACTGATGGTCCAACAAAGTGTTCTTCAGACAAAAAGAAACCAAGCGATGGTTAAATAAAAAGTACCACACTTCCAATTAACTTGTGTGCAGAGTAGAATGCTTGCAAAGCACGTGCCGTCCATTCCGACAAACCTTCTGGAAAGGTACGAGAAGAATCAAGCTGACAGGACAGATTAGACGACGGACTCAAGACGCCATGTTGCAGCAGAACAAGGCGGTTCAGACTGTCGACTATCACAGAAAGACACTAACTACTCATTCACAATAAAACTGTCCTTGTGGCCAATGAAGGACATATTGGACAATAATTTGTTTCTATCAGAAAATAATTAAAGTGCTGGTATCACAAGCTCCATATGACTTGGGATTGACTGTTAATATTCGTCAGCTTTCAAAACCTGCTGGGGTTTTGCAAACACCAGTAACAGTATAGTTTGAGATATTTGATATGTATACTGTTAATGTTGGCTTTCATAAATAACAAAAAAACTGATTCTAAAGCTAGGCTTTAACATGTTGCTTTCATTTTAACTACATAATCAAATGTTATTTTTTACATTTAAAAAAAAGGTTCCAGCTGGAACTTTTGTATTCGCGCCTTTCTGGTACGCCCATAAATCTGGTGCACAAGTGACATCTGCTAACAGCAGCAAAAGACGACGAAGCAGCTTCTGTTGGCACACGGGGGTTTCTGTTGCTAAAGCTGATCTGATTGGATGCTGGAAAACACTGTTGTTGTCCTCAAGTTGTGCTAAAAGGAGTTAGACTGTTAATGAAGCTATTCAAGCCTAAAAAGCATCTCTGTGCTAAACATGTAGCAGCAGCTCAATATTCAATGTACATTTCCAAAGAAGTTCCTGAAAGGAAGAACTTTGGACCAATGTGATGGTTGAAGATCCTAAACAACAGAATAAAAGCATATGTTTGTGCTGTTGTGCTCCCATGTCTAATTATTCAGTAATTTAGCAGCAAATCGGGTTTTTGAATTAAAAATATTTCTCATTTTGTCTATATGTACTTGATGATTAAAACTCTTGTAATTACAGACGCTGTAATTGACTCGTTTTAAAAATTTGGACAGAGTCCCACGTCTAATTAAAACTGTTCAGTTACACACATTAATATGACTGACATTCATCTATCACAGTTGTTGCATACCTTTACAGTCCATGTGCAGACACACACACACACACACACACACACACACACACACACACACTCTGCTCCTCTGTCCGTCAGCTGAACACATCAACACTGACTTGCTTAAATCACAGAGTTGCTGCTGTCAGCGACATCAAACCGCCGTATTGTTGAACCTCCTGATCCTCACCACGGCTCACAGCCTGTCACTAATTACTTGTATCTTTTAGAAAAGTTTAGAACCCAGAGTGGAGGAGCAACACCCTGATCTTTGTTGTCGTCTCCCTGTACCATCATTTTTTACCATCATAGCATATTTAGTCACTTAAAGCAACAAACATCTAAAAATGCAAACTGGGTTGTGTTTCTAGAGTCAGATTTTTTCTTTCAGATGTTAGATGCTTGGCATATAACAATAATATTCCTCTGTGGCAACAGGGATCACATTACATGCTGCTGTAATACCATAAAAGGACTGAGTGTGTTTTGTGTTTTGCATCGTGAGATCTGGTATTTACTGGAAAAACAGAGAATAGCTCCAAAGATAAAACTAGAGATGCTTTGATATGACACTCATATCTGTATTGGTCCTAATATTGAAAAGAAATTCTACATTGGGTGTCGGTGATTCAAAAGAATGTTTGTTGTGGTTTATCTGTTACATGTTTGACCAAAGTAGTCAACCTGTTGTTTTGGTCAGTTTATTATTTATTTTAAATTGCCTGTTATACTTCTAATTGCTGTGACTGAATAACTTAAAGTTGTGTTGCTTTTACACGTTTAACGCAGCTTGTGAAGCTGCTGGTGTTTTAAAGTGTGCTGTGCTGGTGCAGAGTTACCAAATACATTTGTATTTTGGTACATTTATGATTGTTTTGAAAAAAGACAGATATTTTAAATAAATTCAGCTATGTTTCTGTATCAGATTGGCGTTGGCCAATACTAAACCTCAGATATCGGTACCAGAAGTGAAAAAAAGTGGATCGGTGCATCTCCAGATGTAACGCAGCTGTCACCTGGATCAGGAGGGAATCACCATCATCCATCTTTACATTTTATACATTATACAACATGTTGAATTTCCTCAAATGTAATATTTCGGAGTTAAAGACAGCACTCAGTGACGAGTATTTGATGTATCATAAGTGCTGAGTGTAAAACTTCAGCTCTGACTCAATAGAATTTCACAAACCACTGGCTGACATCACATTGTTTTCTTTTAGACATATTCTGTGGTTTACAGTAATAAAGTCATGTGCGAGGACTTTGTGAGAACTATACACTGGAAAAAAAAGTTTCATACATTTGTGAAACTTTTAAAGTCTTCATTTCACAAACATTCACTAGCTTTCACTGCCTGCCAAGCCAGCAGATCTCGAATGAGAGTTTATGAGTCAGTTTATGATTCTGATCTCAGAAGGAGAAAAGGCGATTCGCACAATTAATCTATTCAAAAGGTGAGTCAATTTAGTTATGCTTCAGCATTTCAGGGGCCAATCGACAGTATTTCAGCCAGACATGCTTAAGGAGACATTAATTACATTTATTACTTGTATAATCCATACATATAAGAATTAAACCCGTTAATAATGAGCCCATCGATACAGTGTCTATTTCATTTTAATTGTTTAACAGTGGATTAACAATTATTACTTTAAATTTCACCAGAAAACAAAGGCAGCATCAATAATAAACAAGTGACTAAAATATTATACTTTATATCTAGCAATAATTATTAGTTTATATAATAATTTCAATAGTCTTATGTTTCTGTTTTGTCTAAGATCAACAGTCAAATGATTCCACAGCTCGACTCCTCTTACTGGTTCATTAAAGTTTTTTCTAGTTTTTTCTGAATTGGCTTATTTGTTGATTTAATACAAATAGATGTAAATGATTTATGATACAGATATGATGAAAACTGTATAACAGGATTGTTTAAGAGTTTGGCTCTTTGCTGCCATTCTAATTCATTTCACAGCCGTCAGAGAGGCTGAGTAATGTCTGCTGCTGCTGCTGGCGCTGATTTAAAGGGTCCAACTCCGAGGCGTCCATTATCGCCGTCCCCCAGGCTGGTGAGGTTGTCACGGTGACAGAACAGCTGGGCACCCACACCGCCATGCTACCTGCGCTCACTCTGTCTTAACGCGTCACTCCGCTGACACTCGGAGACACTGAAGACAGATAATGCTCTCAGCACTATTCAAATCATACGGCTTGTACCCTCTTCAGAAAGGGATTCACTCACACACACACACGCACACACACACACACATTAGGTGTTCAAAATGAGATCAAAATGTCTGACAGAGTTTCTTTAAAAGGCCAGTGTGGCAGACACCTACACAGTTAAGCAGCATATTTTAATAAATCTGTCACCCGACTCCAGTGCCTTTAGGTTACAGCAAAAAAAAGTTGACTTGCATTTATTTATTAACTTATTCCAGAAACAAGTATATCAGGATTATAATAGTTCAGGGTTTTTCACAATGTTTTAGTTTTATTTTGTTGTGACTTGTTTGTCTAACTCAGTTTTAATTCATTTTTAGAGTGTGTTTGATGGTTTTTATTACTTAAATATTGTTAGTTTTTCTTAGTTTTCAGTTGTTTCATACTTGGGTTATTTTTTAGGTGTTCACATCATTTTGAAAGGCTAATAAATAGATTCATAAACACGAAAACAAATGATTTTTCTTATTTACAATTTCAGTTTTCATTTCTTCACTACTTTTAGTTAACTATGACAACCTTTAACCAGAGCAATAACAGCGCTACTCTGAGTTATTTCTTCAGCAACAAAAGGTCCAGTATAAATACTAAAGACGGTCAGAAGAGAGGATAAAAACAAACAGCATGTAACAAGAAGAAGAAGAAAAAACAGAGGGCATGGAAGGTGAAACCAGAGCGATGGCAGAGAGGAAAAAACAAGGGATTAAAAAAGAACGAGTGAAGTTAGCCATGTGAAGCTGTGATGCAGAGCTGTTAGGAAGAGAGGTCAGGGGTTAGGGGTTGGAGGTCGGGGCAGTTAGAGAGACCACCCTCAGGCAACTTGGTCTGAGGATAGAAACTGCAGAGATGAGAGCAGAAACTGGGAGAAATATTAATCTGATCTATTCCACCTTACGTTCATTGTTATAAAAACTTTCCCTCTTTTCATTTTGTTCTGGTTTGTCTGCACTATGATCTCTAAAGCAATCTTGCATTTTGTCCACATCAAATATTATCACCATACTCTCCACTCTTCATTTCTCTTTCCCGTTGCCTTCACATGGAAAATATTCTCACATATTTTTGGCATTTCTGATCTATAATCCTCATCTGCTGTGGTAGAAACTTGAACTCTAACAGGAACTATGAAATGCTGAGAGATCTACCAGAGAAACTGTTTGGTCTCCACAGCAACCAACAACATGTTTTTACAGCATAAAATAATATCATTATAATTAGGTTTGATTATGCCTTTTCTCATTTTTCTAGGTTATGTTTATTTATATAACAACTATAGAAGTTTCAGTTCTGTACTAATCAGCAACGTCTGTCATTACAGTCGATGTTGTGAATCAAATTTTACAAACCACAGAGGAAGGAAGATGATGTTAAAGAGATTTAAATAACTTTAAAATTATGCTAAGATCATATATGTTAGTTATTTTTATCAGTTGACATTGAAACCTGTGAATGGTGGGGCCACAAACCACAAAAAAAGTCAGACAAAAAATTATTTTGAACTGCCAAATGATATTGTTGTAAATCATGAATGATGAGATTACTCTTTGGAAGCAAAAGCTCATTCATCTTCCTTTAATATGTTCTGAAATCTCATCCACTCTGCTTTGGACATAAATAAAACCACATTCAAGAAACTACGTAACTTTCAGTTGTTATAAAAATGCTGCATATATCAAGTATGACTTTAAAGAAACTTGACTTCATGACTTAATACCTTGAAATTGGGCCTCTGTCTCTTTAAAAACTCATGCTCCTTCTGAAACTCCGCCTTCAGGAAGTCATCACAACATGGCTCCTCTATTAACCCCTTCACAATGTTTCTACCAGTGTTTTCACTGAGAAGTAGCTCCTATAATGACGTGCAGTTCCACCAGGTGTTTGCTAATTGCTGCTGGCTAGTCTGAAGGAGCTGATTTGGAGAGTTGCAATGGAGGGCTTCTCTTTGAGGCAGCGTTCAGTCCACTCAGGCACTTTGGACAGCTGATCAAAGAACTTCTCAAGCATGCATAAAATGATCAAAGCAGTATTGCTTTGATCAACCTGGAGTATTCCAGGTTTGTTTTTGATGAGGGAATAACATAACATGATGTAAAGCTCAGAAAAGTCATTTTTTTAAATAATACTGCCCTTTTAATAATTCTTCTTTATAGTCATTTGCAGATTCACCATTAGAAAAGTTATAACATAAAAACGTCTGAATCAGATGGAACATTAAAGGATCTCATTTCACACACAATTAGAGACTGAAGGCTTTCACTTTCTGACCCTGCAAACAGGCACCAGGACTGACAACACAACCATATAATCATAATAAACTGACAGAAAGGAGACTGATTTGAGTGTGCATGCACATGGATAAGAACATATTACAAATGTTAAATTGATTGCCTAGAGGAGATCCAAGCCTCCGTTTGGTTCAATAAATGCAAAAAGCAGCCCAGAAACTAAACAAGGATTAAAAAAAGAGAGAAAATAACCGACTGAAAAATCTGAGAGAGAGTGACACATCAACGAGACAAATTACAACAGAAATTTAATTAAACTAGAAATAATAATAGTTCTCAAATAATGACTAAATTTTGTCAAAAACTGGAACTGCTAAGAAAAAGTGCAATCAAAATAAAACTTTTTTTTTTTTTTAATTCCTCTCAGGCTCTCTGTTGGTAAAATCTCCAAACATGTCTCGGAGAGGATTTGGTTTCATTTTGCTTTGAGAGATGCTCGTCTCATTTTTTGTCCAAAGCAATTTTCTTGGAAAGTTAGCATTAATAAATCTAACTGTGCTTTGGACATAAATCATTCAAACTTATAATCTACAATTTATTAATTAAAATCAATGTAACCAATTCAAAACAACAATTATCCATGTCTGAAGGTGCAATAAAACACTTAAAAACATATACGAAAACTAGAAATGTTTGAGGTTGTGGTTCAGTTAAAAAAAAAAACAGTTATGTTGTTTTTCAACACAGCTTACTAGTTGGAGGCTTTTTCCTGACCGCTTCCTTTCCATTAAGTCCTAATAATACTGAAGGAGGGGTCGTGTGCTTTCTGCTCGGTTCCTGCCTCTGAATTGCTCAGATAAATGTAACCGCAATGACATCAGATGTGATTGCTTGTAGTCAAAGCCTAAGTGAGGGGAGACGCTCGTTCAGCATGTCCTCACTCAGTAGTTGGTTTTATGGAGTCAGATGGTTTCCTGGCCGGATTGGTTTACACCATTTCGCAGGAAGCGTTCGAGCTTCTGTAAAACGATATCAACGTAAATGCGTCTGTTTCTGAAATGAGCTCATAAGCAGAGAAAACCATCCAGGCAAAACAAACATATGAACAAAGACATGGGCAGGAATGCAGCAAGTAACTAATTATAATTAAAAAAATAAAATAAAATAGCACATTGTTTGTCCTGTATGTCTGTTGATGCGTACTGTACATCAATCCATACATACACACGTATTAATGTGTGAATTTTCCAGGCACGTAATGCAATGTTGGAACACAATTAAGTAACTATGTTAACTTCAGTTGTTATAAAAATGCTTTATGTATTAAATATGAATTGAAAGAAATATGACTTTGTAATTTAACATCTTGAAATTGGGTCTCTGTCTCTTTAAGAAACTCCAGCATTTTATGAAACTCCACCTTCAGGAAGTCATCACCTCATGGCTCCTCTGTTTTTACAATATTTTTACCAGCTTTGCTCTGAGCAGTAGCTTCTATAGTGAACTCAGCTGATGTACAGTTCCTCCAGGTGTTTGCTGATTGCAGCTGGCTAGTCTGAAGGAGCTGATAGGGAGTTGTAAGGATGGGCTGCTGTGTGAGGCAGAAGTTTAAATCTTATAACATAGGAAAAATGTCTTTCTACAAGACATTCATTAATGGTAAGTAATTTAATTAAGAAGATATAGTATTTGTAAGGAACTGTTTTGAAAAAAAAAATATATATATAGCATGACTTGTAGATATTCACTTTTTGCTGATTAACTGGAAAACATAAAAGGGCAATTACAGAATATTGGCAATAAAAAGAGGGTAATTAACCCATTTAACCCCACCGGCAACAATTTTTTGCTAGACGTTTTTTTCTAATTTCTCGAAGCTCTAAAGCAGGGGTCCCCAAACTACGGCCCGCGGGCCGGATCCGGCCCGCCACGTCATTTGGTCCGGCCCCCTGAACAATGCCGGATCTGGCCCGCCTCCTCATACCAGAGAGCATTCAGTGTTTTTTTTCATATATTGTATTTTCTGGTTTATATGTGGATTTTTCTTCAACCACCAGGGGGGCTCTTGAGCAGATGTGAAACTAACTTTCCCTCAATGGAATATATACTCGTCAGTCCCAGTCACCTTTTCACTCACGGTTTTTTCCATTTGCATTCTGGGTAAAAATCTATTTAAAAGCGCGAATCTGTCGTCGCCCCAATCCCCCCCCCCCCGCTCGACAGTTTCGAAGAAAGAGCAGCAGCAGCACCACCCCCCCGACAAGAATTTTCTAAGGTTTCTTTCTTCAAAAACTAAGACCGGCCCCCGACCAGAGAAAGGAACAGCTATGTGGCCCTCGCAGGAAAAAGTTTGGGGACCCCTGCTCTAAAGGTATTGTTTTGACTTTTGGCAGCTATTTGAAGTTTTAAAATAAAGGTTTTTGGTGCATCTGAATAGTTGCCATGGAGATGAAAGGTTTTCTCATACATGCATGAAAGAATCACAGATAAATTTGAGGTATGTTTTGTGATGAGAGTGTTTTACATAAAACTTCCCCTATAAATTGAATCCTAATGATAACTTTTTCTGTTTTGGTAATGAACCTGCTGTTCTAACGATGGGATTGGCACTTTTTCAAGCAGCAGGCTTCCAAAGTATACCTTCAAGGTACAAAACAGTGAATCCATAATTGTAACATTTCAAACCATTGTTGGAAGAAAGGTTTAAAACATATTTACCAAAAATTATTGAAGTAAGAATTGAGGTTGTTCCTGACTCACGAGCCACTTCCTACTATTCCCCTTTAAAACACATAAAGGTCTACAGATCCCCCAAAAAAGACAAGTTATTTCAACTACAGCAGCCTAATTATTTCAATGTGTCACACACAAGAAACAACTCAGTATGGCTAAAAAGGCTGAGCAGACCTCTATAGGTAAAGAGTGCCAATAATGCCCTCTCTCAACATCCTGAAAATAAAGGCTTTCATAAAACGCAATCACTTTGAACAGCTGCATTAAATGTGAATTCTGCCAGAGCAAAGCAGTAGGACTGACCCCAGGGAGCACCCAGACCGATAAATGACTCAACGTGGACGACAGTTACAAACTTATTGGAAAAACTAATCTCTCACTGTGCTGAGGTAGAGCCATTCAACGTCTGGACCGACTCAAAGACTCTAAAGTCGGCTGTTTAGAGGCTACAAAGAAAGGCAAACCCAAAGGCTCACCTTTCAATTCTAAACAGTGCAATAAAATAATTGGACGAATTTGAGCAACAAGAAGAGGAAGACAAAACCGTTTTATTTTTTTTGAGAGACCCAAACTGATTTAAAACACAGAACTGATTGGAATATCTATACAGAGTGAGTGAAGGAGAGCCAGAGGGAAAGCCGATGTGACTCCATTTTCATTATAGTCTTGGACAAAGGAGAGACAGGAGCAGGGACAGGACCAGAGATAATGATTCTACCCATTTCCTTTGGCTGGGCCACGGGAAGCAGAGGGCCCAACTCACACACACACACACACACACACACACACACACACACACACACACGCACACACACACACACACACACACACACGCACACACACACACACACACACACACACACACACACACACACAAAAAAAACAATCCCACAACACAAACAAACAGATGAAGATAGAGACAACAGCCAGCTTAGGCCTCACTACTCCGGCTACACTTTTAAATGAAGCCTGGAAGAAACAGATGTAAAACGATGTGATGTCTTTTAGAGTTATGTCTGTTCCCTACATTTACGGCTAGATGTTTAGTTTTCATCAAAAAGCCAACAGTTAGTTGGATTAGTTCACTGCTCTGACGGTTCATCTCAGTTCCATGTTTTCTCCGTCTCTGACTGCAGTTCATTGGAAATAGATTTTAAAGCCTAATCGGAGTCAGTTATAGATTCTCACTGTTGACAGAAGGGTAAATGTGTTTAGTATGTGAAGGCTCTACTGTACATACGGTTATGGATTTGCTCCAAGCTTTCCGTTTGGAGGAAAAGCTCAACAGTCACACACTAATATGTATCCTATTCTAGTGACTGTATTAATATTTCAGGTCTAACCATAATCACCAATGGCAGCTCAGCTTCATTCATCTGTTGAGCTGAAATTCATTTATCTTCAACACAAACATGAACTGAAACTGAACAGAGCCTGAAAACCTCAATTAGAAAACTAATAAAGTGAAAAACAGGCCGAGGCTCTGAAGCGCCACGTAGCCGAGTCTATTCCTCCCTCCGACTGTCTCGTGTTCCAACGTTCACACATGGAGAAAAAAAAGGGAGTAAAAAAATTAACATATTTTCCAAATGCAGATTCAAGTGGTGAGAAATGGGTGTAGAAAAAAAAAGGGGGATAAAAGGCGAGGCTTTGAACCTCTGTGGTTTGTCAGAGAAGCTGCAGCCTGAAGCCCAGAAACTTCTTCAGAAAACACTTAAAGACCGCACAGGAAGGAAGACTGAAAACTCTCATAAAGCATAAACAATATGATAAAAACCAAGATGAGAGAGGAGCAGTACGGAATACTATTACTGCCAGTAATAAGTAGTCCTTATTACGGACTGTTGATGATGATAGATTGTGAACAACCTGTGATCACAATATTATTAATCACAACTGTTATTAAGATTATAAATAATGTAAAACTATCTGCTAAGTAACTGTAGTGTTAAATTTCATGATTAAGCCTGTTGGTACAGTTATGTTTGACCTTGGAGCTAAACCTGTAGGAACAATGTGATTATTTAATCTTTATTAAAGATGTCAAAATTCTAAAATAAAATGTAAAACAAAAAATAAAAAGATGCCCCATCTGGGACGATATTATGACCACATGCCAGTTATGATGCAGCTGAAGACCTGATGCATATCCTGGAAAACAGCATATTCAGCTGTCATGCATAGTTCACCCCTGTATATCTGACCTCCCTGATTGGCAGCTTAAGCTGATTCTGTGTCAACTGTAGGAGGGCAGATGAATCAAACCTGACTCTGGAGGTGGTCAGGATGCTACACATATTTAACGATGGGTGGAATTCCTTTTAAATGCATTGAAAGCCTGTTTGACACGCTGTTGGCAGCATGGAAGAAAAGTGGAGAATAAAATAGCTTTTAGTCGTTCCTCTGTAAATCTTAGCATAACCTTGTCACCTTCAGGTATTATAATATAAGCTGAGCGCCAGCAAAGAACGGCAACACATCCTTTTAAAGGGGAAGTGGAGTTTTGTGAGCTTCAGATCATATTATATAGTTATTTCCTCATCATAAACAAACTTAGAATGTTGCCTTCATTCTTTCATGAATGTTTGCGAAATCCTTTAATCACCCATGGCAACCATTCAGCTGTGCAAAAACGCCTGGGTAGACTTAGCCCCACCTTCAAGAAAGAAGCTCCTCCTCACATCTGCAGTTTCCAAGCTTCTCCCGTGACCCCCCACCCCCCGCCCCCCCTTCACTCAGCTCCTTCAGACTAGCCAGCAGCAATTAGCAAACATCTGGTGGGACTGCACATCACTATATGAGCTACTTCTCAGTGAAAGAATGTTGTTATAAGGTTAGAGGAGTCATGTTGTGATGACTTCCAGAAGGCGGAATTTCAGAAAGAACAGCAGTTTCTTAAAGAGACAGAGGCCCAATTTCAAGGCGTTAAAGTCAACTTTTTTTTGTAATCATGTTTGATATATTTAGTTGTTTCATAATGAATCAACCAGTACTCTAATTAATTACATATATATATATATATATATATAAAAGATGACATCTGCTTCCAATCATCACTAAACTAAAAAACTATTTCAAAGGATTTTTGGAAATGTGGCCAGAATTTGATCATGTGATCACTTCTGCTCTAAAATCTAACATATTTAGAACAATGAATTGTGTATTTCTACTGGCTAAAAAAATCCAAAGAAGTTTGAGGAAACGAAAAACCTCTAATGAATTTGTGGAAATGCAAAATAGCATTTTCACTATTTTGTGAAAACACCTTACAAAGTAGTTATATGTGTAGTGTTTTCCTAAAGCAGGTGCTTCACCTAGATTGGGTGAAGCACCTAATGCAGGTGTAGGCGCTCCATGTACATTATGATGAGCCTGGAACTGGACAAGAACAACGCAACACGAACTAGTCGGATGTGGACAGGATTATACTCAGAGATTGTGATTTTTTTTAGTTTTCCTCCAATTATAGCTTCATGTCATGAGCAATAATTGTGAGCAGCACTGTCCTACCTGGCCGGAGGGGAATTTCACAACACTATTCACTTTTATTATTCCACTAAAACAAATTAACAGCTTTCCATCAGCAGCATGAAAACGGGGGAAGGATTTGCTTTTAGCTCCAAAGCCCGGTGTTACTTGTTGCTGTTGTTGTTGTTGTGTGGGCGACAACTGTCTGCTTGTGTTCCGTGTGCTTGTGTGAACATTATGTGCTCTTAGGTGGAGGTGGGCTCATTCACGGCGCAGAGCGCTAACCTCTCCTGAGAGCCTCCTGCTCTCTTAAGTGCTTTGCTTAGCTACGGCTGCTAAGCAATCCACCCCCCTTCGCCGCACCCCTCATGTCACACAGGACTCTCCACTCCTCTGGGTGCTGAATTATCGAAGGACGGGGCTTTTAGGACACCCACACAGTCTGACTGACAGACATCTCCTAAGATTGTTGCTTCATGACGGCACCCAGGAGAGCAATCAGGTGAGCAGACTGAAAACCTGGTGTGTTAAGTTTGCAGTGGTGGTTGTGATCTCCCGGATAAGCCCCCGTTTCGCAGCGCTGTGCTTGTGGAGCAGGTCACCAGCTGGGTGCAACTGAATTAATGGTCATAAATTGATCAAATTGTTTCAGTTCAAGCCGACATTAGTACTGTTTTTCATATGCTTGTGGGTAAGCCAATACACAACGGCATCCAGTATGTTCATCCCCTGATCACCTCCCAAAGGAACTGTGTAGATCACAGGTGCCCAAAGTGGGTCCTGGAGGGCCGGCATCCTGCACATTTTAGTTCTCTCCCTGGTGGTAATAACCTTTTCAGTATGTCATTGTTCTCCTTAGGCCTTCTAATGAGCCATCATTGGATCTAGCTGCGTTAAACCAGGGAGAGAACTAAAACATGCAGGATGCCGGCCCTCCAGGACCGACTTTGGACACCCCTGGTGTAGATAGTGTCAATCGACAATGGAGAAAAAGGGCAAGGAACATGTTGACACAGCACCACTAACACCCTGAAACATTCATTTTTATGAACTCGCCACATGCTAAGCTGATTCTGTTGGATTTTCCTTCTGGTGGATTTTCCTTCTTCCTTGTGTTTAAAGGGGCAGTGTTATGTGTTTTCCAGGCACATAGTATCGTTATATAGCACAATCAAGCAACTATGTTACCTTCAGTTGTTATAACAATGCTTTACATATTTCAAACATGACTCAATAGAAATTTGACTTTGTAATTTAACACACTGACATTGGGTCTTTGCCTCTTTAAGAAGCTCCGGTTCTTTCTGAAACTCAGGATTCAGGAAGTCAGATCAGGAGAAAAAAAAACTGGGATAATGTGAACACAAATTAACATTCTGTCCCCTTCCTGTCAGGAGCCAGAACCATTACATCTAGAACTATTAAATACTAATAATAACGACAGCTACGTTTCAACCCGGAGATCAACAGAACCCCACAAACTGTAACCAGTACCAAGCTATTGTTGACAGGAGCGTTGTTCTAATTCTTGGTGTGTGTGTGCGTGTGTGTATGTGTGTGTGTGCGTACGTGTGTGTGTGTGTGAGCATCCTCCCTGCTGCATTTAGCTTGGATAGTTTGACTGATGAACCCGGTGAGCAACAGAACCTGGACAGCTGAGTGCAGCAGCAGGAAAGAAGATCCATCAGCACCAAGGCCCAGGGCCAGATGTGGCACCAGATGAATGAGTTCAGATCAACATCCCTGTGTGTGTAGACTTCTAATGTTTTTGTCCACTGTTTTTATGTATCTGCTGCACCTGTTGATCATGGCGACGTACTATCTATCGTTACTCGAAACACACTTCTATGATATTCAGGCGGCCTGGCGTGGGTAAAGAGATATCCTCGGTTCTCTTTCTCTTTATTTCTCCTCCCATGTTTGGCTGCAGCAAACAGAGGCTGGAGACGTGAAGGCAGAGAAGACAGGAGGAGGCAGCATAGTGTTTCTGCTCAGTGTGCATTATGGATGAGGCGTGTCCACAGCGTTCTATCAGCTGCTCTCTGAGGGCCTGAAGGTGGCCTGCCGGGGTTACTTGTGTGTGGTGTGTGTGTGTGCGTGCGTGCGTGGGAGCGTGCGTGCATGCATGTGTGTGTGTTATAGATGACTGGGACAGAGAATTCACTGGGGTCACAGTGAGTAAGCACTGAGAGGTTATGTTATGAATAGAACTGGCAACATTTGATGGAGTAAAAGGTTTTATATGCGGCCCTACATAACAGAGCTGGTTTAACAGATCGAAGGTTTCTAATGTTTCTGACCATATTATGAACTTCTAACAAACTCAGTGTGTTTCAATTACAAATATGCACAGAACTTTGTCAATATTTCATAATAAAAAAAACAAACACTATTTCGCAGTTGTGATTAAAATCACACATGAATAAGTTTGTTCACGTAATAAAATCATTTAGAAAAATGTTCCGCCATCATCCTCCAACTACTTCCTGTATTCTTCTTCGTGGTTTGCGGCAGTGGAAGCATCCAGCTGCTGATAATGTGACGTGTGATGCAGAAAAGTGATTCCATTGCAATTTTGCGAAATGAACCAACTTTGATACAAACAAAAAACATCCTCATTCTAACACCAAAACCTTGTCACAAAAAATTTGAGTATTTCCGAGCTTGGCGTGTTTCCATTAGGCAAATTTGTAGTCAAAATTCCAATTTGTGCAAGTTTATGGTCAGTGGAAATGTAGCAAATGGGTAGTTCTTCACAAAAAGACCAAGTTACTCTTACACAGAAAATAAAATGTTAAACAATACTTGTGTGAACATCAACTTTTACATTTAGGTCGTCATGCCGACCCCTTCATCTGTGAAGCACAACCTGAAAAAAATTGACTTGCTACCAGCAGAGTTATCAACCTCGTTAACTCCACGGCTGAAGACGAGAACAGGGATGAAAACAGAATTGGATTTATGATTCATATTCCATCACCGTCCAACATGTATGAAAGGAATGCAGTTTACTTCTCACTGTGTAAACTTTATCCACCTGTCAGAAATGTCGTTGACTCCCAAAAATGACCCCAATCTGTTTTCTAAAAGGTTTCTGATGTACGACTCCCATCTCAACTCTTCAGTAAAACACTGGAAAACCAGATTCTCCCAGATCAGACCTGAACAGGCAGAAAGTCTCTCCATGCAGAGATACTATAAGACAACTGGCTGCATGTCCTCTGCCCTCTTTGTTTCTAATCTCCACTTTGTGGTTTACCTTTAATTTCCTTCCTCTCTGCTGCTTTGGTGTCTGTGTGCAGGTGGAAAACACCGAGCAGACTCTCTGGTCTTTACACAGAGACTTGGAGGCTCAAGCAGCATGGAGGCTCCTTGTCACCATGACAGCCACTTATCGTTCTGTCATCTGGTTCTGATCCAGCTGCTATGTTCCCAGAAATACATGAGAGACTTCTTTGAAGCTTTCTTTCTTTTTTTTTACATTATTATTTAAATAAACACGTGACAGCATATTAGGGACAGAAAACATTTGAGTAAATTTCCACCAAAAAATTCAAAAATTTCTGAACATGAAAAGTTGAAAATTTGCTTGAAAAAAACAACTCAAAATTTTATAAGAATTTCAGAAATTTTCGGTTTTGAAACAGCAAAATTGAGTTTAAATTTTTTGACTTTTGAAACTCAGAAATTTTGAAACTCAGTTTTTTTGAGCATTTTCTTTTTACTTTTAGAGCTCACAGTTCCTTTTTCTGTCTATACCGTTGTTTATGAGGTAAAGAAGAGGTGGGATTTTGTTGAAATACTTCTAATGGAACAAAAAAGTAGTTTACACACCAAGAAAAATGATGTCAAACAAAACTATTATTACTTAAAAGTAACCATCCTCACCAAAAACTTTGAACTAAAACCAAATCTGTTAAAAATTAAAATGTGAACACTCAGACTTCATCCCCAGATTCAACTTCTCCAGGTCACAAGACCCAAAGAACTCCCAACAAAAACAAACTGCAGTCCCGATTGACACAAAGCCCAGAGCTTCTCCTTCTCCTACCGTCTTTCCTGTACAGGTTGATCTCCACTTTCCTCTCCTCGGAGCCCAGCAGGGCCTGCGCCATCTGGGCGATGGCCAACCTCTTGGTGTCCGGCCCGTACAGAAAGTTACACGTGCAAGGCTTCTGCATGATCTCGGCTCGGCTGTAGCCACACAGGTGGCAGAATCCGTCATTGCAGAAGATGATGGCGCAGTTCTCCACTCTGGCGTTGGCGATGACGAACTTCCGACCTGAAGCGGAGGAGAGAGAAATCTTTACTACAAACTCCTAATGAGGAGTTGATATTTAAACAAAACAGTCGCTATGTTTTGTTCAGCTCAAGAAAAGAGTAAAGACATGAATCAGAAAAAGTTACCAGTCCATACATGTCCTGCAAACTTTAGAAGAAGTTGAGTGGAACTTTTGAAATCCATTTATTACCAACTATTTATGTTAAACAGGAAGAAAGAACTACAGCTTTAATAGATGAGAACAATGTATTTATATCCTGAGAAAAAAACCCGTTGCACGGTGCAAATAGTGGTAGCATGAGTTGAGCTGCTCAACCTTGAGGTTATCACGCTTGAAAAGTTTCACAATATTAATTCTTTGAAAATGTCATAAATTATTAATCATAAATGTTTTAACAGAACAATCTAAAAATTTTCTCTCTCAATTTATTTAATTATTCTCAAATTCAGAGTGACAATCACTGTGAGTGAAGCGCTAACAATCTGGTTTTTCTTGCTTTTACTTGACAGTTTTTTTGAATAAATCAATTCTTTTTACATTTTGAGGCCTTAGGGCTGGGTGACATGGACTTACAGTTTTATCACTATATGTACAATTGTGATAACAATAAAACTATTTATTACTTCTCTTTTAGGGGCACAACAATTACAAAGTCCACAAAAACACAAATAGTGCGGTTGAGAAACATTGCCATGTTTTTCAACAGCAAGCCATCGGTCACAAACGAAGTGTGTCACTAAACTGCATACAGTTTATGCATTTAAGCATATTTTCAAATGTACTGATATTTATCGATGCTCCCATTGAACAAATAGTAAAGAATAGTAAAAAACAACAACCTGACAGTACAGACAATTTTGGGGTGTCTTTAATCATTAATTTTAATTCATTGTGAAAACGATAAATCAAAATTCTTACCATGGTAAGAATTTTATCATGATAAATAATAAACGATATGATAAATGCCCACCCATAGCTCATCTCACAAAAGAATGGCGTTGAAGGTGTTGAGCCAAAAATCAAAAAATCAAAAAAAAAAAAAAAAAAGCCCACCAAGTTCTGAATGTCTTTGATCATTAAAAAGAAAAAACGAGATCCCTGATGCAAGTGACTGAAACCTGCAGCAGTCGGCTTCAGGCTCAGACTGAAGGTAAAGAGCATCATTTCACTTCTAATGACATTTTTTACCAGTTAGAAGAAAAAATCTGCCAATGGAAGTAGTAACGAAAACTTACTTGTATGTTAGTTTTGAATTTTTTCAAGTGAGACAAGATATTTGCTTTAGGATACTTGGTAAGGTTTTTTTTTTTTTTCGCAGTGTTAAATTGTCCATTTAACCATCGCATCACCGATGTGATGGTGTTTCACACTTTCTCCTTTTGGCAGGAACGTACCGTGCCAGATGTCATCACAAGGAACGATTCTGAAGATGGCCTGAACACTGAGGTTGTTTCCTGGGTACGTATTTTCAACTAAGCTGCATCACAGAGCCCTCAGGAGAACAGCTAAACTTTAACAGCCAGCTGGGAGGCAAGACTCTGTTCTCAGTAAAGATGTCAGAGAATCAGTTCAATATTCATGGATTAACTCTTTAACAGCAGTTTATTCACATCTGTTCAGATTTACATCCCGCCGTTTATCAAGAATTCATCCATCTGATGTGAGCTTTTTCTCTTTTTTACGGAGTTTTTCTGCGTTTGTTTCGGGTGTCATGTCATACATTTGTAAACTCCTACATGTAAAAGCCCTTTGTGTCTGCGTCAGCTGTTAATCAGCCTGTTGGATGTGCGTGATCATACTGTCCTCACCGAGTGTGTGTGGGTGTGTTTACTGTCTCGTCAGCATGCAACACAAAGCAAAAATATAGAAACATCACTCCATGATGGATAAAAACTGATTTTTCTTTTAATCTGGAATTTCAGATAGTTTTACCAAAAAAAATTAAATAAAATCAGCACAAAACAATAAGATGTTTGAAATACATAGACAGGTAACATGGTGCTTCAGGACAAACAAAAAAAAAGGCTTATTTTTAATTTTTATTTTTTAATAAAATTTTTACCCTCCTAGTCTGGCCATCCTTATGAACATTTTCTGGGGCTACTACTGATTTTGAGCAGTTTCCTTAAATGTATTCTCTTTTATTGTCATGCTTAAATGTTACAGATCATCTGATTTTAAACAGAATCTATCTGGTAACACAAAGCAGACAAAAATAGCCCAAACACAACATGTAACACACCCATCGAAAGAAATTTTAAAAAGTTATTTGCATCTATTAGTCAGGAAAGGATTGGATACGACCTCCAGGGAACCACAGGTGGCAATTATCCACAAATAAAGTAAAAACAGGACAGCGGTGGACCAACCTGCCAGAATGACTATTAACACAAAACACAGAATGTCTAAAGCGACGTCCCACCTGCACTGGTTAAGGTCAATGTTCATGATGCAACATTAAGAAAGAGACGGGATAAACATGGAACTGGTGATGTGAAACTTACTGCTGACGAAACACACACACATCTACAATTATACTGAGAAGACACAAGTGGAACTTTTTGAAAGGTTGCAACTTAAAGAACCTGGAACCAAAGAGTCCAACACAGTGGTGGTAGTTTACAGAAAAATATGAATGGATATGGTTCTTCAACGGGTCAGCAACGCCTCAATGTGTAAAGCACATTGAGGCATGTTGTCGTGAAAACATCCCAGCATATCAAAGTTACCTGAACGGTTCTGGTTCTTTCATCCTGATGATGAAAACCTAAGCAGATTTAACCAAAGTGTTTCTTTGTTTCATCAGGCTCTTCAGAAGATTTTCTCTAAGCGGTAAATCAAAGGCTTGAGATAAGAAGGTAGCAAACACACCAGCTCTTTACTGAGAGGACAGTTCATAAAAACACTTTTGCATTTGCTTTCTCCTGAACATTTGTAATTTGCTGATTTCAAAGATGAGAAACTCCAATCAAATTCACAGCCCATTCAGGTCCAGTGAGTATATTTTTCATCTTTGAGCATTTTAAATGTTTCATCTGAGAGAGTGTGTGTGTGCGTGCGTGTGTGTGTGTGTGTGTGCGTGTGTGTGTGGGTGTGTGTGCGTGCGTGCGTGCGTGCGTGTGTGTGTGTGCACCATGGCTCTGCCTCCACCATGACTTTCTGATGATTTATTCCTGCTCCAACATAAC
Source organism: Poecilia mexicana (assembly GCF_051168715.1). Classification (NCBI taxonomy): domain Eukaryota; kingdom Metazoa; phylum Chordata; class Actinopteri; order Cyprinodontiformes; family Poeciliidae; genus Poecilia; species Poecilia mexicana. Next base: position 1,718,596 of record NW_028263389.1, read on the forward strand.
TACACTGCAGTAAATGTCAAACATTACTTAAAAGAAATTTGACTTTGATTTCACGCCATAAAATTGGACCTCTGTCTCTTTGAAAAGCTCCTGCTCTTTCTGAAACTCCGCCTTCAGGAGGTTTTCACAACATGGCTCCTCTATTAGCCCTTTAACAACATTTGCTTTTGATGAAGGAATAACATGACGGCATGATGTCGATTTTACATGACACTGCAGCCCACAGAGCATCAATCATTCATTCAGTCACGCTGCATCAGTCAAACTCGTCTCTGCTCGTCTTCCCAGCACAAAGTGGAGGTCAGGCGGAGCAGGACTGCTGGAGGAAACTGTCCATGTCCGTCTCTCCCACAACATTATCACAGCCTCCGCCTCGTTCCTTCAGAAGGGAAAGCCATCATCTATCAACGCTGCCTGCTCCAGGTTCGACAGGTTGCTCTCACAGGAGACATAAACCAGCGGAGGGAGATGTTCACATATTCATGGAAACACCGGAGAGCGCTGGGTGGATGTGCCTGATAGGCTGGCTCTGTGAATTAGTGGCAGCAGCAGGCCTCAGAGGCTCATAAAGGCTGATGGGTTTGTCTGGCCACACTGAAGAAAAGATCATATTAAACTGGAAACATGTTTTTGTGCAAGTGTACTTCTTATGTCTCATTTTCCAATAAGTGAATTAATGGTTTTTAGTGAGTATTTATGGCCAAAATAACAAAAGATTTTTTTTTTTCCCAAATGAAGCACTTAAGAAGACAGATATGTAACGGTAGCTATCACTCAGACTGTATCTATGAAAGGAGATAAAACACAATCTGGATGCATTCATGCCTCACACTGAATGTAAACACTCAGTCAGAAGAAATGCACCAGGTCAGAGAGGGAAGCAGGGCTTTACAAAGGCCACAAAAGCTGAAAGATAATGGAGAACACAAAGCTTACAGTCTGGAATTATTGTTCACACAGGCACACAACACTGGAGGCCAAAGAGGCGATTCTTTTACTTGCTGTATTAGAACAATTTTGTCAACAAAATGAAACCTGGAGATAAAGGTGTTATTTAGTGCAATGCGCCACGACAAAGAGAATAATTCAGAAAAATTGTTGAAGGATAACTTAAAGCCACTACTATTTTCCCCGCCCTCTGTCTTGGCTATGCTATTTACAGACCCATTGCCATAGCAGCTGACTGACAACATTCTCCACTAGTGTATCAGGACTCGGCACCAAAAACACATGGAAATGTTTCCCCACACAAAGAACAGAACATTCAGTCCATTACACCATTTCCTGGCTTTTTTTTTTTTTTTTTTTTTGATTATTAAGTGATCATCTGAACACTGCAGTGGTTAATTAGCTAATGTAAACACCTGCTCTACAGATGAGCTGTCAGACTTTTGGTTTTTTACTGAACTTAAACATGCAGAATTTTATGACTGAGTATTCAGGCCATTTTAGGAAGAAATAAAAAAAGAGGAAAAAATGTACACCAAAACCCAGTCATTTTGAGGATAATCTCAGAAATTTTCTAAGAAAAAACTCCCTAAATTTATTATTTTTTTCTAATTTTATTTTTCTCACTTTTGAAATTCATAAATGTCCAAGTTTTTTCTACTAACGTCCTTGAATTAATTTCAAAATTTCTGATATTTTGGGGAGAAATTTACTCCTTTTTTTCTATCTACAATCCACCTAATACACCGTCTTAGAATTCCGCAGCACATCTGCATGTTAAGGTTTTCAAAGTCAAGCTAGCATAACTGATCTACTACCCTCTTCTTTCCTTTTTTCCAATGAAAACCTTTCACTAACCTGTGAAATGTGACACCCTTGGATCTTGTTATCTAACACTACACATAATATTGCTGACAATTAGAAGCAAAGCACTGCATCCCATTTCATTTTACATACAGCACGTAAATTTAAGATTTAGTATATTATGTTGACAACATGACAGCTAAAGCCCAAAGTAGCCATTGTCAGTAAGAAGTTTCTTTTATTTTTTGAGGTGCAGGGCAGGGTTTTGCGTGTGTGATGTCACGTTGCAATATGTCTGCATAAGTGGAGAAGATGAAGGTTTTTAGAGCACAGAAAAGACGGCAGATATAATGTGAAAACCTGCTGCATGAAAGTTCACACTCCTCAGGGTTCAGGACGCAGCTGGACCTACAGGAACATTATCATTATTTCACCAGGAAGACGCGTCACACGGTACCGTTTCTCCTCAGGTATTCACAGACATGAAATTCAATATTTGAAAACAGCAGGTAGGGAGCTGAAATCAAGCCAGGAGAACCAAGCACAGGAAATAGATTTCCTATTTTAACACGCCTCCTGCAGGGATGTTTGCTGCTTTTGACAAGTGCCGACCTTCATGAGTCAGCTGCTTATTTTTTTACTATAATCATGAATGTTACAAATATGTAAAAGAAAAAGAAAAAGAAAACATTTCATAACAGACCCGGTTGGTGTAAATCTAGTATTAACTTAATGTAGCCAAATTAATATTAACAGATATAAAGTATCCATTCTTCAACAAACTTTTCATTATTCAGGAAAATGTATAATTTCTTCAAAAGCAAATTATTTACAGCTAATCAGTCCATGTCAAGTTTAAGGAAGAATGGTCAGAAAAATACAGCACATGCATTACTTCCTGATTTCTCTTTGCCATAGTGAGGACACATCCCTCTGTTTGGGACCAATAACATTTGAGTTTATTTTAACTATGCGGTTTAGACATGGCTAACAGAAAGACTGATTAGGAAGAAAAAAAACATGAAAGCCTTTGACTAGAACAACAGGAGACCACTAGGATTCTGTCACTGACACCAAAAGTCGTTTCATTACAATTCTGATAGTTGTGAGACATCATTCTACTCTCTTCCACAGAGGTGATGCTTCAAACTCAGATGTATGGCTGTAAATAAAATAAATCATATTTACAGAAATAAAATGGTTTATTTCTGTAAATACTTAATAATAAGTATTTGATCTAGAAACACACTCCCTAAATGAGCTCTCTCCATTATTCTTGCCTTTTGGAAAAGTGTTTCAGTAACTACATTACAGCCTTTGGATCCATTTGCTTTGTGAATCTGATGCCAAGACTCAAACAAAAACAAGTGGAGCTGGTAACTCACATTGGTTCATTCATGTCAGACAAGCAGGGCCTCATGAACAATGACGGAATTGTTTTTAGATACTTTTATACATAAAGAAAATAAAAGAACAATGCTTCCGTTTGTTTTATTAAAATGTCAAAAAGGAAATGGCACGACATCCCTAAAAACACGTCTTTGAATGTTTGTTGTTTAAGAAATGCATGCATGTGTTGTCAGTGAATAAGATTTACTGACAGAATATTAGGCCACCATGTTGAATTTATGCGACATTCGCAATTTTATACGATTTCTCAATGTGTGCACCAATTTAGATTTCTTGCTTTCAACCAACAGTAAAATAAAAGTACACTGGTTCATTATGTAGTTTGGTTGTACAGTCACGACTCAGTCAACTTGGATAAAGTGAACATTTTTTTATTTTTTTTGTTTGACTTGAACATGTGTTAGTACTTAACAGAGTCTAGCAAAGAACTGACTGCAACTTTTGTTTGATTATTTTTAATTAATTGCATTTTGTAAGGACAAGATGGCTGAAAATGAATTCATAGTGATCTTAACCAAGGTTATCTTCCAGTGACGGTAGCATGTAGTGGGCTGTGTTACATGTATCCACGCTTCCATTACAATGTGCACAAATCTGTCAACATTCCACCAACACTGAAGACACACAACTTCACAATTGCCGTTTCCATTAAATAAGAAAAGCAAATAAAATCGCACATGGACGAGTTGGTTCAAGTGATAAGTCATTAAAAAAATGCCACGCCATAATCCTTCTACCACTTCCTGTTTTCTTCTTCTTCTGGATGTTGATGCCAGTGCCAACATCCAGGTGTTTGATGATGTCACTGGTGTGATGTGAAAAAAGTGTTTCCATTGCAGTTTTGTGAAATAAAGCAAACAAAAAAAATACCTCATCCTAGCGCCAAAACTTTTTATCGGAAAACTTTTTTTTCCCAAATTTGTTGTTTCCATTAAACAAATCTATTCTTGAAATGTCAAGAAATTGTGTGAGCGTCTTTAATGTTCAATAACTAAGTAAGATCTTCTTTAACCCTTGTGAATAAGAGGACTGAGGCAAATAATACAAGTGATACAGGTGTGGGGTCAGTTGGACACCATTTGTAAACACAAGGGTCAAAAGGATTTTTCTGAATTGTGACTTTGCATAGAGAAACATTGATTATATTACAGAGAAGCAGCTCTGCATTGAGGAGTCCTGAAGCAGCTGTAGTTGTAAAACTCCCAGCCCTCACTCACATCATTCCTCTTTATTGAGCACCAGAAGCCAAAGGAAGAGGAACTGTTGGGAACGCTGATTAACGTCGAGCTGCTGCTGCTGCTCCACATCAAAACACGATTTTACATTTTCAGTGATAACATGTGAATCAACAGTTTCTGAAGCATTCCTATGAGCCCTAAGGGACCTTTGATGCATGTGCAGACCCACCAACGCACGCTGAATAATTCACAAAGACCAGACCTTGGGCTCTCTGTCGTCTGTTAGACTGTGTGTGTGTGTGTGTGTGTGTGTGCGTGTGTGTGTGCGTGTGTGTGTGTGTGTGTGTGTGTGTGTGTGTGTGTGTGTATGGCTGGAATCTCCCAGAGAAAGCTGTGTGGGCGGACGAGGAGGGAAGCCTGTGTGTTAGTGCCGCTTCAGCTACAGGGACAAGAAGAGAGGCTATGAGGGACAGAAGGGCAGAGAGACATGATGGAGGAATAAACAGGTTGGGAGGACAGAGGTGAAAAACGCGGCAGGTTGTTCATGGTGGTCTGTGTAACTGGGTTTGGTAGTTTTTGCTTCAGGCTGAAGATTTTCTGTTTTCATTCACCCAGTTTCTGTGCAATTGCCATGGAAACCGAAGAGTTGACACATGAAAACCTCTGTAACATACCAAACGCTGGAGCACTTATATCTTGCTATGTTAAAGCTGTAGTATGGAACTTTTATTAAAAATATGGTTTTTATATATTTGTTAAAATTATCATGTTGTGACAATTTAATAAAAAAAATAAAACGCTCTAACTCCTCTGCCTCTTCCCAGTGCTCCCAGTACCACCAGCAGAAATACACCAGTCACAAACAGCCAATCAGCCAGGGGGAGGGTCCTAGCGCTGTCAATCACTCTAGTGCTCAAATCCTGGAACTTGCTTACTGCTGCATTGCACCTGGTTCTCCACATCATAGCTGACTGTGTTAACTGAGGCTAATGATATTATGCTATATAATGCTAATAAGGCTAGTGTTAGCTATCCGCCATCACTGGTGGCCATGATAACTAAGGCTTGTTAGCAAGGCCACCGATGAAGGTGAATCAACAGTTTTCCTTGTCATCTCTGTCAGTAGCACATTTAGCAGCACTGATTGACAACACTAAGACCCGCCTCCCAGCTCTGATTGGTTGTTTCTGACCAGGAGTCTTTCATTTCAGCAGACAGCAATAGTAGTTTAGGGAGGAACTGAAGGAGCTCAACATTTCAGCCGATGATCCGTCATGACAAGGTGAGGGTTATAACAAATACAGGAGGATCATTCTTATAAAAGTCACATTCTGCAGCTTTCAGGAGATTTATTTTGCATTTTACAGGATTTATTCAGGTGTTGGAGTAACTGGACAGCCGCCATGCCTTTGTGATGAGGAGAACCCAGGAAAGAGCAGGAAAGGCTCTCGATGCCAAAAAATGATGAAAATGAATAACTTTAATCAAGTGGAGCCAGAGCACCAGACCACTGTGTCCATGGCAACACAAAACCTGCCGTGGCCAGAACAAAATGTGGAAAAGACACAAACACAGGTCTGTTCAAACGTATTAATGTTTTATTTTAAATAGGAAATAAAATGACCTGGAAGGGTTGATGCGGTTGCCAAAGTGACCAGAAAAGTTTCCAGAATAGCAAAGGTAACACAATTTGGCAAAGCGAAACAAGGGAAATTACGACTAGCGGGGAGATTCTCAAAGAGCCATTGGACAACAAGATGAATAAAACCTTCACATAGAGCTCATTAACTATAAACCGGTTTCTATTATTTAGAAGAACCCACTGTTTACCGTCTTGTCTAAAAATAAATCAACATATGGAGAAGGTGTGAATTAAACTGCCCTTCTGTTGTATTATCTGTCACACAGTACCTGGAGGCATGTGGTGTCTGTGTAAGTAAGCACAGGTCTGTGAATTCTCAGTGTGCCGCACGGAAACCTCAAACTGTCAGATTGCTTGTTATATGCATGCTTTAGCTCATCCAGCAGATTTCATATCAGAGAAAAGTAACTTTAGTTATATGTTTTCTGAAAAACTGATTCTAATTCCACTATTCACACACGACAAAGAATCAAATAAATCTGTTTAAAATAGCCTCTTCAACAAAGTAAGACATAGGAAATATGTATGTGTGTTATATGTATGTAACTTTCATAAAAAATATGTTTCTGACATGCTTTTTAAAACTGGCACTATGTCCTGATAACATAACATGAGTAAGATTGAAGTCTCAGCAGTATAATGATCCACAGCCAGGAGCTCCACCTCTGCATGGCTCAAATAAAGTTCATGGAATGGCCTAGTCAAAGGATTTTCAAATTTACTCAGGTTATCTGTGTTCTGGTAATAATAATTAAGCACAAAATGAGGAAATCTATGGGAGGAATACTCCAAAGCACTATGATCTTTAATTTCCACCTTTATCTTTTGAAAAATAAAAATGGGTATATGATCTGAAAATGCACATCTTTTGCAACGCTTATCCAAAAAGTCCTAAAAGCTGAAAGCTAATAAAAATTTCTACAATGGCCCTAATATTACGTCGTATTCATTCATTCATCCCCCCACTGGTTTCCTCAGCGTTTGATAATGTGTTGCATTTCTGCACAATGAAAAAAATAAATAAATAAATCAGCTCAACGCAGTGTTATTCTGAGATGCAGTTATTTCCTCCTATCTGAGAAGCTGGCTGGACACTGTGAAGAAGTGCTGATGTCATCATTATCTCATTGCTGATGGGAGGGAAAAAAATAAACATAAAAAAAGAAATCCTGTCATATTCTGACAGTCCAATATTTGTTCCCGCACTCAGGCTGTTGCATTTTAGAAAAGTTTTTAGTTTTTTTTAAATCCTTCTATAAATGATGAATTTCAGCTGCTGTGACTTCACAGTGGAGTGGCGACAAAAATACCTGCTGGCAGGTAGCTTTCTGTGTCAGCTCCTTATCAGGGGAGACACGCCGCACTTCGTCTGGAGAGCTGAGGCTTCGGCAAAACAAAGACGCCGAGGCTGCAGAGCTTAGCTCACGCTGGCTGTATTTTTATCCTGAGAAATTACAGTCAGGGACTTCTGATGCAGAACATGTCAAAGAAGTATGTGTTATTGTTTTGTTTCTTTTTTTCAAATCAACATAAGGTAAGCTGTTTTTTTTTTTTTTGCTTTGTTTTTTTGCTGGATTGAAATAAAACTATATTTTTTTAGTATGAATGTAGATAGAACTCATGTGAACCAGCATCGTCCAAATTACACTTAAAATCCTGTCAATGTTCTTTTGGGGGACCATGGCATAGAAAAGTTCGGAACCCCTGCCCTACTCTACCTAAACACAGACAAAAAATCTTTTTTATTTTTTTATTTTCCCCCCCACCTTTTCTTGGACACTGAAAATATCTACAGGCAAAATGATGTCGCTCATCATCATACATTTCGATGTCTGTTCATTTTCGGTTTGTCGCCCAGGCTAACTATCTACTCTTCTTTGTTCTAGGTCCCATCAGCGGCGAGGCCCTAAATTAGTTCAGGAAAAGTTTGTTTCCCTAAGAATAACCCCTCACACTCAGTCGGCCCATCGTCACACTCAGTCCAGTCCGTTCCCTCGGCCCGTTCCTTCAACAAACCTTTAAACTCACATCTTTGTGACGTCGTCTTTGCTAGTTAAATGTGGTGCAAATATTCAATTAGACCCAAAACCTCCCAAACTGGTCCTAATGTGTACACATAAAGAACTTAATTTATTCTCCACTTATTAATTACATGCTTAAATACCCATCATCTCTGCCGTGTCTTAGTTGAAGGAGTCCTTGCAGAAAAAGATAATAACTGAGAACAAATCCACAAAACCAATCTGAAGGTCAGCTGGCTCCAATCACAAGTCTTCCTCCTCAAGGCTCGGGACTCAATGAGGCAACGGGGTGCCATTCTGAGAACACAAACCAGTTCAGTCCACAACAGTCGTTAAGAGTGATAATCCCATAATCACTGCAATCCTTAATGGGCCGTTTCGCTCTGAAGTGTCCCAGGCTACAGTGTGCACAGTGTCTTCCTCTGCCTTAACGAGGTTATGCAGATTTATGTAAATGAGGTCTAATCCTCAGGATGCTCGGGGACTCCTGGGGCCTCCAGTCCGTTAGCCACACCTTTCCCGGGCCCTCACTGTGGAGCTGGGTGACGGGGGCCACAGAATACAGGAGAGAGAGAAAACAAAGTGAGAGTAAATGAGGGAGGTGATGAAGTTTGATGGAAGTTTGATGGATGATGGGATGAGAGGAAAACGGCAGCTGTCTGGAGATAAAACAGTGACAAATGGAGGCACAGGCAGAGGCTGATTGCAGACTGACAGGAGAACACAGAGAGACGCCAGAAACTTCTGAGATTCCACCGACTTCACTGTTCAGGAAGCTTGAAAACTTTAGACCTCAGTGATGGCAGTCATTTTACCTGCACAGGAAATTCATTCTTCATAACTCAAGCATCTTACATCTTAATCACACTTCAACTCACTGTCCTTTAGATCTGTTCCTTCATTGTCTCTCAACGGCTGATAAACACTGTGGGAGGTTTTACATCAAATAATCAGATAATGTTTTTTCAGTCCTGATCAGTTCAGGTGAAACATGAAAAAGTCCATCTCAAATTATCTCCATCAATCTAAGTGAACAACAGATGACTGTAAAAGTGGGACAGATATCCTCAACATTATTACTTTCCAGTGTTACCATGAAGTCTGCCATAACAAAAAGGCTGGATATTCAAGAGTCTCCAACAAAAAAAAAGACAATTTCCTCTTTCAGAGAGAGCTACTTCATTTTGTTGCCACCAGGCCAGAGCTTGCAGCAGCAGGGTATGAATGGATCTGTGCAGAAATTGAGACTTTTGGACAATAACTATGTAGCAAAAAGATCAGAACAGATGCGAAAAACATCAAGGACACATGGCAAATTTTGGAAGATCTAAATAATAATAAAAAATCATTTTTTACAAATAAAAAATAATTTTTATTTCACAAAAAAATAAAAATGAAATAAAAATCATACCACAATCAAAATTTGTTTTCATTTAGGGAGGAGTGAATGCACAATTGAATCTTGATGCGGACTTCAAACCTCGGTTCAGTTGAAGTGAACTCTGGTGCGGTTAGAATGCATATGTGAACGCCAAGCGAACCAGAGACCGCTCCAAAAACAGGAAGCAGCCTGGCTGCAGGGGTTCTAGTAAAATACAAAAAGAAACGCGCAAATCGAGCGCTAGCACTTTTACCAGGGACAAGAAATCCTTCAGCTGCTCAACTCTGTCGCCACTCCATATTTGTTCACATTTTGTGACAAAGGCTGCTGCACTCAGTGCCTTCTTCAGAGGTTTTCATGTCATTTTCTTCAGTGGTTCTTGGTGAATTGCCCCCACAGGCAAGGAAGTGAACAGGCTTTTCAAAGGGTTTAGTTTGTTTGACACAGTGCAGTGTGAAGGCAAACCACAGCAGCTACATTGGAACAAATGTAGCAGTTTTGGTCACCAGTCAAACAGAGTCTACCGGACTATCAGGTGTGAAAACACCATAAGGGAGTAGTGTGATGCTGGGGGCTGCATTCCTGCCCCCAGCATCACACTAATAGAGGGAAACATAAATTCTGCCCTCTAGAAGAAAATGGTAAAGGAAAGTATTTGGCCATCAGCTGGTGAATGTTCAGCACAAACACACCTGGGTTATGCAGAAGGATGAAGAGCCAAGGAACAATAGCAAGTCAACCTCTGAATGGCTCAGATATAGAGAAGGTTTTGGAGTGGACAAGTCAAAGTTTGGAGATGAAAACTTTGACTATGATAACCTATTTATGTAGGTTATCTTTGATATTGTAAAATAGTTTGATGATCTGACACATGGAGTTAGACGTGAAGCACATGGTAATGGTCCGGGGCTGGAATTTTGGGCTGGAGTTTTTCCCAGGAAGCTGCTTGGTTTTCTCTAGTTTTACCATTATCCAGCTTCCCTCCACACTCTGAAACATAATTAGTTTTTTAGTTACTGGTTGTGTGTCTCTGTGATGCTGTACCCTGCCTCTCATCAGATGATCACTGGAGATCGGTTCCCAAGCAACCCTTTAAGTAGAAGGGGATACAGACAACGAATGAATTGATGGATCTGAAACATTTAAGTTTATCAAAGTAGAATAGTTCTTTAAAGGGGTGAGCCTCATTTTAAATACTATCCACCCTAGAGACTAGAAGAGACATAATGCAGAAACCCAGACTCAGAAGCAAACAGCCCATTAGCTGGGTATTCTCAAAGATCTTCTGTGATTTTGCTGTGAATTAAAATCTTTGCATCTTCTCGTCTTCTGATCCAAGAAAGAATCTGAACTTCTTCTCTTTTCTATAAATCACAGGGAATAAACAACCCAGGAGCCTTCCAGTCCCTCAGTGTTACCTGACATGATGCTGCTGATGCCTTCAGTCTTCCCTCTTCAGTTAATCTTAGCATGGAATCAACAGAGCACAGAGGCCGTGTTTGACGCTTTCATCATCACAGTATGTGTTTTTATTCTTCCAAAGGAACAGCCAATTAAAAACGAATGATGTGACGAGAGATAAAACTCTCTCTGAGTGGGCACCAACACGTGACCTTAGCAGCAAACAAACTGGGAGCTCCTTCTTTCCCCCCTCCCCCCTCACCCCCAGTTACTGTGCAGCCACAAATATTCAGCTCTAAAGTTTAAGAAGACAAATTTAACAAAGGCCCATTTGTAGAAAGTGCCGTTGGGTCATCGGCAGCTTTTTTTAGACATATTTCTCATAACATGGGACTAGCATGCTCTCGGCTTTACTCAGTAGACCGAGCGCGCAGGCTGATGAGCTTAATCAGAAATCAAAGTGCACCACATCAGTTGAAAGACAGATATAACAGCAACACTAGCATATTTGTTCTGCGTCTTTCTTTGAACTGTCAATAGAGAAATGATTGTGCTTGATTGCTGTCATAAAAAATGTCCACACGCAGTATGAGATTCACATTCACACATACATAATCCGGAAGGGCAAAGGTCACACTAGCAAAGGTTCACCGAGCAACCTGTCTAACTTGTCGCCAGGGGCAACTTTCATTTACTGAAGTCAGTCACGTAATTAGGACACCATCAGTGACATCCAGCTTCTCTGCATGGTATGCCTGGAATGTTGAGTCTTTTTCATTAAAAGCTTCTGCCCTGAACACGTCTCTGTACTTTGGTCCTCCATAAAAACTCCATATGACAGGAAGAAAATGACACATGTGTGGATTTGGACCTCTGAAGGCAAATGGCTGCCCTGGTGTTTACTTACAGAGATCAGAGTTTTCATCATTAGCAAATTTCTTTCCACTTTAAGACCAGTCTCCACTCCGTGTCAACACATCACATAAGATTCCAGTAAAAAGTTGTACGTAAAGAGACCGTCGTTGTAGTGTCACTAAATGTAAAGACACTTCAAAGCATATGGATATTTTTGCAAGGCACTGTAGGTTTAGGCTTGATGTATTAAAATAATGACATCAATGATCCATCACAGAAAGATTTGAGCAGCTGCAGCTTCAGGGTTTGGAAGTGTGATGGTGTGATGACGCTTACCAGAAGATTTTTATTAAGGCTTTGCTGCTTTTATATGTGCTGTACAGGGGATGTGGGATGTCTGAATGTCTGTCATTCAAATGAAAAGAAGTTTGAAAATAAAGCAGCTAAAGTGGAGGCAGAGAATGGGAAGAGCAGTACAAAAAGGACATGAGCTAGGTCCAGCAAAGACGAGAAGAATATGAATGTGAAGAATGGTTAACTCTCTCATCTAAACGTTTTAGATGCAGCTTCATTAAAAATATCAGAAATAACTTGCAAAATTAATATAAGCAGAAACAAATTTCTAAAAATCCTATCGGAAATTCCTGTAGTTGTCAACTAATGAATGATTGTTTATTAAAAAATATATATAAAATATATATAACATTTACTTGTCTACACGTTTCAGTTTTATCTTATAGTGAATGAAGGGTTACCACAGTAATCATGATTCTCCCTGAATCAGAAGCTCTTTTAATGTCTTATAAGAATCTGATGAGGCTTCTGTCTGTTAACGGCTTCATGTTCAGTCAAATCGCTGACCGTCTTCCACCCACTGATCTTCTGAAGCAAATATTCACCCATTTATTAGATGATGACACCTTCTCAGCCCAGTGTGAGCTACATTAAAGCCCTCTGGTTTGGCTCTTGTTAAAGTTAGAGCTGTATAAAGCTTTGGTGTCCTGAAGAACAAGGTATCCTCAATAGGTGTCTTGAGCCTTTTTATTTTTACACATTGTACTTCTTAGAGTATTCAGTATTAACATGGAAACATGCAGGAGAAACTGCGGGATGAGCAGAGTAGTACCATAAAACCAGGGAGCTTATAAGGTGAGAGTAGATGTGACCCAACTACAACGTAGAGATATGAACTGATGAGGAAAACCCCGAAAGGACTAAAAAAACCAATCAGAAAACAAACACCAACACTGATGGATCACTAGTACACTGTGGTTTGAAGAAGCTCTGATGGTGTAGAATATTGTTACTGCGCAGGTTAGACAAGTATTTATGTTGGAGTTCTGCTGCCATTTATGACTAATGCCAAATCAGTATAGAATAATCCAAAAGGAAAGTCAAATGCAGATTAGAATCATAAAATAAACTGTGAAATAGCCCTTTAGATGAACTCTGACAGAGAGCATGGAAGCAGACGCCTTCATTAGCAACTAACCACCAGCCAGTGGCAAAGTTCTCAGTGTTCCCAAATCAGTCATATCTTGTCTGTCACTCTTTCCTCCCAAACTGCTGCAACATGCAGTAAATGATGTAAATGTTCTGGAAGCTTCTTCAGCATCTGAGAAGTGTTGTTGTCTATCACCAAGGAGACGTCTGCACTGATCGCTTCTGTCAAAACAAGACGGCAACTCAAGAACCGCTTTATTACTTCATCATGCTTGTACTCACTCACCTTCATAACAGAGGTTCATAAAAACAGCTTATACTTTATTAACCTGATGAAGCATGGCTGACAGCAGATGGAAGCTCCTCGAAGAGACTTCATTTATGATTCATTTTAGATCACAGTCCCTCAGTAATCGCCAAACAAACCTGGAAGTTGATTAGTGGAGCCCATGTGTGATGTCAGGTCGTGCAGCTGGTTTGCAATCCCATATTAACTCTTACAATTCTAATGGTGGACGGACCAAAGCTCTCTATTCCGTGTCGGGACCTTACAGATGATCTGGAAGTGGTGAGAGACGAGAAACGCTGTGTTGTACTAACATAACAAGATCTTGTGATGCTTAGTAATCAAAATTACTAAACAGTTTAATTTGTACCTAGAATTTTATGTTTTCAGTTACCCCAATTTTACCCTTGGGCTTTGTCTGATGTTTAGTGATCTTTTAACCAAAAAGATAACAAAATAAAAAAAGCTAAGTAGCCTGCCTTCTAACCTTGCTAATTAAGGGTTCCAAGCCTATGCAGTGAGCCGAAGAGGCAGTGTAAGATCTGTTTGTCTGCTCCAGCAGATCAGGAAACACTATTGCAATTGTTCAGACATTAAATTTTTATCATTATTATTCTCCGCTAAAGGGAGTTGGCAAAAGAATCAGAAAATGCTGGAAAAAATCTGACATTGCAGTTCAGTAGAGAAACTTGACCGCTACTGTGACAACAATAAATAAAAAATAAAAATCCAAACCCCTCAACACCTAAGTGGTGCTATTGCAAAGGAAAATGTGTTTTGGCTAATAATTCCTAAACCATAAGTCAGATTCTCTTGGTCAGACTTGGAACCCATTGATAGCTGTTTTCTATTCTGGTTTAATAAATGAATGACTTGTAAATTACATAACTATACTAATAAGAAATTAATTCATAAATATAATTGCTTTTTAAGTGTTAAGCATAAATTTATCAGCGAAGCTCCTGGTTCTAAAGCAGTCGCTCAGTGGGGTTTACGGTTGCCAATTATGGGGACCAGGTTGGAAAAGTCACTTGGTCTTTTTTCAACAATCTGCCAGATCTCTGATAACAAGAAATGGCTCTAACAAGCTTACTGAGGGTCTAAACCTCAACCCGAAATGAGTCTCTCGGGTTCCCCAACATGGTGCTTATTTTCTTTTCTTTTTTTTTTTCTCCTTCAAATTACAGCAGAAAGTTCTTTAAAAAACTTCTTTGGAGATCAAAGTTTTTTTCTGCCACCGTATGGTCTACAGATTGTTTCTTTGGAGAATAGAAGTTATAAAGATAGAAAAAGCTTGGAGCCGACAATGGCTGCCAGGCAGAAGGCTCAAGAAAGCTGTCCAATGTTAGGCTGGCAAAGAAAAATGAGTTCAATTTAAAGCTTGTTTCAGTGCAATGAATCCTGACGTGTCTATGTACATTTGAACTCCAATTTAATGGGCTGAAGACAGAAAGAGAAAAATATGCTGGTTGACCTTTTTTTGTTGTTGTCGTTTTAGAGTAAGGAAATATTCTTGTCTTTCTTGGTTACAGAAGCGCTAACTCACGCGTTACCCTGCCTTGGTTCAGGCCAGCGGAGGCTCAGAAGGCAGCCTGGCATGGTGGCTCGGTGGGCATCTGCTGGGCACGGAGAAGTGGGAGATGAGACGCGGACAGAAAGCAGGTTGTCAGATGAGACAAAGAGCAGAGAGAGAGTGTTTACAGGCTCCACGAGTTTACAAGTACACCAGTGTGCTCGGGTACGGTGTGCATGTTCTCCAGCGTGGCCCTTCCATAGCACGCGTGGGCATGAGTGTATGAACAGGAGAGGAGGGAAGAAGACAAGTCGGTGAGAGGAACCGATTTCACACCAGCAAAGTGCAATCTTGAGGCACTGACTCACTCCTGACTCCAGCAGCAGAGTGGCTATATTACTGTGTTTACACCCTCCGGATGAAACAGATGGAGCAGAGAAATAAAGCTAACCACCGGACAGGACCCTCTTACCGGCATTTACTCCACAGTAGTGCGATGCTTCGACGATGTCTTTCTGCCAACACTTTTGCTCGATGATTTGACTTGTGGGATGGTCGTGTTGTGGTAATTTGGTCTGCGTCAGAGTTGGTTCCCTCTAATGTCTCATCAGAACCTCAGCCATGCATGCAAACCGTATGTTGCTGTGGATGTGTGGAGCATTTCCAGACACTGGGCAGCAGTTCCAGAAGCAAAGAGGATTTTTATCTCACCATGGAGAACATCAGGGCTCTTTTCCTATTAATTTATGAACCAGCCTCCAACAAGCAGAGGATTGGCTGTCTGACACTCATGAGCAGCAGAGAAAATGACGAAAATATGCTAAATTGGTTGAGTCCGTATAGGTTTATCACGGTGTTCTCTGTTACTGTGTTAGTTTTTTTCCCCCTGAAACATTAGAATTCAGATCTTGTTCAGCTGCAAGATGGGAAACCAACGGGATCCGCTTGTTGTGCTCAGTAACCAGCCAATGGTCTCCAGGATGTCAATCACAATTCAAACGTCTCTGGAAAGATGAAAACTGACATTCTTTGTACTTAGTACCTTGGATTATAGACCAACATATTGTATTTGTATTGACTGTACTTTGAGGAACAAGCTTTTATGGATAAGTCTGTCATATTATTTGATGTTTATTGTCCCTTTTGAAATAGACAATAAGAACAACAGGAAAACTCATGCCACTGCCATCATCAGTGAATTGGTATAATGGACTGTCTGGGCAAGACCAAAAATAAATTTTATATATATATATATATATATATATATATATATATATATATATATGTATATATATATATATATATATATATATATATATATATATATATATATATATATATATATATATATATATATATATATATATACAAATCAATAAAATAATAATTTTGAAAACAGTCATAATATTACAATAAATAGTAATAACATGAGAATGAAGTCATATGACATTAAGCCACAATATTAGGAGAATTTAGTAGTAATTTCAAAAGAACTCCTACACAAAATAAAAAAGAAGGAATGTTGAGCTTCTTTTAAAGTTATACATCAGTTTTGCAAATACTTTGAAACGATTGTGTATTTCGACAAAATAAGCGCACAGACTTCCTGAGATGGTCGTGTCAGATCAGGTGAAGGACAACGATCAAACCGGCAGCCCACCGGGTTCAGGGAAACTCCTGCCACCATCACCCCCGTCCATTTTCATGTATCCATAATTCCACAGCATAGCTACCATCAAGCTGGAGAATTATGAATGCTTCCTTTCAAGAAGGAACTAAAATCTGAGTTTAGATGAGCTGGATTAACTTTTCAAGAACTAAACAACAACATCAACAAGATGTACGTCATTCTAGCCACCATCATTACTTTTTCAAATCAGTCTCCATGTACGTGGTTCTTTCTTTTTAACTTTGTCTGTCGGTGCAGCAGCTGAACCAGACTTTAAAAGATTGCACAGTCTTGCTCACTGTTGTGGCTAATGGGCGTTTCTAATGGAGCTGAACCATTGTTAACTAAATTTGCTTCACCTTTGCCTCCCCAGCAGTGACAGGCCAATATTTGCGCTGTGAAAAAGGTCGCTCAGCTGCAGCCCAGGGACACGGGTTTGCAGGGAGAATATTCAATACCGAGATGAATCTCTAAAGAAAGTCAAATCACCTGCAGCTGCCGAAGAAACATTACACCTCTACCTTTTCCTGCTGTTTCCTGTGCATGTATGCGTGTGTGTGTGTGTGTGTGTGTGTGCGTGTGTGTGCGCAGGAGGGTGGGCGGGTGCGTCGGTGGAGAAGCAGCGGGGCAGTTGCTATGGCGATAAAGTATTTGCACTTCAGCTGCAGAATGGTAGCATCATCCCTCGAGGATGGCGACTTCAAGGCTTGTAATTGGGCAAAAGCTTTCTCTGAGGAGCAGCGAACAAGGCAACAAGACACGACCCCGAAAGATCCTTGCATCTCCCCCCCTGAGGTCGGGCGAGTTGCTAAATCCGGCGCAGAGACTGTCTAATCAGTATAGAGTGGCATAGGTTTCAGACTTCGGGATCACAGTACAGCGAGCAGAGAGGGATACCTGCACAGAGGATCGGTGGACAGTAAACAGAGACACTCTCAGGTCAGTCTATAGAACATATACAATGCTGAGCTGGAAACATGGAAGGCTATTCCTGTCCTTCTCCAGCCAGTTTTAGCTTTCAAACAGTGATATCTAATTACACCCATTGTTGTTTTCATCGCGGAGAATCCGGAGCAAACCGAAAACTACCAGAAGTAAACAACCCACATGCATTATGCATTCCATGTCAGGCCTGCTTACAAATGAGCACACATTCAAACAAATGGTGCCCCCACAGCGAGCGAAGCCCCAGAACGCAGCAGCTCCGTGGAGCAACACAGAGCCTGGCCTCTGGTCACAGCGGAGCAGGAAATCTGATCAGGAGTGTTTGGGCCGTGTTGGGCCTGAGGACCGGCACTGTGGTCATCACACAACGACAAGCAGGAGAAGTATGAGAGAGATTCACACACTAACCTGTCATCACTTAAACCAGGGGTGGGTAACTCCTGTCTCCGGTCTCCTGCAACTTTTAGGTACATCTCTACTTCAACACACCTGAGTCAAATAAAGAGGTCATTAGCAGGACTCTGGAGAACTTGACTGCACTGAGGAGGTGATTCAGCTGTTGGATTCAAGTGTGTTGGACCAGGGAGACATTTAAGAGTTGCAGGACACCGGCCCTCCAGGACCAGGATTGCCCACCCCTGACTTAAACACATACTCTAAAAAAAAAAAAAAAAAAAAAAACACAACCAAACATATAAACAACTCTATTCCAGCAGGAGTACTTCATCCACCCCAAAGGAAACACCACTATGCCTCATCTAGTCTAGTTAGTTGGTTAGTTTCCTGCCATCCACCATACTTTAGAGCCTAGTCCATACATTTTAAAAAGGGCTGAGCATTGATCAGATCACAAGTATATATTTAACCTGCTGGACTGTATTAATTGCTGAGTCACTTTGTTACGCAATTTGACATTTCTAAGATAAATTTGCTGAATGGAAACAGGCCAGTTTTTAAAAAGCTCATATTTCCTTAGAAAGTTTTCATATAAGGATGAGGTGTGTTTTTTGGGTGAATCAAAATAGCAATAAGAACAGTTTTTTTGCATCACAAAAGTCACGAGCAACAACTGGATGTTGCCACTGGCGCAAACCACAAAGAAGAAGATAACAGGAAGTAGTGGGAGTATAATGGCACTGCATGGTTTTAATAACTTGTCACATGAACAAACTTAATCATGTGTGATTTTAATTGTGTTTCTTATTTAATAGGTCAGTGCAACACCTCAACTCCACTCTGACATTGTGTTTTTCAACATTATTGGAATATTAACAATGTTTTGCGCATATTTGTAATGGAAACATAACTGTTGACTGCAACTTATGTAAAGAAGTCTGTTTGGATGTGTGGTCAGAACCAATAGACACATACCTCTTTTATAATTTCTTTATCATTCCATTCATCCGGATTTACCGCGTCAGAATTATGACATGTCTCACAACAATGCTGTAAAAGTTGAATAAATGTTACATGACCTTTTGGACTGCAGACGGTTTCTGGACCATTGGATACATTAACTGTTTAGTTGGTGATGTGCTCTGAGTTTTTCTTATTGTCATGACCATTTTTCCTCTAAGGAGGCACTTCATCAGCTCCCCTTTCACACTGAGGGTCTCATTAGGGGTGGAATCCATTTGATAAAGGAAATATGGTGGCACGTTGACCAACTCATCACAGAGCCAACAAAAAGACACACTAGCAATATCCCAAAGATCAATGTAACTGGTTGCCAATCAATTTTACCAATCACCCTTAAGCGTACTGTCTACACAGACGTCTGTAGGGGTTTGGTGTTAAAGCAGTGAGCGTATCTCTGTGCACCAACTGACTTCACCACAACATCAACACATGGTCCAACACGTAGAGGCTGCTTTGTAATGCATTGAAAATACATTGTTGGAAAGTCTTGTTACCTGAACCATGACTAGATTCACAACATTGATATGGGAATCAATAAATAAACTTCAGTCTGGAAGCTCTACTTCCTGACTTTTTTTTTCTTTTAATTAGAAATAGATACGATTCAGACCAGGGGATAGCTGTGCTTCTTATTTATTTCTGTGCAGCTCATTGCGCCACGATGAGCCATCTGCCTGGGAATTGAGTGATCACTGAGAAAAAGGACCTTTAAAGTCTCTTCCTGAGAGGAACTGAAACGACACACGTTCAGCAGCACAGCGTCCTGTTAAAACACATGGCCGACTTCACAGTCTAAGCATGCTCTAATTAAAAACTTGACATTTAAGTTACTTTTTTTTTGTCTCATTTGGAAACGATGAAGAACTCCACTGGACCTTTAAGTAACATTAAGCTATGGTTTGAGTGATGAAAATATTTTCCTTGAGAAGGTTGCACAAAATGACACAATAATTTTGGCAGCAGATTTTAATCTAGTTTTAATCTCATTTAAGTTGTTTCTAGTCAGGTGAGTTTAGTCTTTATGGCTCAGTTCATTACAGAGCAAACACCTGCAACACAGCAGATGAAGCCTGTTGGTGTTTCACTCCGTTCTCATGAACAACTAGATACTTGACCTTTTCAGTCATTGCCTGTTGAAAGAACAGTCCATCTTTTTGTGGTTGAGAACAATGACCTCAGAATTGCTTGACTTCCACCTTGACACTGTGAAGAGATTCGAATACCCAGATATGTGTATTCAAATCCCCAGGGGTTGACCCATGGCTTATGAAGAAGCTACAGGGAAGCCCCTCCACAGTGGCACACCCCATGAAATGGCCTCAACACATGGGCAGCAACAAATGATAGCGACAGGCGAAGGTCTCCACCACTCAGGGTGAACCCGACACAAGGGACGGTGTAGAGATGTCAGTGACAAAAGCTTTCTCGCATCATATCGCAAGCCGGCATGTGCACTTCTATAAGCTCAAAAATTCACACGCACAAATTTCTCCAGTTGGGTGGAGGAAGGCAAGCAATGGTCAACTCATCACACAAGTTCCTTAGAAACCGAATGGGGAGCGAGCGATGTTGCCTGCTGAGGGTCAAGCCCTGAACGACGGACACTGAGGTGACATTGGGCAACAGTGACGACCTGGGCTAGCCTGGTAAAATCCAAAATATTCAGAACGAACACGGCCATTGCTAAAACTACAGGCAGACAACAACTCTAAAACAGCGCAGAAAATCTATGTCATCATTCACAACTTCTTCTTCTGGTCGCTGATTGGCCTGGTAGAAAATCTACAGGAGGAATTCAAGCCAATGGGAAAAATCCCAAACAGAGCAATGAAGGGAGGCTAAAATCGTGTTGAATGGAGCAAGAAGGTAATGACCAGGCCAGACCTGCGATATTGACTGGTGTGTCATAACTTGCCTCAAGTCACATCGACTACTTTTGTCTATTTTTCCCCAAAATATTCTTTCTGGAAACAGGATGTATTAAATGCGGCGCTCTCAATAAGCAATAACCTGTTACACAGAAACCTTCTTGCTGAAAATCTGATCACAGTTCAGCGGCTCCACAGTGTTCCGGTGAGCAGCAGAAAATGCTCACCTTTACAGCGTTATCCACGCTCAGTATGAAGGAAATATTAACACAGCAGGATTAATGTGAATTATTCAACTTGACTGCACTTGTGCAGCAGCTCTGAAGAAACAGAAGGAACGTTTGTCACTCGTGACGCCTTATTGAAAGCTCTCCGGCTTTGATTAGCGCAGGGAAACGTCACCTTATTGCTCCAGAATCTAAACAGCTCAACCACTGAGCTGCTAGAGTACAACCACATTCACAAAGGAGGCTCCTTCTGGAGATGTCCCAGTCAAATCACGCACATTTCACCCGAGGACCCTGACACCGTCGACCCTGGCCATGAAAACTTGTGTTAGATGTGCTTTTATTGATGTGCCCGCTTCACTTTCTCCTCCCTCACGCCGCCGCCCTCATTGACCTCATCTTCTTCATGAGCCGAGCTAATGGAGGAAACGTGCCTCCGGGGCCCACTGCGGCACGTTCACACTCCGCTCACACGTCCAGAGACGAAAACAACATGAATAATTTGCATCCACGCCGCAGGAACGTGAAGAGGGGTGACACCTGTGCACGCCGAAACGGACTCCACACCTTCGGGGACTTTCTGCAAAGTAAGCAGCTCCCCCTTTGTCTCCAACTGGAGCTTATAGATCAGGGGTGGGCAACTCCAGGCCTGGAGGGCCGGCCTCCTGCAACTTTTAGATGTGTCTCTACTTCAACACACCTGAGTCAAATAATGAGGTTGTTAGCAGGAGTCTGGAGACTTTGGATTCAAGTGTGTTGGACCAGGGACTAAGAGTTGCAGTACACCGGTCCTCCAGGACCAGGATTGCCCACCCCTGTTATAGATCTTTTTGTCAAGGCGAAGAAAAGAAAATGTAAAAAAAAAAATAAAAGAAAGTCTGTTACATAAACGTGTTTCATGCAATTAATGAGGCAGAAATAATTGAATATGTGCCCGGTAGCATTTTAATGTTCAGCAGATTGCTTCTATCAGTGAAGACGGTAACATGACACTCAGCAGCGGCTTTGGGTCAAAACTGATACTAAATACTGAACGTCATCATCTGAATACCGTCTGAAAAATTGTTTCTTATATATTTGGACTCATTCAACATTTTTACCTTTGCATTAACATTAAATTAAGACTAAACAAAATATCAAAGTGTTATATTTATGTGTAATTTCTCAGCTCAAAAACAGTAAAAATAAAATAAAATTACCATATTATTTGTCCATGTTTCTGCTGTCAAACATGGTAGTGGTAGCATCATAATGTGGGGATGTTTTGCCTCCATTAAAAATAAGACATTGATTCTATTAGTTGGAATAATAAGAGAGAGATTTTCAACTTCATATCATGAGAGCCAGATGGATGTTCCGACAGAAGCATAACCTCAGGCACATCAAATCTGGATTCAGGAACGCAATAACTTAGGGACATTTATCCAAATATATGAAGGTGGAATGTATGTATATATTCGGCAAGTGTAATTTTGACCCTGGGTAGATTCAAGAAAATTAACATTAAATGCAACCTTGCTGAGCCAATTCAAAATGTTCTTCGTATTTTCATTTCGCCCTGAACTGTTCAGATGAATGTTGGACAGCAGCTCCATCCAGTCAAACTTATCTGTGATCTGCAGTGTAAGATCAGTGATCAGTAACCAGGCAGCATTAAAGCATTCCAGGTGCAAACTCTATTCATTTTGATAACTCTAGCCTTAAATTGAATTTTGTTGTCATAGTGTCTCAGAAGCATTTTTAAAAGTGCCTTACTTGTTTTTAATTAAGCATGTTAGTTATTGCAAGGGAGTCAAAGCAACACAAATTTTTGAAGTAAATATAAATAATTGATCAAAGTCAGTAAAATTTGGATGAAATTGAAGTACGTTCTTTAAGTGTCTTCTGTCTGTTAAAAATGACATTAATTTAAAATTCTAACAGTTTATTTCTATCAGTCCAAGAACCAAAACAAGAAGTCTAATCTAAGTAGACAGTTTTTTTTTAAGAACGAGTACAGGGAAATATATGCAACATGTCATTGTGAAACATTTCCATGTACAAATCCAAATTTGCGGACGAGTCTGCAGTTAAAAGTTGACTGGTTGAAACAAACTAAGGCTCTACACAAGGTCACGTATATGTTGCCAAAATGGAAAAGATTATTAAGCACAACAAAGACATTTATTCAACTGATGCTTTACATGAGCTGCAGCTAAAACTGTGGCGCAAAGTGGGAACGTTGAGGAAGGGAAACCCGCAGGCAGTCCAGATGACTTTAACGCGTCAGGGCGGAAAACTGAAAGCAATAAACTTTACCAAGTGAGCTGGAATAAATCAGTGACCGGAAATGAGCTTTTCATCCAGAGAAGCCGAACATAAACTACTGGGATCAGGTAAACACAAGACAACAAGAGTCCAGCGGGCTGAAGAGAAGCAGCCACGCACCCAGAGGATTTCTGCTTAAGCTCAGACACACACACACACACACACACACCCACACACACACACACACACACACACCCACACACACACACACACACACACACACACACACACACACGCACACCTGTTTTAATCCATTGTAAAGTTGGCTGTGAGAAAGAGCTCAACATGAGGCTCCATCAGTCACTGAACAGCAAAAGGAACCCGATCAACACATCAACTGATTAGATCTGTGAGGAATTCAAGGTGCAATTATTGTGAAAACCGTTTTACAAAATCAAGATGTTTCCCTTCTTATCCATGAATTAACTTATTTTATTTATTATTAATTAAATGTATTTGCGCTGCAATAATTTTAAATGGTTTTAAAATGTTAGCTCTAAAGGAAAAGTGATTTTTATTTTGTTTATTTATGACTTTTTTTAACACGTTAATGTCAATCTTAATCGATTTATAAGTGATTTCTCTCCAGTGGAGCCTCACCAGAGCCGCCATCAGCCAACAGCATGTTGAAACAACCAAATTAATTATTAGCTCTGTGTTTTCGTGAGGAAAAGAAGAAGAAGGAGAAGAAAACTCTGCTCTTACTTTGACTGTCAAATTTCCTGATGATAGTATCCAGGAAGGTGTTCTGCGGGGCCACATGGCCCCTCCGGACCGGCATCTTCGCTGCGGTGGCCGCCGGGACTTTTAAAGACTTTCCGGGTTCTTTGGATAAGATCACACCGAGTTTGGTTCTTCAAGCCCCGCTGAGCGCGCGATGCTCACTGCGCTCCCCTCCACACTGAAAGCCGATCAGGATGGGAGGAGAAGGGGGGCAAAGTTTCCCGGGTGTTCAGGTGGGCTCTGACTCCTGAAGGGTTTGGGAGTGAAAAAAATATATAGTAAAAAAGAGACAAAAAAAAAAACAAGAGAGTTCTGGAAAGGAGGCGCGCTGTAACGCGCGGAGGATCGAGCGGCTTCCAGCCTCCAGGCTGGGACCCGGGCGGCTGTCCGTCTCTGGTCCGCCGATGCTTCTCTCACACCCGGAGGAGCGCAGCGCGGCGCTCATCCTGCGCGTCAGCCCGCTGCTTGGAGGCGGACTGGGCGAGTTCTCTGATGATCACCGTTGGAGCCATAGTTGGAGGCGCTGGGCTGCGCGTTTCTATTTATTTCTCTCTCACTCACTCACTCCACCTCCTCTTTCTTCTCTTTGTTTTGCCTCTGAAGCTCCTGGTGTTTGGCTGCAGAGGGGGAAAAAAGAGCGGAGTGATCATTAAAGGAAAACAGCTGCGCGCAGGTCGACAGCTTGAATCGTCCTGCATGTGTGTGTGTGTGTGTGTGTGTGTGTGTGTGTGTGTGTGTTTGTGTGTATGTGTTTGTGTGTGTATGTGTGTGTTTTAGAAGGTGTTCTGTGGATCTCTCCTCCTCCTCCTCGCTGTGCGCGCTGCCGGATGACTTCAGCTCCCCTGGCGTCTAGCTGCGCCTCTTTTTTTTTAACCCTTTGCGCATCAGAGCGGAGCCCATCACACACCTTTGGTGATGGACAGGAAGGAAACCACGCGCGCGCTCACCTGTCCTGACATCTCAGGCCCCAAAACAAAACAACAGGAATTCATTTGAACGGTTTAAAAATAACCGCCTTCGCATATCATTATGCAGCTTTTGGAATGATTCTCGTGATAGAAAATCCTATGAAAGAGGCCGATCTGGAGCCGCCTCAGGTGGGACTGGAGGCCCGGGGCGGCGCAGCTGCCAGGCAGATCAGATAGGACGGATTCCTCCTCCACCACCTGCAGCAGCAGGTTGAAGACGGACGCCTGACGTTACCAGGTGTTCCGCAGCGTCACCTGCCTTCTTTCTTAAAGCAGCAAAATAAAAAGCAGTTTACGCACAGCCACCTCCCCGGTTTCTCCCCTCTATTGTACTGCCCTGCTCCGCTCTGTGCCATGCATGCTCTCAAATGTAGAGGGGGGTGAGGGGGAAGGTTTTTATCGTTTACGAAAATGAAGGAAAAAAATAAAGCACCTGCGCAAAAACGAAGCGTCTCCTCCGTTGCGCCAGATGTTTTTGTGGTTTTATTGCGGGTTTTGTGGAAATGCGGCTGCGGCGCGTCTGTAACCTGCTTTCTTCGGGGGCTGGACGGGGACTCACCACTCAGCCTGCTCAGCTACGTCACACCGCCGGGGTTCCCCCCTTCCGTCAAGCTGGAGATGATGCGTTCAAGTACAGCGGGAAATTATTGCTGTGCGTTTGGATGAGGCGCATGTGTTTTTGTGTGTGTGTGTGTGTGTGTGTGTGTGTGTGTGTGTGTGTGTGTGTGTGTGTGTGTGTGTGTGTGTGTGTGTGTGGGGTGTGTGTGTGTGTGTGTGTGTGTGTGTGTGTGTGTGTGTTTTAGAAGGTGTTCTGTGGATCTCTCCTCCACAGAATGAAACGGTTCTGCGTTCCCTTCAGTTCACACTGTGTCTCACTGAGATGTTAAACTCTCACACAGACCGCATCTCAGACTATTCCTTCTGTTTATTCTGTTTTTAAGCTGTGATAGGACTCGGAAAGACCGGCGGGACATGACGAACTGCTGCCAGGCAGAAAGACCATCCATCAAAGTGTGACATTTTGGTGCTTATTAAAAATGCATCAGTTGGTGATCCTGTTACACCGAGCGGCAGAGCGGCGAAAAGGCAGCGGGAGCCGGCCGGACAGCTTCCCCTCCTTCCAACTCCCTTATTTAGTCTGGAAAAGAGAAAAGCAGGGAGAGAAGGATGGAGGAGGAGAGAGAAAACGAGGAGGAAAAGAAAAATATGGTTTATTTTCAAAGAATGGACGGATCCAAGGCTGTAACGCTTGTTTTTTGTTCACACTGTCTGCACACATGAGTAACGGTCACCACAGATCCTTGATGTGCTCTTGCTACATTTCACTTTCACATAAAACTCCTTAAAGCTGCCAACTTTCATAAGTGGAGAACATAAACAGCAGATTATGTTGAACCTGCATGGAGAAAAAAAAGTGGGACTCAGACAGGAAACTGATGTAGATTTTGTTCTTGGCCCTTTTAAGGACCGTTAAAATAAAAAAAATAAATAAAAAATCTATGATGCAGAAAGAGAAATTATGGATTTTGTTTTTATTTATTGCTAAAGACTCTCTTATCTAGTGCTTCTAAAATCTAGGTTTAAACCAGGGACATGACGGCCGTTTTGTCAAGTATGGTGTCAGCAATAGCTTTGACCAGGGGCGCAACTACATATTATTCAGGTGGATGCGAAAACATAAATCGGCGTCCCCCCCACCCCCCAAAGGAAGGTACGTAAGGGTGAAGGAGCGTAGAAAACATACGGTCGCTCTATCCGTATGAGCGACTGTATGTTCACCCTGGCCATACAGAAACAGCCAAGGGGCCACAGATGGCCCTCGAGCCACACTTTGGACACCCTGCATGAGCTGAAAAGAATAACAGGAGCACCAAAATGTAAGAGTGCAGCAGACTGATGGATCTAGTGTGAGGAAAGATAAAAGAGAGCTAAAACACTGACAAAAGGAACCAGAAGAGCTAATTACAGGTGAGTGGATGCAGCTGGGGAAGGGAGCAGGTAGAGGCAAATGATTAACAGCTGGGAGGGAGAAGAATAACAAGCTGAGAGGGAAGTAAAGTAAAGAGAATGAGAAATAAACCTATAGAAACAGTAAATGGAAAGAAACATGAAACACAAACAAGAATGAACTGAACCAGTAAGATAAGAGGGAATAAACAAAGACATGATGATAATGAAAGTCTAAACGTGAACATATCACCGAGCTGCTCAGAGCATGTTTTATAAAAATGTATGCTGATGACACCATGGTTTATGTTCAGCCTGTTGGTTGGGTTCACTCTGCTTCCAGTCAGCTTCAAATGTCACTCAGTTACGTTACGTTGCTCCTGAATCCAAAGACAACCAACGAAAATGATTTAATGAGCATCGACACAGTTTCTGTTGCCTCGGACCGGCAGGCTGGCACATTGACAAACCCTACAGTGAAGTGTGAGGTGAAGTACAGGTGCTGTGCTGCGTGAGGGATAGGTGCACGTCACATTATAGATGGAAAAATAAAACATATGTAGACATTTTGAAGTAGAATATCAAGACATTAGCCAGAAAGTTGAAGGTTGGGGACACAGGAAGCTTTCAAAATGTAGAAAGATTCCAACCAAGAACATCAACAAATTAGTTACAAAGTGGCTAAAGAACAAAAACTAAATAAATTAAATAAAGTGAATGTATGTTTTGCAGCAGTTGCCATGAAGCCCTGATCTCAGTTCTATGGAAAATTTGTAGCTGGAGCTTAAAGGTCTGTGTGTGAACAAGGCAGTTTGTGAACTCAGTTAAACCAGTTCTGTTAGGATGAGTAGAGTAAAGCAAATTCAAATTTATGAAAAGCAGGAAAAGTTTAGACTCGCTTAAGAAAAAAAGGCTGTTTTGTTATGAACATATCAGGCTTCTCATTGGTCAGATCCTCCTATTACTACCTGCTCTTTTCCCTGTTACCATCATGAAGGTTTCCTCTTGTTCTACTTTGCTTTTAGTTTATTCTTTTTTTTTTTTCTTGGAATTTTCTCTTGTCTTTAGATTCTACCTGCTTCCTGTCTGTCTGTGTTCTTCACCTCTACAATCCATCACAGCTCCATGACACACTAATGAGAAACTGCTGAGTCATTCACTTCATTTCCTCATGTCAGTGACTAGTCACGACTATCAATGAAAAACAAACGACAGGGAGAATAACTTCCAGAATAAGCATTTTTATTGATAAACTCAACAGTTGGAAACAAGAATACTGGCAGCAGACATAAGATACTCATCAAACATCTCTTAATGCGTAACAGGTTATACTTGGATCAAACTATAAACACTCAGTAGGAAAAGACTGTACAGGAAGAAGAAGCTGCAGAGCAAGAACTTGAAACTACGTGGCCCAGTGTGTCCTTCAAGAGCCGCTTTCACTCGTCTGTCCATCCATCTGCTCATCCTGGAAACATCCATTTATCACAGAGCTGGCTGTCAGAATGCTGCTTCGCTCAGCATGGGGTTCAGACTGTTCCCACTCTACCTGACACACACTCATCCACACACACACACACGCACACACACTCGAGCCGCAAACTCAGCTCAGCGTTTGGACACGTCGCCTCCTGTGAAGAGAGGAAACAGGGAAGTGATGCAGGCTGGCTCTGCTGCTTCACACAAAACAAAACAAAAAACAAAAACAAGAAAAAAAAACATTTACGGATTATAACAATCAACATGACTTCCTACAGTTTCTGTGATTTAGACCTCATTTTAAAATAAATATGGTAAGAATCTAGAGGTCAGTTAGATTTTATGTTTCAAATGATGTGTGTTTTTGTTTTTGTGTGTGTGTGTGTGTGTGCGTGTGTGTGTGTGTGTGCATCTACAGCTCTGGAAAAGTTAAGAGCCCACTGCACTGAACCTCATTGTTTTTCCTCCTCCTGGTTTTTCCACCAATTATTCATTTCTGAACTCTTCCTGAGTTCAAACATTAGTATTGTTGTTTCTAAATGAACATGAACTTATGTTCTTTGCATTATTTGAGGTCTGAAACCATTTTTCATTTACTGCAAATAAATACTAATTCCAATTTCTGCTTGGAATTTCAGAGACATGTCAGTAGTTCAGAATAAAAGAACAATGTTCATTTTACTCAAACATAAACATATAAAGAATAAAATCAGAGAAACTGATCATTTTAACTGGTCTCTTAATTTTTTCCAGAGCTGTACATGTGCTCTCATTTTTGCATGTGTGTGTGCATGGGTGTGTGTGTGTGTGTGTGTGCATTAGAGACGGATTGTCCCTAAAAGTGGAGCTGTCAGGCGTAATGTGTGCAGCAGAGTAGCTGTGGGAGGTGGTGGGTGATGCTTTCCAATTAACTAACGCAATTAACCAGGTTGATTAATGGTTTAACATGCAACTCCTTCAGAGGTCGGAGCTCTGCTTTCATTATTCATGAGCATGAAAGGCTAACACCTGTTTAACCGAGACTTCAGTGGATGTGCATCTACTACATATATGAAAATGCCATTGGCTGCATGTTTATGTTTGAGCCCAGAGTCACTGACTGGATAATTGGACTGAACATGAGTGGAGTTATATAATTATTGAGAACTAATTAAGTATTTGAAAAGTTTGAAAAAGAAAAATCAATGTTGTAGCCTTTTCATTTCAAATCACATTTTACCTAGCTTCTGACAGTAACTTTGTGGATAACCCGTTCTTTTTACATTTTTCTCTGAGATTTTTTTATATGTATAAATGGGTTTTATTAACAGATAAATTAATTTATTCATAAAACAAATTTACTCATTTTTCTAGATATGAATGTCTGAGCCAAACCACTAATGATGGTGATCCATTCTGATGTCAGAGCTGATAGGAAGTCATAGATTCACATCCACATCTTTAGAAGTGTGGACTGTGGATGTTAGCTTCGGGGACGTCTGAGCTACT
The DNA here is from genome assembly GCF_051168715.1 of Poecilia mexicana. Classification (NCBI taxonomy): domain Eukaryota; kingdom Metazoa; phylum Chordata; class Actinopteri; order Cyprinodontiformes; family Poeciliidae; genus Poecilia; species Poecilia mexicana. Next base: position 1,748,518 of record NW_028263389.1, read on the forward strand.
GCTACATGTTTACCATTGAGATGCTATTTTAGGCTTGAGTAGCTTCACTGACAGGCTAACTCCTTTTAGCATAACTTGAACACAACAATAGGCTTTTCCAGCATCTCAGATCATTCATGAAACAATGATGAGCCCCCTGTGGACAAAGAGAAGCAGCTTTGTCATCCATCATTGTTTGCAGATGTCACTTGTGCGTCAGATTTACAGATGTACCAGAAACACAACACATAATTCCAGCTGGGGACATTTGTGTGCAGAAAATAAAAATAAAATAGAGAACGGGTTGAATTTATCTTTTACATGTTTAATTCTACTATTAATTAATTGAAAATAACACTCTCAATTCTTATGTATTATTTTAAAATTAGATTTTTGCTTTTAGCTGAAGCTATTATTTGAATTATCAGAATTTGAATTACTGAAATAAATCAACTTTTTTGTTCACCTTTTAATTTAGATTCCCTCAAGTAAATGTAATACTCAAGTTAAATTATGTAGGAAATTATTCTGTCAACAGTTTCTATATAACTTCCCATTACAAAAATGTTTTTTTTTTATGTAACAGCTTTCATTTCTCTTTCTTCAAAAAGATGAGGAAAAGGCATAATTAATGTGGCTTTATGAAGAACAATGGTCTATAGGAGAAAATCTCTGACCCTTTGTTTGAAAAGCATGTTGTTGGCTACAAGTCAGCACTGTGCACTCATCTGTCTTTTGTGTACAGTCTTAGCATATGCCTCATTTTCATACCGACGTGAGAGACAGATATGCAAATCCCCCTGCCCAGTGTTCCTCACCGTGGCAGCTGGTGCACTCGCAGCTGGTAATGACTGGTAGGAAGACCTGCTCACTTTCTCCGCTCGCGCAATGCAGGTTGAGGAAGCGGACCGGTTTCACCAGGTCCAGCTTGTAGCTGCAGCACTCGCACTCTGAGCGGAGGTGGGGCTCCTGCATGTGGAGAGGGAGAAAAGCAACAGAAAAGAGAGGAAGTAAAATGAGAACCAGACTGAAACAGAGGACCCTTGTTTTGTAGCTAAAAGTGCTATCATGTTAGCTTTTCTTGCCATGAATGGTGGCATAAGTGAAAATGTGTTTTAGTATTGTCTAAACATTAAGAAATAGAGCAAATTTAGATAGACACAGATGTAGATGGATAGAAAGATAGATAAACTATATCACTAGCTAGATGGAAAGAGATAGTTAGCTAGATAGATAAGCTACATAGCTATGCCAATCACACCCAGGCCACCAGGTCTGGCAATGATGGCACGGTTCACACATGGCATGCAACACATGGGCCAGATCTGTCCATGCCAAATACGGGCCAGTTCTGGAAGTAGTTATGTCACCCATGTGGCGGACAATTCATTTTCTCATAAGTCTAAAAGTGGTGATAATATTACGAAACATTTGTACATTTACCAGATGAAAGGACTTTTAACCACAAGAATAATATGGCTATATATATATATATTATCTCTTCAATCCCCATAGTCTGGGCAAAGGCCTGAGAAACCATGTTTCCAAATGTGGCTTTTAAGTTTCGAATGACGTTTGAGCTTCACGTTGTGCTCCAGAGACCTGCAAACATCAAAGCTAGCTAGTTAGATTGAAAGATGGCTAAGCTAGATAGTTCCATAGATAGATAAACTAAATAAGCTAAATAGAAACATGTCAAACTTTATTCATGTCCCAGTGGGCATTTAATTTTACAGCAAGACACAATAAAAACAATCTCGAGTCCTGTCATATGTTAAAAGTCTGTCAACAGCTTTTAATGCTCACCCATACTGAATAGTGCATATATACTGGGATCAATGGTGTGAAAATCAGTGTTTAACTGTGAGGATGGGGTGTTTTAGTTTATGCCAGTTTTAGCACCAGGTGATTGTGGCTGACTCAATAAACAGGGTGGATACTAAATCTCAGACAAGGATGCAACATAACAAATATCAAAGGCTGGCATCTAATTTGAGTCAGCTGAAAAGGGCAAAATTAATGTCAAACTTAATTGTTTAAAATGAACAATAACCACTCAATGTTTTAGTAAATCGAAAGACAAACTATAACAACACATTCTTTTACTTATGTTGTCCATTTAATGGTCCAATTAAAACATCCTCAATCCAGACAACAGGTCAGCCCTTGGTGAATGAAAATAAAACTTTTCTGTGCTGCCTAGTCACCATTTCAAATTCCTGGTTGCCATGGTAACGAGACATTATGATACATTTGGCAGAGCTAATGTTTATTTTTACTCATCTCCCCGGAGTAACTGACGTTATTTTATTTCTTTTTTCCACAACAATGAATGTGTGGATGCCAAGGAAGATTCGTGTCACCATAGTGATGAGTTTGCTGTTTTAAAAGGATGAAAAGACAAAAACAAGGAGAAAGGAAAAACAAGATAAGTACATGCATTTCCCATGGCTCATCTATCCATTAATGAATCATGAACCTTTGTTTTGAAGACATGTGAAGGTTCCAAGTCGAGCAGATAACTTAGTTTGAACTTGGGAGAGTATTTAGAAAAATGTATGTGTTAAACTTTGTTTTATTTTATAAAAGCACACTAAAGAACCTTGAGGTGGATCAAGCTTCATAGACCAAATGGAGAAATTTGACGTTATAGCAGGTTTCACCAGTATATGACATTTAAATAATATAAAATTTCAGTCGTATGAAAGTCATTTGTTCAGACAGAAAGATTGTCAAAATACGCGAGTGTGTATTCATCTCATCTGCCCATACCTCCATGATGACATCAGTCCAGGACAGACAGCGTCCCCTGCAGAAGCTGACCTCCACGTTGTCAAGTCGACAGTCTCCCTTGGTGATGTTCCGGACCTCGACGTAGCGCCTGCACTCCGCCCCAGGCTCACCTGGTGGAAACAGAGACGAGGACAGAGGAGAAGGGGACACAGAGAGACGAGGAAACGCAGCAAAAGCACAAAATCGTTTAGTTTCTGCATAGAAAAAAAAACAACAGAGGGATGATATGAGGGGAAGGAAGAGCAGAGAGCACGGTGACATTGCCCTGCCCTCACAGCATGTGACATTTCTTCCACAGGGAGACAGATTAAAGCCCCACTGTAGGCTAAGTAATGTAATCTCTCACTAATTGGGGACTGCAGCACTCGGTTTTTACCCTTTTAGAAAATGAAGAATGGAGCATTCACATCCACTGAAGTGCTTTGGAGGCCATCACCATTAAGGCTGTTTCAATATGTGCTTGTCAGAACAGTTTGCTTCACATTAGCATCATCTGCTTTGTTCCGTGTCCCAATCCGTATAAACTCCCAAAGAGTTGAAAGATGAGGGAGAATATCTGACGTGCCGATTAAGAGACAGATTAACATGACAATGAAAAGCATCAGGGAGAGAATAATCCACGAATCCAGACACAGCGCTAACGTCCTGCATGTTGCACTGACCTGGGAACTGTTTCCTGCAGACTGGACAGCAGCTGCCTGGTTCCTCCACTTTCACTTCCCCCTGAGAAGGAGATGATGATTACTTCAGCATAGTTTTCAAATTGTCTACTGAAGATTTTTTTTTAACAGTGTAACTTTTAAAAACCACAAATTGGGGTCAATCCAGTCGGCCACGGAACCGAAGATCAATATTCTATATCATAAATGTTGAAGTCATAGAATATTATTAGGCCTGCCACAAAAATCAATAAATCAATTAATCACATGATAAATTGATCCGTTGACATGATTTATCTCTTTTTTTGTCTCTTTCTACCAAAAACTGGATGGTAAAAGTCTTTGAGTTTTGTGCTTTAGTCTGAACTAGCCCTTAATTTGAAGGACAATTTTGTTTACAAAGACTTCAAAATTCATTTTATTTGTTTTGTTTATTTTGTATATTTTAAAAAGTCTTCCAGTTCCAGTGTTAACTGTTCATTAGAATTTAAAGTTTAATGATCTGTCAGAATGTGCTCTTGCATTATTATTTTGCCATTACCATCATATTACTTAAAAATAGTCTCAAAACAACAATATTTTACTTTATCGCAATAACTTCAGGAACAGTTTATCCAGAAATGTGTTATCTTCACAGGCCTAAATATTTTGCAGCTATATATAAATAAACAAATATATTAAAAGCAAAATGTGGGAGACCCTGATGTTTGGATAGTTTTTTATGTTGCGTGTATTTTTAATAATAATCAAAGGGTAAAGGAAATCCAGTTGATAGAATAGGATTCATCAAGTCTTCAACAAACGTCCCACTGTTTGTTCTGTTCAGAGTGACAGAACCACATTTGGACCACATCAGTGATGGCATTTACTTTGGAAGTTATTTGTATTTTCTATTTTTAATTAATAGGATGAAAGCTTTACCTAACCTCCCTCCAACCTGCCAATCATTTTTCATTTGATACATTTCAGATCATTTTATTCAAATCTATAACTCTACCACCACCTTAAAAAAAAAAAGAAAAAAAAAGCCTACTTTAGGTTTTTCTTAGTCGTGTCTTAAATGTAATCATCTCATCAAAATCAAAGTAGTAAAAATATTGAGTTTCTGTATTTTAGAGAACCATCATCATACAACATTGGTTTCCTTCTTGCAGCATACTGTACGTGTTTGGATGTTTTGATGTCAGTGTTCTTCATGCTGTGGGATTTTGTTTGTTAGATGTTTTAGTGAACTGAAAACTGTTGGAGACTTTGCCTGATTTGGAAAGGTGAACTTGTTGACCTTCAGCTCGGAAGATCCCAGAGATTTCCTCTGCTTGCATAAGTTTGTGTCTGAGTGTTCAGTGTTTTCTCAAACTTTCCAAACATATTAGATTATATTTCATTAGTTTGGTTGAATTAGATTAGCTTTTCATTTTTGATCAGTTGTAAAGTCAGGGACATGGCTATCTGTCTCTGACAGTAGCTGCATTTCCATTACAAATGTGCGCAAAGTGAAAAAACACAATTTCACAATTGCTGTGTTTCCATTAAGTAAGAAACACAATTAAAATCACACAGGAAAAAGTTTGTACATGCGATAAAATGCTGTACCATCATCCTCCTACAACGACTTCCTGTTATCTTCTTCGTGGTCTGCGCCAGTGGTAACACCTGGTTGTTGATCATGTGACTTGTGTGATGTGAAAAGAGTGTTTCCGTTAACTTTTTTGGGAAAACAACCAATGTTGACGCAGCCAAAGAAATCATCTCATCCAAATTTTTTATCAAAGAAACGAGTTTTTTCAAAAGCGGTATTTCCATTACGAGAATTTATTTTCAAAATCTCAACCGCAGCTACTGTTGACTGAATAAAGCTGGTAGAATATCTCCATACACAAATGCTCAACTGGTCTTGGGTCACACTACACACACACACACACACAAAAATAAAATTAGTTGACTTTTCTCAGAAAAATTCTAGGACATACCCTAGAATTACAAGAGGATATTGTTTTCTTCTTTTTCTAAGCTGGACAGCTATGTTAGAGAAACCAGGGTGGAAAATGGCAAAAGGGACAAAAATAAGACACAAATGAGGAGACTAAAAATAGTACGGAGGAGACAGGGCTGCAGGAACACACAGGAGGGAGTGTGAAGGAATGACACTGCAAAGGAGAAGATATGCAGGACAGTCACCAAGCAGACAATGAAATGTGTGGTGCTGTGTGATACCCAGGGCTGACAAAAGCTGCTGGGGAAGTCTAAGAGTAGACTTTTGCATTGTGGCACCTCAGCATCCTTCACTGCTCTGTGGCACCTCAACATACACAGACATCCAAAAACCCTTTTATCCTCTGCTGTGCCACAAGACCACTTCAGGCTCTGGAGTTTTTAATATGAGAAATGTGGGAAAAAATTGAATAATAGTGTAAAATATTTACAATGCCAGTCAGGACTTTACATGGACTCATCATTATTTATTTTTGGCCTTTATAAAAATGCATTGGAGCTCTTCCTTTTCTTGGGTAAAGGGTTTATGCAACACACAATGTATTGTTAAGACAAGAATAACATGATAAACATTAATGCAAATTTTCAGTAAGTAATATGTTCACAATCCTGGAGCCATAAACATCCAGTTCCACCAGTACGGGCAACCAAGCATGAATCATCAACAGAGGGTAAACAAAGCAGTTTACTCTGTGTAATTTAACAATCTACAGATCTTTCAACCACTTACTAACAATGAGACTGATGTCACAAAAGAACAAAGTTAATAACTTCATATGGTGGCTCCCTTCCAGGCCATAGCAGATAGGAAAGAATGTATCTGCTTTCCAACGCTCCAGTCAGGCCAAAATAAAATCAGCTGCTGGGTTTCCCAAACAAAACATTCACATTCTTCCCTGCCTGCTTGTTTGTTGTTTCTTTGTTCAGGTGACCGGCCAGTCAGTGCAGTCGATAATGGTACCTCACACAAAGAGGAAGGAATATTAAAAAGAAATGGAGAGTAGCTAACAAATTCAAATTGCCAGGTAGCGAGACAAAGCTTGGATAAAATAGGATGTTCGGTAAGGCAATGACCCCAAACACACATCAGCGCTGGTTCTGAAACATTAACACTCTGGAATGACCATGACCTTAACTATATTAAAAATGTGTGCAATTCGTTCTTTCAGCTTGTGAATTTCAACAAAAGAATCTGTAGTTTCTCTGCATCTTGCTAAGGGACATTTAAATATGAAAGTATCCTAATATTCTTTAGCTTGTATGTTTACATTTGAGTCGTTTTACCTTCCATTTTGAAAACTCATCGAATGTGTTTGTTGTATAATCATCCGTGTCTGGATCTAATGGATGACAAAGAGTCGTTGTGTTTGAGAGGAAAACCTCCTGACAGGTTTTCTCACCAGCTTTGATAACACGTTCAGTAAACTACCCAGAACAAGGAGCTCAAAGCTGACTCATAAATCACTGCATGCTGACAGAAAGCAGTGTTGAGATGGAAACCAGCAGGCATTAAATGACCTTTTCGTACCGACTGAGGTGTAACTTCATGGAGGCATAACTCAGAGAAAACAGGAAGGAATTTGAGAGTGTCAGACGGAATCATTGCATTGGCCCATTTACGTTCATCACTGCCTACGTACAGCAACCATGAGCTAAAAATACCTATTCAGGTCACAGTGTCAAGAATGAGACGGCAGATTTTGCCTGCTGTGGCTTATTTTGAACTTGCCCTCCAAGGGGAAGTTTTTTTTTATAAGGCCTGAAAAGTTACATTTTCTCCTCGCTTCATCTAAACTTACAGGTAGGTGTGCGATGACAAATTTGATTCTGCTGAGGTTGATATACCATGTTGTAGCCTAATGCATGCACTATGGTTAAATTTAGTGCTTCAGTGTTTTAGCATTAGCTTTTGCTAAATACTGTGATGGTATAGCGCTTTAGTGTTAGCAGAACTAATGTTTATGATCAGTGTTTAAGGGTTAGCGCAACTAACTTTTTAGCTAGCTGTCCCAAGTTGCTCCTGAGTATTGGTGAGCATGGCTAGCTGCTAAAGCTCTACAGTGTGTTGGTATAGTGCTTTAGCCTTAATGCTAGGAGAACAAATGTTTATTATTAGTGCTTTAAAGTTAGCACAAACTTTTCGCTAGCTGTCCCATGTTGGTTGGGACATTGTTGTGGGAAATTTGATGTAATGTTTGAATCTGGCCTGACTCACAGTGTCATAGTGTATCTGAGAAAAAACTGAACAAGCTAAGACAAATCTAGCATTAAATGATAACATTTCTTAGCTCTGTTAAAGAAGTGGAGTTTATCTAGAATAAACCAATACAAAAGAATTGCTCAAAAAGAATTTGAGTAATATTTTTTTAAAGGCTAAGTAACAGGGAAGAAAATCTAACTATATTGTTACTGATACAAGGCAATCAGTTCCTGGTGGGATGAGCGTTGTCATTGGATAGGAGAATAAAACTTGAGGCTTTCAGCTTTGATCAAATACAGGTTGAATTAGCCTGAAATTGAACTAATCTTATGAAGTAAAGACGGTGCTTTACAGGAACTGAGACAGTAAGGAAAACAGTTAAGTCTGGTATTGATCCGCTTCAGCCGGTGACTCTTAGAGAACATCTTCCTTCCCCTTCAGGGAAGACGGGTCATTTTAGCCATAGCCACCAGACCACCAGAGACATTCGGTGGACTGTTCCATTCTGAGGTCAAGGCTTAACATGTTTTAGAAAGACTTGCAGTGCACCTTTCTCTCTGGGTCGCCTGTTTGAGTACAAGCTAAAAAACTTTACTCTGACTTCACCACACAGTATTTAGTTGGATTTTACTGGTCTAGATCTGACAATGTTTCCTGGTGGCAGAGAATTGTTTTATCTCAGTGCATTCAAAAGCGTTCTGTGAATAATAATAATAATAATAATAATAATAATAATAATAATAATAATAATAATAATAATAATAATAAGTGACGTAAGATATATTATCACAGTTCAATGATGTTCCGTGTTACAGATAGAATTACAGAAATATAAGTTTAAAAGGACCAGAATAGTTGTGTTAGAAATCTACTCCAAACCAGTACAAAAGCTGCAAATTCGTCTGAATGCCATTACTCAAAGCATTTTATCCTAAATAACAAATCAGAGGTCGCCATGACAGCACTTTATTTAGATCCTGAGTCATCAAACTTCCTGACTAATCTCGACTCGCACCACCTGCTGTTAGTGTCGTCTGTGATTTTATGTCAGCTGCTCTCTAACTGTAATGCCAGTTGTTATAAAATTATGGCCTATTTTGATATTGTTGATCTTTAACAAGAAAATCACATTTACTGTTCAACACCTAAGCATTCTGCCTTAACATGAATTAGTTCTGCCTCATTTGTCATATTTTGTCTGAAATACGTCCATATATACATCACAGCATCTTTAGCAGATTAGTGCATAGATTATGCCATTGCAACAGTTTTATTATTTGCTGTTGTCCTTGCCCATATAAAATTAACTTTATTTATAATGGCTGAATTACCAAAACATCTGCTCTCGTTTACCGTTTTGAATAATTACCTAGTCTTAAAGCAAAAACGAGTCTGAAATTTGGAGACACGACTTGATTTTTTGCTTGATTTTATCTCCGATTCTCAGTTGGGTAAAACCTGCAGTAGTTGTGGTCAGTGGGTGGGGGTGAGTTGGCTTCAAAATCTGTCAGTGCGAGATGCACTGTGTCATGGTTCCTGCGTAATTTAGATTTAGAACCACAAGACTTTCCTGTAGAAACATGTTAGAACAAAATATCCGTTGCTGTGGGGTAAAACAGAGACCGCAGCCTGGTGGGTGACATTCAGCTCAGTGAATGGCAGCATGTAGTTTGTTATTTCACTGCTGTTTGAGCCAGTTAGTGTTCAAATATATATCTAAATGATCTAGTATTGACAAATTATCCGTGATGTTTCTGCTCCATTATGTCTGAATGGTTTCAGTAAGGTTGTTGAAAGGACGTATTTTTAAATATTTGGCATAAGCCCAGTGATATAAAGGAAAATCTAAGGTTCTAATTGTGAACATTTTGCAGAAACAATATTAGCATTGGCAGCACATTACCTGGTTATGTAAATCTTTTATTCATTTCTGGCTCTCACCTCTTCGCAGTAAAGTGGAGGACACTTCGCCTGGCACAGCGTCCTCCCGTTCACACAGCTGCATGAAAGACAGCCCTCTTCCCACTCCGATCCCGCCTGCCTCACACACACACACGCACGCACACACACACACACGCACACACACACACACACACACACACACACACACACACACACACACACACACACACACAGACACAGAGCAAAAAACACACACATTATTACATTCACTAGTAAAATCTATTTTTCTAAGAATAGGAAATAACATTTCTACCACTCCTGGTTAATGTTTGTGTGGAGTCATTAATTATTAAAACCTTGTGTTTGCTGTGTGAGAATCATAACAGAATCATGACCCTGAACATAACTTGCAAAACCCAATAATGTGCATTGGCCTACTTAACGTCTATTGGAGCCTGAGGTCTTTTGTGGCGGTCTGGTTGAGGCGTTTGATTTTCTCAGACGGTGAATCGGCCCTGTTTTTCTTGACAAAAGGATTTTCTAAAGCTGTTTCACATAAATAGGAACCTACAAAATTTATTTTCGTCCCCAAAACGCAGCTTTTCTGCTTTCATTTGTCTGGAGCCCACTTTTTTCATTCTAACCATCGTCAATGAAAATAAAAAGAGTTCTACATTTAACTCGTGTTATTCAACTTTACAAATATAACAATATAAGGCCTGTGGTTCAGCAGATCCCTGGGGGATTTTGTAAGACATTTAATAGTTCTGACCTGACATTTTTCTTAAAAGACAAACCAAACCCATAATTTACTCCATTGTATACAGTTCTTTACCACTTTTCGCTATTTTTTTCTTTTTATTACATATTGTTCTGCTATTTTATAGTACACTCAAGTAACTGTGTTACCTTCAGCTTTTTATAGCAAATAAAAATAACCTGACGTTGCAATTAGATGCCTTGAAATTGGCCTCAGCAGGAAGCTCCTGTTTTATCTGACACTCCTTCAGCATGAAACACAACAATGCTCCTCCATTGTGTTGTTTACAGCCGTTCTTAGGAGTGTATGAACTTGGCACACAATGAACTCAGCAGACGTGCGTTTGCTAATGTGCTGCTGCCGCTAGTCAGATAAAAAATAAAAGATAATGGAGCTCTTCCGCCTCATGGCAGCACTCCTACTGCCATCTGCAGGAATGCACCACACCTGGTCATGAACAACCAATTAGCACATTGACCATACACAAGCCTGATTGACTGCGCTAAGACCCTCCTCCTGGCTCTGATTGGCTGTTTCTGTATTTCTGCAGATGGGAGTCTGACCACACAGAGGAGGCGTAGGAGCTTGATATTATTTTCACAGAATGTGTGTCTCATGTTACACTGTCACCACATAGTGATAGTTTCAACAAATATGTAAAAAACAAAAAAAAAGTTCCATACTGCAGCTTTAACATGACAAACTGATCCAGTTTTATGGATTATGTTAAATCTAATCAGGTCTTAATAGAATAATCAAATTCACTTCAATACAAACCAGTTATATACTCAAATCAGAGCCAGTTCCATTCATTTCAATCTTAATTATTCTTTATTACAAGTTTCCCTCATGAGATGTTTCTGCTCATACTGAGCCGTACCATGTAGCAGGCATTTGGTGGTCAATTAAACAAACAAACAAAAAAAAAAAAACTTCAGAAGAACAGGAGTCAACCCTATGTGACAGAAAGCACAGAGGGAAAGAATCGGCTGTTCCACGAGAGAAATAAAGCCGACCTGTGAGAAAAGAGAGAGGGAAAGAAAAGAAGAAAGACTTATCAAGGTGAGGGTAGCAGAACTCTCGTCAGTGTGTGATTAATTCAGCAACGCTCTAATATCCCTTCCTTCATGAATAATTCCTGGCAGGCTTGCCCGGTTGCGGCTGGAGAACAGGCTTTCCACAGGGCCCCGCTGCATAATGGATGAGGCTGAGGGGACGGAGAGGCCTTGTGGTGTAATGTGGCCCCTGAGCCTGATCGCTCATGTTCCTACAGGCTCTTCTTCTTCATGAGTAAACACCACGATGAGGACGAACGGTGCGAAATGCACAGTCACACGGCTACAATGGGAACGAGCTGCCAGCTTCACTGGCCATCAGGTGTCTGATTACCTCCACTGTGAGCACAGATGCGTGTGTGTGTGCGTGTGTGTGTGTACCTCTCGCAGGACTCCCTGGTCGTGGCAGGGGCAGAGGGCAGGGATGACGCAGGAGCCCACCGGGTTTCGGTACAGCCCCTCCAGACACACGCAGCCCCCGGCCGAGCGGCTGCAGCTGGCAGGGGGAGCGGAGTAAATGTCCCCGCAGCTCCTCTCACACGGTGGGGCCTCCTCCTCTTCCGGCTGGCTCCGCCTCCACCGCTCCCCGCTGGGACACGCTGCACAGAGAGACAGGGAGGAAAAGGGAGGTGAGATAAATCCCTCCAGCTGTTCCACTTCTGGATGCGTCTCTACCAGCTTTGAACATGGAGAGACTGAAATCTTCCTGTGTTTTTTTTTCTAAAAAATTCAAACGGAGACATGGATAAGATCAGCTTCACATGTAAGTATCAGTTGATCACCCAAAATTTAGGAAATTTAAGGATTTATTGAACCCCCAGTTTTTAAGCCTTGATTCCAATCCTGAGTTAGATTTCAGTCTGGCCTTTGACTGAGCCAGTATTCAGCTACAGCCATGTCTGCATGTTTAGCTGCATGTTTGCTGGAAGATAAAACTCCACCAAGTCTCAGGTCAAATTTTTTTCCAGGGTTGCCTTTTGCAACAAACAATTAATCACATGAGAAATTAAAACAAGCTCAATAATTTCTATTTGCACGATTTATCAGTGTTTTGGTTTCTCTGTCCCTTTCTACCAAAAACTGAAAGATAAAACTCTTCAGTCTGGTGCTTTGGTCTTAAATAGACGTTCCAGCTTTCAGATTTTGGGCTGTGAAAGGGTTTTGTCATGTATGTGGTGACAAAATGTGGAGAAGTTTAACAAGTATGAAGCTTCTGTAAGGCGTTGTTCCTTATTCTATGCTTTAGACACCTTTAAATATCTCCAGGAGTGGCCATCTGTTGAACATCACTCCTCTGGGCTGCTTTCACTCACCACAGTCAGGAGCTACGCAGGTTGTACTCCTGATGTTCAGTCCGTCACACGGGGCTCCGCCGTACAGGCTGGGCTGCAGAACCCGTCTGGTGGAGCTTTGCTGGCCGGTACCACAGCTGGCCGAGCATGGACTCCATGGCGACCAGCTGGACCACTGGCAGGCCACTGGACCAGGGCAGAGCAAGGCAGGTCAGGACAACTTCACGCAATATGTTTAGGTCATATATTGACAAATATTTAAATGCAAGATGAAGCAGTTAAATCTGCAGCATGTAATGTTAATAAAAAATATTTTTTCTACATATTTGTTGAAATTTTTGCATATCGTGACAGTGTGGTTCTCTGCCTTCACCCAGTACTAATGAGAAACAACCAATCAGAGTACAGGGGGTGGGACTTAACACTGTCAATCATGCTCATCTATGCGCTGATCATCCCTCCCCTGTTCTCTGCTATGCTACAGCTTCTTCTAAATAGAGTCTGGCATGAATGCTAAATCGAGTTAGCATAGCCTGTGATGACGGTAGATAAAATGTTTTTCTGTAATGGTGAGTTGTTTCTGCCACTAGCAAATTTAGCAGCACATCCATTAAAATAATTGCCAGCACTAAGCCCCTCCTCCTGGCTCTGATTGGTTGTTTCTGACCCAGAGTGGTGAATTTATTCCTGTGACTTTAGCAGCTCAGGAAAGATCCCTCTTTTGACAGTTTATATGCTTCGTACTGTACCGTCAGAAAATGGTGACAGTTTAAACAAATATGCAAAAAACCTTTTTTTTTTTTTCATAAAAGTTACATATTTTGTTGTTTGGCAAACAACAAAGCCTGGATTTAATAACCCAGGGGTTTCAAAGCATCTTTAAATGCTGTCAAAACTTTCAATGTCAGTATTTCACTTTTCACAACCATGTCTTTAAAAAGATGCAAAAAAATGTAAATCCCAAACCCTAACCCAAAAAGTCATGTTTTACAATTAATATAAAAAATGTGATAATTTTCTTCATCCCATCTTGTACAAGAAAAACAGATGAAAAGAGACAAATAACCACTTTTCTTTATGCTACTTTCCTTTTCCCTGATGTAACACTGCTGAGTCAGCCAAGGCGTTCGCCTGCTGTGAGCCCCCCACCCTCCATCCCATCACTCTGAACTTTCTTTTTCCTACCAATTCATTATCACTCCACAGACTTCTGATCCTGTCTGCATCTCCATTCTTTTTCCTCCTTAATTTTAATCCCACCAGTAAACTCGCATTGTTGCAAAGTGAAAGGCGTCACAGCAGTCGTTCGGTATCACATCTTTATGCGGCATGACAAACAGAGACCGCGTTTCTCCCTCTGCTTCACTCAGACTTTAATTTACTCGCTGCAGCAAACGAATGAAAACTGTCATCTGAGCAAATTTACTTGCATGAAAAATAAAGCTCCGGTACAATTACACTGAAAAATCCACGGCCACCTAAAATTAAAGCAATCCTTCAACTTCAACACCAGCTGGGAAAAACAGTGAAGTAGGACCTCAAATCAATGAAAACGTCAGGTGTTGTAGAGGAACAGAAATCATTTTTGATCGTTTGTCCGTTTCATGTTGCACGACTCCAGCAACTGTTTGTCATCTCTGACTTTATTGTTACATTTCCTTCTGTTTGTTAGTCACAAAATAAGATTTGCATAAAAAACCTGCTGGAACAAAATGGAAAAATGTTCATCGAGACCCACAGCTAGTTTTATTAGACATTCTCAACAGTTACCTTCCTGCAACATGTTAAACATAAAAGCTTTTGGATGGTACACAAAATATGGGTAAACAGTTGTTGTGGTTTTATGCCGTCCTAAAACTTCATAACAACATTAAAAGAGCCGTCACAATCCTTTTCTAAAAGCAAAACGCCAGTAATGGCTCTCATAAGCTGTGATTGATACGGCTGCAGCTCAGTTATTGTGCCCAACTGTTCTAACAGCTGGTAGTAATTATCCATCCAGTAAAATATCTAATCCATCATGGTGCTGAGTTCAGCCCGACATGGTTACTGCTTTTATCAGTGGAACGGTTCTCACCGTCGCAGCTCTCTGAGGTGCAGCTGAACGCTCCGCTTCGACAAACGCTGGAAGGAGGAGAAACTCGTCAGTGACTCGATAAACAGGAAGAGCAGATCTGAAATGTTTGTTTTTTTAAGTTTGAACAATGAAAAAATTATTTTAAAGGAACATAGTCAGTTTTTAGCTATTTTAGGTAAAATAGCTACAGCAACTAGTAGCTAAAGTAGCTTAATTTTAGCAAGCTAAAATATTTTAACTATTTTAGGTAAAGCAACTAAACACCAGCTTAGGCCAGCTTTTAAAGACCTGGTTGTGTTTACTTTTCCTCAGGTTAAAAAGTCATTTAAGTCATTTTTAAAATAATGAGTAAAATAACTATCTTTTAAGTTTAAATCACTATCTTTTTAATAAAAACATAAGCCATAACATTTCCTTTTAAAGAACTAAATATTTAATAAGGTATCCTAATTTTCATTTTCTGGACCAATGTCCTCAAAGATCCTGATTTAGCATAATGGTAATCAACACCTCTGCCTGTCTCTTACCATGTGTTGCAGCGGTGCTGAATAACAGTTCCAGGCTGCAGCAGAACCTCCGTAAAGCCTTCGCCGCTCGTGTTCCAGCTTTGGTATTCAGGTGGCAAAGAGAGTGACGAACAGGGACAGTCTGCGTGAGGCACACAGGAGCCCTCATACAACACCTAGCAAAGACACAATGAGATAGTTACAGACAGCGATAGAGGAGCTGGATAAAACACACAAACGCATGGAGACAAAGGGATGTCCAGACCTGTCCAGGAGGACAAGAACAGCCGGAGGTACAGGGTACAGTTAAACACTGGGTGTGTGGCCACAGGTCCTCACATGTGAAAGGACAAGAAGCTGAACAGTTGCTGTGAACCTGCCTGCCGGGACACTCTGCAACACACAAGACGGGATATGTCAGCAGCCGGAAATAAAAACGGAGACATTCAGTGAGTGTGTTTTCACTGCTGGTAGTCTGGTAGCCTCAGTTTGATTGGGGACCAAAACTGCAACATCTGTTATGTTTTCAGCTGCTGTGGTTCACGTCCACACTGCACCGAGTCAAACGAACCAAACCCTTTGAGGAACCTGTTCACCTCCTCGCCTGCGGGGGCGCTGCACCAAGACCCACTGAATGAAACGACATGAAAACCTCTGATGAAGACACTGAGCGCAGCTCCCTTCTTCACCAAGTGAAAACAAAAATGGACTGGCGTCAGATTTTAATCGTAGGATTTCTCTATTATCTTCAGCAGAAGAACGCAAAACATTTCTCCATTTACGCATTAGTTACCCAGGATGCCCTGTGCTATAGTCTGCTTCCTGCTGTTGGAGCGGTCTCAGACCTGCTTGTTCACATATACATTCGAATGGCAACAGAGTTCACTTCATCCGAACAGAAACCTAGGTTGCTAGGCAGACCAGAGTTCACTTTTTTGGTTCAATCAGACGTCAATTGTTCCTCCATAAACAACTTTCCTGATAAACGAACTAGAGTTGGATTAAAGCAGACTAAACATTGGAGGTGTGAATGTCCCTTTAATGTATTTGTCTTCAACATCAAAGCAAATTTTACAATGGAATGTAAGCAGAGTCGGATAATGTGCCTTGCAGAACTATTCATCATTCCTTTTCATTTTACGACGTCTGTACAGCTATATGTATGGAATTAGAAGCAACCCAAAAAAAAATGCCTAATCTGAAAAGTAGGGTTCATTTGTACTGAGCTCCCATGAGGCAATATTTCTGTGGAGCCACCTTACACTGTTATCAAAGCTGTACCTTCTATGCACATCGACAGACTTGAGTTCCTGTCTGTTCTTCATTGCATGATATTTCTAACTCAGTCAGACTGCATAGAGTGTGTCAGTGAGTATCCTGCACTTAGATTCTCCTTCCATTTTTAACTCTGACACTGTTCCTCTGTCTGTCATACAATGAGGTTCTGAGTGACCAGAATTAAAAAAGTTCCACGGGCGTGAACATCTTTGCAAAGCAGTTCATAGACAATCACTTTCTGCATCTGTGTGTGTGTGTGTGCGTGTGTGGGTGTGTGTGTGTGTGTGTGTGTGCGTGTGTGTTTGCTTTACCAGGTAAGCAGCTGTTGGTGTTACAGACGGTCTGCTGTTTGAGTGGTCCAACACACGCTGCCCCACCAGGCTCTGCTTCTTGAAGGATGGTCTTGTTCCGTGTTGACACCCCTCCCCCACATGTGCTGCTGCATTCGCTCCAGGATGACCACTCACTTAACAAACAACCCTCTGAGGGAATGAAGGAGTCGGATTGATAAAGCTTTAACTCCAAAGGGAATGGAAGTGGTGTATCATGAGAGCTTGAGGCTGCTGCAGACCTGGACAGGACGGCAGATCGCAGCTCTCAGTCTGTGTGGTGGCAGCACAGGGGGGACCGCCCTGTGTGTCCTGGCAGCTCCGTGTCCTGGTTCTCTGTCCGGGTCCACAGGACACTGAGCAGGAGCTCCACGGGCTCCAAGGTTCATAAACTGGACAGGGAATCGTGGTGCACGCCAGAGTGCCGTTCTCACACACACTGCCCACAGAGAGGGACGGGAGAGGCTGAAGACGTTTTCTTACACAGAAAATATACAAACACAACGTGCAAATCTAGGTTCTTCAAATGAATTTGGTTCTGTAATCATCTCGTTGTTACAGGTTTGACCTTTGAAGATCAAGAATCCCCGTCACAGAGAGCTGTTCTCACCAAGTGTTACATTCGATAGCGAGCTCCTCTTTAGGGCTGAACTCTAATGTCCCATTGCCTGATGGGATTCCACAGCGACACTGGCTCACCGGGATGCAGTGGCCGTCCTGTAGCAACTGGCCATCAGGACATCGACAGCCTGACAATACGGAAAAGATTGAACAGGAAATAAAGAATCACAAGACAATGAAGCATGTTATTGTAGCCTGATATTAAGGTAAAGTTAGCTCTGATATTCACCTGAGTGGCAGCTTCCTTGCAGACACTGCACATGCTCCCATAAGTCTGCACAGCTGCGAGGACACCGGTTAGCACAGCTGTCCTGGTAGATCCGCTGCCTGTCCTCACAGCGCTCACCTGAGATACAGGCGAGGATGTTACGTTTTAGAACAATACATACGAGTGATCATCCAGAGATCCTGATCATCCATAGGAATAAGGTTCTCTTACCATTCCAGAAAATAAAGAAGATAAAACGTGTTAGTCTTACAAGAACAAGTATAGATGATTCATGAGTCAAAAATTTTACTTTCTTCTGGCTCATCTGCCAGAAGATCCCAGTTTTACTTGTTTAAGTAGATTAAAATGACTCTGTTTAATCCCTGGACCTTCGAGCATTCCACAGTCTGTTATGGAACACGCTGGATTCAGAAATATTGGAGGAAACTGCAGTCCAGATCTAGAGGTGTCCAAAGATGCCCTGTGCTATAGTCTGTTCTGTTTCCCAGTCAAAAGGCTGAATCCCCTCATCAGCAGGTTATGAATGGCTCTGAAGGCCGTTCATTAGAATCTGCTGTGTTGGAAAATGGACACATCTAAAGGTTGCAAGATGGCTGACCTTGAGGACTGAACTCTAAACTGTACACACAGAGAGACTGCTGGTTTTTCAGTGCTAGTTGTGTTGATCTTAGTGATTGCTACTGAAAAATGATAAAGACGGCTTAAAAAAGGTCAAAGTGTAAACTTTTGTCTCAGTTTTGAAATAGTAAAAACCTGTTTTCAAGCATCAGCTGTCACTCATGGCGTGATATCCTCTGATTCAGCAGGTGCAGCAGAAGATACTCTGAATGTCTCTCTTGTACTTTCTTGTATTAGAGTTTTTAAAGAGACATCAGAATCTCTGAGATAGTTTGAATTATCCAGAGCACTTCCACTACTACACAAACCAAATTAAATCCAGACTTGATTTGTAAGTTGCTCACGTCCTGCAATATGTACAGAAACCATCTCATGATTTAATTCCTTTTTCCCCTTTTTGATCAATACATCTCTGATTGAGCCTCTCGTTTGAGGATTCTGTTAAAAATTAAACTAATGAGGATTGTCCCTGCTGGAGAAGAAGCCAACAGCTGCCTCACAGTCTGACAGAAACTGTTTACCACCAGACCTCCGTCTGCTAGCTCCAAAACGCCTCAGTGACGAACAAAACCCACCAAATGTTCTGCCTGTTGGTTAAAAGTGCTGTTTTTCACGCTGCTCCAATGCTGGACAAACCAAAGAGCAACTGGTATTACTTTATGTTGTGGTATTTATCTTTTTGCGTGGCTTAAACTTAAGGGTGGACAGTGCAGAAATGCTAATTAGCAGCAGTGGAAATCATCCGGAGCCACCATTGATTACCCTGAATGTTACTTCAAAGCAGACTGCTAAGCTTCTGCCAGGCTGGTGTGTAGGATGAAGAATCTCTCAGGTTCCCTGTCAGCTTTTTAGCTAATTATGATTCCTGACAAAACATGATGTATTTCTTCAATGCCAATAACCAGCACAAGACATTTTAACTTTGAAATCACCATTATTAAAAACATAGTTCAATCAAAGAAAAGCTTTATATATATCTAGAAAATGTATTAAAACAATGATATGTTGCTCTCCAGTGTTCTTCTGTAATACTATGTTGCTTTTTGAATAGTATAATCTGCTTCTAGGCATTTACATAAGCAAAAATGTGAAAACTGTTTCAAAATGGAAAAAACAAACAAAAAACTCTTCCATTATAAACATTAGATCCCAGTATGCTGAAGCCATGAGTTACACAGGTAATGAACTATGAAGCCACAAGGCTTCTTATGCTGTGAGTTAATGTGTCGCCTGGTGACTCTGCTTTGTTATTTCATTTATGACTAAACTGCTGTCATTTTGTTACAGGCCATATTGGGCCCTGTGCCTCATTTTAATGAGGGTATCCATGACAACTGCAGGATTGTCACAATTTCTTCTAGAAAGCAAATATATGTAATTCAGCACTTCATCAGTTTATTTATTTATTTATTTTTTTAAAAAGAGACTAAAACTCAAATTTAAATTCAAAGGAGAGAAATGTTTACTCTGGAATATCTTAAAGATGACAAATAGCGAAAAACTTAATTATTCCTTGTTGCTAATTGAGATGCAGAGGCAGAAAATGTCCCAGTCTTGTTTTAATTTTGTTACAACAGATTAAAATTAATGCTGCTTGTTAAAAACTGAATTAAAATGTTCTATCACATTAAGAACAGTAGTGATGTGGGTGATGTTGGTGCTGCTTGTAAAAGTTTTCTTTATGCAACAGAAACTTTATAGGAGGAATTATAGATTTAAAGGATTTGAACTGCAGCTGAGGCTCACATTCATCCTGGTAAACTTTGATTTTGATCCAGTTTATTCAAAATCTTTCACTTTTCCTCCTAACTGCACTAAACCCAGCTGTTAACATGTTCATTTAGAGTTTCTAATCCTGCATTTGAGATGTCATTTTTTTAACCAAGCGATGCACAACTTGGAATTTATTTTCGCTTATCCAGAGTTAAAATGACCCAATAATACACATAATCGTTATCATATTGCAGATGGTGTTGATTTTGTTGTCAAACTCTTTAATCCATGTCATTGTTGAAATGGCTTCTCTGTGGACAGAGTCACTGGTACTTGAGGAGTTTTCAGTGCTTGACGGCGTCCTTAGTAACTCCTGGTCATCCTAACCAATGTCTTCTCCTCTGAGGTTCCCAGTTTGGGTCAAATGTTTGGAAGTTGGACACTGCTGGATGTGCCAAACCAGACCGGCACATCCGAGCTGATTTTGGGATGGGTGAGTTATGGGTGAGTTATGGGTGAGCTATGGGCTAATATTACATTTCTCAAATTGTTCCAACTTCAGCATTACTGAAAGTTTAAAACTATGTAAGACCATAATCAACAATGAGACCAGACCTTTAGAAGCTCAAGCAAAGAAAGCAATCAAATGAAAAGAACACATCAATTTCTGCCAAAAGGAAATTGAAAGGCATCAGCTGGAGTTATGTCAGAAGTTAATTAATGGCTACCAAAGTGTGCTTTTCTGTGTAGCTTGCTAAATAATATATCCATTAGCAATGTTTGTGGATTAAAGAAAATCCACAATAAATTCAATTCCTGTTCTTAAAAATCTATGTATTTGATTGTTGTTTGACTTAAAACACATGTGACAGATTCACAGTTTCAAGTTTCAGCATCAGCTTTAGACTTTTCAATCTGACCAACATTTTAAACATGTGATTTAAAGAAAGCTAAGCTTAAAGTAAGTTTTGATCATCTGATTTCAGAACGCATCTGGACGAATAACTGACAATAACAGAGACATAAAAAAACAATGTTCATGTAATTTTCTTAACTTTCTTCTACTTTATGTTCCTGAAATGAAAAAAGACTTTCAAATAGTTCAAACAAATATTTCTCATATTTTTTGCACTTCATTGTAACGTATTCATTTCAAGTGACTGAATATTTGCTTTAGATTTTTTTCCGTTCTGTTGATGAAAACTCCTTTTAATGTTCCGCTTTTGCCTTTGTAGTTGGTCATCACTTTAGTTTGGCAAGTTGTCATATAAATATGAAGCATATAAAGAATAATATGCTAACATTCCACCTGAAATACAATCAGTCACAAGTATTAGTGTCTAAGCTGGCAGACACTGGGAAGTCTGGCTGAATCCTTTTTATTTTTGGACCTTTTATGGAGTCTTTACAGAACATTTTCGGTTTGTTTGGGAACAGAAGGAATAAAGTGGCTGTACCTGGACAGAGTCCAGTGTTGCAGCTCTGGCTCTGCGTCTGCTGGCTCCTGCAGCGGGGCCCCGCCGGGGCGGCCAGGGGCCGCCTGTAGCGCTGCCTGACTCCGCCGCTGCACGGCTGTGCGCACGCTGTCCAAACACTCCACACACTCCAGTGGCACAGATCTGGAACAACAGAGCCGTTAGCACAACCACCATGAACTCTGCTGGGAGTCTCATCACACCCACTGTACGAATCACAACGACTGCAGTGGAAGTGATGGAACGCTCGTCCTCTGCTGCAGCAACACGTCTTCGTTTTAGTGGCTGTTCTTCTGCCGGTTCAGACACTCAGAGAACACATTTATACACAAGTCATGTGTTTTTTGTTTATTAGATGCATCCGGCGTAAACTACTGACCAATGCTGAGTCAGTTTAAATATTTCAACAGCAAGACGGGTGATTTTAAATAATTTCATTCTAATTAATCAGACATAAAACTTGTTTAGGTAAATTGAAGGGAAGTTGACTTTGTGCCTTGTTGAAATATTCACACGTCAAACTCTGTTAGTCTGTCGTTATCACATTGCATCACAAACATCATTGTGTTTTAGTGACCAACACAACCCAGTGAATAACTGTGAAGCAGAAGCTGTGTGTTTCATCGTACGGTGTGTGTTCCTAACACTGATGACTGTCTGACTGACCTTCGCAAAGTGTGCCATAACCCGGCTTTATGTTTTCTTACGAAAGCAACACACCAGGTGGGTTTCATCACCACACCGACTGGATGAAATGGGTTTTTTCTGGGATGTTCTGCTTGTCAGACTGACAGGTTTCCTGAGTCTGCTGCTTTAGAAGTGAGCTCAGTGTCAGCAAAACCAAACATTTCCTCACTGTGGAGTAAAACAAACAAACAAAAAAAATACTCTGGCAAAATAAAATAAAAAAAATAAAAAACATATGGCTGTGATGTGCGATGTCCTCCTGAATGAACGGCATCACCTCTGCAGACGGCGGCATCTGGACAGAGCCTGTCCTCCACCAGCGGCCCCGGACATCGGCTCTCCTCCTCTCTCTTAACAGGGAGACCCAAATCGATGTCCAGGCAAGCCCGGAAACGTCTCTGGACGGAGGCCAGGTTGGTGCCGTTGACGAGCGCCTCCAGGGACGGAGCGAGCTGCTGGGAGGCCAGGGGCGTGCAGGGAGAGCAGGGGGTCCACTGGGACCACTCACTGAGGATCACTGGAAGAGGAACGATCTGGACGGAGGACCGGGTGGGTTGATGGGAGGCGGATCGTTCAGACATTCACTTTTCTTACCTTCACACTCTCTCATGTCACAATGTAAAGTCCCATCATGGCACAGGCTGGAAGAGAGGAAAAAAAACATGATGAAAGGATAATAAAAGATAAAGTGATTTAGTAGGAAGTGCAGGGTGATGATAGTTTTGGGTTTTTCATTATTTCGTTGTGACTTTTTGTTTAATTCAGTTATTTTAATTCGTTTTTATGGAGCATTTGAAAGTTTTAGCTAAATATTGTTCGGTTTCACTTTAGTTTTTATTAGTTTTAGTAGGAATTTTAGTTTTTTTTTTTTTTTAGGAGGACACACCAACAGTCTGGTGTTTCCTCCTAACTTCTGCTGCCGCCATTATGCACATTCATGTAAGTACTGTTAGTGTAAGTAAACTGCATATGTGTGGAAACATAAATCAATTTCACAAAGAGTTCAAACAACTAGTAAATAAATCCAGAAACACAAAAACAAAATATACTATATATATAATTTCAGTATGTTTTAGTTAATTTTATAAGCACAGTAGAGTTTCAGTTAGGTATAGTTTTCCCTGTTAATTATAATTTTTATTTAGTTGAGTAGATGAAAAAATGTTTTCAGTTTTTGTCATTTCTTGTAGTTTTAGTTAAATGTAACAACGTTGGCAGAAGGTGGTGAATGACATCACTCTGCTGCAGCAGGAGTATTAGAAACCATTTCAGGTTGCTTCAGTCTTTGTGCACAACAAATAATGCAAAACAAAATGTGACTCTAACCAGGTGCTGCAGCCTATAGTGACCGTGGCCCCCTGAGGGACAACGATGGGTGTGGGAGGCTCCTCTGAAACCTGGGGCCCCAGGTACATGCAGCCACACTGCTGCAGAGGAACACAGCTGCCGTTCTGCTGCAGCAGGCCCTGCAAGGAAAAACACAACGTGACTCTGTGAACCATTTGTTTTGCTTCAGGCGGCTTCATACAAAAAGAGGAAAAATACAATTCCAAATGGGTCATTTTTATTTTTGTAAGTTTTCTAAAATGTCAAAAACCTAAAAATGTCCTTTTTTTTCTAGCAAATTTTTGACTTCTCAAACTCAAAAATATCTTTGTTTTTCTCTGGAAAATTTCACTAATCAATCTAAACATTTCTGAGTTTTTTGGCAGGAATTTACTCATATTTTCATCTACAATGACCTTTGTTGTGAATTAGTTTCCTTCACCTCCAATCATAGATGTCAAATTAGTTCAGCATTGATTTTTTTTAAGCAGTTTCATATTTTTTTCTTTATACAGTATTATATTTTGTACAATAAATATAAAATAGAATTAAATCAGATAAGAGAGTAGAAGTTGACCTGAGGGCAGTAGCAGCCAGGTGTGCACTCCCTGACCCCCAGACAAAGATCTTCTCTGCCCATCAGAGCACACTGCTTCTCACAAGGCGCTCCGCATGCCGAGTAAACAAACGGGGCTTCGCAGCCTGCAAACAGGAAGACACAACCGTTCATATGAGTTTTTGATTTTTTTATCGTGCACAAACTTCACAGCTTAAAAAGTGCCACACAAACAGAATCACTCAATCAGACACAGCAGGGAAGAATCTGAAAGGGAAGAGCTCAGTAAGCAGGAGGACCTCCAGAAAACCCAACTCACCGTCACACTGACTGAGGCCGCACACCTGGCTCTGGGTTTCTACAGGAGTGCACTGCTGCCCTCCGGTGGCTGAGGTGAGCGCTACGCGATATCGCTGCTGCCTCTGAGACTCGCACGAGCAGCGAGACCAAACGCTCCACGCGGACATGGGACATTCTGGAAAACAAAACGGACTTCTTCTACACACACATTTATTTCTGCCTGTGGTTTTCCTCAGTCTCTTACATAGCAGTTTGTGTCTTGTAACGTGACAAAAAATAACAAATTGCAAAGCAAAAGCTAAATAACATCTGGAATATTTGAAAATAATGCTAATTAATATTCCTTTGCAGCTTAATGACATCATAATACGGTCTTATCACGGGTTTTTCTGGCTCTGTACCGGGACACGGTCGGTGGTAACACAGCTGGGTCTCCTCTCTGTTCCTAACGGCCTCAGCTTCAGGGGGGCACGCCGCGTCCCCTCCCTCCTCACACACACACGCCCTGCGCCGAGACACCGACCCGGCGCCGCAGCTCCGGGAGCACGGTGACCATGGCGACCATGGGCAAAGGTCATCTGGAAGGGAATAAAAAATGAAAGAGATAAAAGGGGGGGAGCTGATATTTGAAGTTATCCAAACAGGAAGTAGCGGCAGGTTGAGAGGTTCAGCATGGTGTCAGAGTGTGTTTTAGGAAGACTCAGAGGTTCAGGAAGGTGTCAAACTCAAGGCCTGCGGGCCAGGACCAGACCACCATATCCATTTTTGTGGCCCTCTAGACCTCAGAAAGCCACATAAACACAAGTTCAAGATAACTGTTGTCTGCTTAAATATTATTTTATCAATCAAATCATACCAGTGGTTACTGAAAGCTTTATTTTAAGAATTTATTAATAGCTAGTTTTATCTACACATTCTGCCACTAACGGCCCTTTAAGGACTTTCATGATCTACATATGGCCCAAAATGAAGATGAGTTCGACGCCCCCCTGGTGTATACCAACCCACACATGGAGGCGTCTGGCAGTGCTGCGTTTCTCTGGCCGCTCCGCTGCAGAGCGAGCCGTTGTTTCGTGGCGGGGGGTTGATGCAGGCTCGGGTTCGGACCCGCGTCCCCTGGCTGCAGGTCACTGAGCAGTCAGACCACACTGACCAGGGCGTCCAGGCACCGTCAACTGCGAACACAAAGCATCCGGGCTGCCACCATTTCCTGAGGTATCAAGATTTTTAGACATGGGGGATAAGATTCCCTCTGATTCCATCTGGAGGTGTCACACTCACTTAACAAAGTTTGGATTTTCTTTACTTTTTCTGGCATTAGAGTCGCCACAGTTAGAGCAAAGCCTGAGAAGTGCACTACGGTATTTGTAAAACCTTAACTGGTCACAGTGCAGCATGAATGCAATTCAATGACAGACTAACCAGGTTACAACTTAACATTATTTTACACTGTTCCCCTACCTTTATGTCATCATTAGAGTGAATCTAGTGTCTACCTCTGCAGTCGATGTCTTGGCAGTAGATTCCCTCTGGGGTACAAATGCTGAGAAAAAAAACAGAGCATGGAAAAATGTGAAACAATGTTGATGCCTGAGCAGAAACGCCCTCTGCTCTCTCTCTTCCTCTTCCATCTCACCATTGCTGACACTCTCCCTGCAGCCAGGTGTCTCCCACTCTGAGTTCCTGTTTACCATGAAGGCAGAGAGGGGGGCAGGGTCCAGGGTTGCACGGTTTGTGCTGAACCTCCTCAAAGTTGCAGTCTGCTCCTTCGGTCTCTGGGACCCGGGATCTGACACAACGTACGAGACGGACTCAGCAAAGAAACTGTTTCTTGCTTCTCTGCCTAACAGAAAGATGGTAATAAGTAACTACAATGCAACGTGTCTTAAGTTCAATGACATGCTGCACTGAACTTATACTACAAATAATAACAGAAGGCTGCAGATGCAAGCTAATTCCACTTTCAGTCAACAGACTAATCCATCAATGTTGGGAGAGTTTATTCTGCAAGTGAGGCCCTAAAGGATCGATCCTTCTGTACCCTACAGACCCAACACTGTTCAGTTAAAGACTAAAGTGGTTTGCTGGCACGTAATGCAAAATGTCAACTCAACTCAGAGTGTCCACAACCTCACCTGTATCTGGTTCTCTGGCCCCACCCACAGGAAGTGCTGCAGGCTGCCCAGTTGGACCATGAGCTCCACGCGCAGGCGGGCAGGCAGCTGTGATTGGTGCAGAGCAGCCGGCCGTCAGAGCAGCTGCAGTTGTTGCAGTCCACCCGGTGCCAGCTACCGGCCGCCCACACGTCGCCCAGCGAGTCCACGCAGTCGCACTGCCACAGCTCCACACACACACTGTCCTGCTGCAACCGACCTGAACACACACACACACACACACACACACACCCCCACACACACACACACACACACACACACACACACACACAGCGAAATCTGTTCTAAAACTCAGCAGGTTTCAGGACGTTTCAACACACTGGAGATCCTGATGTGCATCTAGTCAAAATACACAACATTTGTAAATAGACCCTAGTACTGTATAATAACTAACTATAATCCTGGAAAACATGTAGTTATTTTATCTAACAAAAAATATTAGATTAGATTAAAAAATATATTCCCGATATTGGCAATTTAAAAAAATCCCTGGGGAAGATAAAAGATTCATCTTCCAGAACAGATTTTAGACAGAACTTTGACAATTTATGATACAAAAAGTCTATGTGGATCAAAGAAGCCACATAATATCCAACCAAATATTTTAATAAAACCGCTTTCATCAACTTTTACACGCCGTCACATGAACCTTCAAAGACGTGTTTAAGTCTGATCCATGTCAACAATAGCAAGAATAATTCATGCCTGTCCATCACCGGTGATACGAAACAAACACAAACAAAGACATGGCGTGTCTGAGTGTGGAGCGGTTCAGGACCTTGAGGGCAGCGGCAGCCGGGCTGACATTCGGTGCTGCCCTGGCACTCGATGCCCTGCTGGAGATCTGAGCAGCGCTGAGGACACTGGTTGGCACACGACACAAACTCCTGGCCAGTCGGACAGCCTCCATCATCTGATGGCACACACACACACGCACACACACACACACACACAGAAGGTCATGAATGTCCTGGGGATGCTGCCAGCTCCGTTTCTGCATCTCATGCCTCCCCAAGAATGCCGACTTTTCCAACACGGCCATATGCTGACTTAATGAGGCTTTGTTTGTGTGCAGGACGAGGACGTGGAAAGGTCACAGTGATCTACACATGGCCTGTTCTGCTCAGCCTCACCACAAGGTTTGGTGTTGCACGGCTTGACCTGGTTCTTCTCCCCCAGGCACTTCCTGCCCCCGTTCTTGGGCGGGGGGCTGGAGCAGGAGCGGGTGCGGATGGAGCGGCCGCCGCCACAGCGCTGGTCGCAGCGGGACCAGGGACTCCACCTGGACCAGCCTCCGTCCACTGTTTCACAGAGAGACATCAGGGCGTTGGCTCAAACTGAAGCGTACCAGCTGGGCGAGGCGCAGCACTGACCTCTGCAGGGACGGATGTTACAGAAGCGATGCTCCAGATTCCCTCCAACAATGTCCTCACACCAGGAACCGTTACCGGCAGGCTGGAGGAAGGTTCGGATCCTCTGCTGGTGACCCACCCCACAGGACCGAGAGCAGGACCCCCACGTCCCCCACTCCGTCCAGGAGCAGTTCTTTGGAGGGCAGGTGGCTCCTACACACACCTCACCTGCAGTTTAGAACAGAGTGTATTGTAAACAGTACAAATCTTTGCAGCTCATTCCCAATGTCTAATTATTAAACGATGCTCTTTCTAGTGCTTGTATATACAGATTATGATGACTGAGAAAACATGAAGACTACTGCAGTATACTACAGACTACTGGAGCACTGATTGCAGTTTACTGGCCAGTTACTGATTGATGGTCTCTAAAAAAACCTGACGTGGCAATTCCAGTTTTGGCCGATGATGATTTTTAAAGTTTTATAGCAGTTTTTGTTAGTTTGATAAGATCAATTTCACATGTAAGTATTGGCCGATCACACAAAATCTGGGTGCAGCCTTACTAGAGGTTACATGGCGTCTTTCCTGGTATATAGTTCAATACCAAATGTACCGGTAGCTTAAATTTGTTCTCATCTTGTCACATTACAACCTTAAATGTCAATGGAGTTTTTGGGATTTTCTTTTGGGAGGTCAACTCCAAGGTCATCCTAAACTCTGACCAACTGAAGAAATGCATGTTTCACTGCGGATGATGAGCAGAGACAGTCTTCTG
Organism: Poecilia mexicana; assembly: GCF_051168715.1. NCBI lineage: Eukaryota > Metazoa > Chordata > Actinopteri > Cyprinodontiformes > Poeciliidae > Poecilia > Poecilia mexicana. Next base: position 1,777,169 of record NW_028263389.1, read on the forward strand.
CCAAACAGCTTACAAATATGAACCACTCTGTTGGTCTGCAGCTTAAAATCTCCCAAAGACATATTAAAGTTTGTGGTTCTAACTTCAGAAAGAGCGAAAAGGGCCTCTGTAACTGTTTTACCAAACAGGTTGGTTTTCTTTGGAACTAACCACACCCGCCGTTTCTTAATTATTGCTACATTTAAAAATCACAATACATTTTAAAAAAGTCAGCGTTTGTTCTGGGAGAAACCTGCCAAAAAATGACCCAGAGAGGGAACTGTGACAGTCAGACCTGGACACTGGGGCAGGTTGCACGCCTTCTCCTGGTGAGCGCTTCCAGAGCAGGGAGGTTTGGCACACAGTCGATGACGAGACTTTACAGCAGGGCTCTGAACGTCGGTGCAGGTTTTGGTGCAGGAGCTCCACAGCGACCACGAAGAGAAGCCGGAGTCCTCCTCTAAAGGAAAGACGACAAAGCAAATTTGGTTCTTGAGATCAAGTGGTGATCCTGACCGTTAACCGGCCAGTCGGAAAGACAAAGGTCTGATCTTTATCACTGAACATGACAATAAAGTGCTTCCACTTTAATAAAAGGTAAGTTATCTTCATTGACATGGTGAGGTGTTTATAAAGTAAAAGAAAGCATCTTTTACAGTGTTTTGGAACATGTCTTTTGGTCTTTCCCGTTTTAAGCGAGGTTGATATTTTCAGCAGGTAACAGGAAGGTTGAATGGCAGACTAAAAGTGGTTCATCTTTTTAAGATTCCAACCTCTTAAAAATGTTAAGTTAAAGTGTAACTAACTTATAAATTAACTTTTTTGTTTTGCTGATGAATATAAACAGGTTACCGAGGTTTCTACATGCCTCTCTGTGAATTTTGACATTTTTGTGGCAGCTTGTTTAGTTAATTACCTTACATACTGTTAGTTCAGAAATCTAGATCAAACTTAGATCTACTTTATAGAATCAAACATGAAGAACCAACATCTAATTTTGTCAGTACAAGAATCCATAGAAACCCCTACTAGTTTATAAACTATGGTCTACTTATTCTCATTAAACATGGGGAACCATTATGTAGTTACTTTTTTGTCTTTCTTTTGGTTTGTTGTTTTGTTTGAATTACTTTCTAATTCATGTGAAGCACTTTGAACTGCCTTGTTGCTGAAAATGTGCTACATAAATAAAATGATCTTACCTAGTTCTGTAATAATGGCCTAAAACCATCTCTGCACTAAACTTCTGAGCTTGCTAGGTGGCTACTGCAGCTCAGTTCTCCTATTGTTTACATCAATTTACATCACATAATACTGTGTTTGGGTATAAAACTACCTCACTCAGACACATGGTTATGTCAGGTGGGGTTAGTTACACTTTAAGGTAAGGAGAGACAGTCTGAGTAATGCTAGCTCGCTAACATAAGAGGCTAAACTCAACAAGGATTTTCATTTACGTGGTGTTGTTTCTGCGCTAGCATGAACACAGGAGGTAAGCTGAACATTTTTTAAATGTCATTTTGTCTTCTAGTTTTATAGCTCTTAAAGCGAAACTAGAATTAGCTGAAATTGCAGTTGGCAGGTCAAAGCTGTTGGAAAAACAGAGAATGAGTATAGACAAAAAAAAAAAGATCAGGGCATCTCTAGAGAAATCGACCAGCATGTACAGTAAAATAAAGAAGATTACAAATGTTTAAATTAAAGCAAAGATGCTACCTGGAATAGTTGGCTCCACTGTTGGAACAACAGTAGCTGAAAAAAAAAAAAATCTTGTAACCATAGAACAAATCATTTCATCAACAAACTTTCTCTCAGGTTAACCCCCACCTGGACAGTCAGGGGCCTGGCAGTAGGTGGTCTCCTGGCGGGGCCCCTGACAGTCTCTCCCACCGTGGGCCGGGGCCGGCTCTGTGCAGGTCCTGGAGCGAGCCTTCACTCCCAGGCCTCCACAGGAGAGCGAGCAGGGGCTCCAGGGGCCCCAGGCTGACAACCCACCGTCGATGGGGCAGAGCTCCAGCGAACAGTTCCACATGCCATGCTCACAGCCACTACAGGAAACAGAACCCGATCCCAGGGTAAATCATAGACCTGTTCAGCAAATCAGACCAACTTAAACACGTTGGGCTCACCAGGTGCTGCAGTCGTGCGTAAGTTCATCTCCAGACATGAGCTCCATCCCTTCTGAGACGTTGTTGGAGAGCAGAGATGATACGGGTGTGACAGACACGCTCTGCAGGCGGGCCAGGAACTCTCCATCCACCAGACATGGACACTCCTGAAACACACAGGCCACATGGGGTCAGTCTGTTCAGTCTCAACCCATCCTCAACTGCCCAGCCTGAAGTTGCTCAGGACCCACCGGCGTACACGTTCCACGGTGCTGGTAGGTGTGCGGGGGGCAGTGGCAGCCTTCGTCACAGCTGTCAGAGTAGCAGCCCTCTCTGCCACTGACCTGAGCGCAGCTGAAGGGACAGCCCTCTCCACGCTCACACTCCCTGTATAGCTTACCGGGGGGGCACCCCACATCTTCACAACGGCATGGCATGCAAAAAACACACACAAGTCACTTTATAGAGATTATTTGTGTAGCAGCATTTTTCAAAGAATGACAAAGTACTGCAAAAACGAGGAGGAACACAGCATGAGAAAATATGTGGAAACATCTAAGTGAATATTTGCAGCGTATAACTTATAAAAATCTTTTTTTTCCATATTTGTTAAAACTGTCACCATGTTGTAACAGTGTGCTGCTACGACATTATGAGACATAATCTGTGAAAAGATGGAGTCCTCCAGGTTCTTTCAGTGCTACTGTAGCGGTTCAACAGAAAACAACCAATCAGATCCAGGAGGAGGGTCTTAGCGCTGGTAATCACTCTCGTGAACGCAATGCTAAATGTGCTAATGGCAGAAAAACAACTTACCGCTACAGGGCTTTGCTAACTAGCCTTAGTATTTATGGTGGGCTATGTTGGTAACTAGCTGTAGTGTAGCACAGAGCAAGTGAGACGATGTGAGCAGCTCACACGCGAGAGTGATTGACAGCACTAAAACCTTCCTCCTTTCTCTGATTGGTTGTTTCTGACTTGAGTGGTGCAGTTAGTACTGGGAGCACTGGGAGAAGGAGCTAAAGGTTTTCACAGGTAAAACAGAAAAAATCACTTTCAGGATCAAAAGGTTACATCAGAATCAGCTTGATCAGCTTTATGGAATGAAGCTCCAGGAAGATGGAGCTGTTAAAGCAACACACCACATTTCACAAGTTTAACTGAACAGACCAATCTTTGATACCTGGATTTCACTTATAACACGAGTAATGTTTTCAGAAGCAAGTGAATTATCTCTGTCTCCCAGTCAAGGTGGACAGAATCTGAAATGCAAAAACTCCAAAACAAAAATACAATTGCATATCATCAGCATACAGACACATAATCTATTGAGACTACACTGAGTTGGAATACAGTAGAGCCCAAAACAGGATCTTGAGGAACCTCACAAGATAATCCATGCCATTCCCCATGTGACTTTACTCCTGCAAACATGGAAATCTGACTGACTGTCAGATTTCAGAGCAGGGAAAAAATCACACATAAGGTTCAGAAACTCAGACCCACCAAGGCAGACTTGTGTGTTGCACATTTTGCTCTGGCGACTGACGCCATGGCAAGGGGGAGAGGTGCAGGTACGAGAACGGGACTGCTGCCCTCCGCCGCAGCTCACCGAGCAAGAAGACCACTGAGACCAGAGCAGCCAAGGGCCCACCGAGTCTGGACACAAAACAGACCAGTACTCTAAATATTCTGTGTAAAGTTTGTAGTTAAACTGAAGGTAGAATTAATTTAGAAATGCTAGCTTGTAGTAGACGACTACCTGTGCACATTTGCATGTTGCAGTCCTTCTTCTGCTCCGCTGTACCCAGGCAGCCTCTGCCGCCGGCCTGAGGGGCCGGGTTGTCGCACAGACGCCTCCTGAACGTCACGCCTCCGCCACAAGGAACAGAGCACTCGGACCAGGGTCCCCATTGGCCCCAGCCACCGTCCACATGGCAACCGGGAACAGACCGGCACTGCAAAACGCCACCCTCACACGAGCTGAGGAATAAAGAAGCATAATCGATAGATGAGGAATCGATACTGAACTTCTCAAAGTCCTGAATGGATTGTCATCATTGAAGAAACAGGTTTACCAGTTTTTGCAGTCACTGATGATGACATCCCCTGGATTTGCAAACTGCCAGTCATATCCACCAGGCCACACCCATGACGCGTTCCTGGAATCCAAACCATCTTGGCAGAGAAATACACAGTTTTATGTTTCTGACATGAACAACAGATCTCTGTTTTTGATTCTTTCAAGCGATTTCCACGTAAACGGAAGACGTGTCGAACCGGTAGCTGAGCCGTTGTGGTATTTGCAGCGGCACTCCTGTCTGGCCACGCACACTTCGTCCTGCAGCAGCATGTCGCCTGGACAACCACAGGTCCGGATGCACCGGGGGGAGTCCAAGCAGTCCGTGTCGCCGTGGAGATCTGAACAGGAGCGAGCGCAAGGCTTCCCACACGGCCATTCCTCCTGACCACCACCGCAGTCTGAGAAACACAAATGAATCTAACTTTTAACAAAGACGGCGGGAAAAGGCGCTACGGCGTGTGAAGAGGCAACTTCTCAGACTTGGTGAGCATCTCTGTGTTTAAACACAGATGCGGTCAGAATGAAAGCTCTCAGCGGGCCGACCTGGGCAGACAGTGGCGTTGTCGTGACATCTGCGGCTCTGCCGGCTCTCGCCCAGACAGGGGAGGCCACCAAACCTGGCAGGGGGACTGTTGCACTGTCTGGTACGAACGGACGAGCCGGCACACCCATCGCACTCTGACCAGGCAGACCAGGAACTCCAGGAACCGTGAACTATCAGTGGAACACACACACAAAGAAAACTGTAAGACCGGCATCTGAGTGAATAAATAGCTGACATGAATTATCCTACCAGCAGATCTGTCAGAGAGGACTAAAAGTGAAAAAGTACACAGTGAAATCAAAATTAAATGTTAGCAAAGCAGCCCAGCTAACCGGGAGTAAAACTGAAAGTCTTTCTTGCGGTGGGAATCATACTTTCCGCAATAATATGAGGTTTTTTCTAAGGTTTTTCCATTTATAGTAATATCTGAAGTTTTATATGTTTTTCTTGAGGATAGAAATGCACCACAAACCTTCTCTTTCCATCATTTCTAAGATATAATAAAATGTTTCGCAAGAAGAAAGAGAAAATACATCCAAACTATTTGGACTATTTCCAAGTTATTTTTGCAGGGTATTAAAGTCACATTTGACAGTTTTGATTGTGTCTTTTCTGTGATGGTCATCTGAAGGGTTAATAAAGGGACGTTTTCATGTGCAGTTCCATCTCTATAATTGCAGTAAGCAATATTTGCTTATTGAAAGGGAACACACAAGTTTTGTGAGGTAATGAAAAAGAAAATAAATTCCCATGTACCATCGGGGGCTCCATAAGAAACACCCTGAATGTGTCTAAAATTATAATAGAAAAATAAATATTTGTTTAAAGTCACAGTTCTAACCTTTTTGTTTTATCTGTTTTATCCTGTCAACAGTGGCAGATTGTTTCTACTGGGTCACCTGATCAGATAGCTAACTTTTTTTACCAAAACTATTTTTGTACCAACAGCTTTTTAAAACTTCTGTCTCCACTCTGTTTTTGTCGGGATCTTACTTGGGCAGAACGTGACGACAGGGCAGGGCTGTCGCTGTATTTGCGCTCCGATCCCGTTGTGTGTTTCCTGTTCTCCAGGACAGGGGTCTCCCCCAGCTTTAGGTTCAGGACAGCTGCAGCTCCTGTAGCGGGACACCGACTCCGCCCCACAGGTTCTGGAGCAGGGGGTCCACTCTGACCACTCACACCACCCACCCGACACTAGGAAACAGAGACGTACCAATTAGTTCCAGCTAGTTTAGAAGTGAAAATTTGTCACAGGAGGAACGATCGAGAGTCAGCACACAGCTTCAGTTATTACAGCTAGAAACTAGAGATGAGGCCTGAAACCTGGGTGTAGTGATGAACTCTGACCTGAACCTCCAGAGACACATAAAGACAGTCGGCCTTCTATCACCTGAAGAACATCACCAGGATTAAAGAACTAATGACTCAGCAAGATGTAGAGAAACTCATCTGTAGATTTATCTTTAGTCGCATTGATTACAGCAACAGTGTCTTTACACTGTCTGCCTAAAAAAAAAAAAAAAAATTAAAATCAATCCCCCAGCAGCAGCGTTCTGGATCTGATCAACTGCTGCTGTTGTTCTGACTAAAACCAGGATTCAGCTTCTATGCACCACAAATCTAGAACAAACTTCTGGAAAACAGTTCCTTTAAATCTAGACTAAAACCCTGTTTAGAGTTTCATAATAAATGAAACACTGACCAACATTTTTATGTTTATTGACGGCAATATTTCAACTGTAGTTTTATTGTGTTTTTATGGTGTAAAGCACTTTGAAGTGACTTGTTTCTGAAATGTGCTATAAAAATAAACTTGATTGATTGACTGACCTTTAAGGTGACCTTACCCACCTGAACACGGCTCTCTGGTGCAGTTGAACTTGCCACCCTGACATGTGCTGCAACACAGAGAAACAGAGCTGATGCTTCAAATCTGCAGATTTATAATCAGTAAAGCATCAGAAACTCAATGAGTTCCTTCAGTCTACATCGTTCTGACCAGCTGTTGCAGCCATCAGGGGCCTCAGTGGACTCTCCTGGCTCCACACGACGCCCAGTGTTTATGTCCAAGCAGGGACAGCCATCCCTCGCTAGGCAGACCGTCCCATTGGCTGAGAGGACCTTCCCGTCAGTGCAGTAGCAGCCCGGCTCACATTGCCACTCACAGTGCTGGGAGATGAGCCAGGATATCGGTTTATATCAACAGGATGAAAGTACAGAGTACAGAGCTTTCAAAACTACACTTTAAACTTTTTAACATTTTGTCACGTCACACCGCCCAACTTTACTGTTCAATGAAAATTTTGGAAACGTGACATGCATTTTTATTCAAACACAGAAGGAAACATGTTAAAGACGAGCACTCTGCTGGGCTACACTTACTGACAGGTCGTCACAGGACCGAGGGCAGGACGGCCCACAGCTGCTGAAAACCGTTCCTGGCACCTTGGAGCAAGGCGGCACTGGAGCAAACAGACGGAAAAACTGGGAGGAAATTCTTTACAGTACGTTACACACTGGAGACATCTTATTATTTTAAATGGGCTTGCCTCTTTTCATCTTTAGGATCTTTTCAAACTTCAATCTGTATCCAGAACTTTGAGATCAAATGAGTTGCTATTGAATCTCCTCGCAGGAGATCGGGCGTTCTCCGCTGCTGCTCCTGCTCTCTAGAATAAGTTTCCTTTCCTCCTTAAAGCTTATTTTTATTCGCTGACTTGAGGCCCGATACTGTAACTTTTCTATTGTGACATTTCAGTTTTATTTTCTCTTCATTAATTGATCCTGCTGTGTTATTGTCTTTGTGCTGCACTTTGAAGCAGTTTTAAGTTGTTTTCTAAAAGTGCTGTATGAATAAACTTGACATTGACTTGACAAATGAAATGTACGTCATGAGCCGAGTTCCTCCAGGCTACCTGGACAGTGGTCGGTGTTACAGGCCCTGACTTCTGTCCCCAGCCCCTCGCAGTAGCTCCCGGCCCCCTCAGGACTGGGCGAGTCACAGAGTCTCCTCCGGCTCTGGATCCCTCCACCGCACGACTTGGAGCAGTCGGTCCAGTCACTCCACCGACTCCAGGCCCCGTCAACTACAGACGAGCCATTACAAAAAATAAAATTACTAAAAGAAGCACGTTTGGTTTACTGCAACTGTAAATGCATCAAACTGGATCATTCAGTGCAGCAGAACACTCCGATGCCACCTTGTGTGCTGTTGGTAAAGTTCATGAACCAAAACTCAACACGTGGTTTGCTCACGGTCACACGGGGGGACGATGCAGACTTGATCCTCGCGGTGAGGACCAAGACACGGGAGTCCACTGCCTGACCGCTGGGGACTGGAGCAGAACCGGTACCGAGACTGGAGACCCGCTCCACACGACACTGAGCACCGACTCCAGGGAGTCCATGATGACCACTGGCCGTCCACTGGACACGCGTCACACAACGATGGCGTGTAAACATTACGGGGTTCTACATGTTAGAATATTTTCCAGCTCCAAGTCGTGCGTCTTACCATTGCAGCTGACCCGAGAGCAGTTTACCAGCCTTCCTCTTTCACAGGTACTGCAATGTTAGAAACATGTCTGTCACTTTAACTCTCCCTTAACACGCTTAGAGTTAGCTTGTGCTGCATTTTCCTACCAGTTCTTGCATTTGTTGGGCAGAGTGTCTCCAGGTTTGGATGGCTCTCTACCGGCATCACAGGGACAGTCTGACTGAAGAACACACTTACTGTCCTGAAAATAGAAAAGCTTCACAGCTCTTTGAACTTCAGCAGACAGATGCTGTACTGGGAGCTGACTTTTTTCAGTTAAAAATGATTGCAAGGGTGAAGCCGTCCCTGTACTTTGGTGACCTCGACAAGGTCAGTTAGGCCTTCATTACACTGGATTAGCACAGGTCATCTGCATGCAGCTTGTCCAGCAGGACCACATCACTCCCCTCCCAAAGAAGCAGCAGCTGCTTCTGTTTTGGGATTGATTCTGAGGCATCTTCCTTCCTGCTTATTTTTAAATCTTAAAATGAACCGACACCTCATCACCTGAATGATCTTGATATTTCCAGACTCAAGTTAAAAAGTGGAGGACACTGCATGGGCTTTTGCAGCTGCTGCTCCAGAACTATGTGATAAATTCATCTTGCATCTTCATCACTGAAATATTTTTATTCGTTTTTCTAAACCTGTCTGAATTGATGTTGCTTCTTTATGTGACTTCATTCGATTGTCTCATGATGAGTTGTAGAGCACTTTGGTCAACTGTTGTTGCTTTGACATGAGCTTTATGACCGACCTGCAGGACAGTCCCATGTGGACACTGGCAGCCTGGAGTGCAGTTCCTGCTCAGGTTCAGAGTGAGGTCAGTACAGGTCACAGGTCCCACCACACACTGTGTCCACTGCTGGCCTGGAGGACAAGTCCTGCCCCCACCTGACAGCATACGAGTCAAATAAAAACAAGAAATACAACTCACAATAGATTACCTATATGTAGTGTTTTAGAGACTACAATGTATTAGTTAAAGTATAACGATTCAATCATTCTTGGCAGAAACGCGTAAAAACAACTAACAGTGGGGTCAGGAGCAATTTAGGAAAAATTTAAGAATTTAGGAAAAAATAATTGTATTATTCATAAGTGATGACTACAATTGGAGGCCACTACCAGTATTTGATTAAAGAAAAAATAAAACACTTAAAAAATTTCTGAAAAAACTCTGGGAATGATTAAATTCTAAAACACAGACCAGCACTCGCATATGACAGCAGCTATGCACAAACATGGCATTAACACTTTTGAAGAAACCGTTTTTTACATGATGAATTTGAAGTGAGAATAGCTCAACTTCGAACGCTATTCCTGAGTGAACACAAAAAATAACCTGAGAAACTTTGAGGACAAACTTCAGCCATTCTATGTAGAAAAGAGCTGAGGGTAAAGTACTGAGTGCTTTCTGTCTGCGTTGGCAGATACTGACATGTGAACATCTCCTCTTGCTTCAAACTTAAAACAAACTAAGGGCTCAATCCATAACCAGAAAAAAGTAGTAATGAAGTGGAACTGCTCTGAGTTTGCAGGTATAACAGAGGAATTGACTCAAACTCTAGTCACTTCTAATTTTCCTCTCTGATTCTGTGTTTAGGCAACTAGGCCAGTAATAACATTAAGAAAGTCTGTTTTACCTGAATAATGTCAGCTGACAAAATATGAGAGTATTTTGTTATTTTCAAGGAATATTTAAAGTATTTTTAGATGATTTAAGAAGGACCAGAGTTGGTAGCGAATCATGTTGGTTCCTCATTTCTTTCTGGTGCAAAAATACAATTTTTAAGTAGCAACTACAGCTACATATGTATGAGGAGAGCCCACTTATTGAAGGAACAATAACTGATCAGATCAGTGTTACCACACGGCTGCAGGTTACAGGCGCTGAACTGCTGGGCTGTGCCGTGGGTCCTGATTGGCCCGCGGGTCCGGGTCCGGTAACCTCCTCCGCACGTCACAGAGCACTCCGACCACAAGCTCCACGGTTCTCTGATACCTTCAGACACATCACGACACCCGTATCCTTCATGCATCCATTCCACATCGCTTTGACACTGTCAGTGATGTGGTTGTTCTCACCCAGACAGGGCTCGACGCTGCAGGTATCGACGCCGACTCTCTCTCCTTTGCAGGGACGACCTCCGAAGGCTGGCGGAGGATTGGTTCCTGAGCGGTACCGCCGTCTGATACCCACATCGCACGTCCGAGTGCAGGCGCTCCACTGTGTCCAGCTGCTCCAACCACAGTCCACTTTGACACAAAATAACAAAGCAAAAATAATAAAAAAATACAAATAAGCAAAACAAAATAAAATAAAATAAAAAAAACAGTCCACCACACTGTACTCACCTGGGCATGAAGTAGACCCACACTCCATTTCTCCATCAGTGCAGGTACTGTTTACGTGACAGAAGGAGTTAAAGCTGCAGTATTTAACTTTTATACAAATATTTATTTTGCATCTTTGTTGAAACCCTCATTATGTGACTCGTGACAGTCTGATATGAGACATAACCTGTGGAAAAAAATCTAGCTCCTCTATCTTCTCCCTGTACTGACTAGAAACAACAAATCAGAGCCAGGAGGCGGGTCTTATTGCTGAGAACCATCCTTCATGTGATGCAGCTCATCCCTCTCTCTGCTCCTCTCTTGCTCTCTGCTGTGCTGCAGCTAGAAGAGCCTGTTGTAAATGCTAATGCTAGTTAGCATGGCCACCGATGACGATTTTCCTGTAACAGAAAAGCAGTTTCTCCACCAGTAACACATTTAGCAGCGAGTACATGAGGTTGATTGACAGCACGAAGGCCTTCCCCCTGACTCTGATTGGTTGTTTAAGGTTGGGAGTGGTTCATTTCTTCATACAGCAACAGCAGCTCAGGGAGGTGGAGGAGATCGATCTTTTCACAGATTCGCTGTCTCATAGCAAACTGTCATGACATGGTGACAGTTTTAACAAATAAATAAAAAACATTTTTTAATGCAGCTTTAATGAAAAACGTTCCAACAGAAACAGGACTTGTGGTCTGAAGTGAAAGAATTGCTAAAGAGGGGTACCAGTTGTTACAGGCGTCAGCAGGCAGGGTGGCTCCTGCTGGGTGCATCTCCCCCTGGTGGTAACAGGGGCACTGCGCCAGAGGGACACAGCTGCTGTTGAACAGGTAGAACCCCGGGGCGCAGTGGCAGCCGTCGTAACAGGAGGTGGCGCACTGAACGTCTGCGGAGGTCATGTCCATGCACACCCTCGGACACGCCCCGCCCTGAGCCTCACACTCTGCTGCTGTCATGTAGGTCATGCCCTCTGGACACACACCTAAAGGGAAACAAACACACACTCAGTACACCGAGTCTGCTGACACAGAAAACAAACCAAAGAGTGTGAGGACAATGTTTTCTGCATGTGTAGAACCTGAACAGGGATGGGAGTTGCAGTCTTTTGTTTGTATGTGAGGCCCAGAGCAGTTACTGCCCCCATGCTGTGGCATCGGTGAACTGCAGAGCCTCTTCCTCATCTGGACGCCAGAGTCACAGTCAGACGAACAGCGAGACCAGTGGGACCAGAGCGACCAGCCTCCGTGCACTGGAAGAACACGGCTAAAGTTAGCATGTTAAAGGAGAAGTTCACAATTTTTGAAGTGATATTCTTTCAAAAGGTTATAAGCAGTTCAAATTTGACCTGCCTTAGATGAATCTCTGCATCTTCATTTAATAAAAATACAGACTAATCGGTACCGGAGGCAAAGACTAAGCTAGCATGAGAAGGACCAACACCAAAGTGAGCTGTTACCGTTAGCAACTCAAACCTCAAAATGATTTTTGTGGTTTATTTAAATTAAAAATAGTTTGTGAATTTTTTTTACTAGCTTTGCAATAAATTGTTAAAATAAAACTATGTTTAAATTAAAAAAAAGTAGAAAAATTATTGTAGGTTAAAAGAAAAAAGTAATCCGGTGTTTGTGTTAGTAAATATTTTTGGGTCAAATGTTTTTTATTTTATTGGTCTACAAGATGTTTTTTTTTTTTTTTCCTAAAGTGAAAATGTTCTTCAAAAAGCTTTGCTTTATTTAACCGAGCTGAATCGGTTAAATAAATAGTCTATTCTACTTCTTTTTTTGTCATTTATGGATCAGTAAATTAACAGGGTGGAGAGAGAGAGGGGGAAAAATGCAGCAAATGCTTTGAGACCAGGAATCGAATACAGGATAACGTCATCTATCATGAGACAAAAGTGCAATAAATCAAACTTTCAACACGCACCTAGGTAGAATGTCATAATGAAACACAGATTTACAAGTTATAAAACACAGCAAAAAGTAATTTTTCATGCCGTTATAAACCAACTTTCTGAACATCTAAAAATTGCTTACTCAGGCCTTGAACTTTGCCATCCGTCATTGAACAAAATCATGTGTAGGAAGTCATGTAAAAAGTAGCCGTTTGCTGGGATTTTTACCATATTTTACAGCATGTCTTAAACCAGATGTTTGGTAAAAGTGATTATTGGTGGCAGTTTTGGCCTCTGCTCATGGTGACTCAGCTCCATCAGCTGAGTCACCCCAAAAATCATCTTTTGAGTAAAAAGCCCTTCCATAATATTAAACCCAAGGCACAAAAACAAGTCTATTAAAGAAAAAATACTTTGTGTTGTAGTTAACATTTTCATTTTAGAAGATCTAAACTGATCAGTAAAAACAATTCCACCTAAACAATTTCAAAAGTAGCCATCTGAATAAGGTCTATTTGCTGGAGGGCCACATTTGAACACCAAATACGAGCGTCATCCACGTCAGCTGAAACATGAACTGCTCATAGTCTCCTAGACCTCAAATATCATGAACTCTCTCTTTAAGGACAGAAATGTACAATTATTTGATTGCACATATGTATGCACATATTCTGTTTATGTGCATACAGGATGAAGGGTTCTGTACCTGGACAGTGCTCGGTGTTGCAGGGCTCATGCTCTTCATCGTCTCCATCACACACAGGTTGTGTGTATGTGCGGTTGAAAGCCGGGGATGTTTGGTTGCAGCTGCGAAATCGCCGTCTGATTCCCACATCGTCCACGTCACTGAAACATGTCTTAGTGCACTCTGACCAGCTGGTCCATCTACTCCATGTGCCACCTGGTAGAACTGTGCAACATGGAGAAAACTGTGGAACACGGCTCATACATGAGGTGAAACTGTCAGACTAGAAACAATTAAGTTGTTAAAAAAACAAAAGCCACAAAACAATTCAGCTGAGTGAGAGTGAGTGAGTGTCAGATACCAGGGAGACATGGGATGGAACAGCGTCGGGACTCAGAGGCGTCTCCCGAACAGGGCTGAGCTCTGATTGGTCCAGCTGAGATCAGCGCAGACCTGAGGAGAGGGAAATTAGCTTTGATAAGATCTCATTCGTCTTTATCTTCATCATTTTCTGCTATTAACCTTAGAGAGGGAAGTGCTGCTGTCCAACAGTCTGGTAAAGGTCAGAGGTCATTTCCTAAATACTTGAAGTCCATTATTCACAGGTGGAAGACAGAAGGGACAGCTGGAAATATTTCAAGCAGTGAACATCTCACCGATTTCACCCCAAGGTTAGACTAATACTGAAACCCAGTAGCTCTATTTCAGACTTCACATGGATCACTGAGCATTATTATGTTGTCATTCTTAACACAACAGGAAAAGACTGAATGAGTATGGATTGTTTGGAAGGGTTGTCAAAGTTCTATCTGAAACCACAAGATTTCTACATCTATGTTTGCTGGACAGATGAGACCAAAGTAGAGATGTTTAGCCAAGATACACAGAAAAACAAAACAGCCCAAACACCTTGTCCCAGATATCAAGCACGACGGAGGAGAGGTAATCATTTGGGATTGTCATACAGACATTGAATTTGGCTCGGTCTACTTTTTCCACATAGAGAACTTCTCCATTTTGGCTACAATGTGTTTCTGTATTCAGACTGTTAGAAATAAACACTTTGGGAACCTGCTGAAAACCAGATTGTCGTCTCCTCATACATAAAACTCTGCAGCTTTGACTGGCACTGCAGTTTGGGATCAGTTTGTTAGCATCTGCTCGTTCGGTGGACAAATGAAAAGTAATGGGAACAGAGTGCTTTGAGTAAAATGTTGCATCTGATGGGAGAAGCAGGAAGATGATGGTGAAGAGTAAACTCAAACCAAAGAACAATTTTCTTAAAAAAAGCCACAAAGGCAGTGAAATGCTGATACTCTAAGGGTCTATCAGTACCTTATACCCTGAACTACACAGAAACAAACATGCTCACCTGTATCGTTGCTGCATCCCCACACCGCACGTCACATCACATGGAGACCATGCAGACCAGGCGGACCACTGGCAGGCCTCCAGACATCTAGAAGTGTCACAGGTGACCTGCCCTTCTCTGCACATGCTGATGTCAAATAAGCATTCCAACAAGCCACTCATTGTTATTCACAATAAAAAAAAAATCTCTTTTTACACATGTTTTTCACGTTAATATTTGAAGATGTGTCTGTATCTCTCACCACGTGGTGCACTGATCTCTGCTGATCACCTGCCCAGGCTGCAGGGCTTCATCATCCCAGTGACAGACGCACTGGCTGGAGTTCACACATCGGCCATCCTGAAGGTACAGCCCATAAGGACAGCGGCAGCCTGGGGAAAGACACCATTTATGGCAAAAGTTTGCTCTGATCCAAAACACCCTGAAGGGAATTCATTTCCCTCCTGTCCTGAGAATCACCAAAAGGTAAGATGGAAGGTGTTGCTGAGGGATCGGATGCATGTTTTTCCTTCTTTGACCTGTTAACCCTTGACAAAATCTGGCAGAAGAAGAATCCAATGGGTGGATAGTAACTGCTGGAAGAAAAACTCAGCTTTTGTCGTAAAAGCCATATGCAGCTTAAATTAAATGTGAAAAGCATGCTTCTGAGTCTTACCGATGACACATGTTGCAGAGCAGTTGCTGGTCATGCTGAGGTCTGAGCAGGTGGGAGGACAGGGATCAACCCGTCCAGCTCGGCAATCTTCTTCTTTCACCAGCACCATGCCGCTGACGCAGCCTGTTGGTCAGGTTGTTAATGGAGTTACAACAAACTCTGGTCAACTAAAGGAACAATCAAACCATTCCAGTTGGAAGGGTCTTAGTCTTAAGTTTGGAAGAAAAGTTCCACCTTTGAGAGCAGGTGGTTGCGTTTGACCCTTACCTGTCTGTGTGCCTGTCTCGTTGGTGCAGGGCTGGATGTTACAGGTTTGGCTCTGTCGGGTCATGCCCTCACAGTCCCGCCCTCCGTTTTTAGGAGGAGGAGCTGAGCAGGTTCTGCTCCTCTGTCTAACTCCTCCTCCACACAGAGCATCACACTCTGACCACTCTGTCCATGCCGACCAGTGACCATGAACTGGGAGAAGGAACACAATATCGAGCAAACGGCTCCCCTAATAGGTGACGGATGTAGGTCCTGCATACAGACCTGGACATGCTCGAGGGAAGCAGGCTCGACTGTCAAACTGAGCTCCACCACAGGATCCTCCAGGCAGGGCGTCTCTTAGAATGTCCCTCTGCCGGAACAAGGAGCCGAGACCACACGTCACACTGCAGCCACTCCAGGCTGTCCATGGGGACATTATGCAGTCCACTGCAGGACAGCAGAATAAAAGGTAAGAAATACACAAACCCCTTCATCACATGACCACTTTGGAAGCGTACATAACACCTACCACAGTCTTTTTCATCCGATCCATCGATACAGTCCCTCTGCAGGTCACACCTGCGATCCTTGTGAACGCACTCACTGCTGTCACAAGAGAACTGCTTTGGAGAGCAGGGTCTGGGCACCAGGGGGCGCCATGGAGTTACTGCTGGGCTGGTTGTTGTGCCTGAAGGGGCATGGTGAGGGATGACTGGCATTCAGCATGTACTGAAAACTTTGGAGCAGGGTTCACTCAAACCAAGGCCTAAAGGGCCGGCGTCCTGCAACTTTTAGATGTGTCCCTGGTCCAACCAGCCTGGAATCGAAGCCATTCAGTCAGTGTTAGCCACACTTTCAATTTCTATACTTTGTTTGAAGCAGAGACTGCTGACATGTCCAGGGTGACCCCACCTCTCACCCGTTGACCACTGGAAAGAGGCACCAGCACCACTCATGACTGCACTAGGAATAAGCGTGTGTGATAATGGATGGATGAATAAATGAATGGACAGACAGGCGGATGGATGTTTGAAGCAGAGTATAAAACAAGGGTCAGATTATGACCAGGCTAACGTCCAACACTCATGAACCAAATGGCTGAATTACCCCCTCAGTATGCAGTCAAGTTCTCCAGAGTCCTTCTAATGGCCTCAATATCTGACTCTAGTGTGTTGAAGCAGAGACTTCTCAAAGTTGCAGGACCCCGGCCCTCGAGGCCTGGGCATAAAGACCCCTGGCTTTGGTGAATAAGAAAATAACGAGCAGTCTGTCATACCACAACGTTCTTCATCTGAACCATCTAAGCAATCCTTCCTTCCATCACACACTTGTGCAGAGTCCACACAGCCAAATGACCAGCATGTGAACTGGCCCTCCATGCAAAGCACTCTGGGCAAACCGGTGTCTGGTGTGCTTGTGATGACTGATGGTGCTGTGAATCAACAGAATCTGCTGGTTATACTGTAACTGTGATTCCAGGGACATCACACGGGGAAATCATGTCCCACCTTCAGTGGTTTGAAGACCGGGTCTGCCAGGCTGCACTGAGGAAGTAAGATGGAGTCCAGGTTGGCCTGTTGTGACTCCTGCATATTTGTAGGTAATAAGATGGTCTTGATTGTTTAGAACCAAACGAACACACACGTAATTCAGCCGACACAAGAGAATCACATAATCACAGTAACCTGAACTCGGCGGCTGAGATCTGGGAGTGACTGCAGGTGATGCCACACCAGGAAAGCCATCTTCAGACTTGGTAGTGTGTAGCCCAGGGCCGCCTGTTGTGTTGTCACCATGGATACCAGGTCTTCCAGGGTAGCTGGTCTGATTGCGGAGGCCTGGAAAGCCTCTGGTGGGAGCAGTTCCTGGAGAGGACACAGGGAAAATTTTAAGAGAGAGAACCATTCTGTCGTTAAATGCTAGATTTTGCGTAACTCTCACCACAGTTTGTCTCATCAGAGTAGTCCTTACAGTTTGGCTGACCGTCACAAAGCAAAGACACAGGGATGCACTCCTCACTGCCGTGGCATAGAAACTGGCCCGGCTTGCAGCGCTGCACTGTCACTGTCCCAACCCCAGAGGGCGATGTGGTCACATACTCATCTGCATTTGTCAGAGAGACATTGTTTTTATGACTCTGTAAGGAACATCTAAAGCAATTTTATACTTAGAGACCTTTGCTAAGCTGCATAAATTACATATACTAATAGAAACTTATATTTGTATTCATCCCCTTTACTCCAACACGACTAAATATATTCCAGTGTCTTTATGAATCCTCTTCCTGTTTGCAAAACAAGGTATTATCTCAAGAGGGTTGAATAGAAATGTACATCATACTTTTCAGATTATTGTTTTGAAAAAAATATTTAAAAGCGATGTATCGTTTCCACTTGACAACTATGGGCTAGTTTGTGTTGGTCTGATAAAATCTCAATAAAACCACTGAACATTGAGGCTTAAATGTGACAAAATGTCTTAAGGTTCAAATGGTTTTTTATACTTTTTCTCTTTAAATATTTTGTTCATCATGCTTTCATAGCAGTCTACGCTTGTTAAAGTCCTTTACCTCCTCTGCAGCCAAGAATCTCCACACGGAGGTAGAAGGTGTGCCTGAACTCCACAGGGATGATTCTGATGTACCGAGCTCTTACCAACCGGCCCAACCAGCGGGTCACGGGGGTCCTGCCCACCATCCGAACCTCAAACACCTAGAGGACAAAAATCACATGTAGTATTACACAAAACTTAGTCTGAGTTTTATCTCACTGATTTATAGGCTACATAGTATTAAACAACCAGCACCTTGGCAGGGCCGTCAAACTTTCCATTTGCTGTGAAATCTGAGAAGCGGGCGCTCTGGGGCGCAAAGGCCAGGCGGTATTTGGTGAGGTAGCCCCACATGCGCTCATTGCCCTGTGTCACCACTCCTGACACCCAAGTGGGCTCCAGGAAATCCACCTGAAAATATGGCTGGGGGTCCCCAGGTAGGGGGCTCCAGCCAGGCTCCATAACTGGACTGCAGGAAAGACATAATAATACGCAATTTTGATCACTTGAATCCTCTTTTTCAAATTTTCATTTTATATAGGTGTCCATTGATAAATCTGCCCCGTTTTCCTTCATTTTGGGAGATTGGCGACTGACCAACACACACAAACCTGATCATTTCCACTTATCTACGTACACAGAGGTCTGAAAATCAGCCACTGTCCCCTTTTGCTCTGCGGTGACAGAAAGCTGACTGACACAAGGTCATATCTGCATGTAACCATAGTCACCCCACAGCCAATCGACCGAATAGGAATCGGCAAGACAGACTTTCTAAAGGTCAGTGACTGGCCAGAAAACTACAATCAGTGCCCCCCCCATATTAAATGTCAACAACACCAGGAAACTATAAGCAAAGGTGAATGCCATCACCCACATGTTGGGGACGATGTTTAGTCTCCCGGCGTCAGCGGGGTTGTTCTCACGGTGAGAGGATGAGGACAGCTGGCCGTAGTGAATCCTCCCATCCTCCAGTCCAAGAGGAGAGGAGCAAAGGCCTGTGAGATGTGACGTTTATTAATGGGAGCACTGAAAAATTCAAGGTATTTAAAGACGTTCTTCAGAAAGCAGAAACTTACCGCGGTATCCTGGACCGCCGTCCTTTCCATAAATACATCCAGATTAGAAGATGTTAGTGTGAGTAACAAGTAACGAATAATAAACTAAAACAGCAGCAACATCTGTAATCTTTTGTCTTTTAAAGTTTGAAGCAGTGGCCGCATGATTGTCACAATGCTGTAAGTTTAATAAGGAGGAGAAAATTTCACTTTTTTAAAGCTTATACAATTTCAAGACAGAACTGTTAACTGTGGGTTTTGATCATTGGTTTGCATTATGCAGGGAATATAATACAATTAGTTTAGAACTCATGTTCAAACATTTTCCTTACAGTCGTTGATGCAGTAGAGAGAGTAACAGCAGCCATTGATGGGGTCTTCAGAGGAGAGGGGGTGGGTGTGTGTGGCCTGCAAGCGGGAAAATAAAATTACAATAAGGAATAACAGCGATTTTAGTGAACAAATATAAGCATCAGATTAAGACAGTACGCTCCTTACCTGTCTGACTGTGTAGTGATGTCATGTCGGTGGCATCCATTTTCATCCTCTCCTTTAGGACAGTCAAGGATACCATCACAGCGCGTGTCTGCCTCAATGCAACCCCCTGGTGGCGGGCAAGAGAAGTGACCAATGGGACAGCTGCGTGGACTGGTGGTTGTGGAGGAAGGTTGGGTGCCTGCAAAAGATGTTTTACACACACAACAGGAAACTGACCAAAACATGCAACGCTCTTCTGCTTAACTTACAAAAGAACTTTTGCAAAACTGAGATGGAAAAATAATGACATAATGTGAATTAAACCCAAAACGAACAATAAAAATATTCATTCACTGTCTTCCACTTGGGCCTTGGAGATAAAGTTCATAACAGAACCTAAAACATTTACTTCCTTGCTTTTGCTTGAGAATGTCTTAAGATCCCCAAAACTGGACAGGTCTGAAAACATCCAAAGGAAATCGACTTAATTTAAATTTATTAAAAAAAAACACCAATTCTACTCCAAGCTGCCAGAAGACAACTGATCTCCTCACCTTGTTTCTAAATGTGTTTCCACACCAGATAGTCCGGTACTCGGTTCAATTAGGAACCAAAATCACCACATTTGTTACATTTTCACTGTCACACTGCACTGTGGTGCCTCTACGCTACGAACCATTGAAGCAACAATGGTGAGATTTCAGCAGTTGTAGGATTTCTCTTTTGTCTCTAGCAAAAGACGATTTCTCAAGCATCACATGTAAAGAATACACCTCCAGCTTTTCCCAATACCAACAGAACACTCCACCTTTTTCTGGTTGAGAGTGCATTATGGGAAATTATCTACACAGACTAATCAGAGCAGATAACTCACCACAGTACTTCTCATCTGACCCGTCCCCACAGTCATTGACTCCATCACAGACAACTCCCAGAGAACCGGCCGGCACACAGCGACCGTTATCACACCGGAATTCTCTCTCTCTGCAGCCTTCACCCAGAGTGACTGGTGAAGGAGGGGTTGGGAAAGTTAACCTGGGGTCACCTTGAGAGGAGAAAAAGAGGAATGTTCTAGAAAGATGTGTCCATTTTCTTCAAGGTCAGAAAAACATGATTATCATCAATCTGCTGATCATCACCACAGCCCATGATCTCCAGCCGAAGGTAGATGCCGTTCTGGAAGTCATGAGGCAACAGTCGAACAAACCGAGCCGACACTATCCTTTCCAGTCTACTCTCCACCACGCCTCGATCATCATGGTTACCGAGAAAAACCTGCAGTAGGAGCAGAGAAACATCGATTTGAAGAAGCTGCTTGAACTCCAAAGAAGAGATCAAACAGATCTCTGACAGATCTGTTTGATCTGTCAGAGATCAAACAGATCTGTTTGATGTCTGACCTTGGCTCTGGGTGGTGCATCAGAAGGAAGCTCCTTGTAAGTGTACCAACGTTTTCCATCATGGCTGAACTCGAGATAGAAGCTGGACACAAACGTGCCGAACACCCCACCTCCCTGGGTCAGCAAGCCTAGAATCAGATCAGTGATCACATATTTTAATAAATGAACGAGGGATAATCACACAACAAAGCTCTTTGTTCACAGAATGAAACACAGGACACTGAATCAGCAGTTTCAATTTCAGTTGTTTGAAAGCACCTGTGGGAATCTTTACCAGTGATGTTGTAAGGTTTGAGTAGGTCGATCTGTATGTAGGGGCTTTGCGTGTTGACACTCTGTCCTTCGCGTCTCTTTTGTGGCAGGTCTTTATACTCCTCTGGCTCTGGACTCCAGCCCTGCATGTGAACGGCAGAAAAGAACCGGTGTCGATTTTACAATTTGATCTGACGGTGAATAAAATGCCCACCATTTATGTTTTGTTACTCCAGGAGAGCTTCTTAAGACTTTTTAAGTAAAAGGCAGATTGGATTGATGATCCTGATCAGGTTAAGTGTCAGAACGCTAAGAATGTGTGAAGTACCTGGAGATCTCTACGGGGGTCCCACCCATGAAGACGTGCTGTGTCGGGTGGGTGGCCCTCCTGATGCGACGAGGCAGTGAAACTAGACACTGGGAGGGTCTGGACACCCAGAGGAACCCAACACTCATCTTAACAGGAAGAATTAATTATTTAAATATACTGAATGTTAATGTACTGTAACATTTGCTGTATATAAACGAAGACACCAACCTCCAGGTGGAAATGGATATGTAGGTACTACAGGAGTAACATCCCTGGGTTTAGATGTCATAATGCCAGGAGTTTCTGTTACCATCGTTGTCCCATTTTCACCTACAGATCGTTAAAAACAAATTATGTTCCAGGGTCTAAAATCAAACAGCAAATGTCGTAACATTTGTTCTTCTCTCACACTGTTCATTATCCTGACATAGATGTTACATTTAAAAGTGGATTGTCTGTGGAGAATACATGCAGCCTGTGATGATTTATACAGTCCATGTGTGTTGGGATGAAAGGTGTATGTCTGAAAGTGTGAGTTTATGCTTTGCTTTCTTTGTACCACCAGGTTTCCTGGGTTGTTGCCGACATCTTAGGTGTGAGTTTTATGTCAGTGAAACCATAAGAAATGTTAAAAATGAGAAAAATATATGCCCAATACTTATTTAACCACTGTAAATAAACTGGACCTAAATTAATAAAAAGAGACAGAACTATGTAGAACTGACCAATAACATATCTATATTCTCCATTTAAAAAAATTATATATAATAATTATATATAATTATATATATATATATATATATATATATATATATATATATATATATATATATATATATATATATAAACTACCTTGGCAGTAGCAGCACCTGTTTCCCTCTCCAGTGATGAGCTTTAGACCCTAAAAAACATAAAAGATACACAGCTTTATGAGGTGCTGTGAAAAAGTATTTGCCCCCATTCAGAGTTCTTAGATTCTTTTCATTTTCTTTTTTTATGTCTAAATGTGATAATCAAACAATTCTTAATATTAAAGATAGACAGACGTCAACGGCTCGGTCCTAGTAGGATGTGTTGCGAATGTGTGACAGCACCAAGTAGGCAAAAGTTCTCAGACAGGTTCCTTTGTTTATTCTACAGGTCAAGTAAATCAAGTCTCAGCTGTTCCATGATTTTACATGTAGTTTGTTTAATGGCTTTTGTCCCTAAATAAGTGAAATCACCAATTTCGGCATTTGCTTAGCTGGTCTTTGGCCGATGTTAAAATATGTTACATGGTTTAAAATATTTAAGATAAACAATAAACCAAAACCAGAGGAACTCTGTAAGGGGAAAATACTTTTTCACAGCCCTGCATGGATCAGGTGAGGAGCTTCAGTAGAAAGAAACATCCTGTAATTACAGTGTCAGTGACTCGGGTTCACATAAAGGTTAATAAAGAAAAATGAATAATATTTACTTAAGTGAATGTGTTTGCATGTAGAAGAAATATAAGCACTATTGCTTAAGTTAATGCTGATCAATTTACAATTTTGCTTAAAACTAAGATTCTCAGCTCAGTTTCACAGTGAACACAGTGTAGCTCTGACACATGTCCTCTCACCATAGGGCACCCGGTGACTGCGTATGGACAGTAGGGGGCGCACTGCACCGTACGGTTGGGAAGACAGTGGCATAACTGGCAGGGCTCCACCTTCCATCTTTCTCCAACTACATGGGATCGACTGTGATGGCGACAATGATCACAGGGTTCTGTCTGACACCTGCACACAGACATGGTACAAAAAGTGTCGTCATGGCTACGGATTAATGCCCAGCTGGACAGTAAGAAGCAGCCAGCAGAAGTGTCGGTCATTGAAGGTGATCTCCAAGAAAAGTTTGTTTTACTACTCGACTTTATTTCCTCTAAAGTGATGGCTCTGATATCGATGAATTATTCATACAAACATCATGGAAAGGTTATAAAATAACAGAAAGTGAAATGGATGATTCCTACCGACGAGCTTTTCTGTAAATCCCTCTGCACACCCTCCCATCCCCGTGCTTGGTGGGATGATCGGGGCTCCGGAATGACCACTGGACACTCTGGACCCCACAGGGGCCCAAACACTCTCCCCACTCAGACCAAGACGACCAACCGCAGTGCACTGAGGGGGTCAGAGACAGATGTGTGGGATCAGAACAGAATGGATCATGTGTTTATACATGATCCATTCTGTGCGTGTGTGTGTGTGTGTGTGTATCCCACCTGAACAGTCTGGGTTGGGCCGACACCTCTGCGGCCTTCCCCTCTCACACACACAGAGGTCACAGTCCACTTTCATCTGCTGACCCGGCCAGTAGCGAACACCGGCCACCTCACACACACACTCTCCGGGTGACACACACTGCTGTGTGTGGTTCATCACTTGGCCTTCGGGGCACCAGCAGCCTAAAGGCGAAGAGGGAAATGTGACGATTCACAGTGACAGTTTCCAAGTTAGCTGAAGGCGTAATTACATGAAATCACAAATTTAAACTCTTGCTGCGCTGCAACATGTCGACCGACCAGAGAAGCAGGGCATCGCAGGGTCACAGGTCGACCCACTGCTGATGTGAGCGCAGGAGAAGGGACACGGAGCACAGCGGCGCCTCACCAGGCCAGGAGGACAGCTGGTGTCAACACAGACATCATCAGGACATGGTTCTGGAGGACAGGAAGTGGAATTAATGTTATTACACCATGATCGTAGGACCATAAAAAGAACCGTCAAGTGGTTTTTGTTGTAATCCTAGTTCTAGACACTTTCTTCAAAACCCTGAATGTTTTTATGCTACACAGAAATACATGGAAAATGCTCTCATTTTCCTGGGAAAAATAAAGATTTAATGTGATAAATGCAGATGTCACTTTGTGGAAATGATTTGTTTTTGTAATTCTGCACACGTTAAATGAGTCAGCTGCACAGACTTGTCTGAAATGATACATGACTTTGATTCAGACTAAGTTCAAACCAGTTTACAGCTCAACCAGACATTTTGAAGACAGGCTGGTAACGTCTACATTTCTTAAAATTACCTTGTCATTTGATGTTATGAATAAATAAATGTGACTTTCATCAGGATAATAAAGGAAATCTACATCATATATATGAATATAAGTCCTAAAAGTAACATCTATACAGCAAATATAACCGGTCCTCATTCAGAACCCAGTGGAACACCATAACACATGATTCTGTTTAAATAAACCTGTGAGCTGTATGTTGATAACTCAGTCCTTACTGATCTCCATGGAGATGTTAGAGGGTCCGGGGAGCTGGGAACAGTGCCGACCTCCATAGCGAGGAGGACTGCAGTCTCTGAGCCTCACCTGCACCTCACCGCAACCACGGGAACAGCTGGACCAGCTGCTCCATGGCAACCACTGACCGTCCACTGAGGACAAGCAAAACAACGACCATATAACATCTCACTCCAATTAATAAGAACAAATATCAAAAGTATACTTGTTCTCCATCTGCTTACTGGGGCAGGTGACGTTGAAGCACTGTTGCTTCTGGGTGTGTTGGCCCAGGCAGCGGTGAAGTGGGTCACCTGGGGGGCAGGATCTCCACCGACTCATGGTACCTGATCCACAGGAGGCGCTGCAGGAGCTCCAGGGGCCCCAAGAGCCCCAACTCCTACATCCATGCTCATCTGTAGGCCCTCCAGATGGGGTTAGTGAAGAGTCAGGACAGTCTGCTACACCATTACACACCTGATGAAGAACATCATCAAGACACTCAATAATTTCTTGACACAATCCAAAAAGTTTAATTTTGAAACATCTAAAAATGTTTAATTTTTAACAGATGTTTAAGTCTTAGACATGGGTAAATATACATTTTGATTTTTTTGCTCATCAAATCACCAACTTTATTAAAGAAGTTTGTGTGCCAGCGCTGATCAACATGGTGGTTAGATACACACCCTGTTGAATGGTAAACAGCTTCCATCCATGCAGGTGAACTCAGAGCAGGGCGCAGACACGTTTCGACTGCCAGGGGGCGCTGCTGAAACGGTTTGATCTGGAAACAGGAACATGTTTTAGGAAGAAGATGTTTCAAAAGAGCACTGACAACTGTCACATCACTTCCTCTTCAGTGTTTCCTGTGTTAAATATTGTGTATGAAATTAATTTTTCAACTCCTGCTCAAACTTGAACCTTAACCTTTGTATATTACAGATCATTACACCAAACTGCATAATTATGAAGTGGGACACAAAGAATAGATGATTTACAAAATGGTTTCCCAAAAAATATCATTTTCACCAGATTTACTCATATTTTGCAATGAATTAACAATGTCAAATTTTATTTTCGTATTACTAAGGCTCTTTAACTTGTTTATCTGAATCTGGTAGTTCCTACAATGCAGAATAACATCTTCTATTGTCTCATCTTCGGCACTTTTTTCACTGTAATGTGAACTCACCACACACCAACTCATCGTCGCCGCGTGGGCAGTCAGGGACGCCATTACAGACTTGGGTCACATTCACACAGGTGCGGTTGTCACACGGGAAGCTTCCCGGACAGGATGGTATCTGAGCGGAGCCTGGGAGATTTCCAATGCAACAAAACGTTAAAACATTTCCTCTGTGGATCCGACACCCTCACACGAGCATTACTACAAACTCACCACAGGTGTTGACGCTCTCATCGGATGCGTCTCTGCAGTGGGGGGTTCCATCACAGAGCTGCTGGTAATCCACGCACTGGTCCCCACTGAGGCAGAGCATCTGGCCCGGTCCACAGGGAGCAGCACACTGCAGCTCATCACTGCCGTCCACGCAGTCCGTTTCCCCGTCACAACGCCACGCCTGAGGCACACACTGACCCCCGCTGGCACACCTCAACTCATAGGACCTACAAACTGCAAAAACGGAGCTTTCATTGACAAAACTTAACATTTATCTTGGAAGATGTTAAGTTACCATCACTTTAGAGATGGACAGAAGTCTGATCCTTTGTAGATACATTCCTTTCTGTTAGATTAGGATTCAGAAAACCTTTGAAAAGAGCCAAGACTCGTTGAATGAAGCTTCAAAAAGTATTTCAGGGCATGTCTCAGACCATCACTCCTGCCTACATCCTGTAGTATTTTGGCTTTGG
Source organism: Poecilia mexicana (assembly GCF_051168715.1). NCBI lineage: Eukaryota > Metazoa > Chordata > Actinopteri > Cyprinodontiformes > Poeciliidae > Poecilia > Poecilia mexicana. The sequence continues at coordinate 1,803,794 of NW_028263389.1, forward strand.
AACTCTCTACTCTGAAAATTTATAGAAGAAGGTGTGAAAAAAAACAGAGGTTGTTTTTCTGTGTTGGTATGATCGACAGCCAGGCCAGTTTCAGGAGAGAGACCACCAGCTGCTCTGTGGAAGACCTTCACAGTCAAACAACAACTGGGAATTGAGACACTAAACATATGCGGGGAAAAAAGTTATAATTGTAAAAATTATTGGCTGTTACAAACAAGAACCCACCTTTTTTATCCATTTTCTACAAACTGGATGATGAAACATGAGTAAAACTTTAAAAACTTAAAGTTGAATACCATCTTTAAGAGTAATAATACTTAATGGATTTATATAGTCATTATTTCTACCAGTTATTTATTTAAGATCGTTTCTTACCTGAAGATGGTGTGACAGGTGACGGAGTGATTCCAGCGGAGCAGCTGGTTCTGTTCTCATCCTCTTGGCCCGCACAGTCCGCTGTTCCATCACACAGCTTCGTTTTGGCAACGCATGAACCGTCGCTGCAGGCAAACTGATGGGGAGCACAGGTCACTGCAAGGCCAAGAAAACACACGACATGTTGGGTCACTTAAATTTAAGACACCAGAATATGTCGTTTAAAAGGACATGAGGTAAGAAGAGAGAAATGAAGCTTTTTTCAACGTTTTAAAGGGGTATGCACATAAGCAGTGTCAGACATGTGAAATACTTTCGACCAAACAAGCCAAACCAGCTGTGTCCAGTTGGTGGCTGATGCACCAAGACAAAGTTTGGATTCCTTTCCTGTTCTATTCAGATTTGTTGATGCTTCCAAAAAAGTTACCCAAAAGTTAGTTTAAGAATTAGAAGTTAAAAACTGAAGTATATGAACCATTGACTGCATTGTTTTGCATCTATTCCAGGTCTTTTTTTTACCCAAATCTTGTGCAAGCTAATTCCCAAGACCCCAGCGTTGAGCATTGTTTTGTCTGTAGAGACATTAGAATGTTACTATTCACCTTTCTTTGGGCAGACAGCTTCATCTGTTCCTGAAGGGCAGTCTCTGTGTCCATCACAGAGTGTGTGTGCAGGGACACACCGATCGTCAGGACATTGAAACTCTCCTGGTGAGCACACACACCTGCAAATCACAGAGTCTGGTTGAGATCAGAATATACTGTTTCAAAGGACATGGCTGTAATATGAGGTCACCAAAAGAATAAGGAAAAAGCTAGCTGCGCAGCGTCAAGATGTTTTTCAGTAAATCTTAAAAAACACTGCTTGTTGTTTGAAATATTAGCATTACTGGCACTGATTCAATGCTAGCAGACAAACTATACAAAGGAACCAATTTTAGTCTCTTAGATGCTCAAAAATGTGCTTAAAATCTCAAAAATTAGAATAATCAAAGGAAAACACACCCTCTTTCATCACTGAGGTCTCCACAGTCATCATGGCCGTCACAGCGGTGGATGTAGAGGATGCAGCGTCCTCCTGGACACAGGAACTCCCCTTCTTCACACACCACACCGCAGTCTGAACGGGTGACAGATCACAACACAGAGCAATAGAAGAGCAGCTCATAAAAACGCATCAGCAACATGAATGAACATGGATAAAACATACCATGAAGTTAATTTATCAACCAGCTGGGAATCACATTCTCTGTGTCAGTTTACCTTGCTCATCAGACCCGTCAGCGAAGCCACAGTCCAGCCGTCCGTCACACACACGGCTGGCTGGAAGACACTTTCCGTTGGCACACTGAAACTCTCCGGGAGGACACAGAGGCACCGGGGTGGGGGGTCCGCAGAACTCCTCATCCGATTGGTCAGCACAGTCTGGGTGGCCATCACAACGCAGAGCCAGGTTCAAACATGGTCCACTGCAAGGTTGGGGTTATCTCACTTAATTCACTTCAAGAGTTTTAGTCCTGCAGAAAGACTAACTGTAAAACCGACTCAAGTCATGACAGAAAATGTTTTATTTATATCAAAGCTGAAACGATTAATACGATTAATCCGATTAATCGTGATGAGTCGATTATTGAAATACTTGTTGATCAATTTGATAATCGATTTGCCGCTAACCGGAGTAGACAGATTAAAAAAAAGGCATTTGCTGAAGGAACAACTCAGTCAGAGCAGTAATTAAGTATAAAAATATAAAAGGATTTTGCAATTATGGTAAAAAAAAAAATCTATCTATAAATATGTTGCACCTTGGCATGTCACAATAATCAATAAATTAAATATTGATTTATTGGTAAATTAAAACAAAGTCAATAATTTCTATTGGCATGATTTATCATTTATCTCTTTCTATCAAAAGCTGGATGATAAAAGTCTTCACTTTGGTGCTTCAGTCTCAACTAATTGAAGGACAATTTTGTTTACAAAGAGTTTATAATTCATTTTATTTGTTGTGTTGTTTATTTTGGATATTTAAAACGTTTTCCAGTTCCATTACTGATCTTTCAGAATGTGCTCTTGCATTATTATTTTGCCAATTACCATCATATTACTTAAAATAGTCTCAAAACAACAATATTATCCTTTATCGCAAAAACTTCTGGAACAATTTATCGTCCAGCAAAATGTATTATTGTGACAAACCTGGTTGCACCCAGAACTCCTAATATGGCAGGTTTAACTTGACCTGGTTCAAATTCTGGACACAAGAAAAATAAAAAAATCTCCTATTCAGTGACTTTAGCTGTCCAGTTATTAATCAGCTGGGCTGCGTTTTCACATGTTGATGTCAGAAGGATTGTTTTAGCTGGGGGTCAGGAATCACCTCGGGCTGCTGGAACATCTGAACTGCTGTGGGGAGCAGGTGGATGGACAGACCTCATCTGAACCGTCTCCGCAGTCGTCCTCGTTGTCACACACCCACTGAGAGGAGATGCAGCGTCCGCTGGCACAGGAAAACTCTGACTCCAGGCAAGGAGGCGGGGGAGGAGGGCAAGACACGCCCTCACAGCGCCACACGCCCTCTTCACAGGAACTGGACAAAACGACAACAGGTGTCAGATTTCCAGCCGGTCAGTTTCTCTAACATTAAAACAGATTGATTGTTATTTTCCACATGGTTTTAGACGGACGGACCAGTTCTGACAGTGATTGGTGATGGCACTTCCAGGCGGAAACATGGAGCCTTCCCATTCACAGGGACACTCGGTGGGTTCTATACAGCCGTCACCTACGGAGCGATATGAAGCACGTCATTCTGAAATTTAAGGTTTGCGAACCTTATCTGAAAAAACTGTAAAGATTTTCTTTGGCTATTTTATATATTTTTATAGGGTAATCTTTGAAAAGTTACAGTAAAACATTAACAGCAATATTTTGTTTTGTTTTTTAGCTTGACATAAGAGAAAAAAAAGGGCCAGATTTTCTCATTCTTTTCTAAGTGTCACAGTACCAAACTAAGTATTTAGCTCCAAATTAAGAAAGCTAATTATTTAATTAGCTATTTATTTAGGTTGCTAATACAAAATATTTAGTTAAGAAGCTATATATGCAATTTCACATGAATCAGACTGTTAAAATAAAAACTGGGTTTTTGCGAGTATCCATATAAACTACTGCTATGTAGTTTGCTGGTCCCTAATGGACCTATCGTAAATAATTACACCTTAAGTAGCACGTCTTTTTGTTACCGTGTCTGACTGTGCTAGCAGGGCAGAAGCAGCCCTCCACACAGGACAGCACCCCACACTGAGAGTGTGGACTCTGCTGGACACCGGGGCAGGACGGAGTGCAGGCTGGACCGCACGGATCATAGAGCTGCCCTTCATCACACTGAAGAGCTACAGGGAATGGAAGCAGAAGCTCCTTAAGGACAGGCAGACAGGAAAAGTTAACCAAACAGTGGTTTGGGAAGTACAAAAAATGAGACCATCATTTTTAAACTCTTTCTACCTTTAATATGACATTTATCCTGTACACAATTCCTCTTGGTTAACCCAAAAATGTTAATAAGCCTCAAACATGAACGTGTAAGAAAGTAAAAGTGGGGATGTGACTTTGCGACTTTCTTAGAAGATATGTGCACAATTATTGGGCAAACACTGGGTTACAAAAAGATATTTTATGGAAGTTGTCTATGTTTTTCCAATTGAATTTGGACTATTTTGCACCACTGATTCCAAAAATGACATGCATTTCTCTCAATCAGGTCAGGTTTTTATTCTAATTTGATTAACAGAAATCCGATCTTCTGACTAAATTGATTCATTTTTGTGACTCTGTCAGTTCATTTCCATTGATATTTCTCATCCAAGGTGTCAGGAGAAAAAAAATGTTTTCTAACAGAGTGTATTAATTAAATGTTACAAACTTGGATTTCTGTAAATTGAATAATAAACACTGATAAGGGTAAGCACATGTGAATTGAACATTAGTTCAGAAAGTCGACCAGATTGAGCAAAACCAAGGTGATTTTTGGATTCAGCTCATCAAAATAACCCTGAGGCAGTTGAAAAAAACCCAGACAATTTTTTGGATGTTGTGCAGAATTATTACGCAACGAAATGAAAAAATATATTCTTCCTACTCAGCTTACTGTTTTCATCTGAATATGTGAGAAGCTCAAAGCTCTTTAAAAATCATGTCTGACATTTAAAACCAAAATCGGTGATCAATGAAGACATTTCTTCTTAAGAACAGCGATCAACCAGTTTCTTTCACTTCGCCATTAAACGGCAAGTAGAACTGAAAAACATTTACAATGTTTAGGTCAGACTGAAATCCCCCAAAACGTTATTAAACGATACGCTACGCTCTAAATTAAAACCATCCCTGAGCATGTTTGGAACAACTGAAGCATCAGCAGAAAAAATCTAGAGTGGAGCTGGAGGGTTGGATTTATGTTCAACTGAAGGTGGAAACAGTTAGAAAATGATTTATCATCGTCTCATATTTCTCCATATTGCCATTAAAAAAAATACTTTTAAAATGTCATTTGCGTGTTATTTGACATTCGGGGAGTGTTTGGTGTGTGAATGAGACGTACGGCACAGATCCTGAGACCTCCAGCGGATGTAGACTCCTCTCCGGTTGCACTCCTCTGCATATGAAGCAACAGCTGTGCAGAGACATTCACAGTCCCCACCGGAGTCACAGCTGAACGCGCCAGCAGAACAAACAGAACACATGTTCAGCCTTGAAGGAATTACAAACTATGTAACAAAAACAAAAACAAAAATTCCCCAAATAATAAAAACAATCTGGAATGGAAACCCAGTATTTTTGTTTTCAAGGCAACAGCCAAGATGCACAATGCAGATCTCAAAGCCACAGCGCTGTGATTATATGCTTCACTCACCCACAAGCATCAAAGACACACCAGTCATAATACTGCTGGAAGGAAACCTCAGCATGGCAGCGTGAAAACAGCTCCTGAGTCAGCACTGCACACCTCTTCCTGGCCCAGGTCACTCTGTGGGGATTCAGCTGAAAAGGCAACAACCGTCAACAGCGGTGCTTTGTGCCGCCGGGGGAATGAACACATGGACGGATGTCCATGGTAAACTTACAGCGCAGGGATCTCTGAGGTCCTGGTTTTCCACGTCGGGGCAGGAAGGGCTGACCTTCCACGAATTTCCAAACAACTCCGGCGTGGACTCCACGATACCTTGCCGTGTTGTGAAGTCGTTCTCAGTGTCTCCGTCAAAGTTCCCACACAGGCCTTCCACCTGACCCCGCAGGTGGGGCGCCAAGCGCACGTACACACGCATCCCTGGTGGGAAAAACAGAAACAAACAACAACACACGATTAGCTTCAATAGCAAAAATCATGAAAAACTATTAGAAAAGAAAACTCTGATCAGGAAGTCGGCCTACCTCCATCCCAGAGCAAGGTGATTCCTAGTCGGGAAGACAAAGCGACAAATATGCCGGCTCTCTCCAGAGCCAGACCACTGCCGCTGTAGGTCTTTGGTAAGGAAACAGGCATTCCGTTCACCGTTACTGCTTTACCTGAACGCCACAGACGAGACACATTAAGTCACCAAATTACCTTCCTGCTTCCTAGGAAACATATTCCGATGAAAAAGATGCATATTCTGTACATTTGGCTCTAAAATAATCTTAAATGTGATAGAAAAAGCTGTCCACTGAAGGTTACAAACTGGTTTCTTTAAGAAATCCTTGAATTAAAGTTTAAAAATTGGAATCAAACAAACAAAGGCGCTCTTATTGGTCATTTCACCAATGAATGAACACAGACAGAACCAAGCCTGAAAAGGCTGCAGTGATGCCTTTTGAGAATGGCAATATGGGTTATTACTAGGGCTACACCGATTTATCGGCCAGCCAATTTCCTTAATTTTGGGAGATCAGTGATTGGTCGATATTTACACATGAAGCCAATCTTATCCCTGGACCTTTTCTACCTCAGCAAAGGTCTAGAAATCAACCTCTGTCCTCTTCTGCTCTCCCCTGAGAAAAGCTTGACTGACTGACCCACCAGGTCATGACCCCATGTTTACAGTTAATACTCACTCTACTGATGCCAACTCAGCAACATTCTTGTTATTTTTAGCGACATTCCAGGCAAAAAAAATTGGCATTGACCAAAATAGGAATCGGCAGGTCCAGCATTTTATAGATCGGTAATCAGCCAAAAAACTGCAATCAGTGCAGCCCTAGTCGTTACCCGGGGTGGCATAAGAAATAGAAAAATGGAAGTTATGTGTAAGTTGTGGCCCAAACTAGTTTTCCATTAGTTTTCCAAAAGTAAGTCATTTTCTTACTTTAATTGTTTGCCTGTTGCGCATGAATCACATGGTTGTCTGTTATGTCAATCTTTCATCAAGTCTTTCCCCAAAACAGTGTGTGTGCGTGCGTGCGTGTGTGTGTGTGTGCGTGCGTGTGTGTGCGTGTGCATGCTACCTCTCAGCAGGTGTATGACTGTGTTTCCGAGGCTGAGGGTGACCGACTTGGTGCAGGTGACGCCGGTGCTGCCACACGGCACGTTCTCCGCCGTCACGCTGAACAAGCCGCTGTTCTCCCGGGCCAGCACGTACTGGCAGTCACCCAGGAACGAGTAGCAGCGGCCGTCAAACGTCACATAGTGTGGATCTCCGGTGGCAACGCACACACCGGCACAGACGGTCTGGGAGCAGTGCCAGCGCCGCTTCTTACACACACTGCAGGAAAAAAAAAAAAATGTGTTTGGTGTAGTTACAGGGTGGGGATACAAACCTGCAGCTGTAGATGTTACCATGTGTTGCAGTCTTTGGTAATGGTGTCATTGGTGTAATAAAGTTGTCCGTTATGGTGACATGGACACTCCTCTGGTGGAACACAGCGATCCTCCTGAAACGTGTGAAGATGCAGACTTAGAACCACAGATCATAGCACATGGGGGCGAGGGAGAGTACATTGGAACTAGGAAATGAATTTACCTCTAAAGAATCACTAAACATAAGAAACATGATTAGTAACTAAGACAGGACTGACTTAAGGAAAGCAGAACCAGGTTGATCTGAACCAAAATAAGAACAGATACCAAATCAGAACTGAGGAACCAAAACCAAACCTAAAACACCCCGAGACCATGACAGAAAATGTACATCAGAACAAAACCAGCTTTACAGACTTTCACCTGCTTTACCAATGTTCACGACAGCACACAGATGATCTGGTGAGGTGAAATTAATCATTTTGTTCAGACATGCAAAATCCTGAATGTGGGGGAAAATAGTTAAACTACAATAATCCCTACAACATCCATAAAACAGAACACGGTAGTGGCAGCATCATCCTGCTGGACTGCCTTTTTTCATACTTTTGCAAGGCAATAGAGGACCAGCTGCTTCTCTCTATCCTTTCTACAAAGGGCTAAAGTGAATTTTTACGTACTAGAGAGACAGTTCCCTGAGGACAGACGCAGCCAGACAGTGGCTCCCTGCAGCTGGAGTGTGAGACGCTGGACACAGGCTGATGGCCAGGAGGCTCCAGACTGGAGCAGGTCAGGAGGCAGGAGCGTGGAGAGTAGACCAGAGAGTGGGGGCACTGTTGTACCTCCTCACAGAGCTCCTGGGTGCAGTTAAACACTCCCTGCTCACACACGCTGGAAAGCGAGGGAGAATAATGTTAGATGCTTGCGAAAGTTTTAAAGTTATCTGAAAATTGTAACGTCTGCATGTGATACAGAAAAACAGTTCCAGATAAACCTGCTGAGTGGACTGAAATGCATCCCTGATCTTTCATGCTTGCTACATTTCTGCTCGCTCAGGCAGGTTTACAACACATCCATAAATGTTCAAGTCAACAAAACGTGCTCAGCTTTTATTATAATCCTTTCGCTGCCAAGGACTGTCGCTCCAGGCACTAAATTTATATGGTTTTGTGTATCTGTATAATCATTAGCCAGTTCGCAGTACAGTGAGTCAGCTCAACAGACAGGTTGCTGTCGGCAGTAGAAAGATGATGTCTACTGCACATAAAGCTTAGAGTGGATATCAGATCAGTTCCAGGCTTTAGAGGGCAGTTTGAAGAGACTCCATGTGTTGTGATGTGGTGAAGAAATGCAATGAAATCAACCTATCCTGGTTCAGGGAGCAGGATCATAGAGTGATTTCATCAGAGCTCTCCCACCACAGGGTCTCCTCTTCAGACAGAACGTGGCTTCCTGCTCTCTGAATGCTTTTTGACACAAAAAGCATTAGTTTGAGATTTAAGGTCAGTAGTGGCTTGATAAGTCAACTGAACGGACTTCAGACTAGATCAAAGTCTGTCACTGTAGGTTTAGTGACGAGAAGTCGACTTGCTAAACATCTTTTCAGTGTCACATTCTAGTTTCATGTTTAATTCTAGGAACTTTGAACAGCTGAATTTCCACACCTCATGGTGCTGGTGAAAGCAGCACATATAAACTCTGCATATCAGAAAGACGTTAACTTACTGATATGCTCTTACATATCAGACATACAACCAGGTCAGACAGTGATCAGGCCATCTATAGTGTCTTTCTAATTCCTTTATATATTGATATTGATCTATATATAAAGGAATGACCATGTTTATTGGTCATCATAAATAAGGTGCTAAATAATACCCATATTAGATTTAATGTAACTGTGATGTTCAACTAGAATCGCTTCATTTCATCAAATCTAACAAAAAACTGTACATTTAATATTTATTCACTTTTGTAAAAAATTACACCAAATGATGGATTTGAGAATCAGAAATGATTGATAAATGGCCCAATTGTTTCAGTTGACTGTAGGTTTGGGGACTATGATGACACTGGTGAACCATCTCTATGTTGATTCGGCCTTATTGTTTTTGGATCATGACTTTTCCCCAATAATGAACCACCTTCGGTTTTCTGACAGAGGCTTTTCAAATTTCTACTAAAGATATTCTGATCATTTGAAGACAAAGAGATCCACAGTGTTTAAGACCATACTTAACATCGAGCAGGAGGTGATTTTCCAGAACTGTATCCTATGTGCAATAATGACAAACCTCCCAGAGGAATATTGCTAAGAAACTCAATCTTAGCATCATCTGACCAAAGCACATAATTCCACCTGAAGTCCCAGTAGAGTTTTCAAACTCTGGAAACTCTACTTTTATGTGTAAAGCACAAGATAAGTTCATCTTGGAGAATTTGTGTGAATATCCTACACTTTTTTCAAGAAGTAATAATTAAGCATTGTTGTTCAGGTTTAGACATAAGTTAAGACTTGACTTGACATCATTTGTGTAATTTCCTTCCCCTCTCTACATACCAAGTGTTGCAGCCTTTCTGCACCACAGCGCCTGCTGGGTAGACCTTGTCTCCTTCCATGCAGGGGCACAGAGAGAGAGGCACACACTGGCCTTGCTGGTCCTGCACAAGTCCTGCTGGACACTGACAACCTGGAACACACACGCCGCGTCCTGATTCAGAGCCGAACTCGTCACAGCTCCAGCCCTGACGCCGGTCTGAGCAGGAGCCACCGCAGGTATGACCGCACTCCTGGTACACCTGGCCCCCTGTGCACTGGACCGCTGGGTAGGAAGAGATCTGCTTTTAACATACGTGCATCTGGGAGGCAAACAATTATTTTAAATGATGAATGCGCAACTTAGATAGAGGTGCCAGTTGTTGAATGAACTGTAAATAAAAAAGTAATCTTTTAGAAGGGGACCGGGGAGCATCTTACGGCAGAGTGTTTGGTTGCGCCACTGGACTGTGACGCCCTCCTGAGCGCAGTGTCGGCCGTAGGCAGTGAGGACGGTGCAGTGACATGATGTCCTCTGTGGATCACAGCCACACACCTCCGACAGGCAGAGATGGAAATATGGCTCCCTGTCCACTACGTCATGACACACCTGCAGGGTGGAGGTGAGAGGATTGTTTGATCAAGAAGAGAGAGGTAGGAAGACAAAACTCTTGTCATACACACCGACCTGAAAGACCAGACTATGTATGATGGCACACGCTGTTTGGGCGTATATTCTCCTCTGGGTGTATGTGGAGCAGGGATCAGCTGGAGTTCCTCCAGGCAGGGTGCAGGGCTCACTTGTGAATTTCTCTGCGAAGGATAAAACATTGTTCTCCACATCTCCCTCTGGGGTGGTAAAGTCATCATGCTGGCTCCAAGTCAGAGTTCCACATAGACCACGCACCTTAAACACAACATGTGCATCCATTCACCACTGCTAAAGGGACATTCGCATAGAAATGGCTGCATACAAAGTAACTTGTTTTTTCCAACAGGCAACCAAATAAGCATTCAGGAATCTGTTTTTCTAGAAGTGGATGTCTAAGAAAAGGATCACATGTGGTCTCAGTATCACCTTGTTGGCAAAACCAGGCTGTAGGCTGATGAGGGTAAAGGATCCATCTAAGTACCATAGAAGTTGGGCTCCAAAAGTCTGGATGACGATGAATGAAGAGGTGGCCTTGCGCAAAACCAGGTCTCCAGTCGCCACAGGCATCATCTCCCGTTGGCCATTCAGAGTCACGGTGCCTAAAAAGAACAACACTGTCCTGAAACATAGGTTCAGGGTGGCTCAGGTAGTGGGAGTCCATTCTATAAACAATGGGTTACAGGTTCAAACCCCCGCTCCGTCTGTCAAAGTCATTGTGTCCTTGGGCAAATCTGAACATGAAAATATGTGAAAGGTGAAAGTGAATGGGCCTAAATATGAAAAGACTAAATAAGAATCTACTCTGGCACAGTTAGTAAAGTTCACCAGTGAAACACTTCGTTATCACATCCCACAATTGTTGAATGTGTCACTCTGCCTTATCCAGTGAACAAACAGTACTGAGCAAAGGTCTTTGTCCAGCCCTATTTCTCTGCATTTTCTTTCCAAGAAGCCAGATGTTCTGCTTATTTCCTAAAGTCGTCTTGAACATTAGTTTCCTGTGTTGCCTAACATCTAGTTTAGCTACAGATAGTTTGTTCCCCTCCTTTTCAGTTTAGTCTGAAAATATGAACATGTACCTTAATGTAGGAGCCATTGCAAAGAAATTTGGAAAACACCACTGTCACGTTGTATATTAGAATCAGGACATTGTTTTTACTTGGCTTCCCACTTTAAAGATATTAAAAAATAAATAAGTACACACCAAATTTGACTCAAATATAAAAAACTGATGTTCTTTTAATTCTGTTATTCATATTTAGTTCCTTACAGTTACTCAGTTAGTCAACAGTTTCAACACTATGACATATTTATCCTAACTCACCAGTGTGTGTAACGGTGACTGTTGTGTGCAGAGCCGTCACTGTAATCTCCTTCAGACAGCCCGTTTCTCCTCCCGCTGCCCCATCCCCAGCTGTACACTCTCCACAACGCACTCCCACCGCCAACTTCCTGTCCACAAAGTCCTGGACACAAAGATGGGAGCAAACAGCAGTAAGCATCCACCCAAATGTCTCAGTATGCGTCACTGTGTGCGCTGTCGTTTGTGTCTTACCTCCACAACGATGAAAGGACAGTCTCCACCAGGCAGTGCATATCGTTTTTTGTCGAATGTGGTCACCTGCAATGCCCCCATCAGAGTGCACTGGCCGGCGCACTTCTCTCTTGTACACTCCCACTGACCCGCCCTGCACACACTGGGGGAATAGGGACACATTATGGAGGATCAGAATGAAAAACATGCAAAAGGTTTTTCGGGATGCTGTTGCAGGACAAGTAGAGTCGTTTCTCACCAAGTGTTGCATCTCATCTGTATCCTGTCCCCAGGCTGGTGGATGCGCCTGCGGTGGAAACAGGGACAGTCTTCTCTTTTCAAGCAGAGACCCTGGTAAAGGTAGCGATCAGGAGGACACTCGCAGCCCCCCACACACTCCTCTCTGCACTGACCCACGGCTGCAGCAGGCCCCGGGGGGTGAGGAGAAGAGCAGCTCGGAGGACAGGAGGACACACAGTCTGAAAAGACCTGTCCTCTGGGGCAGACACGACCTGGAGGGACAAGGGAGATTTTGAGAAAACACAGTCAAACAACCAAACTGCTGCTTTTGCATGACTTAATGGAGGATAATAACATTCACAATTTTCATCTCTAAGTCAAATACTAAAATCTTATATTTCTGCACCACATAGTGCTGCGGTCCTCCACATTATGATGACGTGTTGTTCAGCACACTCCCGGGTGTAGCTGGCCAGGGTGTCACACACTGCAGCCTGCCTCTCTTTGGGTGGGAGGCTGCAGTACAGGTACTGACAGCTGTCCATGTAGGCTCCTGGATCCACCTGTGAGTTAAAGACACAACCTTTTGTCATTTAATTATAAACCACTATGGTTTGAATAAAACAGGCCTGGGCGATCAGGTTTAGGCGATTAATTTCACCAAAATGTTTCTTCTAACTAGCCCCAGTGAGTGACCCAGACAGAGCAAAGGATTAGGGGAGGGCCGGTGACCTGCAACTCTTAGATGTCTCCCAGGTTCAACACTCTTCAATCAAATAGTTGAATCACCTCCTAAGTGCAGTCAAGAGCCGTGCTAATATTTTGCCTCAGACCATGAGAACCCATTCTTAAACAAAGAATGTATCTACCACTATCCATTTAATGCATTTGAAGAGTTTTGACATTCTATACAGATTTATTAGAGAAAAACTGATGTTTCAACACATTTATCTCTCTTAATCATGGTTAGCATGAATGTTTTGGAAATGTTGACAGGTTTTTAGAAGCACCAGATTTGATTGATTTATATTCCCTCCAATGATATTCATGTTAAGCATGTCTGAACATGCTAGGTGATAAACACCAACAATGTCTCCTCTCTATGGAGACCTATAGATTTTCTTTCTGTTTTTTTTTTTAACTCTTCTGTCCGTTTCCAGGTTCTTTTAGGTAATGATCTAAAACAATTGATCAGGTGATGAAAAGACTGTTTCAGGTTAGAATCCAGCAGCAACCAGGATAATAAAATACAAGATCTGTGTGAGGTGTGTGTGGTTATTAAAGATAAATCTAAACTGGTTAAACACATCATCACCAGGCCAAAGCTTTGTAAACCTGGAGATTAGAAGTAGGCCACAACGTTCTGATGAGTGGAGTGTGTGTCTTCACTTCATTTCCCGGGTTGCTGACCTGGCTGTGGCAGTGTGTGAAGGGTTTTTCCAGCAGCTGACGACACACTGATTCTGCCTGCCGGCGTAGAGCGGGATCTCCTGTGACATCACAGCTGTGGCCAAGCTCAGCTGCATCACTGCAGTCCTGATGGACCAATAACCAGTCTCAGTCAGTAAGGCCCCTCAATGAAGGACATTTAGGCAACTACAGCTGTATTTGTACAACTTTCGATGTTAACAAAGCATCGTAATTTATTACAAAGAGCCAAACACTAAACTGATCAATGAAAGTGGTGAAGACTCTCTAAAGGAATGTTTGAATAGCAGAACCTCGTTGTGCTGGTCCGGAATTTTCCATGAGTTTCCAAAACTGGCAGCGTATGAAGAAACGTCTCCAGCCATCGTGGTGAAATCATCTGTGATCGTTCACACAGACAGCAATTCAAATGCAGCTTAGAGAAACCAAACGAAGTGGGAAACTGCAGCACACCGTAGTGAACATGCATGTGGGAACTCTTACCATCAGCGTTGTTGTTAAAGACTCCACAGAGTCCCCTGGTGGTTCCCAGCTGCTCAGAGGTCACCGTCACATACACCATGTTGACCATGTCGAACTTCACCCTGACCCCCACCCCGCTCTCCACAAACACATAGTCCCCAAGCCAGTAGACGCTCACTCCTAAAGGCAAAGAGAAAAACTCTTCATGTAAGCAAAATGCATGACTTTTGATTAACAATAAAAATCATTTAAAAAAAGCATTTTCACAAATTTCAATATTCAGGGTTGAATGGTGGGAAACCAGGCCAAGGGAAAGACTGATCACAAGCTACAACTTAGGGGGCTTTAAAATATATATCTTTTAATGCAGATCAGGGTAAACTTTAGATTTTATAAAGCTTGTTTTGGACATGAAGCTGCACCAAAGGAAGCAGCTAATGGTCAAACTGACCAAGTGAGGACGTAAGGAAAGAATAGAAATCAGTTATCCTGACATGACTTCCAGCTGACCTGCATGAAGCAGGAGTAACAGGATGGAGTATTTAGAGATAAATGTATAAGCACTTGTAGTCTATTACCTACAAGTAATAGACTGCTATTTTTTGTTTTGACTGACTCTGAATCTGCAGGTCTTGTGATTGCACGTCCATATAAATCAATGTTTGAATAGAGGTTAAAGGTTGAGAGGTCAGCTTCCATCTTCAACATTGACATACATGGCCGACGTTCCACCTCTCTCAACTTTTGTGTGAATCCAAAAGCTTTAGCATCACTTCATCAAAATGTTCTGGATGAGAGGGAAAACTAAATGACTTATTTATTTATGGGAAGAGATGTTACAATGGTTTTAAATATATCATTACTTACTTTTTTTTATTTGCTATTTTGTCATGTTTCAAATGACCAAAAAAATAAATTGTAGGTAAAATAAGAATAAATGATAAAAACAGCTTTCAAATGAAGAATTCACTTATTAAGAAGAAAGAGTTGTATAAACCTGTTTGATAAAGTAACTTCCCCTTGTGATTAACCACAAAAAGTACTATCAGTTTTATTAGCCGCACTCCGGCCTCACTATGTCCAGACCTCAAGAATAAAATATTCATAGGTTGCCTGACAACCTAAAGTAGGCTAATCTTGAAAAGCAACACATCATAACATGACCTAAATAAATTTAAGACTTGATGAGGCACGATGTCATTGATATATATCATTGTGGAAAAGGTTTTGAAACTATTTTTAAGGCTCTGGGACTCCAGTGAACCAATGAGTGCTGCAGTCCAGAAATGAAAACTGTTTTTTTTTTTTGTTTGTACCAAGACAAAAGTGGAGCGTTATTAGAGTTGCATCCCAGTACATCTTATGTTAAACCTGGGCAGCATTTCAGAAACAGAACCAAAACCTAAAATCAAACATGGTGGACTTAGTGTGAAGGTTTTGATCTGCATTGCTGCATGAGACACTGGATGATTTACTGTGATCAATGGAACCAGAAATTCTATTCTCTTGCAGGGAATCCAGAAGCAGAAAGTCCAGAAAAAAAAAAAAACTTTGCAAATACTGAGGTAGTTCCGTCACTCCGGTGGGGCTGAATTCTATCTCAAAGAGTGAACCAGAATTCTTCCACAGTGGTTTAAAAGTCTTCTAGTCTTTTTACTGCAAATGGCAGCTCAACCAGTTCTGAGGTTCAAGATGTTAGATTTTTCACATAGAGCCAGAAAATGATAGATTTTTCTAATAATTGTCTTACCATTTTGAAATAGTGGCTCCCCATTTGGAACAGGCAGACTGTTCAGTGTTACATTTTTATGATGAATAGAAACCAAATCCAGACCCAGCATCATCCTCAGCGCCTGAAATGATATTTGCACAGATATTTGATTATTATTCACAGATGTGGTCCAAAGATGTGCTTTGTGCCGACAGACACTACATCCTCTACCACAGGATGGGCTTGATTGGGAATGGTCACCTTGTTACAGTCTCCTCTCTGGTCACAGATTGTACTGATGTAAACTGCCCAGGTGCCATCGGTAGATGAGGCCAGCAGGTATGTACAGCTTCCCTGAAAGTGGAAGTGCTTCTTGTCAAAAGTGCGATAGTGGGCTCCTCCCCAGGACACGCATGTGGCCGAGCCCAGAGGAACCCTGGCAGTGCCCAGCAGTCCGCTCCGCACCAGAGGAGAGGACTGGGAGTCTAGAAGTGAGGTAGAGAGGCAGTGTATGTCAGATATCTTTCACAAGGCTTGGTGTCATTCCATTCCTGTGTAGCTGCTTCAGACCTGGCAGCAGAGTGTAGGTGCAAGTCAAACAGATTTGGTCCGAGGCGTTCTTCCAGCTCAGTCCCCACAGGCTGCTGCAGCATTGCTCCATCGGCATAAGCGAGGAGTTATGAACTCCTGGGAATTTCTCACAGTTCCATGTGGAATAGCACTGACCACGGACCCCAACACCTGAGAGGCAAAGGAAACGAAAGATGAACATGTAGCCCTTGTGGTAATTTTGACAGCAGGTTTTACGCAACTTTTAACATTTTTTTTGTTTTGTTTTGTTTTGTCTCGCTTACTTGTTTAAATCTTAACACATTTTTATTGACTTCATTTACTGCCATCATGTAGGAGCAGACCAGTGGTTTCTTCTCTTAGGGTGCGTTCACACTGCAGCCTGAAGTGACTCAATTCCGATTTTTTTTTTTTTTTTTTTTTTTTTTACGTAATGCGACCTGTATCCGATCTTTTCATGACAGTCTGAACAGTACAAGGTCGGATTCTTTTTCGAATCTGACCCATATCCGATATGTATCTGATTCAAATGCGACCTAACGTCCAGGTTGCATTCCTCCGAACTGAACGTCACTGATTCTCAACAAATCTCACTATTCTGCGTCCTGATACGCGCACAAGCGGGAAGAAAAACAACAACTATGACGGACTATAATGCAGATTAAGTTGTTAATATGCTGCTCCGGCCGGACAACAACTTCAAATATGTAAGCTAAGCTCCACCGTTAGCCTCCATGTTTACTTCCGCAAACAATGAGTACTTCTTTTTGTGGCAGTTATCTACACTTTCAAATAGTTTGCCCGTTCAGACTGCAGAACGCAAACAGGTCGCATTCTTGGCAGTGTGAATGCCCCGGTAAAAAAAAAAAAAAATCGGAATTGACAAAAAATCGGAATTGGGTCACTTCAGGCTGCAGTGTGAACACACCCTTACCCTGAGAGCAGTGAGGTCCTCCCCAGCCCTCACAGCAGGTCCTCACTGTCTTATTCACGGCTTGACTCTCCATCTCCGGCGGTCTGAGGACAGAAACGTGCAAACTAAACCATAAACCATGACATACACAAGTTGTCTTAAGGTTTATATATACAAGGAAGAATTTCTTTCTACTCACACTATTTGTTTATTAACTAACAAAGAAACAATTAGTGTTTAAATGTTATTATCATTCTTTATTATTATTATTATTATTTGAGAGAGAATTTCAAACAAAATTCAGAACAAATGAACAGCCTCACTCAAAAAGAAATCATGATTTTTCTGACTTTAAATTTGTGTCACAAATAAATATTTTAGATCATCAAACTAATTTTATATCAAAGATAAGCTATGTGAATAAAAAAATAGTTTTCCCAGTGATGATATGTGGTTGTGTCACCCTGGTTAACAGCTAGACGTGTGTCATGCAGCATGACTCATGCTGCATATTATGGAATCAACCTGAGACCAGGTAAATACCGGGTCAGTATGGCCAATAAAGAGACTGATACTGATACTGATATCAGTACCGATATTGATACTGATGCCAATAACTTCTGGCATGTGGTATTTTTCATTTTGTATTTTATTTAATGCTACATTTTCGCAAAACCTTACAAAAACAAACAAAAGAATTCTGAAAGCATATTTGCTGAACAAAATGATGTATTTGTAACAGAAACATTCTGTTTAAAAGAAAAACATGCAGTGCCAATCCAAAAAAGTGGATTTGCCCTAGAATGGTCAGTAAAAGTCATTCTATGATATATTGACACATACAAAGACTTTTGTATATTTTGTTTGTGCCTGACTCAAATTTGATCAACAGAATCTGCTTACCAAGTTCTTGCCTTATAAAGGAAACATGTCCAACAACTTAAACATTATATTTTCACATGAGATGACGTTTTACAGAACCTTCTCCTCAGCTTACTTGTACAAGAAGCAGGACGCCCTCTCTCCCTGCTGTTTGTAATATCGAGCGATTCCGTCGTCCCCTCCATGCACGGTGCGCATCCTGTCCACATCCAGCCTCCATCCCTGGGTGTTGTACTGGTACACTTCAGAGCAGCCCACTTCCAGCTGCAGTCGTGGGGACAGAACCCACTCCACTCTGTCTTCCACCACACGTTCACACCAGTGTCTGCAATGGGAGATAAACGGTTAGAGACAGGATTTCCAGACCCAGGGCAGATTTTTTATTTTTATTTTCTGCCTTTCAAACGGGAACGTTTTTCATGATTGGAATTGACAGAGGCATCTTGGATATTAAAGAACAACTACTTATAGGGAGTACCCTACTTATAAGATATTTATTTATTATTAAAGTTTTTTTATAAATTTGATTTTGGAATTCTTCTCAATAATCAGTAGAAAAGTCTTTTTAGACACCAAAGACATTATCAGACTGTAGGAATGACCAACTGGGCAACTGCAAGAGTCAATGTCTCTTCCAGCCAGAGGAAATATTTCTTTAACAAACATCTTTAAGCCTAAATATTAAAGACATATGAACAATTTGTAGCTCAACCATATCCTTAATAAAATCTGTCCATTTTTAGCCATAAAAATCAAAGCAAAAGGTTTCAGTCAGGAGATCTGCCAGTTCAAAAATCTGAAAAAAATAAGAATTTTTATTATCTGTGTTGTATTTTATTGGTTCATTATTTGTATGTATAACTATTTTAAAGTGTTGCAAAAGAAAAAACAAAAGCTGTATAGTTTAATGACAATTAGCTGCTTTTCAGCTAAAGATTTGGAACTCATGTTGTTAAAATAGTGGGACAGTATTAAGCTACTAATTTGTTTCTGTAAAATAACGTAACCTTTTGTAAACTCATTTCTCACTTAATAATATTAGTTATTGGTTTGTTGATGTTTATCGTTCAGGAAGCAGGAGCTCTACTGGAACTCACCCGGCTCCCACCACCAGCTGCAGACCCAGCAGAACCACAAGACCTGGTTCCAAGTTCATCTTCGTAATGTTTGACTTTACAGCTCCTATGGAAAGTTGACAAATTTTATGTTCCATTGTTGCATTCTTAAACTGAAATCTTATTATAAACTTCACATCATTAATCGTCTCCCCGAGATAAAAGACAAAAACAAATTCACAGGCAATTCAAGACATAAAACCATAAAATTCAAAAAGGTTTACAGCCTCGTGAAGAGTTATTGGCAGGTCATTTCATTTTATACAGAGACAGAATACATAACACCAACTAAGACGATAAAATAGTTCATGTCTTCATACACTGATAAAAAAGGAACACTCACCTTAAAAAGCAAGTGTGGGATAATATTTAAAAGTCCACCCCTCCCAAAAAAGCTGTCAATGTGTTTGTTGTTTTTCTTTTCATTATTCTTCCTGGTTTGAGAGTAATAAAAACTTTGAGAAGTGAGATGTGGCCGAGCTGAACTCGTGGGGGTTTTGAGTGTGGGGGACGTACAGTGGAATTTCAGCCAGCTGCCACTGGACACGAGGGTCAGGGTAACAGCTGGGAACACAGGTATTGGACACGGAACCTGTGACCTAAGCGCCTCTGATTTAACACCAACCAGCACTACGGGGGCACCGGCGGTAGCGTGGTGGCGGAGCCTTGGCTGCAGAACAAAGAGATGTTTGTCTGAGCTTAATCGCGTAAAGAAAGGTGCTTCAGGAAAGATGATGAGGACATTTATTCAGCTAAACGTGGCGGCAGACATTAGGGTGCAGAGCTTTCAGAATCAGCAGTATCCTAAGTATGACCTCCTGATGGGAGTGAAAGGAGACTCAAACACAGCTGTGACCACAGTAACGAAAGAAAAGAGAAGCTGCGGTAGTGATGTTACTTTGAGGTTCTGTCAAGGAGCTGGCAGAGCGCGGTGTGCAGATTGTGTACATGCACACTAATCTCACTGTTAGACAGTCAGTATATTGATAAAGATAATGAGCTGAGTCAGTGTGTGCTCTTCAACATTGTTTCTGATGAGACGCTAAGAGGACAAACCAGACGTACATACTCAGCTCCGGCCCTCAGGGACCCCTGCCCTGAGAGTTTTAGGTGTTTCCCTCCTGCCACACACCTGGCTGGAATAAGTGTGTGATTAACAGGCTATTAACAGTTAATGGCTTACAGAGGAAGTCATGCAATCATATGAATCAGGTGTTCTGTAACAGAGAGACACATAGAACATGAATTCAACTACGATGGCCAACATGGTTATGATATTTGCTAAGTTAATCATTAGCATATTTTCATTTGGCCTTAAAAGACATATTTGTACGTCTTGAACTTTTTCAGAGTACTGCAACACACCTCGATTTATTTCATTGGGATTTTATCTAACAGGGTACCAAGCATTTCTGTTCTCAGGCCCCAGCTCATCATGAAAACCAAAGAGATCTCCAGCAGGGTTTGGTTGTGAAACAGCATCAGAAGCTCCTTAGCACTGTTCAGTTACAACAAGCCCATACGCTGGCAGTCCTGTCCTGTACTGAAAGCTTTCTTTGCGGAAGCAAAATCTCCCTGTTTGAAATTCTTAGTAATTTGATATGTGGTTTATTTGGGTGCAGTTTAATCTTTTCATTGAAAGTGATGAGAATGATTTAAATGGTAAATGCTCTGCACTTGTAGAGCACCTTATCAAGTCCAGAAGACCTCAAGGCACTTCACACTACTTTCAGTCATTCATGCAGACACTGGTCATGGCGAGCTACTACATTGTAGCCATAGGTGCCCTGGAGCAGACTGACAGAAGCTAGGCACCGGAACAACGGGCCCTCTGACCACTAAGACAGACTGAGTGGAAGTTTGAACCAGCAACCAACTGCAAATCTCCTTTATTCATCATTTTAGTGTTCCATTTCAATTTCAAAAGACATTTTTAGATGTCTAAAAGCTTTCAGATGCCTCCATGTGATTGGCTTAGTAACTTTTTTAAGAAGCCGTTGAGCCAGTGTATCTGATGAATCGATTGTTTCATGCATCATGGAATGACAAACGTAAATGTTGGAGGTCTCAGTTATGAGGGAAAAAATACAAACAGCTAGAGACAAAGTACAGTATATCTGCTTGTGTTCACTTGTTCTGAACAATTCCTTTATCATATCTGCAGATAAAAATCTTTAATGGTTAACTTAAATTTGCTCTTCTTTTTTTTACTGGAGGCTCATAAAAAGGAAGTAGTGGGCCAAGGTTCAGTCACTGCGGTTTGCCCCTGGGCCAGGCAGACCATCCATCAGACCATCCATGATACAACAACATTTTTAAAATTGCAGGAGAATTACTATCACGTCTTATTGGAAAGCTTCATGAAGCATACATTAAAGGAAAATAAACCCCATCGTTAAGAACCTCAGTAATCACATCTATTAAAATCAGGCAAATTTCAATCTCAAAGAGCATTATACCACCTCAAATCTTTAATAATATGTGACACCAAAATCCTGTCTAAAGCCATGACCAGATGAATAGAAATAAAATGTTCACACATTCAATACTCAGAAATCAAAATGTCTTTGTACAGGTTGAGAAGTTTAACTAGTTTTATGTATTCATGGAATCTCTAAATGAGCTCTCTTTAGAAATCAATGAACAAGTTTTAATGGATACCTCTACAGCCACGTCACAAAGTGTAGGCATGGGTTAAGCATAATTTGGAAAGGGATATGAGAATATATATAATAGATTATATATCCAAATACTCTTAACTTTTTTTACTTAAGTGTTTATCTAACTTACTCGCTCCATTTGTAAATCTTACATTATTTTCACACTTACTTTCTGGTAAATTCTAGCCTGAGAACCTGGATGCACACACAATGGATCATGGACAATTGCTTATTTGTCTATGAAAATGCAAACATAATTGGACTTTCTTAAACGTGTAACCTGTTGTTTGTTTGTTGAATCTGGTTTGTGGGTCTGCTGAGGGTTGTGATGTGTCAGCATGATGCTGTATGCTGAGTGTTGTTTTTGTACTGGTTGTTTATCATAAATGATCAAAATAAAAAAATAAAAAAATAAAAAAAGAGTGTAAAAGATTGCTCTCATTAAAAATCTGTTATTTAGTTCTATATAGAACTGGCATTAGATACACAAAGCACATATCTTTTTTGAAGATCCAACACTGCATAAAACATGCATGGTCTGAGAAACTCAAGGTGTTACTGTTGCTGCAGCTGTCTTATCTTATGATTGGATTTTATTGGAAGCCATTTCCGTAAAATATTACTGATCTGCTTAGGGACACATGTTTCCCCAAGCAGAACAACAATTAATTTCCGTTTGGGATGAAAAAAGTATGTTTGAACTGATTTATAATTCAGTTGTGTTGCTTTTTTTTTTTCTTCCATCCATCTTTCAAATATTCTTTTTTGTTCCTGAAAGAAAATCGTTTCATGCTTATGGTGCCTTTTGGACGCTTACTTAGTATTTCGTCATATTTTACAACCATCTGCAAACCAATCACTCAAAGTCTGGGCCAAGTAGGGCTGTAGACAGACAATCAGCTGCACAGCTTCGCTTCTCAACTGTACCACAGACTTCCAAACAGCTGCTGAACCTGGACGAACCTGTCCTAAAGCATTTGAGGGACAACTGCAGGTAATATAATTTTTTTTAACAATGCATGGGTCATATTTCTACATCTGCATGTCAAAGGTACATGAAGGCTAATGTATGAGCACATCCTGAGACCAAAGCTGCAAAGAACAGGGTTTTGCACTTTGAAAACGGAGAAAAAACATATAGACTTAATAGTAGAGTGCAGTAAGTACCGTGTTTCCCCGAAAGTAAGACAGTGTCTTACTTTCTTTTTATCCCCAAAAGCCCCACTATGTCTTACTTTCGGGGTATGTCTTATATTGGAAAAAAAATATCGAATTTTTTGTTTTAACCATAAAACGCGGAAGTGGGCAGGAGGCGGCGCTCATTAAGATCAGAGGGGGGCGGCAGACGCGGCGACGTATGGAGAAGGGGACAGTGCGGACGTGGGCAGGAGGCGGCGCGCAGCTAGATGAGAGGTGTTTCCCCGAAAAGTAAGACATATGTCTTACTTTCGGGGTACGGCTTATATTAGCCGACCCCCCTGAAACCCCCGATACGTCTTACTATCGGGGAAACACGGTAGTTGTCCTGCTGCTGTTTGCAATAAACAGACAGGACAAAGTTGGCTGTGACATCTTTATTGCTCTGGCTGATATGTACTGTTTGTGTTCTGTTAGAGGGAAAGACTGATAGCAGTAAAACCAGATGAAATAACGGAATAAGGATTATGCTATTCTGAAATGTAGTAAATAAATTAGGCAGTTAGCAGTTTAGATAATAATGATGATCTGATCTGATCTGAATGTGAGTGAAAATAAATCTGCTACAATTAAACTTTTGAATATGCCAAGATGTTCATGGATTCAAGATGTCATTTTCTTATTGTATTTCAGCCATGAAGGTTCTCTGTATGCTGCAGCTGGCCTGTTTGGTTGGCTTCAGTGCTGCCAGAACCAGAGAGTGGGCTCACCATGGTGCCCCAATGTTTGCCGACCTCACTGTGCAGGAGATGAAAGCCATACGATCCTACCTGCACGGCATTCCAGAGATGAAACTGACAGATGCTCGGAGTGAAACTCTGAAGAGGAACAGTATCCTACTGATGGAACTCCACTTGCCAAAGAAACATGAGGCCCTGAGAGCGCTGGACCGTGGTCAGGCCAAACCCCCCCGCCAAGCTCGAGTGATCATCCAGTTTGGGAATCAGACCACGCCAAACATTACAGAGTACATTGTGGGACCGCTTCCGTCCCCAAGGTCTCACGAAGTCAGAACCTTCAAGGGAAAGAAACCGGTCCAATTCGAGTCCCGGCCAATCACCATTGTAGAGTATGACCACATTGAAAACCTCCTGAATAAGATTGCAGCTCAAGCTTACAAGCTTCTTTTTGAGACGACAGGAGGCTTTTCTTATGCAAACTGTTCCAACCGCTGTCTGACGTTCTCAGACATCGCTCCCCGGGGCCTTGCTCCAGGTGAAAGAAGGACATGGATCATGCTGCAGAAGTTTGTAGAAGGTTATTTCATCCATCCAATTGGATTTGAAGTATTGGTCAACCATCAGGATCTAGATCCAGAAAAGTGGACGGTTGAGAAGGTCTGGTACAACAGCATGTATTTTGACAGTGTTGAGGAGCTGGTAGAGAAGTATGAATCGGGAGAAGTGGAGAAGCTGAAACTGCCTGAACACAACGATGAAGACCTTTACTCGACTTACATACCTAGAGGTCATAGTAACACACCAACTGATATTCATGGGCCAAAGCTTGTTGAGCCCCAGGGGCATCGCTACTCCATAGATCGTAACTTTGTTGAGTATGCTGGGTGGTCCTTCGCCTACAGAGTTCGTTCATCGGCTGGCCTTCAAGTCTTTGACCTTCGCTTTAATGGAGAAAGGATCGCTTATGAGATCAGTCTTCAGGAAGCTATAGCCTTCTATGCTGGGGATACTCCTGCTGCCATGCAAACAAAGTACATTGACGCAGGGTGGGCAATGGGAACCTCAACTTACGAACTGGCACCTGGAATCGACTGCCCAGAGATTGCCACCTTTGTCGACCTTTACCATTACTTCGACACAGACAAACCCACGCGCCACAAAAATGCTCTGTGTATTTTTGAGATGACCACTGCCATGCCCCTACGGAGGCATTTTAACTCCAACTTTAAAGGAGGATACAACTTCTTTGGAGGTCTGGAGAACACTGTAATGGTGTTGCGAACAACTTCAACAGTTTACAACTATGATTACATCTGGGACTTCCTGTTTTACCCCAATGGAGTGGTGGAGGTAAAAGTCAGTGCTACCGGATACATCCATGCCACTTTCTTCACACCTAATGGACTTCACTATGGCACGAAAGTGTACGACTATGTGCTGGGCAACCTGCACACTCACCTCATCCACTACAAAGTGGATCTTGATATTGTTGGTGAGTATTATGAAGCAATCACCAAATGCCTTGATCCAAGTAAACAATTAAAGTAGCCAAATTTGACAGTAGACAAATCAGCTGAATACCTAGAACTAACTATTGGAGTCTACGGATCATACTCAAATTATATGCCCATGTTGAAAAAAAATATGTTCTACTCAGCATAATTTGTCTCAAACCCAATATACTGCATTGTTCTAAACAATGTATTGCAAAAAAAATATGTTTTCAATTTGGACAAAATTGTGATAAGTTTTCACCAAGATGTTCTATATTGTTCTATTAGGTTATATGAGTCCATTTTCCTGATTTTGATTTCTAATGGTCACATAAAATACAAAATGATATCAATAGACACCATATTCTGACACAAAACTTTCTCAAACTTCTTGTGTTTTCTGGGATGTAGGTCGAGATAACAGCTTTGAAACGATAGACCTGAAATATGTGAACTTCACCAATCCATGGAGCCCAAATAATTTCATCGTCCAGTCCAAACTCCACAGGACGGAGCACAAGACGGAGCGATCGGCTGCATTCCGCTTTGGCAAAAAGTTCCCTCGCTATGTGCACTTTTACAACCCCAGTGAGAAAAACAAGTGGGGCCACCAGAAGGGTTATAGGATTCAGTTTAATTCCCATGCACATAGTGTCCTTCCCAAAGGCTGGAGGGAGGAAGTTGGCATCAGTTGGTCAAGGTAAATCAAATTCTTCAACACATTGTTCTCAAAGAATCAGTATCCAGTTGAAGTATTCAGACCTGATGAGAGGTATTTTTGTTCCTGATATAACCTTGGACTGAGTGTCTTAAAACTACATTTGCCACCTTTTGCTAAAATCTATTACCATAAGGTCATAATAGATGATAAACTAACACATAAAAGCAATGAACAGTAAAATATCTAGCACCAGCAACTGGTCTATGAAGTATAGGTAACTCCTGTGTGCAGATTTATGACCTAAAGCATCTGGAAAAAATAAATAGAACATATCTGATATGCTTCTTGTATTTCTAAACAGATGTTTGTCTTGCTTGTAACTCAACTTTTGTTCTGCACTGCAATTTCTCTGGCATTTCATATTAGGTATTTAATTCGAGGGAAGGGTGTGACAAAATATATCTGAAGTTGTGAATTTATAACTTTGGTTGCCCTGGTTGGTAACTAATGTTAATCAGCTCATGCCTGCTTATTTTTTCTATATATAGAAGAAGTATATAGAAGTTATGTATCTTGGATAATCTCTCCCCAGATATCCTCTGGCTGTGACGCGCCACAGGGACAGTGAAGCCACCAGCAGCAGCATCTTCACTCAGAACGACCCCTGGGAGCCTGCAGTGTCCTTTGAGGACTACATCCGCAACAATGAAAACATTGTCAACCAGGTAATGGACATTCTGTTCCCCTTCAAAACGATTCTGCTCCCATGATGCATTCAGCACTGTGGAAAAATCAAGATGTACTTTAAAGGCAGCTTCTTGTCCTTCTTGAGATGTGGTTTCAGTATTTATGCTCTTATGTCCTAAGCTTTCAAAGCCATGATATCATACCACTATCTTGTATTTTTCAAATTGCTTAAAATCAGTCATCTTAGTTATAACAAGAGAGTAAAAATTTCTCAAGAACAATAACTCTTTTGTTAAGAAATTAGCAAATGGAAATAGTCTTGGCTATGAGGAAAAACAACTTGCATTTTCACCATTGTGTGTAGGATCTGGTTGCCTGGGTTACGGTGGGCTTCCTACATGTACCTCATTCAGAAGACATCCCCAACACGGCAACACCTGGCAACGCGGTGGGCTTCTTCCTTCGACCCTTCAACTTCTTCAATGAAGATCCCTCTCTAGCATCCAAAAGCACCGTCATCGTCCGGCCGGGGCAGGACGGCAAACCTAAAGTTCAGAGGTGGACACCGGAGGTCGTAGGTCACTGTGTGACAGACAATCCATTCTTTTACAACGGAACCTACGCTGGAGTTTAGAAGTGTAGAGTGTGACATAGCGTCACACTGTACACTATGTTTGTCAGTGCTGAAGGAAAAAAACAGGAATCAGAATTATAATGCTATGCGAGTAGGAAAGCACCATGTGAGTTCAGTCCATTCAGTCCATAATCCCTGAGAATGTGACAACTCTTTAGACGTGTTCTATTTACTTTCTGTTTTCTTTTTTCTTTTTTTATACATTTTTGGCAAAATATTTTTCAAAAGGAAAACTTGATCAACGACTCTTGTTGTGTAAAGTTTTAGATGATAGAACACTGCATGTTGAATTTAATCTACACCGTCTTTGTATGTTTGTCATGTTCTTTATTTTACCATTGCATTTAATAGTTATTGTACCTACTGTTAGGCGGGTACTGTAATGCAGCTACTGTTAGGTTGTGTACTTTACTCTATGACAGGGTAGGGTACAAACATGATGGTATAAGAAGCTAAAAGATACTATGAGTTGACATTTGGGAACTCTTCTAATCCTGTATTGGGTCTCCATGGATGAGCTTTAGTAATGGTGAGCATCCAGGATTCAGGATCCTCCACATCCGCCCTGCCTGGTGTAAGACTGCTGCCCCCCGCAGCCCCTCCACTCCCTCCATCCCTCCTGGACACCCTGCCTGCCCCCATGCCAGGAATGTTTTCACTGGAGACACATCAGGGGTTTGAAAAGCAAACAGTGTGATTCCGGATGCTTCCAAGCAAACACATCAGGATGCCACCTGGTTGTGCTGTTGCCCCTGGAAACCAAAGTTTTACTGTGCAGAGCATAAAAGGCACATACAGCAGCTCTGTACCTCATGTGTGCATGTATTCCTAACTTTGTACTTTCATGACAAATGAAACTGTCTTGATCTAATTGCATATTAAATACGTGAACTACCTTGTATATGATTTCAAGGTAAATGTTGGTCTTTTTTGCTGATATTGTACTCTTCAGAACATAGAGCCAGTCGGTTGGGCTAGAATGGATTTTGTTGCAGCCAGCTGGATTGTGAGAAGAGTAAACATTTTGTGCTTTGGAATAAAAGAATCCTCCCAACAGCTTCTCACAATCAAACAACCTTTTGTTTTTTATAAGTGTGTGCTGATGTTTTACAGTGTGCACCATAAAAGAGGGAACAGTCAGAGAGCTGTCTGTAGACAGACCATACCAGAACAGGGGGAAGAGGTGACATGGGTAACAGTCATTCCAAAAGATACCCCCACGGCAACTGTGATGTTGATGTCAGGAAAAATTGTCATAAAAATCTGGACTGCAGGGTTTTCTGTATTGATTCAGCCTCAGAGTGAGGTTTTTTCATCGTTTTAGTGACTTCATTATTATATGGGCCGTCACTATTCATTAGAAATCTCATTAACATTGCTTTTATTTCAAACTCTGATTAGATTTCTCTTTATTTGCATACTTACAGAGTGTATTTTTTCTCACTTAAAACCACATAGACAAGCACCAAATATTACAAAAATAAATGTGACAAATGCATTTAGTATTTTAGGAACTGTAGCTTGTGTAGAATGAGAAACTCCTCTGAAGCTCAAAGAAAGGTTCCAGCCTGAGAGGTGCTGCCATCTAGTGTTCATGTTTCGCCAGGTGTCAGCTTAGATTTTCAAATCCAAAGTTCAATTGAAAAGGCATGAGTATGTTTTAACACTTAGCATTGTGTTCCTGCTCAATATTACATTTTAAACCAATTCTAGATTACATTTATGTCTTCATTTACCCATAATAAGACATAATACATTAATTTTTATGTATTAATTTTTATGTCAAGCCAAGTTTGTATTGCACAGCTACGCAACAAGCAGATCAAAGTGCCTTATATGATAAAAAAAAAAACACAATACAGTAACCAAATATCAAACAGCAATAAACATGACATATTGTCAAATGTCTTTGCTTGAGGTGTGGAAGGAGAAGTCAGTCTGCCAAAAAAAAAAGAATCTCCAGCCATATGAGTTTTAAGATGCTGATATACTATTGAAATATAAACCTCATGCATTACAGAAGCTGTGTGTAGAAATGGTTTCCACTGAGTAAATGTGAATCTCAAGAACTAATGGTTTGAGACACACAAACTAACCACTGAGCCAAAAATAAGAAGCTGAAGTCTTCTTATTTGTGTAATCTCATTTCCGTCAGGTATCTCTAAATCTGTTTGCTCTAAACCACCTGAGAACATTTAGTGAATTTGTGCCTGAAACTTCAGATCTCTGTCAAGTTATTTAAATAATAAAAGTTATATTCAAAACAGTCCTAAACTTTTGATCTTTGCTACACGTTGGCTAAAGTTAGACAGGCCCCTTTTATACACCAGTTAGAGCTCAGTGTAGTGAATGCTGAGTTGACCCATAGCATCTTTTTGTTTTGCTGAATTAACCTTGGACTGGGTTAGCAAAGTACCCAGTTTGGATTGTTGTTGACTCAAGAGTTTTAAGAGTGTATGGTCAGCAGAGAGTTCTGGTGAAATGGAGGGGGTGGTCTAAACCAGGAAGTAGTCGGAGAATGTGAAGGACTTTCAAATGAAACCCCTTTTGAATTTCACTCTGGTTAAAATACAGGAAAAAGAAATAAGGTGCAAATTCACATTGAGTGACAACGTGGCTGAGCAGCAGAGTCCTGCTGGGTGACGGGGTGAAGTCAGTGCAGCTCTTCAGAAACAAACGTCATTTAGTTCATTACAAAATCTGAAAACTCCTAAGAAATTAAGTACAAAACTTCCTCTTTTAATGTTCCTTCAGAAAACTGAAGTGAACTAAACTGACAGGCAAACTGTATATGAGATTAATATACGCTGTCTGTACAGGATCTATATAGATAATCATCCATATGTGTGAATGTGTTTAACTAGTCAAAGGTGGAATGGTAGCCAGGAAATGAAAACAATCATAAAACACAATCAAATTTCTAAAATGTCTTAATCAAAATGTACAGCAGAATGCATGAAGAGCTAAAAAAAAAAAAACCAGCTACAAAAGTATTTGTCCTGTTGTGTTAAAGTTAAATATGAAGCATTTCAGTGTAGACATCACTTCGTCTTAGTTACTGGTTCAAAATTTTGTAATATTGGTGTTAAAAGGAAATAAGAATGAAGCATTTTGATAAATTTGGTGATTCTTTCTCAGAAACTTTCCAGTAGATTTTAACCCAACTTAAACATTTTTTAAATGGAAGATATGTCAGTTAACTTGAGGCCAAACAAAGTAACATCTTAACTGACGACTCAATCTGGAGTGACTGGAAAAGACTTCTAGTGTATGAGTGTTTCTATGTACAGTGTTTTTCAAACAAATATTCTTAGAAGTATGTTTTTGCTCGAAATCAACTTAAATATGAGAATGTAAAATAATATGTTCTAACTCTTCTCAGCTTTGTTAAGTTTCAATGTTTCAGTTCCCCATGGTCAAAGATAAAAAGTGGAACCTTTTCTGTTGGTCTGATGAATCGTTGTTTTAAATGTGCAGAGCAGAAAAGGGAAGAGGAGCAAATATTTTCAGAAGTAAAATCCAAAAGAAGCAGCGAAGATAAAATAAAAAAAAACGTGACTCAAGAAGTAACTCAAGTAAAACAGAGAAGCTGGAGAGCCATTGCCTTATCACACCACAATGATGGTTTCAAACTGATCAAACTGATGCTGTGGGCTTGTAAGCACCACAGGGTGGAGTGAGAAGCAGCTGGCCTCATCGCAATGCACATTTTTTTTTTTTTTTTGTGGGTGAGGTAGAAGCAATGCTGTGTTTCCATTTATTTTAACTTCTTTTTATTTTGAGCTCTGTGTTTCGTCTATTAAATCCAGTCTAATGTTACACTCATAATGTCTGATTGGTTAAAAATCAGCACAAGAATAAAAAGCAGCTTTATCTAAGCATGTTTGACTTTAGCTTATTGTGTTACAACCAGCCTCTGTGTCTGTGGAAGCTTCGACATCACACGGGGATACGCTGCAACATGCCACTCAGTTTCAGTGATGCTTTATTAAAGAAATACATTTACAAAAGCAGATTTCTGTAACATCATTTGACTTTTGTTTTGTTCAAAACACAACAGAGATGTTGAAAAAAGATATTACAAAATTTCTTCAGGTTATCTACAGGAAAACAAATTGTTTAACGTCTCTCTCCTAACATACATTTTTAGAGTAGAACAAATATTCACACCCACAGAGTAAAAAATAAACTTCCTCCTCCAGTGAAAGGCGGAACATTCGGTTTCTTGAGGTATTCTGTAGACAGAGGGACTTCCTGTGGCTCAACTGTTCCCAACAACTTTTGATACAAATATATTTGGTAAGAAAACCATTTATTACACCGATTTTAAAATGTAGTGTTTTAAAACTGAAACATTTGATTGATTCCCCCTCTTTTCAGAAAAGTTACCTTAAAGTCTTAACATTAACTTTGATAAAAGGAGCTTGTAGAACATGACAGTTTTCTTTGGGAGTCGGTGCTTTAGGTGAAAGATCAATATTTTAAAAAATACAATTGAAATGGCTGTAGAAGAACCTGATGTTTTGAAAACTGTTTTAATGTCAAACTCTTTCCTTCATCTTGTCTCTGAGCTGATGGAGGGATGTAGCAGTGAGATGGCAGCTTTCTCTCAGAATATGCTGACAGTCAGCGTGTTACTGAGTGTCTTCTTTCTTCCAGGTGAGCTGTTTGTTTTCTCACTGTCATTTGGAAACATTACTGGAAATATTTCTAGTCTCCAGTGTGTCTGATCTTGTTTAAAGTAACAGGCTGCAGCTCAGCTGGAGTTCATGGATCAGGAAGTGTCTCTTCAGGAACATTTTGCTCCACATTGTGTCCATCTTTACTCTGCTTTTTCAGGAGTTCAGACTGGATGTAAAAACAAAGATCCATCCCTCAACATTACTGCACCAAAGGAGATGGAAGCTCTGAGTGGATCCTGTTTGCTAATCCCATGTAGCTTTAGAGAAAAACCAGGAGAAAAGTTTGACAACAAGAGAGAAACATTTGGAGTTTGGATTAAAAGTGATTCAGCATTTGGTAACAATCAGAACAACGTGATTTACAACAGCAGTCAGTCACAAAACAGCTACGCAGTGAACATTTCTGGAAACCTGAGAGAGAAGAACTGCACCTCTGTGTTTTATAATGTAAACTCAAGTCAAACAAACCGTTACTTCTTCAGGATTGAGAACTGGCCGTTCCTAGGAACAGCTTCCTGTGATCCTGTTAATATAACAGTTAGAGGTGAGAGACTTTGGTTTATATTTATATGTAATATTAATGTTGAGAGAAAATTTATTATGATGCCTTTGTGGTATAACAAAAAACTCCATGAACTGAATCATTATAGTAAAGTTAAACATCAACAGGATCAGAGTTCAGAGTTAAAGAAAGCAATCTGTCAGCACAAAGTGGGTGATTTAACTAAATTTACTTTTCAATGAGTTCTTACCTTCATATTTATCATCTTTTTATGCTCCACATGTTTAAAGTGAAGTCAGTCTGCTGTATCTCACTGTTTAAAATGTGTGTGTGATGTGAAAACACAGCTTCTGCTTGGAGCCCCAGGATTGAAATCTCAGGTGATGTGAAGGAGAAGAACTCTGTCACCGTAACGTGCTCAGCTCTCACTCCCTGTCCGCAATCACCTCCTGAACTCACCTTGAACCTCCAGCCAAACCCTCACAGACAGATGGAGAGGAACACAGATGGAACGTTTACAACTACAATCCAGCAGAAAATCACTCTGTCAGACTCAAATGATGTTTCCAACATCACCTGCTCTGCCAGATATCCTGTGAATGGAGGAAAACACAAGACAGCAAATACAGAAGTGACTCTCAGTGTTTCCTGTAAGTGATCCTGTCAGAACATCATGATTCATCTGGTTCTCATCAATAATCTGAAGGTGTGTTGCATTTTCCTCAGATGCTCCTAAAAACACCTCAGCATGTAACTGGGTGGAGCTGAACTGCTCCAGCAGAGCCAGTCCTCCCATCAGCTGCTCCACCTGGTTCAAGAACAGCACTTATAAAGCCATGATAGTAGCTGAAGGAGACGTCAGATTAACTGTCTATGAGGGAGAAGTCAACCGCTGTAAGGTCTCTGGTAAGTTCTCTAAAGGTTTCCTCCCTTCTTTGCATCTGCAGTATATGTTTCTGTCTTAAATTATGAAGCTAATGTTGCAGTTAAACATGGAACCCAAGTGAAACTTACTTTAGACTTTTGATAAGTAATTTGTTTTTTCTATGCATTTTTACATATAAAAACTTATAGATTTCAACAATTCAGTGAAACACATTAATGTTCACATAAACCTGTCTGAATGATCTGAACATCGAGACATTTTGTCATTGTCTTCTTGTTTCTTTCTTTTTTCTTTAGATAATCTTCTGATTCCCCTCATTACAGTGACTGTTGTCGTTGTGCTCATCTTCCTGGTTGTATGGTGAGTATCAGGAACTGACTCATATGATGAAATATGGCTCATCATTTAGAGGTTTTAGTTAAAATTTGCCTTAAAAAGAACTCAATGTTCTTCTCAATGTTCTGTTGGCTGCAATAAAAGTTCCTACTATTCTATTTACTATTTATTTTATCTAAAGATGAACTAAACCACCAGAGCAGAATTTAGTTGAAAAGGAAAGACAGAAACACAAACTTTTTCTATCATCTGTAGAAAATAAATACAGTTCACACCTGAATTTTGAAGCTGACATTTTTTTTTCTATGTTGTCAGTAAGATTTGAAAAGGATTAATTCTGATATTTCATTTCTCAAAAAGTGTAGCTCTTGTTTACATGTTAGGCAATTTAGTTAGTAGTTTTTTCTTTCTTCTCACCTAAACTCTGTCCAAAAGAAGAGGGATGAAAGTTAATAGGTAACTGTTCTGCAAAAAAAAAGAAGAAACATTTTGCTTTCTGTGTGAAAATCAAAAACTTTTACAAAACAGAAGCAAAGTTCACCCTTGTCTAAAAGAAGCTGAAAAGTGAGAGATTAAAAGCTGTTATTTTCAACCCGGTGTGGTCCAGTACTGCGTACCGCTAAATGAATCTCCGCCGGTACACAGAATTAGAAAACGTCTGCAATAAAGCCGGCATTCAGAACGGCTGCTCTTTGAGCCAGGATAGATCTGCTAGCAATAGGGAATTTAAAACAAGATTTAATCTGTTTATAATCAGCTTTTTTCTCATTCTGGTTCATTTCTGAACTGTCCTTGCTGTGTGCTGGAGTCTCTCCCACTCCAGCAGTCCTCCTTCTCTCTCTGTCCTCTGCCCACTGCAATTTTGTTATATTCCAGAAACATAATGGGGAAAAAAATCATATATATACTATATATAGATTTTGAAAAACTGGTGATGAATCTGGTTATACATTTCACACAACATAAAATGTGTGAAATGTTGGAGACCCAAATGCAGAGAGCCAGAGGCGACGAGTAGATTTTGTTGTTTTAATAAAAAATGATGAATAAAAAAATCACCAGGAACACAGGGAGCCAGAGCAGAACAAAAACAGAGGAACCAGGAACAAAAAAACTAGCAGGGTGAACAGGAAAATAACAGGGATAAAAAGGAGGAACCAGCAAGGAGTGACTGAGAATGAGTTATATAGATACAGGGGAGATTGATTTGTGTACAAGGAACAGATGGCTGATTAGAAACAGGTTCCAGGATTTAGGGGAAAGCAGAAGGCAGGCTGAGGAGAAAGAGGGAGAAAATGGCACAGGGGGCGAGAGAGAGAACACAAACAGTAAATAGGAAAATTAATTTAACAAATAACTAAACATAAGGAACATGAAAGAGCTAAAATAACTAAAGGATTTAAGTAAAGTAAACAGAAATAAAGCAGATCTAATCAAAGAAAGAGACTAACACAGAATAAACAAACCTCAAAAGAACCCAACGAGCCACGACACATTCATTTCATTATTATATTTGACCAAAACTTCACTACCGTTTTTGTTCAAGTGTCTTGCAGGACAACCTCAACTCTCATCATATGCCTTCATGTTGTTCCTTCTATCACATGATTATTCTGACTACTGTTTAATATTTTCTAGGTTCTTAAAGTCCAGACGTACTGCTGTACAACACAATCAGGTAAGTAAATAACATCTGATTGTGTTGTGATTGGACACAATTCATGAAAAGCATGTCATTAAAATCCTCCAGTATTCTGTTAAAACACGCTTAACTAAATTTAAGCATGAACACATAAGAGTCCATCATAGAGTAAATCTTCCTCATTGCCTTTTATTTATGTACATTTATTCCATGTGGAGGATATGCAATGCTAAGAAGTTTTCTGTTTAAATCAAATCACCAGTATGACATTCAATGACTCATCTAAAAATGCTAATTTTAAAAAAGTGACTGAAATCTGACTTTTTAAAGTTTTAATCCATGACTTCCTATTTCTCTGGGGTATAAATATCATTTAATACAGACCTGAGGTCGCTTCAAAAAGGGAAACACAAGAGAACATGTTGTAACCCAGGAAACTGTGACTTGATATCTCCAACCAAACTCTGTGCAACAAGTAAAACTTTAAACATCTCAAACTGTGACAAACTAGGCTGGATGAGCAAGGTGGCTAAAGTGACTCAACTTTGGGTGACAAAAATAGATGCATGTATTTTGGACTGATTTCAGATTAGAAGTGAATAACATGTTTTTCTTTATATTCTCCCACAGACTGAAGCATCTGAGGAGCCTGGTGTTCTTGCATCTAGTGATGCAAAACTGCCATCATTAAATGGCGTTCTTCAATCACCTTCTAATGAAAGGCAGGAAGAACTTCACTATGGGGATGTGAACTTCATAAAGAAACCTTCCCGTGTCTCAGAGAGTACCAGTGGAGACCAGCAGGAGACGCTGTACTCCCAGGTCAAAGTGTCTGAGCCAAAGAACAGATCAGCTCACACTGCTGACAGCTCAGATCCTCTCTACTCTACGGTACAGAAACCTGGCTGAAACTTACAGAAACTCTGTTCTTATTACTCACAGTCAGTGACAGGAGTCCTAACACAATAATAATGGGCTTGTTTATTTTTTTCTGATTTTTTTTTTTTGTTTTTTGTTTTTTGTTGTTTTTTTTTTGTTTGGATGCTTCGGTACTGATGTGGTGTGAGAGTGATATGTATAGTTTGCAGGTTTTTGTACTTTAATTTATCTTCTGATCTTTGTTGTATTTTATTTTCATTATTTACTGCAAAGTAAGCAATTATCTCAATATTTGAACATTTAATATTTGCACTTAAATAAACAATGTCTAGATACAGTTTTTACATTTGTTTTATAGTGTATAATTTAAATTATTGTGCATGGTGGTCAATTTAAATGTGAATCTTTAGACGACATATTAACTGTCTTCCGAGGAGCATTCTGGAAGTTCTGTGTGTAGAAAAAAAGGAACATGGTTTCAGTGAAATGAAGAAAGCAATGAAATGACCACACAGTCAAAAAAGGAACTAAGAAATGTAAAAATTAAAATAAGTTCTGCAATTAATGATCCTTCAGAAACCCTTAAAGTCGAGTGCAGGCAGCAAAACCTCCAGGTTCCTTCCCTGTAGTGTTAGGCTACAGGTAGCCTTACACTGGCTTCCTGTAGCCCAGAGAATAGACTTTAAAATACCGTAAGTTTATAAATCACTGACCGGTTTAGCACCACAACACATTAAAGATCTGTTGCTGTTGCATCAACCTTCCAGACCTCTCAGGTCTTCTGGTTCTGGTCGGCTTGGCATACACAGAACCAGAATCAAACAAGAAGAAGCAGCATTCAGCTTCTATACTCAAGTCTGGAACAAACTTCTAGAAAACTGCAAAACTGATGAAACATTGAGTTCCTTTATATTTAGACTAAATTTACTCAGTGTTCCTTTAAATTTAGGGTTATTGGTCTAAAACTCAACCCGCCTGGTTAGAGTTGAATTTGAAACTCTAACCAGTTTAAAATGCAACTGCTTAGAGTTTCAAATGTTTCAAATTGATCATTTAAAACATTATCAATGGAACATTAATCATCAACCTGATGTGTAACCATGGCACTTGACAAAATGTAGTGTTTAACTTGTTGACTGTGTCTTCTATGACTTTGTATTTTTGTGTTTTTTTTTTATGCAAAACATTTTGAACTGCCTTGTTGCTGAAACGTACAGCAACAAAGAAGTTCAGTTTATTTCTGATTTCAATCAATCAGAAATAAACCTGATTGATTGATTGATTGATTGATTGATTGATGATTGATTCTTTCCTGGCTTCACTCCTTCAGCAGGAGACTCCGAGATTGAACAGACAGAACCAGAACTCATAGATTGGCAAGTGGGAAATTAGCCTGACAAAAAGTGCTCTGAGTAACTCCTCCAGATGGAAAGTTCCAGAAGTGTCTCCCCTTTCCTCCTCATTCTGTCTAAATGTCTTTCCTTTCCACCACACACTGGTTTTTGCCAGGGTAATCAACAGGGAAAGACTCATGTTTTAAATTAAAAGCACACAGCTGTAACTACATTAAAAACAACTAAAGAGTTTTATCCTGTGACAAATGTCTAGATGA
Source organism: Poecilia mexicana (assembly GCF_051168715.1). Taxonomy (NCBI): domain Eukaryota; kingdom Metazoa; phylum Chordata; class Actinopteri; order Cyprinodontiformes; family Poeciliidae; genus Poecilia; species Poecilia mexicana. The sequence goes on from NW_028263389.1 coordinate 1,841,534, forward strand.
GGGAGGTTAACTTCCCTCTGTCAGACATCATCCTCAGATTGAGATATAAAACGTCTTCCTTCCATCTTAACACCACTTCCTCTATTATTAACTTCTCATGGTCATAATATGAAAAATAACTTGCTGCAGCTTGGCAACCACATGGCGCCTTAGCAAGAGATCCAAACAAAAAGTATACGAGTAGAGTCAGGAGATCACTTGACTCTTTCTCCTGGTTGTCCTAGAGTCTCCAGGACAGGTTGTGGGTCCCAAGATCCAAAGGTGGAACCTTGAAGGATGACCTAGAGACACCAGCATTAAACAATGAAACCCTGCAAACCAGCATAAAGATCCAAAAATACTGGCTCAACTTCTGGTCTAGAATCCTTTGAACCAGAACAATCAGAACCAGGATGACAAGAGAGCTCAGCATGTATTCAGTAGGATGATCTGTTTAGAGGATATATGCATCCTCTAAAAAAAAAAAAAAAAAATATATATATATATATATATATATATATATTGTCCTAAAAAGGACAAAGACAACTTCTGAGTCACAACCACAGAAGTTGTGGTTGTGACGACAATGCACTGAAAATCTGTCTTCCTGCTGCTTAGAAGTGTCGATACAAACCCGTTTTGGTGTTTTGCACAGCAGAGATATGAACAAATCTAAAACTGTATTTTAAATTTGGAGAAGCAGAGAGTCAAAGAGAGGCGACAACAAGTAAACAGTAAATTGAGGACTGAGAAAAACTGGAATTGATTTGAGAAGTTTATTGTGTTTCAAAATCTGCAGTGACTAGAAAAAGTTAAATAGATATCTACTGAGTTTGTGAGAGAAAATATCTTGTGTCTCGTTCTCACTCTGAATAGATGCAATTGGCTCTGATGTTCTTAACTTCCTTTTTCACGTGTTGAGAGCAGGAAGTCGTGTAATACCTATGACTATTCTGTGGAATTAGATGATATTTAGATCTAAACAGGTCTGGACTTGAGCTGCTGCTGGTCAACTAAGCCCCAAAAGGATCATATTTATAAAAGATTTCCTTAATAACTCGGTAAGAACAGAGATCTATGATGTCTTTAATGTGATTGATTGTAACCTGAAATGTAGAAAAATCCACTACTTCCTTACAGTGTTGTGTTCAAGACCACCTAACCCGAGACCAAGACAAGACCAAGACCAGAGTGTATCGAGACCGAGACAAGACCAAGACTTTTAGGGTCCGAGACCAAGTCAAGACCAAGACCGAGGAAAGTCGAGACCGAGTCAAGACCAAGACCAGCGGCCCGTGCTAGATGACACAATAAAATGTAAAATATGATCGAAATTGCTTCTCAGAATAATCGGAAAGATCCATATTCCCATAAAAACACCTAGATATTAAATACTTAATACATTTTACCAATATTAAATATTCCATTTCTGTGCTAAAATGTGTGATGGTTTCATGCCATCCCTAAAAACATAACACCCTGGGAATTTGCCCATATTGCTCATATAAGAAACCACCACTCTCTGCACCATTAAACATAGCAATTGAGGCAATGCCCTGACGGTAAATAACGCTCAACTACCAACACTGACCAAGGAGCAACAAGCAAGAAGTAACCAAACAGAAGGCGCTCATCGTGACTGTTCTCACTCTCTATCCCAGTACATGAAGCCAGGTAGTCTGACACCATGGCAGACATTACAGCTGCCACGTTGAACAAAAACAATCAAAGAGTGCATGCTCTGCGTGCTCTTTCGTTCTTGTGTTTTAGTTATTTGTTAATTTAAATATCAACGTACATAATTAAATAAAATAATGATGCAGTGTACACAGAGCATTACTAAAACAAAGAACGGGTGTTCTGTCAGGTCAGATTGTCATATGCTTAGCACGAACTCACGGTGTTCTGTCAGATCAGCATACGTTGTCAGATAGTCGTATGCTTAGCTCAGACACGCATACGCTGTCATTACCATATGATTTTGTTTAATCAGCAACATAGAATCATGACGTAGATCATCATACACTTGGTTATTAACAGTTGTATGGCATCCAGCTGCAGCCAGACCTGCTTTAAATACACTTTGAAGCCATGACAGCACATGTATATCTATCTAGTTGTCATATTATGTCATATTCTAAACAATTTAATGACTTATTTTTGTCATAACTTGTTGCGTATGCTGAACTGACAACTCCATTGACGGTCGGACTTCTTAAGGCGCATGCGCTGGCATGGTACTCACTGCATGTATGCTAGGAACATAGAATCATGACGTAGATCTGTTATTAACAGCATCCTGACTTAGCGGTTAAGTGAGTTTTACACGGGCATGTGTTGTAGCTGACTCCAGCTGCAGCCAGACCCTGCTTTAAATACACTTTGAAACCATGACAACACAAGTATATCTATATAGTTATAATTGAAAACAATTTAATGACTTATTTTCGTCATAACTTGCTGCATATGGTGAACTGACAACTCCTCTGACGGTCGGACTTCTTAATGCGCATGCGCAGGCATAGTACTCACTGCATGTATGCTATTCTGACAGCGTATGGCTATCTGATAGAACAACGGCTCTCAGTGACACTCCAGTCCTATCTAATAAGTAAAGAGCCGTGGAGAAGAATCGACTGTTTCTGAATGTCACATCACTATATTGCAGACTTTTGGACATAGCGTTGTCCTATATATGCGACAAGTCAGTCAACATCTCCGCACAATAACTCAGACAGTGAGTGACTTTTTTTCATCACAAATGCTTATGTGTCTCTGTACAGCTAGCTTTGCTAACATCACGTTAACGGAGCTCACCTTCTTTGAGCTATTTTTCTAAGTGACGAAAATAGTTAGACGTTGTCCCCACCATCTGCGAAAGCGAAGCGCTGCTGAGTTAGCTGTGGCCATCTCATTTCTTACTATTTATGCAGCGCTATTATATTACTGACAATTAGACAAACATTTTCTGCCGCTGAGAGAAAACCACTGCGCATGTCCTGGAGCGCCGCGTGTGAGTGAAAGGTGGGGAGGGGAAGAGGAAGAGGAGGAGGGGGAGAAACACGTAGTTGCTTGGATTTTAATTGGTGCGTTTTGCATCCACTGAAAACAAAGATGTTAACAAATAAACTGGACAGTATGCTGCACGTTTAGTGATATTTTCACAGTTGCGGTCTCGACTGGTTTTGAAATAAAATGCCGAGTCCTCAGAGCCCGAGACCGAGACAAGACCGAGACCAAATGCGGTCGAGTCCGAGACGAGACCGAGACCAACAGAAAATGGTCTTAAGACCGGACTCGAGACCAAGACCGATCTCGAGTACCACAACACTGCTTCCTTATTTGTTGTTGCTTTTTCACTTACAAAAAAGTTTGTTAATTATTTTTTTATGTGTGATAAATTCTACAAGTTCCCGTTATTCTTCTAACATAATAATATGTCGTTTATAGTTAGTAAGTATCAGTTTAGATGATCTGCATTGGAAGTTTTTAAAGCAAACATGAGTTTTAATGTCAAACTTTTCCTTCATCTTGTCTCTGAGCTGATGGAGGGATGTAGCAGTGAGATGGCAGCTTTCTCTCAGAATATGCTGACAGTCAGCATGTTACTGAGTGTCTTCTTTCTTCCAGGTGAGCTGTTTGTTCTCTCACTGTCATTTGGAAACATTACTGGAAATATTTCTAGTCTCCAGTGTGTCTGATCTTGTTTAAAGTAACAGGCTGCAGCTCAGCTGGAGTTCATGGATCAGGAAGTGTCTCTTCAGGAACATTTTGCTCCACATTGTCTCCATCTTTACTCTGCTTTTTCAGGAGTTCAGACTGGATGTAAAAACAAAGACCCACTTCTCAACATTACTGCACCAAAGGAGATGGAAGCTCTGAGTGGATCCTGTTTGCTAATCCCATGTAGCTTTAGAGAAAAACCAGAGAAACCAGGAGAAAAGTTTAACAACAAGAGAGAAACATTTGGAGTTTGGATTAAAAATGATTCAGCATTTGGAAAGAATCCGAACAACGTGATTTACAACAGCAGTCAGTCACAAAACAGCTACGCAGTGAACATTTCTGGAAACCTGAGAGAGAAGAACTGCACCTCTGTGTTTTATAATGTAAACTCAAGTCAAACAAACCGTTACTTCTTCAGGATTGAGAACTGGCCGTTCCTAGGAACAGCTTCCTGTGATCCTGTTAATATAACAGTTAGAGGTGAGAGACTTTGGTTTATATTTATATGTAATATTAATGTTGAGAGAAACTTTATTATGATGCCTTTGTGGTATAACAAAAAACTCCATGAATTGAATCATTATAGTAAAGTTAAACATCAACAGCATCAGAGTTCAGAGTTTAAAAAAAGCAGTTTGTGAACACAAAGTGGGTGATTTACCTAAATTTACTTTTCAGTGAGTTCTTACCTTCATATTTATCATCTTTTTATGCTCCACATGTTTAAAGAGGAGTCAGTCTGCTGTATCTCACTGTTTAAAATGTGTGTGTGATGTGAAAACACAGCTTCTGCTTGGAGCCCCAGGATTGAAATCTCAGGTGACGTGAAGGAGAAGAACTCTGTCACCGTAACGTGCTCAGCTCTCACTCCCTGTCCATATTCACCTCCTGGACTCACCTTGAACCTCCAGCCAAACCCTCACAGACAGATGCAGAAGAACAAAGATGGAACGTTTACAACTACAATCCAGCAGAAAATCACTCTGTCAGACTCAAATGATGTTTCCAACATCACCTGCTCTGCCAGATATCCTGTGAATGGAGGAAAACACAAGACAGCAAATACAGAAGTGACTCTCAGTGTTTCCTGTAAGTGATCCTGTCAGAACATCATGATTCATCTGGTTCTCATCAATAATCTGAAGGTGTGTTGCATTTTCCTCAGATGCTCCTAAAAACACCTCAGCATGTAACTGGGTGGAGCTGATCTGCTCCAGCAGAGCCAGTCCTCCCATCAGCTGCTTCACCTGGTCCAAGAACAGCACTTATAAAGCCATGATAGTAGCTGAAGGAGACGTCAGATTAACTGTCTATGAGGGAGAAGTCGACTTCTCTGGTAAGTTCTCTACTGAAGGTAGCCTGAAGGTTTTGTGGTCAACATTTATTGTTCAACATTCTGTTACAACAATCATATTTAATGTAGGTTGTCCTCCGAAATCTTCGGATGTTTTTTAGAGAATATTGTGTAAAAGTTATGTAGTGAACAACCAGCATCATGCAGACCAAGGATCACAGCAGATAGTTCAGGAAGTAAGACATGGAGAAGTTTAAAGTAGGGTGGTGGCAGGATTATCCTGTGGGCCTGCTGATATTCAGCAGGCGAGGTAGGTGGAGTTAAATCCTTTTAGAGGCTGTGAAAGTTGTGAGGCTGTGGTCGAGGTTTACCTTCTAGCTGTTCAACAAACCTCAACATCCTGTTACGATTGAAGGAGGCAGAGACAGGGAAGAGCCAAAATATGAACGACAGTGTGGAATGTTGAAGATTTATTTAAACTTAAAGACTTGACTTGGACAAAGTACAACATAACATCTCCGGGGGCCGAATATGAACATTCACATCTTTATTTCCAAAAATGTCTCTTCCTCCTCACAGTTTTGAATCATTTTGTGTTGGTTTATCACAAACTCAACAAGTTGGTGTTTGCATTGAGATAAAATACAAAAATTGCTTTAGTGGTATGAATAGTTTTGCATAGTGCTGTGGTAATGGAAAATTCAGAAATGTAGAAATGCTCTAACATGTTTTCACCTGAGTCAGTTTGTCTCATTTCTGCCTCCTTTCATTTGCTTTAACATCAGCTCTGTCAGAGTGTTTCTTTAGTTTCCGTCAGAACATTTCTTGATATTTGACTTACAAGTTTCTGATCACCGAGGAAAAAAACATTTTCCTCCTCAGAGATGGTCACATGTTTTCTCTTTTTACAGATAGACAGTTTCAGGATCGTATCTGTATTGGAGTAAAGATCCTGGGTCTTGTGATTCTCTGCTGTTTGACGATCATCCTAGAGTGGTGAGACACTTTCTAAAAGTTCATAATTTGCTGCCATACCACAGTGAGTATCGTTTTAAATATCATTGTGTTCTGCTTTTCTCCTCTATCAGTCGAACTAGATCAGTTTTCACCAACAAACAACAGAAGGTGAGGAAATAATCCAGCAGTTTCCATTTTTCACTGGTATAAAGGGAATATTCAGATTTCTAACTTGTGTTAAAGCAGAAAAGGTGATCCAATACTCTCCTGCTAAGGTCTCCTCTGACATTGGAGCCATTTGTTTTTGGATCACCTGTTGGGTGTACTCTTTTACAGTCTTAAACAGAAGTAGTCTTTAGATCACAGGTGTCAAACTCCAGTCCTGCAGGGCAGCTGCCCTGGAACATTTAGATGTGCCTCTGCTGCACCACCTGAATAGAATAATTAGGTCATTACCAAGGCTCTGGAGAACTGATTGACACAAGAAGGAGGTAATTAAGCCATTTCATTCCAGTGTTTTTGTGCCTGTGGCACATCTAAAAACTGCAGGACAGCAGCCCTCGAGGACTAGAGTTTGACACCCCTGCTAACCCTGGTGGTTATTGTATGTTCTTTAATTGAAATGATTTATAGAAAATGGATTCTGATAGAGAGGAGCAAACCAGCTGAGATGGTGGGGCGTTCTTCTTTGTAGTTTTATTTCTGTTTTTATTGCAATGCTGAAACAGAAGTGACCTCATGCACTGCAGTCGTCTTGTTACAGCAGGAAGTCACATGTTGTTTTCTAGGTTTGGCTCTGCAGTAAATTCACACCAGGACCTTTCTGCTGTCTCGTTTCCACAGGACACAGAAGAAGCAGATGACGACAACAGAGTGACTGAGATCTGAGCTTCATGAGACCAGGAGAGAGGACCTGTTCACTGTTCACACAACCCATACTTACTGCATTCTGATCTCTGTTTACATTGCACAGCTGTTCTCACTTTCAGAAGTCTTTATTATTTCCTACACACAGGTCTAATCCTAACATTGGTCTACATATTTCAAATCTGAGTTCAACTGAAATGTTTGAGAGTCAATTAGAAATGTTTCCTCATTATATTCTAGCTGTCAGACTCAAAGTGTCTCAGTCTGTGGTGTTTATGTGAAATATTAAATGTTTCAAGAAGATGAGGTCACAGAATTATTTTCTTTTATAGCTAAAAATTAGCAGCAATAAATGAGCAGGGAATATTTTGCATATTACCTGTTGCATGTAGAGCACAGCTGGGCTAAACTCGTTAAACATACGATTCTAACAGCTCAGTGTCGGAATGTACCATCCCACATTGTTTAATGTAAGATCTTAGCTTTTCTACTCCATTTGTATTCCGTGCTTTAATAAACTCAATTTGGCATGAAAACATTGGCTTCTCCATGAATGTACATTATTTTTACCAGACTGATCTCTTAGGGGCGACCTGTCCAGGGTGTACCCCACCTCTCACCCCAAAACATTCGCTGGAGATAGGCACCAGCACCCCTCCCGACCCCACTAGGGACAAGGGTGATGGATGGATGATCTCATAGGGCAGGGGTGTGGACTCATTTTCATTTTGGGTCATATCATAGTGTCCTTGACGATTCCTCCATGGAGATTCCATCCCGCCAGAGAAAACCTTCACCTTAATGGGAGCAACAGAATTAATGGTGTCTGGAAAGTCTTTGAAGCAAAAGAGGGAAAAAAATGACTGACTGAAATAATATTAAACAATGTGACATTTATTCTGTGTAACTCAAATGAAAAACAAACTGTGTTGGAAGTAATAAGAAGCTGAAGTGACCCTGACTTAGTAATATTGCCCACAATGCCCTGCAAACATTTTATTGGAGGATAACTATTGTCCTCTTCTGGTGAATAGACCTTTACTTTCTGTCAGATTTATCTGATGGACTCACATCATCTGCAGATGATCAAGTTTCATTCAAGTATGAATGAAAGGTAATGTCTGTGAAGTTAACCAATAATGATTCAACTTCAGCTAGGGATTTCCCTCTAAAGGTCCCCACATACTTATCATACTCTGTTACCCATATTGTCCGTGGAAAGTTGAGACTTCATAGTCGAGCTTACTGACTGAGTGCCTATAATTCTCTCACCACAAATTCCTTAATTTCCCACAATCTTAGCAGATACTAGCAGGTTTGTTGAGCTATTTGGGCGCCCTGCCCTGTTTCCTCTTCATCAGAAAAGTCTCCACACACCTGTCAGTCTCTGGGACAGAGAGCAGCAATCATGCTGCAGGTCCTCGCAACTGGCGGCGCCGACTCTTGACCTTATCAGCTCAGTGTCACATGCAAAACGGTTCGACGTGAACACTGTACTCCGCTGAGCAGCTCACTGTAGGACATCGAGGGTGTGTTCACACTGCAGCCTGAAGTGACCCAATTCTGATTTTTTGGCAATTCCACTTTTTTTGCCGGGGCCGATCACTCAGCCAGTAAATGCAACCTATATGCGTTCTGCAGTGTGAACGGGCAAACAACCTGAAAGTGTCCCGCATGCGCAGTAGAGGGCGCAATAGCGTCAGCGTTCTCAGTGTTCTGCCAACTGCCATAAAAAGAAGTGCTCAGTGTTTGCTGAAGTAAACATGGAGGCTAACGGTGGAGCTTAGCTTACATATTTGAAGTTGTTGTCTGGCCAGAGCAACATATTAACAACTTAATCCTCATTATAGTCCGTCATGGTTGTTGTTTTTCTTCCTGCTTGCGCGTATCAGGACGCAGAATAGTGAGATTTGTTGAGAATCAGTGACGCTCAGTTCGGATGAATGCGGCCTAGGGGTGCGTTTACACTGCAGCCTGAAGTGACCCAATTCCGATTTTTTTGACGTAATGCGACCTGTATCTGATCTTTTCATGGCAGTATGAACAGCACAGGTCAGATTCTTTTTCAAATGTGACCCATATCCGGTACGTATCCAATTCAAATGCGACCTAACGTCCAGGTCGCATTCATCCGATATCCGCTATTGCGCCCTCTACTGCGCATGCGGGACACTTTCAAGTCGTTTGCCCGTTTACACTGAAGAACACATACAGGTCGCATTTACTGGCAGTGTGAACGGCCCCGGCTAAAAAAATCGAAATTGCCAAAAAATCGGAATTGGGTCACTTCAGGCTGCAGTGTGAACGCACCCCTAGACGTTAGGTCACATTTGAATCGGATACGTATCGGATATGGATCACATTCGAAAAAGAATGCGACCTGTGCTGTTCACACTGCCATGAAAAGATCGGATACAGGTCGCATTACGTCAAAAAGATCGGAATTGGTTCACTTAAGGCTGTAGTGTGAACGCACCCCGAGTATGGGGTCATAAAAATCGATCTTCGTGTGCGCATGGCCGGCGGATGTCCGTTTGGAGTCCGCCGTGTTGAATCTGACTGGAATATATTTCCATGTGCATGTTATTAATTAATTACCTGCATCACTCGTGTGCGTGTGTGTGTACATGTGTATATATGTATATATATATATATATATATATATATATATATATATAAAACTATATATATATATATATATATATATATATATATATATATATATATATATATATATATATATATATATATATATATATATGTATAATTTGTAGATATTTATCTTTTATTATTATATTTGTATTATTAATAAAACACTTTGGATGGCGTAGCTTGCCAATTCTTGACGCTGAGTGGTTACCATAGCAACCAGTAACTGACAGATAATGATCTGTCCCTTTTCTGTTGCCGTCTGAAATTGGTATGTTCTGTGTTTTTTACTAGTGTTATATTTTAGCATGTATTTCAGACTAACTTAACTAAATACAGGCTTTCATGTGTAATTTTGCCATGTTTTGTTTATGTTTTTAACAGTTATCATAATTAATGTTGTTTTTTGCTGTGTTTAATTTTACAACTGTTATCTGCTGTCAACTGTTCATTGGGAGACATTGTTCTGTAGTAGGGACTGTTTATGGTTATTTATTGGATTTTTATTTAATCTCTAGGTTCAGAAGCTGCTGCTGATCTTGGCTACTAACTTCACTTTTTCTCTTGTTGGGTATGTTTTAATTTTTGACACAAAGTAATGTTTCATTTACTGATTGTGTGATCGTCTTTGAATCTGAAATATATGAGCGATTTTATTTCCTGTACTAAAAACATATAAATTCATTGCTATTTATGTTAAAAATAAGATTGGTTATGTGGATTAATATTGTGAATGTATGTCAGACATCACCATACGTTCACAGTCAGAGCCCCTTTCTCTGTTGCTGTCTGTAACTCCGGGGTAGAAGTCACTGAACTAATGTTAATCACCAACTTGATTTTGTTTCTCCTTGTTAGAAAAAAATGTGGTGAACCTGCTGGACCTTTGACGAACAAAGAAGAGTTGCTTGACCAAACCTAGAAAAACCCAAGGCCTTACAGAGAAATTACTTCCTGTTTTGAACAAAACAAGCAGGAAGTGAAGCTCTTTTAACCAGAGTAATTGTGGGATTTGTTTTGCTGCTGATCAAAAGAAAACCATAGAGTCTCAGTAAGAAAACTGATTATTCTACTAATTTTTTTAAATTATTGTATAGCGACAGAATTTGGATACTTTGGTTTGACCCTTTTCATGCATTTTGTTTGGCAGATTTAAATACATAACTTGATATTTTAATTAATGATCCGCTTTTATTTAAACTGAAATCTAAAATTTTCTTTCATCTTGTCTCTATGAGCCGATGGAGGCATTTAAGAGAGTGATGGCAGCCCTGACTGAGAAAGTGCTGACAGTCAGCATGTTACTGAGTGTCTTCTTTCTTCCAGGTGAGATGGTTGTTATCTCACTTTGATTAGACATTACTGGCAGTATTTGTCATCTCAAGAAATAAATTCTGATTTGCTTAAAGGCTCCACATGCAAGTTTATCCTAAGCAATATTTTGCTTCACATTGTATTACTATTTACTCTGCTTTTACAGGAGTTCAGACAGGATGTTCCCAGAACTTATCCCTCGGTATTACTGTACCAAAAACACTGGAAGGTCTGAGTGGATCCTGTTTGCTCATCCCATGCAGTTTTCTAGAAATGCCAAGAGAAATGTCTGATGGGGGGCGACAAAAATTTGAAGTTTCGCTTCGAAGTCACCCAGACTTTGGACAGGATTCACAGAATGTGACTTACAACAGCAGTCACCCAGAAGATGACCGTGAAATCAACATGACTGGAAACCTGGAAAAGTTTGACGACAGGAGAGAAACGATTGGAGTGTGGATAACAGACGAACACGGGGTTGAGTCCTTTCCGCAAAATGTGATTGCGTCGGAAAGCAGTCGGTCACAAAACAGATACACAGTAAACATTATTGGGAACCTGAGTGAGAAGAACTGCACCACCCTCTTTTCTAGCAGACAACCAATTCAAGCGACAAAATTCTACTTCAGGATGGAGAGTGGGCCATTCAGAGCCACGGCAGTCTGTGATCCTGTTCAAATAACAGTTAGAGGTGAGAGATTTTTGTTTGTATTTATGTGTAAAGTTAATGTTGAACAGAAAAAAAATATTATGCATTTCCATTAACTGAGACTTTGTTGTAAAGTTAAATATCAACAGGATCTGAGTTACAGAAAGCAGTTTGTGAGCACAAAGTGGATGTTTTATCTAAATTTATTTTTTAATGAGATCTCTTTATCATTCTCTATTGTTTTTTTTTATGCCCCACATGTTTAAAGAGGAGTCAGTCTGCTATATCTCACTGTGTAAAATGTGTGTGTGATGTGAAAACACAGATTCTGCTTGGAGCCCCAGGATTGAAATCTCAGGTGACGTGAAGGAGAAGAACTCTGTCACCGTAACGTGCTCAGCTCTCACTCCCTGTCCATATTCACCTCCTGGACTCACCTTGAACCTCCAACCAAATCCTCACAGACAGATGCAGAAGAACAAAGATGGAACGTTTACAACTACAATCCAGCAGAACATCACTCTGTCAGAGATCCACGATGGATACAACATCATCTGCTTCGCCAGATATCCTATTGATGGAGGGAAAAACACAACAAGAAGGACAAAAGTGACTCTCAGTGTTTCCTGTAAGTGATCCCATCAGAACATCATGGTTCAGCTGTTTCCCATCAATAATCTGAAGGTTTGTCACATTTTCCTCAGATGCTCCCAAAAACACCTCAGCATCCATCAGTTTAACAGCAGGTAGATGGGTGGAGCTGAACTGCTCCAGCAGAGACAAGCCTCCTGTCAGCGGCTTCACCTGGTTCGAGAACACCACAAGTGGAGCCATGAAAGTAGGTGAAGGAGAAAATTATGGACTCAATGCCACTGAGGAAGGAGCTTATTACTGTGTGGCCACGAATGATGTTGGTAGTCAGACATCTCCAGAGATTCGTCTGATTGATCCAGTAATAGGTAAATAGAGAAATATGGAAGGATGTTACTGTGACTGAGTCACCAGGGGATCATTTGAAAGTTGTAGATGAAAACAGATTTAAGCAATGAGATTCATTCAGTTTTTATTTTTCTTTATTCAGCGTATCAGCCAGCTGATGAAATTGCTGAAAGAAAAGGTACTCATCTACTTCACTGAAAAAGTTTCTGTTCACTCATTTTTGTATTGTCACAAACTAGCTTATTTCCTCTGTCCTTTTTCAGGAAAAAATAAAATAAAAAGTTAAATAAATTTTAGTCCTATCAGTTTAGGGTGGTTGGTGAAGTTTTGATCAGCCTGCATTTGCTCCATACTTTTTTAGACTTATTCCATTTTCGAGGTTTAGATTCAAAATGCTAGCTGTCATTAAAGGCTAGCGTTCCAGCCATGCTAAACTTTAAAAGTTTGTGGTTATCAAGTGACAACATGTTGTATGATGCTTTCTCAACAGACTCAACCAGAAATATATGAACTCTGAAAATACCTTGCATAATCTTCAGTTTTTTCACTTTTTATTTTCCAGGAATTGACGTTCATCAAATTCAGACGACACTTTTTTCAGGAGCAGGGTTCTTTGTCCTTGTCTGCCTGCTCAAAATCATCATGTGGTGAGTATGAGAATTTGAGTAAATGTACAGAGAAGTGTAGTTGAGACTATTCACAGCACTTAACTTAACTGTTTCTACATTTTGTTGAATACTTTCTTATTCCCAATTGTATTAAATTAATTACTTTCCTAAACATTCTGCACACAAATCCCTCAGTATGACAATGTGGGGGAAATTAATTGTGAAAATTACTTGAAATTCAACAAAAACCTCAAATATTCACATAATTAAAAGCAGAGCAAAATAAATGAAAAATAGCTTCACAGTTACAGGATCGAAATGTAACAATGTTGCTAAAGTAAGAACATAATTACTTTTCAAGTGGAACCTTTATTGTAACTGTTAATATGCCCGATTTATTTGTGACTAAAGAAAGAAAATATTCTACATTTCTTGATACTTCATCTCATTTTTTTCTAAATCAACAGCACAAACTCCAATTAAAACTTTTAAATAATTTCAGATTTGATACATTGACAGTTTGAGAATAATTGTACCAAATGGATCAGTTGAAGCATTTGCTCCGCAGAGGTTTTAGTGAGCAGTGGATCAAGCGAAGCTGGAATTTTGGCTCAATTTGGCCAAATGTACCCAAAAGTGTGTTAAATAGTTTTTCATCTCAAAAGAGAATCTGATGTAATTAAAACTCTCATTTCTACTGTATGACTATTTCTGCCTGTCACATAACCTGTTGTCATGACATTTATTCTGTGTATCATCAAAACATACCATTGTCCACACAATAGAATCACAACAACAAATAGAAAATGAGCTCAATTGTATCCTTTTGGCTCCATTTAGGAAAAAGACATAAAATGAAGACAGTTGTCAACAAATGTGTAAAATACCATTTATCAATTTAAAAAATCCAGGAATATATATGCTGAAGACTAATCTTGATTTGGGAGCCAAAGCTTCCTAAATGGTGAATGTCGACTCTGTTCCATTAAATCTATTGTTGTTCAACAACAAAACCAAACCCAGAAAGAAAAGTTTGGAACAACTCATCCACTGTATCAAAGGCTGTGTGAATAGCACAGTGTTACACACAGAAACAAAGTCACCTGAAATAGTTTCACAATCGTTGGAAAGGTGGTGGCCTCCACTTTCCACTGGCACCAGTTGAGACAGGGCCGGACAACCAGTGGTATATTTTCAGTAGCATATTTTTCGTAGACTCTGCAATGCCTGATGGTCTTTTATATGTCCTCACATGTGTTTAGATTGACAATGGTGTAGGCTATTGCTCACTTTTCTGACTATAAGAATTTTTTTCCTACTGCAACTACTACAAAAATAGCTCCAAAAAAGTCTGCATCCTACAGACTCAGTCACTACTAATTCCAGAACTTGTTCCTGTCTTGCATCATGAAACACAATAATGATTCTGACTGTTTTATTGTTTCTTCCAGGTTTTACAAGATAAAACGTAAAACTCCACAACAGGCCAATGTAAGTGCAGTTATAGACTGTTCTCACTAAAGAGAATGAACAAATGATTTATCAATAAGCTCCTAATACAAGTCAAAATCACCTCTTGGTATCCATGACAGGTTTTTTGTTTTTATATTTCTGTTTTTCCTTCTAACTTCCCACAGACTCCAGTTACTGACCAACTGGGCCTTGATTTGTGGGCCAGTACCACTGAGGGAGCTGTTTAACATGAGGATCTAAACTTCTTGATAAAACAGCTTCCTCCTTGCTTAGCAGCAGGCAGCGACAGGAGACGACGTACACACAGATCTCCAGATCTCTAAGAAAAAGCAGCTCAGCATAGTCTGACTGCCCAGAGGTCAACACAAGGGAATAAACACTGACCTCTTTCTGTAGAATGTTTGTTTCTTATTAGAAAACATGTTTTTATTGGGATTTTACAGCAAATTGTTAAAATGATTGGAAGCTCTAATCACAACCAAAACATTGGTCTGTTATTGTAATAATGGTTATATCCGATCCAATTAATCTGTTTGAAATTTATGCCCAAAATTATTTAAGGTTGCTGGAAATAACCATGCAATTTTTTTAAGTGTTTATAAAATCTTGAAAAAAAATCTATTGTCATATTTAACAAATTATAATATTTAAAAAGTGCTTTTATTTAAATCTCCATTCGTGAGGTGAAACACGTTTATATTGATTCTTTACACAGACTGTTTAAGACGTTACTTCTTTTAATTCTTATAGTTTTGTTGACAGATTATTAAAACACATTTACAGCCTTCCCAGACCCGTTTAAATTGGGCTGAATAACACGACAACCACAATAAAAGGACAGAGTCCTTATAAATGGGAAAAAATTATTTATTTTTCTTTGAAAAATCCCGAAAGGTTGCACAACTTGTTCTAACAGTTAGCTTGTGCCAAAGAAAATAATAAAACAAAACGGGGCCTATCATCTAGTGAAAAATAAAGGAAAAGAAACCTCTGGTAATCTGATCTAACAAAAAGCTAAAACATTACTTGAAGTATATGTATAAAATGTTTGCCCATAATTTCCAGACTTGCTACAATTGTTAACATGCAGGTGACAAACAGGTGATCTGTTGCCTGTTCTATATATGTTTTTAATTCCTAAAACAGCTGATTTCAAAATGTAGCGAATTTCTGCTTGCCTATAATGAAATAAGAACTCATAGCCAGTGGCGCAAAAAGTGGATATGCAGTGTATGCAACGCATAGGAGCGCTGCACTAGAGGGGGCGTCAAAACCCGCTCTCGAAAAATGTTTTTTTCTAGTTCGCATTTTCTATATTTAACAGAATGAAATGATCAATAACGGGGAAAAGCACTGATTAGGCGCCCCTCTGCTCCTTCACCTCCCCTGCTGTCGCTCTCCCTTCCCACACAGGTGGCTGGGCACGCGCCCCTAAGAAAACGCAGGCGTGTTTTTTATATATATATATATATATATATTTTTTTTTTTTATCTTAGACTAACACTCCACTTGACAAAATGGAGCGGCAGAAAAAAAAGCTGTCCGGGGCGCAAAACAGAAAAGGAAAAGGGAGAAGGATAAAGATGTTGGCGGGATGAAAAAAAGCCTTTCAATGTGGTTGAAAGATAGTAGGTAAGTACCGTCAGTGTATTAGCAGGACAGGAGAGTTGTAAATAATCAGGTTAGCTAGAGCTTGCCCAATACAGAATCGTCCCATATTTGGCTGTTAAATGTTTATGCTTATTCAATATCACTACAGTGGTGATGTGATGTATCTGATGAGTCAGATCAGATTCAATGTCCAATCAGTAACTGTTATCCAACAAGGAGATGATTTAAATTAAAGTTTCATTTCTATTGTGGTTTGACTGCTGTATTTTTTAAGCCTATTTAACACAAAATGTATGTCATTCAGCTGTGAGGGTGGAGAGAAAGAATCAGGACAGACAGGGGAAGGCAACAGGTTGGTCTAATGCAGGTGGAAGTGAGGGAGCAACTAGTCCATCTCAAGCAATAATGTTTAAACATTATTTTTTAAAAACTCTATTAAGATCTGTAATTTTTACAACTAATATATATAATGCTTTTTTGACCACATGACTTAGTGGAGAACACCACAGACAAGGGATGAAGGAGACAGACATGAGGTCAGTGATAGAGGAGACAAGTGATGACATCAGGTAGGCATTGGGGAGGCAACAAAAACCTAGAATTTCTGTTTGAATTTCTGATGACCATCTTTGATTGTGTTCTTTTATGGGAAAATTAGTGCAGGCAGTCATGGTGAGTCAACCACCACAAAGGAGAATGAGAAACAAAGGTGCAGATGAGGGAGAGGAGCAGAGAGGACCAGATGATGAAGAGGGAGAGGAGCACAGAGCTGCGGAGGAGAGGACTGAGACAAGGCTTTATTCAGAAGAACCATCTGAATGGCCTTTACCACACAAAATGGGGGACACATTTAGGCAGTACATGGTTGAAAATGGCCCACAGAAAGTTTCTGATGGGCCATATCCAAGATCAGAAAAGAATAAAAGGTGTTTTTCCAAAGCATACTGTTTTCGTTTACTGTCTAATGGAGAGAAAGTTTAACGAGATTGGTTACTGTATTCCAAAAATACTAACAGAGTCTATTGTTTTGCATGTAAGCTTTTTGGTGAAGCTAAAGTTCTTGACACAGGTCTTGTGGGGGGGTATAATAACTGGCGATGTCTTTCAAAAACACTGAAGCACCATGAAACCAGTGGTTCTCACATAAACGTTCATCTGATGTGGAAAGAACTGGCATCTCGCTTATGCCTAAGTAAGACTATTGATAGTGAACTGCAGAAAACCATGGCAGCTGAAAAAGCACACTGGAGAAGTGTGTTGACTTGAGTTATTAACTGCATACTCTTCCTTGCAGAGAGAAACTTGCCATTAAGGGGGGAAAATTCTCAGTTAGGAAATCCTAAAAATTGAAATTTTCTGGGAATCCTTGAGCTCATAGACCGATATGATGTCACACTAGCAAAGCATCTTATAAAGGCTGCCTCCAAACAAACCACTGGATATCTGACATGGTGCACTCAGAATGAATTTTAGATTCAATATCCCGCTACGTCCTGATACGCGCCAACAAGAAAAAAATATATAACCATGGTTGTCTCTAATGGGGATTAAGTTGTTAATGTGCTGGCTCCGGTTAGACAACAGCTTTGAAATTGTAAGATACGCCCCACTGTTACCATCCATGTTTATTTCCGAAAACAATCAGTACTTGTTAATTTTTATGGAGGTTGACAAAACACTGAGCACACTCTCTACGTGTGAGGTGGTTGCGCCCTCTGGTGCGCATGCGGGACATTTCAGTTCACACTGGAGATGATACGAGTCGCAAGGTTTGGAAATGCGAATGAACGCGCCAAGAAAATCCAATTGGAATTGGGTCACTTCAGTGTGAACGTAACCTATGCTACTCGACAGGTGGTGGTTACCAGAGCAACCAGTAACTGTCAGCTCGTTCCTTTATTGTCTGTAATTACGGTATTGGCTCTATGTTTTCTTTTCAAGTATTATATTTTAGACAAGTTTAATTCCATATTGTGATTCATGTGTAATTTTGCCATGTTTTGTATATGCTTTAGCTGTTATAATGTTATTTTTTGCTGTGTTTAATGTTAACTGGTGTCAGCTGTTCACTGGGATGCATTGTTCTGTAGTCGGGACTGCTTATGGTTATTAATTGAATTTTTATTTATTCTTTAGGGGCAGACTGCTGGACTGATCCACCAACTTCACCTTTTTCCTGTTAGGTAGGTTATAAATCTTGATACGAAATAATGTTTCATTTACTATTTGTGTGACAGTTTTTAATGTTAAATACCGGCCACTTTATTGGGTACAGCTGTCCAATTGCTCATTACTGTGAAGTAGAATCAGTCAATCACATGACATTTCGGCATGTAGACATGGCCAAGACGATCTGCTGCAGTTCAAACCGAGCATCAGAAAGGGGAATAAAGGTGATTTAAATGACTTTGAACTTGGCATGGTTGTTGGTCCCAGACGGGTTGGTCTGAGTATTTCAGAAACTGCTGATCTACTGAGATTTTCATGCACAACCATCTCTAGGGTTCACAGAGAATGGTCCACAAAAGAGAAAATATCCAGTGAGCGACATTTCAGTGGGCGCAAATGTCTTGTTGATGCCAGAGGTCAAAGGAGAATGGCCAGACTGGTTCGAGCTCAAATAACCACACATTGCAACCGAGGTACGCAGAGATGCAGAAGAGCATCTCTGAATGCACAACACTTCAAACTTTGAGGCGAATGGGCTACAGCAGCAGAAAACCACACTGGGTGCCGCTTCAGTCAGCTAACAGCAGGAAACTGAAGCTATAATTCACACAGGCTCACCAAAATTGGACAATAGAAGATTGGAAAATGTTGCCTGGTCTGATGAGTCTCAATTTCTGCTGCGACATTCAGATGGTCGAGTCAGAATTTGGCGTCAACAACATGAAAACATGTATCCCTCCTGCCTTGTATCAACAGTTCAGGCTGCTGGTGTTGGTATAATGATGTGGGGGATATTTTCCTGACACACTTTGGGCCCGTTAGTATCAATTGAGCATCGTGTTGATGCCACGATCTACCTGAGTATTTTTGCTGACCGTGTCCGTCCCTTTATGACCACAGTGTACCCATCCTCTGATGGCTACTTCCAGCAGGATAACGCACCATGTAATAAAACGGCAATCATCTCAGACTGGTTTCATGAATACGATAATGAGTTCACTGAACTCAAATGGCCTCCACACTCACCAGATCTCAGTCCAATAGAACAACTTTGGGATGTGGGGTGGAACGGGAGATTCACATCATGGATGTGCAGCCAACAAATCTGCAGCAGCTGTCTGATGCTGTCATGTCAATATGGATCAGACTCTCCAAGGAATGTTTCCAGTTCCTTGTTGAATCTATGCCACAATAAGATTAGTTATGTGGATTACTGAGGTAAATTTGTCAAATAGCAATAAATGATTACAGAGACCATAGAGTCCTAGTAACATTAATTATTATTCTACTTTTATTACCTAATAGTATAATAGTGTCAGAAATTTGATGTTTTGGTTTTATCCTTTTTTTGCATTTTCTTTGGAAGATTTAAATGTAACGATTCTATGACATAACTTGAAATTCTATTTAATTATCAGCTTTTATTTAAACTGAAGCTTTTCTTTCATCTTGTCTCAGTGAGCTGATGGAGGGATATAAGAGAGTGATGGCAGCCCTGTCTGAGAACGTGCTGACAGTCAGCATGTTACTGTGTGTCTTCTTTCTTTCAGGTGAGCTGTTAGTTCTCTCACTTTCATTTGGAGACATTAGTGGAAGCATTTATTTTTCTAGTCCCAAGAAATAGATCCTGTTTTGTTTAAATCTCCACATGCAACAGGCTGCAGTTTACGGGTCAGGAAACTGACCCGTAAACTGCTTCAGAAAAATGGTCATGACACATTGTGTCTATCTTCACTCTACTTTTACAGGAGTTCAGACTGCATGTCATTCGACACACAAGGGAATCAACATTACTGCACCAAGACATCTTGACTCTCTGAGTGGATCCTGTTTGCTAATTCCATGTAGCTTTACTGACGACAAGACAATGAAGTTTGACAGCAGAAGAAAAACATTTGGAATCTGGATAAAAACTTCAATTTTCATTGTCGCTTATCCACAGAATATAGTTCACAACAGCAGTTGGTCAAAAAGCAAATATGGAATCAACATAATTGGAAGTATGAGTGAGAAAAACTGCACAACTGTGTTTTCTCATATGATTCAAAGCTATAGAGGTAAATACTTCTTCCGAGTTGAAAGCGGGCCGTTTAGATCAATTGCTACCTGTGATCCTGTTCACGTAACAGTTAAAGGTGAGAGCATTTTATTTTTATGTATGTGATTTTATCAAGAGAAAATTGATTATGATGACAAACTCCATAAACTGAGTCTTCACCGTAAAGCTAAACATCTGCTGTGTAGGATCATCAACAGAATCAGAGTCCAGAGTTAAAGAATGCAGCTTGTCAACACAAAGTGGATGTTTTATCTAATTTTATTTTTCAGTGTGATCTTTTCTTTATATTTATCATCTGCCATCTTCTTATGCTCAGTGTGTCTTTAAAGTGGAATCAGTCTGCTGTAAAATGTGTGTGTGATGTGAAAACACAGATTCTGCTTGGAGCCCCAGAATTGAAATCTCAGGTGACGTGAAGGAGAAGAACTCTGTCACCATAATGTGCTCAGCTCTCACTCCCTGTCCGCAATCACCTCCTGGACTCACCTTCAACCTCCAACCAAACCCTCACAGACAGATGCAGAAGAACAAAGATGGAACGTTTACAACTACAATCCAGCAGAACATCACTCTGTCAGAGATCCACGATGGATACAACATCATCTGCTTCGCCAGATATCCCGTGGCTGGAGGAAAACACAAGACAGCAAATACAGAAGTGACTCTCAGTGTTTCCTGTAAGTGATCCCGTTAAAACATCATGGTTCAGCTGGTTCTCATCAATAATCTTAAGGTTTGTCACATTTTCCTCAGATGCTCCCAAAAACACCTCAGCATTCATTAGTTTAACAAAAGGTAGATGGGTGGAGCTGCATTGCTCCAGCAGAGCTAAGCCTCCCGTCAGAGTCTTCACCTGGTTCGAGAACACCACAAGTGGAGCCATGAAAGTAGGAGAAGGAGAAAATTATGGAGTCCAGGTCACTGAGGGGAAAACGTATTACTGTGTGGCCACGAATGATGTTGGTAGTCAGACATCTCCAGAGATTCGCTTGATTGATCCAGTAATAGGTAAATAGAGAAATATGGAAGGATGTTACTGTGACTGAGTCATCAAGGGATCATTTGAAAGTTGCATATGGAAACATATTTAAGCAATCAGATTTATTCAGATTTGTTTTTTCTCCATTCAGAGATTGAGCTGTCTAATCAAGTTCTTGGAAGAAAAGGTACTCATCTGTTTCTTTGAAGAATTTTCGATGCACTCACTTTTTCGTTTTGATTGTTGCAAACTATCTCATTTTCTTTATCTGAGTCAGCAAAACATAAATAAAACAAACATGATGCTTGTCAGTTTAGGAGGAAAATCAAGTTTTGCTGAGCCTACAGTACATCCATTCTTTTCTGAAGCTTTTACATTTGCGGATTTTAGATTCAACATTAAAGTAAGGACTCAAGAAGTTTTTATTGTCATATCATTTTGCAATTTTTGCTTGTGGTACAAAATTCGAACTCAAGATCAAGAAGTCTAACAAATAAGTAATGAGTAACTATGTGTATATATATATATATATATATATATATATATATATATGTGTGTGTGTGTGTGTGTGTGTGTGTGTGTGTGTGTGTGTGTGTGTGTGTGTGTGCGTGGGTGTGTGTGTGTGTGTGTAAATAAAATGTAAGATGTAGCTGAATTAAGTGCAGACTGAATTCAGCAGTTTGACGGCTGCAGGGAAGAAACTGTTTCTCAACCTGGTGGTCTTGCTCTGGATGCTCCTCAGCCTCCTGCCTGAAGGAAGGAGCTGGAACAGACTGTGTCTAGGATGAGGAGCGCCCTTCTCCTGCATTATGATGTGCGGAGGTCCAAGATGGAGGGAAGGCTGCTCCCCACAGTACTCTGTGCAGCCTTAGCCACCCTCTGCAGAGTCGTCCTCATAGCAGTAGTGCAATTGCCGTGCCACATGGTGATGGTGGTGTAGAGAACGCTCTCCACCACACAGCAATAGAAGCCCCTCAGAACTGAGTTCCCATGTCCACCTCTCTGCAGCTTCCAGAGGAAGTAGAGATGCTGATGGGCCTTCCTGATCAGACAGGAGGTGTTGGCACTCTAGGCGAGGTCTGTGGATATTTGCACACCAAGGTACCTGCGGCTGGAGACCACCTTCACAGCAGCTCCTCCAGTGTACAGGGGGTGAAGAGGATCCTTGTCCTTTCTGTAATCCACTACCATCTCCACCACTGTTCATGATGCATCCCACTACTGATGTGTCGTCGGCAAACTGCACTATATGAAAGCTGGGGTGCCTTGGCGAGCATTCATATGTCAGCAGAGTGAAGAAGAGGGGGCTCAGTGCACTGCCTGCAGCGAGCCAGTGCTGAGGGTGATGGAGGAGGAGACAGTGTTATAGATCCTGACGGTCTAAGGTCTGTTGGTCAGGAAGTCCTTACAATGCCTGAAGTCAGTTCTTTCCTTGCCTCTCTGAGAGCTGATGCCTCACTTGTCCTGAAAGCAACATCCCTGGCTTTCAGCAGATCTCTGCATTCAGCCAGGGTTTCTGGTTTGGGTAACAGGTTGCTTTCTTGGTGGTGGTGACATCATCAGGACACTTAGATTTGAAGCCCAAAACAGTGGAGGTGTATTCCTCCAGGTCCACCTCTCCCTCATAAGTACCTCCCTCTTTTATAACCTGCCAATGTGTGCACTGAAAATGGTCCTGGAGCACAGAGACGGCATCCCTGGGCACAGTGACTGTCTTCTTCAGAGGCCAAGATGGGAGCGAAGAAGAGTTTTGTACGCACTGTGAATGTTGGGGTACACACAGTCCAAAGTGTTGTCTCCCCGTGTAGGAAAGGTGACATATTGGTAAAAAACTGGGCAGAGCGTCTGCTGGTTTCACATGATTAAAGTCCCCTGCAATCAACGGTGAGCTAATGGTGTCATACTGCTCCTTCAATGGTTTGTTGCCGTTAGCAACCTGCAAAATGTAAACAATGGTGACGAACATCGCTGTAAACTCTGGAGGCAGAGAGTACGATAGACATTTCACTGTCATGAGTTCTATCACCTCAGAGCAGCAGCTTTTTACCAGTCCACAGTTCGTACACCAACCTTCATTCACCGGGGAGAGAACTCCTCCCCGGTCTCCGCTGGTCACGATCCGCTCAGAATAGCTGAACGTTGATCTGGAAGGCTGAGTCCAGCATGTTGCTGTTATATCTTGCATGTATTCAGTCTTTTCCATTTCTTATTTCCCCAGGAATTGAGAGTTCTAAAGTTCAAATTCCAATTCTCACAGCATTAGGGGTTATGATGCTTGTCTGCCTGTTCAAAATCATCATTTGGTGAGTATGATCATTTGAGTATGTGTACTTAGAAGTGTAGTTGAGTCTATTCCAGGCACTTAACTGTTCCTTCATTTGGTTCCCCCATTATGATGATGTGGGGTGAAAAAAAGTATTGTGCAAATTCTGAAAAATTCAATAAAAAGAAAACCCAAAGTATGCACATATAAGTAAATGTAGAGCAAAATAAATCAAGAATAGCTCCAGTTATAGGGTTTAGATATAACAATGTTGGTACTTGTGTAAAAGTAAAACCTTAAATACTTTTCAAGTGGACCCTCTATTGTAACTATCTGAAAATAAAGAAAATATATCATATATATATAAAAAATTATACATATATTACCTCATCTATTTTTTTTTCTAAATCAACAGTGCAAATTCCAATTAAAACCTTGACATGACATTTACTCTGTATAACAACAAAATATACCATTGTCCATAATGGTAATTTGATTACACTTCTTAGCTGGAAGAATAGAAAATAAAGGTAAAGGTGTTCGGCGGCTTGGTCCTGTCTGCTCAGACTTCCTCCAGGCTGCAAATATATAAATGGTGTAGGCTATTACTCACTTTTCTGACTATAACATATTTTTTCCAACTGCAGCTACTATAAAAATAGCTCCAAAAAGGTCTGCATCCTACAGACTCACTCACTACTAATTTCAGAACTGGTTCTACTCTCATATCATGAAACACAACAATAATTCTGACTGCTCTGTAATGTCTTCCAGGTTTCACAAGAAGAGATCCGAAACTCCATAACAGCTTGGTGTAGGTGTAGTACTACACTGTTCTCATGATAGAAAATCTCCCCAAGCAAATGATGTATCAATATGCTCTTTAAATTAGTCAAAATCACCTGTTGTCACCTGTCATGACTGTTTTATCTGATTTTTTTATGTTTCTGTTTTCCCTTCTAACTTCCAATAGATTCCATTTATTGACTAACTGGGCCTTGAATTGTGAGCCAGTACCACTGGGGGAGCTGTTTAACATGAGGATCTAAACTTCTTGATAAAACATCTTGCTCCATGCGTAGCAGCAGGCAGCGACAGGAGACGACATACACACAGGTCTCCAAGACGAAAAGCAGCTCAGCAGAGTGTGACTGCCCAGAGTTCATCAACACACAAGGGAATAAACAGTGACCTCTTATGGATAAAGACACTTTCTGTCTGTAAGATGTCTGAAAACCTGGTTTCATTAGGGTCTTACTTCTAATTGTTAAATGATTGGAAGCTTCATTTTCTCACAATCAAAACATTGGCCTTTGCAATAATGATGGCTACATGTGTATGGAGGATGTTTTCTGCCATAATCCAAGAGCACACATTTCAGTCTGAAAGCAGGATTTCATGTCATTTGTTCTCAAAACTTTTAATACTTTTGCTTACATTTTAATTTTGAAAGCAGGACTTCCTGTCTTTCTTCTTAGAATTTGTAATTATTGCACTCAAAACTTCTCCTCGCGCTCACACTTAGTCTCTGCTCGGAGCAAACCTTCGCTTGCAAAGCTCTCTGCTTGCTTGGTGGAATTTTTATGCCATAGTCCAAGAGCACACATTTTCAGTCTGAAAACAGGATTTCCCGTTCAAATGCTCGAAAGCACAGGTGGTGAGGCAACAGCAACCTGAGCCTCAGCTTCGATTGCATGACCTCTCCCTAACTGTGCTGGCTGCTGTTCAATGGGAACATGTTCCTCCTGTCTGTACGTTGCTAACAAACTTTTTAAAAGACATTTAATATATGAACTGATTTTCCATAATTTAGATTATGTATGATTATGTACAGTGTTTTTTTTGTCACCAACTCTGTGTGTAACGTGTTTCGTGTGCTGAGGAACGATCACAAACGGCAGAGAATATATTCGAGGTGAGACAGGCAGTTTTCTTGCCTCATGGCAGGGGGCGCTCATGAACCCAGACATTGGTCTTGTGACTCCACGTTTGCAGAGTGATAGCGAGCTAATAAGTGTAGCTCGCTGTCACTAGTAGATAAGTCAAGTGCAGCATATATTGTTTTCTCTTCTCTCCCGACGTCAACGTGGAAGACGTATGTATATTTCTGCACTTAAACCGTTTTCTAAAGTGGATTTTCAATCGAAGCAGGAGATAACTAAAGGAAGATCAACACCGGTGTTCTGTCTAAAAGTTTGCTTCAAACTAGGAGAAAGAAGGGTACCGCTCTTCTCAAACGGAGTGGTATACCAGAAAAGACTGACTTAGTGGATGTTCTGTTCGACACTCCCTTTTCTACTTCCCTTACCTTCTTTTCTCAGCTTGTGGCACTGTGTGAACTCAGAAGGGATTTTGTGACTTAAATAATTTTCAAAGAAGCCTCACCAAACATGAGCGGTCGACCACTATATTCAAAGCAGATCGCATTGGTTTTGAATATGATAAGACTTGGCTTTGGATGAACTAATAGCGGTAGCTATAATCGCAAAACATTAAGCCTAAAGCCATACTACTGCAACAGACTGAATGTTCTGTGCTTTGTGTGGGAAATATTTGAGTGTTTTTTGGTGTTGAACGCTGAAACTGAAATGGCGTTGTTGTCAGTTGCTATGGCAACGAGGCTGTGCGTATTTTGGTCGATATAGAGAGCGAGAAAGAAGTTACGGTGGCCGACAGGTGCAAATGCGCACCAAAAGAGAAAACATGCAAACAAAAGAAAAGACACACCCCCGAATCAAATGCAGCAAACAAAAAAGAAAACACCCCCGAATTAGAAAACACCCCCGAATTAGAAAACACCCCCGAATTAGAAAACCCCCCCCGAATTAAATGCAGCAAACAAAAAAGAAAACACCCCCGAATAGAAAACACCCCCGAATTAGAAAACACCCCCGAATTAAATGCAGCAAACAAAAAAGAAAACACCCCCGAATTAGAAAACACCCCCGAATTAGAAAACACCCCCGAATTAAATGCAGCAAACAAAAAAGAAAACACCCCCGAATTAGAAAACACCCCCGAATGAAATGCAGCAAACAAAAAAGAAAACACCCCCGAATTAGAAAACACCCCCGAATTAGAAAACACCCCCGAATGAAATGCAGCAAACAAAAAGTGTTGAAAACGGAAGTGCTCCAGACCACTATGCGGAGTCTAACAAAAAATAGCTGTGTCCGAATTCAGGCTCTGCATCCTTTCAAGGGCCCTGAGAAACTGATCCTTCGAAGCATAGACATAATAAAAGAGTACCCCCCCCCCCCCCCCCACGATTGGCTGCTCCGGCGCAAATACACTTTGCTTTGCTCAACCAAAACAGCAGAAGATGCCTTCAGCACTGCGGAATATTGTTGATCGGATCGACGGACTACTGACGTGAGGGCTCGACAGACTTTTCGCAAGTAATGGACATATTACTGTGTATTTTTGTGATTAGAATATTACTATACTGTATTTATGTCCACTGGCGAAATACCAGCTAATGCTAGCTATAGTGCTTGGTGTTCAGCCCCCGCTCTGACAGCTAACCGAGATTCCGTAAATCTTAAAATGTTTCAGTCATTCTCCAACATTTAGATTATCTGATACAAGAGCCTACTATAGAAATGAAACAATATTATAAAAATCATAACATTCACCAGCGAAGTTTACACAGATGACAATGGCTATTATTTAATTATTTAACTCAGTCAACGTAGGATAACTCGAAAATGTCCCGTTTTTGTTTTGAAGGTTTCCTACGACGTGAGGAAGAAGGGAGAGACAGATTCACTGCACAGCACGGATGAATATCGTATCGGATTTTGGACCCAATCTCAGCTGCTGAATCACTCTTAAACCAGAACTCGTAGGCTGGAAAACAATATATATATATATATATATATATATATATATATGTGTGTGTGTGTGTGTGTGTGTGTGTGTGTGTGTGTGTGTGTGTGTGTGTGTGTGTGCGTGCATAATCATGCATAGCCTAATGTATATTATTCAGTATTAATGATTATTTATTTATGTTTGTATACTTATATAAGTATGTATTGATAACACGAGAGCGGTCCATTAGGCGTCTGTCCTTTTATTATGTCTATGTGAGAAACGGCCCGATCTACAGAAGACGGATCCTTCGAAGGCCACGAATATGGACGACCAGAAGAGAGAAGCTGTAGCCTCCGGCTAGCTGCCTAGCCTCCATCTCGGCGTTATGTTGCTTAGCAACCGTGACAACGTGAAGCACAGAGCAACGAAGTAAAAAAAACGGACTCAGTTGTTTTTTACTCTTTATTTCTGTATTATTCTTCACCTTTTGTAATAAAAGTTGTTCCATAGTAAAAAGAAAATCTGTCTGATTCTAAAATGTTTAATGTATACAAGGGATATTATTCATTTTCAAATACTCTCCAGATCTCAGGTAGTAAGACATTACAGTTAAATAAACTATGTTTGAAGGCTTAACTTTAATCAGTCAAACCCATTTGCTCAGGAATAAATTAAATACTTTATTAATATCTACATGGAGCGCCCGGCCAGCTGACAGCTTGCGAGTGAAGCTGGCTGTTAATGCAGCGGGAGAAGACATCTCCGAAAACGTCGGAGCAATATTGGAAGTAGGTGATTTATTAATGAACCGAGCAGATATTTCAGATCTATACATCTACATTCTCGCCTAAAAACATTGTAAAAAATAAATTTGTGTAATTTTAAGTGTAATACAGCAAAAATTATTTTGTCGCCATTGCTGCTTTGGGGGTGTTTTCTAATTCGGGGGTGTTTTCTAATTCGGGGGTGTTTTCTTTTTTGTTTGCTGCATTTAATTCGGGGGTGTTTTCTAATTCGGGGGTGTTTTCTAATTCGGGGGTGTTTTCTTTTTTGTTTGCTGCATTTAATTCGGGGGTGTTTTCTAATTCGGGGGTGTTTTCTAATTCGGGGGTGTTTTCTAATTCGGGGGTGTTTTCTTTTTTGTTTGCTGCATTTAATTCGGGGGTGTTTTCTAATTCGGGGGTGTTTTCTAATTCGGGGGTGTTTTCTAATTCGGGGGTGTTTTCTTTTTTGTTTGCTGCATTTAATTCGGGGGTGTTTTCTAATTCGGGGGTGTTTTCTTTTTTGTTTGCTGCATTTGATTCGGGGGGGTGTCTTTTCTTTTGTTTGCATGTTTTCTCTTTTGCTGCGCATTTGCACCTGTCGGCCACCGTAAGAAGTGGTTTTGAATTGTACTTTAGAGGTTTCTCCTTTTGTTGTGGAGCGTAACACTACTTTAATAAACCTACATTCCCACGTTTCATTGAGTTAAAGGAATTATTCTACCGCGACAGCGCGGCTATGGATGACATGTAAAAGAATAGTGTCTTTGACCTCCAGCGTTATCTGCATTTGCGAAATTTCCGTATGTAAACAATAACATTCAGGGGGTCTACATTTGTAAATATGATTATGATTAATTCAGTCCCTCACCAACTATGAACCTCACCGCATGTCACTGCCTCCCGCCCATACCCCCATCAATACCTGCTGCTGTCCACTCCCCCACCCCCTCTTCAGAGTCCTTCATTCCCTCGCAAGTCTCACCTTCACACCTCCTTCCCTCTTCTTGTAACCATCCGCCAGCCACCTTTACGGTAAACATCACTGCCAAAAATCTTAGAAGACAGCTGGTGAGACTCCACCCTGGCAAAGGCTGCAGGCCCTAATGGTGTGAGCCAGAGGGTGCTCTACGCCTGTGCTACCCAACTTCTGTGTAGTCCTCCAGCATAACTTCAACATGAACCTGTACCTACAGAGGGTCTTTGTGATGTAGAAAAAAAACCCTGCCTTGTTCCAGTGCCAAAAATGCAGCATCCCTGTGACTCCAAGGATTACAGGCCTGTAGACCTCCCATATCATGAATTCCCTGGAGAGACTCGTCCCGGCGCAGCTCCAACCCCTGGTACAATCACACTTTGGAGCTCTTGCAGTTTGTCTACCAACCCAAATTTGGAGTTGAGGACGCTGTCATCTTCCTGATCAACCGTGTATATGCTCACCTGGACCAGCCGGCAACGATGGTGAGAATTATGTTTTTTTTTACTTTTCCAGTGCATTCAACACCATCCGTCCTGTTCTACCAGGTGAGAAGACGACAGCAATTCAGGTGGATCCCCTGTTTCCACCTGTTAGTTAGATAGTCCTGGATTGTGGACTGTAACTGGCTGATCACAGTTTATGTGCCTGTGACACTGTGTGTCAGACAGTGTTGTTGGCAACACAGGGGCGCCAGAAGGGAGTGTCCTCTCTCCCTTCCTTTTCACCCTCTCTACAATAGACTTCAGCTATTGCACTGAGACCTGTCATCTCCAGAAGTTCTCAGATGGCTCAGCTGTGGTTTGGTTGTATCAGTGAGGGTGATGAGACTGAGGACAGGGCTGCTGTACGACCTTGTCACATGCTGTGGGCTGAACCACCTGCTGCTCAATGCCATCAGACTTTACAACGCCCAACTCTTAGTAACTTAAATCTAATTTTCTCTGCACCCATTCATAGATTATTTATAGATTTAACATATTTGCATGTACATGCTTGTTAGTTTATTTATTCATTTATTTTTTTGTCATATTGCATTACTAGCGTCAATCTGAAGGTGGAGGAAGCCATCTTTCTTTTATCTGTTATGGTTATATTCATATTATTAATATTTAATGGAGTATTTGGATGGAGTAGCTTATCAACAAATAAGCAATTTTCCCTTGGGGATTAATAAAGTACATTCTATTATTCTATTTGAGTTATGTCACCCTTGACATTTAGTGGTTACCATAGTAACCAGTAACTGGGATCATTCCCTTTTTCTGTTGCCGTCTGAAACTGGTATGTATTAGGATCAGTTCTGTGTTTTTTACAAGTGTTATATTTTAGCATGCATTTTAGACTAACTTAACTAAATAATGGCCTTCATGTGTAATTTTGTCATGTTTTGTTTGTTTTTAAAAGTTATCATAATTAATGTTTTTTGCTGTGTTTAATTTTACAACACAGCACCGTTGACAGCAGTTAACTGCTGTCAACTGTTCATTGGGAGCCGTTGCTCTGTAGTGGAGACTGTTTATAGTTATTTATTGGATTTTTATTTATATAGGGGCAGAAGCTGCTGGACTGACCTTAACCACTAGCTTAACTTTTTCTCTCATTAGGTGTATTTTAATTTTTGATAGAAAGTAATGTTTCATTTACCAATGGTGTGATAGTCTTTGAATGTGAAATATATGCTATTTATGTCAAAGAAAAGATTGGTTATATGGATTAATGACATAAATTTATGATCAGAAATTATACAATACAATCATCCTAATTTTGTTAACTAATTGTGTAATGCCAGAATTTAGATATTTTAGTTTTACCCTTTTTTATGCATTTTGTTTTAAATGTGACATTTCTCTGACATAACTTGATATTTCAATTAATTATCCGCTTTTATTTAAACTGACAGTTTTCTTTCATCTTGTCTCTGTGAGCTAATTGAGGGATAAAAGAGAGTGATGGCAGCCCTGTCTGAGAACGTGCTGACAGTCAGCGTGTTACTGAGTGTCTTCTTTCTTCCAGGTGAGCTGTTAGGCTGTGTTCACACTGCAGCCTGAAGTGACCCAATTCCAATTTTTTTGTCAAATTGGATTTTTTTTTAACCATTGCTTTTCACACTTCCAAATATATGCGACTTGTCTGTGTTCTCCAGTGTGAACAGGCAAACAGCCTGAAAGTGTCCCACATGCGCAATAGAGGGCGCGTACTCGGTGTTTTACCAATCGTCATTTGAAGCTGTTGTCCGACCGGAGCCAGCATATTAACAACTTGATCCTCATTATAGTCTGTAATGGTTGTTGTTTTTCTTCCCCCTTGTGCGTATCAGAACGCGGAATAGTGTCTTTTATCAAGTATCAATGACGTTCAGGTTGGATGATATTTGATTTGGATACATATCAAATACTAGGGCTGTTGTAAATGAATATTTTAGTAATTGCGTAATCTATTGATTATTCCTACGATTAATCGGGTAATAGGATAAGAAAAAGATAAAATAAAACATTGGTAAATCTAATATAACAGCAGTATTACTATCGCATATTAATATCAGTCCAATTTTTCCACATTTGAGCTTCCCTAACAGTTACTTTACTGTCGTTTAGAAAATTAACTTGTAACAATAAAGAGGCAGGCTCACAAATAGCCTACCCATTTGTAAGTAGGCTATTATAAAAAATATCTATACTCCAGCTTTCTGTTTATTTTCAGTCAGTTTAATAGATGAACTCTCACCTTGCCCAGACATTTATAGCGTTGTGTTTCTGTTAGCGACAGGATTTGACACTGTCTGCATTCGTCCCACTCTGAAATACATCTACCAGGTATGTAACGTCACGATGCGCTTCGCCACCCACTTGTAGCGACCGGGATGATATGAAATTTATTTTCCGGTATTTTCAGCAAAGCTACGCATCCAATGCAGTGTTCAGTCTATCTGCTCACTTGTATAAATAACCCCGCCGTGCTCGTCCCCGCCGTTCGCTCTGAACCCGCAGCCCCGGGAGGAGAAAGGCTTCCGTACTCCAAGCATCGCTCCCGTCATTTTAAGGATGTTTATTGGTCCCCCGAAAAACAACCTGACATTATCATGAATCATTAAAATCCTCCCAGGCCAAACTTGAAAACTGGACGTTATGTCAACAACTCAGGCGGAAGTGAGAGCGCAAATAAAGTCCCGACCGGAACGGTGCGCTAAATAATAAAACAACAGACTTCGAGGCAGATCAATTTTCCTCAAGGAATTTTAATAATCGAAGTACTCGAATCACTCGAGGAATCCTTTCAGCCCAATCAGATACCCAAGTGGCCTGGGTCTATTCGAAAAGAGTAGTGTTCAGACTGTAATGAAAAGATCGATACAGGTCGCACTACTCAAAAAAAAAAAACTGGGATTGAGTCATTTGTGTCACTAAGGCTGTATTCACACTGTTCACACTGCAGCCTTAGTTCTGTCACTGTTATTTGGAGACATTGCTGGAAGCATTTATTTTTCTAGTCCCAAGAAATAGATCCTGATTTTGTTTAAATGCTCCACATGTAATAGGTTGCAGTTTACGGGTCAGAAAACTTCTCTTCTTGACCATTTTGTTTCATATTGTGTCCATCTTTATTCTACTTTTACAGGAGTTCAGACCGACTGTCAGTCGACCCACAAGGGAATCAACATTATTGCGCCAAAACATATTAATGCTCTGAGTGGATCCTGTTTGCTAATTCCATGTAGCTTTACTGACCACAAGGAAATGAAGGTTGACGGCAAAAGAAAACCATCTGGAATTTGGATAAGATCTACAGTCTGGGTTGCCAGTTATCCACGTCTTGTGGTTTACAACAGCAGTTGGTCAAAAAACAAATATGAAATGAAAATGATTGGAGATCTGAGTGAGAAAAACTGCACAACTGTGTTTTCTAATATACATCCAAGTCATACAGACCGTTACTTCTTCAGTATTGAGAATGGGCTTCTCAGATCGTTTGCTGTCTGTGATCCTGTTCTTTTAATAATTAAAGGTGAGAGCCTTTTGTTTTTATTTATATTTAATATTCATATGTAGAGAAAATAAATTATAATGCATTTTTGATGTAAAACAAACTCCATGAAACTTCACTGTAAAATTATACATGTTCTGGACAACAGGATCAGAATCCAGAGTTAAAGAAAGCAGTTTGTGAACACAAAGTGGATGTTTTATCTAACTTTATCTTTCAATGTGCTCTAACCGTCATATTTATCATACGCCATTTTGCTTTGCTCCACATGTTTAAAGTGAAGTCAGTCTGCTGTATCTCACTGTGTAAAATGTGTGTGTGATGTGAAAACACAGATTCTGCTTGGAGCCCCAGGATTGATATCTCAGGTGTCGTGAAGGAGAATAACTCTGTCACCGTAACGTGCTCAGCTCTCACTCCCTGTCCATATTCACCTCCTGAACTCGCCTTGAACCTCCAACCAAACCCTCACAGACAGATGGAGAGGAACACAGATGGAACGTTTACAACTACAATCCAGCAGAACATCACTCTGTCATACAGATATGATGGATACAACATCATCTGCTCTGCCAGATATCCTGTAAATGGAGGAAAACATAACAACAAACCCGATAAGGGAGCAATGGCAAAATTCACTCTCTTTTTTTCCTGTAAGTAATACCACCAGAACATCATGGTTTAGCTGGTTCTTGTCAATAATCTGGAGGTTTGCTACATTTTCCTCAGATGCTCCCAAAGAAACCTCAGCATCCATCAGTTCATCAGTAGATAACTGGGTGAAGCTGCATTGCTCCTGCAGAGCCAATCCTCCTGTCAGCGTCTTCACCTGGTTCAAGAACAGCACAAATGGAGCCATGAAAGTAGCTGAAGGAGAAAATTATGGAGTCCAGGTCACTGAGGAGGGAATTTATTACTGTGCGGCCACGAATGATGTTGGTAGTCAGACATCTCCAGAGATTCATCTTTCTGTAAATCAAAAAGGTAAATAGAGAAATATGGAAGGATGTTACTGTGGCTGAGTCACCAAATCAAGTTATTTAAATGTTGCAACTGAAAACAGATTTAAACAATCACATTGATTCAGCTTTTATTTTTCTCCATTCAGTGATTGAGCCGACTCATAAAGCCGTTGAAAGAAAAGGTACCCATCTATTTCTCTGAAGAATTTTCTGTTCACTGTTAGGAACCTGGGTTGTTGAGCTGTTTTGGAGTTTGATTTGATTTTTGTTTCATTATTTTTCCTTGTTAGTTTCTTATTTTGATCCAGTTAGTCTGGATCAAAATAGATCCAGACTAATCTGGATTAGTCCTTTCTTAGTGATTCTAGGTTATTTTGTGTGTCTAATTATTCTTTAGTGTTAGATTTATTTCCTAGTTCCTTGTGTACTCTCCCACGACTTCTGTGCCACGTCCCCCTCTCTAAATCTCCCTCTCAGTCTGCCTTCTGCTCTCTCCCCTCACACCTGCAATCAGTTAGCTCATCAACCCAGGTCTTTTGTTCAGCACTCTATCTCCCAGTCCTAAAGCGCCTTATTCTCAGTCACTCCTCGCTGGTTCCTCTCATGTACTCCCATTATTTTTCCCATCTGTTCCCTGCCATCCTTTCCCCTTGGATTTATAATTTGTGACCTGAACTTAATGGAGTTATGGGAGGAGGTAGAGTGACACCATCAGGCAGCTCTGGCAGAAATGGCTGGCAAGCCACCTCCACCTAAGCCAGAGGTGGAGTCCTTTGCCCTTTTTGTCTCCTCCACAATTCCTGTTGCTCTTTCCCAGTTTTCACCTTTGGTTTCTCCATCTCCTACCACTGTTTCCCTGTTCCATTGTCATCTCCATCCAAACACCACAGCCACAGACACAAGGATGACTCCAGAGTTTCAGCCAGCTCCATGCATAAAGACTTTAAAACCAGTTCCTCGCCCCACAGATACACCAGCAGTTGATCCATCAGCTCCAGTGTCAGTCAAGTTCACAGCAACAGCTTCTGTGGAGTTAGCTCCTCGGTTCCTGAGCTCCACAGTGACTCTGTCTCCAAAAGGGTCGAGGTTGACCCGCCGCTGTCCCCAGTGCTTTGTTGTGGGTCCTCAGCTACCAGGCCTCAGCATTGGGTCAAAGACATCCCCAGGTCTCAATGAGATGACTTTACAGTTCTTTAGCTGATGCTGGCCCCCAACCTTCAAGCTCCTCCTCTGTTTTGGCCTCCTGACTAACAGGATCGTCAAGCCTTTGGGTTCCACTGGCCGAAAGGCAGACATCCAGATCCTCTTTCTGCATTCCATCAGTCAAATCCTCTTTGTGGGTTCCTTCACTGCAAGGCTGACCTCAGGACTTCAGGGTCCTCCGTCACTGGCATCCTGCAAGGTTTCTGCTCCTTTGTCGCCGCACATCAGACTCTCTGCTCCTTTGTCTCCCAACTTCTTTGTCGACACACATCAGTATCTGGCTGTCTTTCCGAAGCCCCCCTCCAAACACCCTGGTTAGGTTGTTTTTTTGTTTTGGACTTTTATTGCCATCTGGTATCCATCTTGAAGTCAAAAAGATTTCTTTGTCTGATTCTGCAAAAAAAAACAACAATCAATTAAATGAAGTTTTGGTCAGCCTCCAGTTGCTCCATACTTCTTGTATTTTATATTCAACATCAAAGTAAAGGCAAACTGTTGAGGTTTTTAGTTATAAAACAAAAAGCTAACTACTTGCTTGCAAGTCATGTTTTACCTTGTTATACAAATGGTTGTCAAGTAACATATTTACAATGGTGTAAGAAGTTGTTTTAATGGTTAGCGTCAGAAATATCTGTCTTCAGGTTTTTTCGCTTCTTCTTTTCCCAGGAGCTGAGAGTTCTCAAATTGAGATTACACTTATTGTAGCAGTCGGTGTTGTCATACTTATCTGCCTGCTCAAAATCGTCATGTGGTGAGTATTTTGAGCTGTATTTTGTGAACTTGAGTAAATGTACACCTGGAAACTATTCTCAGCACTTAACTGTTTCTACATTTTGTTTAAAACTTCCTTACTCTTGATTGCATTAAATTAATTTATTTCCTAAAAGAAAAAGTTTTGTTCAAATTAATTATATATATATATATATATATATATATATATATATATATATATATATATATATATATATATATATATATATATATATATATATATATATATATATTTTTTTTTTTTTTTTTTTTTTTTTGAAATAAATCACAAATACCTTCAACATTATATGGTCTTAATATAATGTTGGCACCACCACCAGTTGGGACAGGGACGGACAACCAGTGGTATATTTTCAGTAGTGTATTTTTGGTAGCCTCTGCAATGCCTGATGGACCTTTACATCTGCTTAGATTACTCTAAAATCTAAAAAAGTAGTTGTGTATAAATTTTGTTTTTGTAATTTATGTAAATGTGATTTCTTGGTTTTCCAGTTTAATCAATTTGCAAAGCTTTTTTCCAGCATTGTCATAATGACACATTGGTGGGCAGAATTTTCAGGAAAGAGATTGATTTATTTTCTGGATGCACTGTAGTACTTGAGCTTCTTATGTGTAAAAATAAATAGTTTGTGCTCCAAAAACGTCTGCATCCTACACACTCACTCACTAATTCCAAAACTTGTTCCTGTCTTGAATCATGAGACACAATAATTATTCTCACTGTTCTATTATTTCTTCCAGGTTTGTAAAGGTCAAAAGTCCAACCCCACCACAGGTCAGTGTAGTTGTAATACTACACCGTCATGATTACAAAAAAATCATCATGAACAAATTATGTATCAATATGCTCTTTAAAAGAGTCAAAATCACCTGTTGGTAATCATGACTGTTTTATCTGTTTGTTATATTTCTGTTTTCCCTTCTGACTTCCCACAGACTCCAGTTACTGACTAACTGGGCCTTGATTTGTGGGCCAGTACCACTGAGGGAGCTGTTTAACATGAGGATCTAAACTTCTTGATTAAACATCTTCCTCCTTGCGTAGCAGCAGGCAGCGACAGGAGACGACGTACACACAGATCTCTAAGAAAAAGCAGCTCAGCATAGTCTAACTGCCCAGAGGTCATCAAAACAAGGGAATAAACAGTGACCTCTTATGGATAAAGACACTTTCTTTCTGTAGGATGTTAGTTTCATCTAAGAAAACCTGTTTTCATTAGGATTTTACTGCTAATTGTTAAATAATTGGGATCTCTAATCTATCACACCCAAACCGCTGGCCTTACTTTGTAATAATGATAGCTGCAATTGATCTAATTGATCTATTTATGATATTTATGGAGTTGCCCTAAAAAGTTATGCAATGAAAAAAAAAAATCTTTATACAACCATTCAAAGCAATCTCCAGTCATATTCATGGAATTAAAATACTTTAACGGCACATTTACTCAAAGGGGCAGTATTATGTGTTTTCCAGGTGCATAGTGCTATTTTATTGCATAATGGTAACTTAAGTTATTATAAAAATGTTATATATGTGTATGTACGTGTCTCTTTAAAAACTCCTGTCCTTTACGAAACATTTGTGCCAGCTTTGCACTGAGAAGTAGCTCTTATAATGAGCTCAGCGGCTGTGCAGTTCCACCAGGTGTTTGCTAATTGCTGTTGGCTAGTCTGAAGGAGCTGAGTGGAGTCAGGGAAGTGGTGCTCTGTGAGCTCGGATTTTCTGTTAACAGCTTATGAAAACACATTTAAAATTAGAATATTACATCAGATAAATTTAAAAAAAAAACTTTTTCATTCAGAAACATTGGGTTAATAAAGAAAGGGATCTTAATGCCTGCTTAGAGGTTGTTTTCATTTTCAGGTACTTTAAATCTGACAAATGAACCTCATTAGAAGGCAATTTTTCTGCACTGTAAAAAAAGTCAGTAAATTTACGGTAAAAAACGGTAAAAAACCAACAGTTTTTGACCGTCGTATCCAAAAACATTGCATTACCGTAGAAATTACATGGAACTACCGTAAGTCGAAACTGCAAAGAAAGTCAGTAAATTTACGGTAAGAAATGGTAAAAGACCAACAGTTTTTGACCGTCGTATCCAAAAACATTGCATTACCGTAGAATTACATGGAACTACCGTAAGTCGAAACTACAAAGAAAGTCAGTAAATTTACGGTAAGAAATGGTAAAAGACCAACAGTTTTTGACCGTCGTATCCAAAAACATTGCATTACCGTAGAAATTACATGGAACTACCGTAAGTCGAAACTGCAAAGAAAGTCAGTAAATTTACGGTAAGAAATGGTAAAAGACCAACAGTTTATGACGGTCGTATCCAAAAACATTGCATTACCGTAGAAATTACATGGAACTACCGTAAGTCGAAACTGCAAAGAAAGTCAGTAAATTTACGGTAAGAAATGGTAAAAGACCAACAGTTTTTGACCGTCGTATCCAAAAACATTGCATTACCGTAGAAATTACATGGAACTACCGTAAGTCGAAACTGCAAAGAAAGTCAGTAAATTTACAGTAAAAAATGGTAAAATACCAGCAGTTACTGACCATAATATTCACAGCATTATACTGCCGTAGAAAATACATGGCATTATCATAACTGAATAAACATATATCCTAAATAATTGTGACAGTCACGAATGTAGAAAATACAGAAATATAGTGTAAAAATATAAGTAATTGTAAAGTTCTTAAAAAATTTTAATATTGCCAGCAGTTAATTACCCTAAACTTAACAGTAGCAATCAGCCAAAATTACAAATTTTGCTGATATTTAGATCTACAATGTAAAAGCGTAAACAAGACTGCAAAAGAATTTTTTACAAAGAACAGAATGCTGGTGTGATATTTTGGTTTCTTTTTTAATAATGCCTTTAATACACCAAACTGAAATCTCAGCAGTAGACCAGGCATCGATCTGGCGATCCACCGATTGCAAAGCAAACTCCTACAGTCAACGCCACCATCATTTATGAGAGTATTTGATCATTAACATTAAGAGAACTGTATGTTAGCCCCTCTTGCTTGAATGAAGTTGAAGTTGGTTTCCAATTGCTGCTTCCAATTTGGGAAATGGCTAAAGGGCAATTCCACCTAATTTTTCACTACAATCAGCATCTTTAATTTACTCTAGCTAAAAAACTACAACACCTAGACTCTTCAAATCTGGACTACATTATTCTCAACTAATATCAGAATATTTAAAACCAAGTGTGGGATTTGTAAAACCTTTATCTGATTTGTGAAACTTCAATAAAGAACAATTCTAGTGTTATCCAAAATCATACAAGTTATAAAGTCACCCATCATTGAAGTTTCACAAATCCCACACTTGGTTTTAAATATTGTGCTATTAGTAGAGAATAGTCTAGAGAGTTTTTCATTTTGTTATTGTGATAAATAGCAGGGTTTACAGTAAATGGAGACTGTTATTTGTCATGTAAACAAATTATCTAGTTCAGTGTTTTTCAACCTCTTTTGAGCCAAGGTACACTTTTTCAATTGACAAAATCTCGAGGCACACCACCGACCAAAAATGTAAATGTTAGTTATGCGACTCAAGAGGAAAGAGACTGGAGTCAGCAGTTGTCGAGTACTCAATATATTTCTTTTCTTTTATCTTCTGTTTCATACCTTTCAGTTCAGTTCAGCACAACATATTTGTCAAAACAACAAGAAGGAGAATCTCCCTCTCATCTCAACCACCTGGTTTTTAAAGGATGGGCTCCCATCCGGACTAATTAGAGGGGTGGAGCCATTTTTAGCTAGAACAAACAAACATGTGCACTAAACTATACCTAAAGAGTGTCTATAAAGTTACCATTAACTTAAACACCACTAAAAACAAAACTAGAAACAAACAATATGGAATCCAGTCAAAAATAGAAATACATCTCTCCCTCTCTGAAAATGGATTTTCCCAATGAGGCTAATTGGAAACACCAGGTCCTTGTCAGCGTTGCTCATGGGCGCACTTCCACGGCAACACAGGACCAGGTGACCTCAAAGAGATGAGAAAGATGATTAAAACAAATAAACAAATCAAATCACCTCCCAAAACAATACATTCACCCAAATAACCCAGAATATACAAAGAACATGAAAAACAGCACCTCTTAGGGAGGGGGTAAATCCCTCACAGTAAACAAAGATACTCTGTAGCCACTTATATTATATATATAGTCATTCTTCTCAAAGTGTCTTGAGTCCACTTCAAAAATACACAACACTGTGGGCTTAAATTTAAAGAAGTTCTAGAAAACTTCAGTGTTTTACAAACTAATCCACAAGCATTCTTTTAGCCAGAATACAGAAAATGATTCTTATTCTGAAAGAAGCAATAATATTTGGGAAAGATTTTACTGTTACAATATGAAGAGTTGCATGTACAAAATGTTAATATCTGTTTAATTTACCCATCTAATGTGAAACCTGTGCATGTTTGGATGAAAACAGCTGATTTCCTGGCAGAAATTGAAGAAAGACAAAGCTCTTCCTCAACAGCTCTCAGTTTCTCTCTGGTTTCAGTTTTTATAGTAACCAGGCTTGAGAAGCTCACTTCACACAGACATGTTGTGGGAAATGGACCCATGTTCTTTCTAACTACTGCTGAGCTTCACTGTCTTTTCATCACTGTCGTCACAGTCTTGCTAGGTACGATGCTCTCACCGCTACCTGTAACGTTCATGCATCACTAATTCTCTTGTTTTAATGTAAAATGCTCTGTACCTACTGCCATCTAGTGGTAAGAAAGTTACATCATTACGCCGCTAGTCACTACTACAGCAGACACTCGAAGATGGCATTATTTGCAGATAATTTATTTATTTTTTTTAAAAATCTTTTAAAACCAATTACCGTATTTTTAGCACCTTCAAATTTTGGGGGGGAAAAAAACAAACAAACAAAAAAAACCTGTAAGCTGCTCTCAGTTTTCCGTAAGGACCCAGCAGAGAGCTGCGTCCTATGAAATCTGCTGGATATATTAAGGACGCAGCACTACGTCTCCAAAGTCGAACCACGGTTTTTATACCGAGCTTAAGTGCAGCGGCTTTATTTCCCTCCTGTAGTGGCAGATCGACAGCCCTCAACTTAAAAGCTGCATCATATGAGTTTGAAAACATTTCTCCGTCGTGCCTGCTGCTAGCATGTGGTTGTTCTAAATGAAAATTAACGCGTTCTTCTTTGATTTACAATTTTGACTTCTAATGATTCACTTCCTGCTAGAGAGCCCCCTGGTGGTTGAAGAAAAATACACAGAAAAGCCACACCGGGCTACAATCCACATGGTTCAAAACTTAGGAAAAAAGTAGCGTTGTATAGACCGGAAAATACGCTACATATTTTTACTAAACGGAACATTTAATTTTCACAGATGCAACACTTCCATTAATGTTTCTGTAGGAACGGCTGCATAAATTATATTTCTCGTCTACTTTAGACTACATGTGCTTAAAGTTATTGTTAATGGCAGAAGCAACTTTTTCCAAGTTTGGTTCAATAATTAATTTGAATTACTTTGAGTGTGAAATGTTCATGCATGCAAGTTAAATCTCTGAAGAACATGTTAGCTTTTGTTTCAATACTTTGGTAATACTTAGAAGTATAAAGCTTGGCATCAGAGATAATATTTAATATTTTCCTTTGACCTCTTGACTCTCACCCCCAAAATACTTGCACTAAAGTCACTGGGTCCATGACAGTTGAAGGATTTTAAGATAAGAGAATTTAAATATTAATATTTTACAGCTTTTCTCAGTTTGGGTGCATCTCTCAGAACAGAATTGAAATTCTTAAAACTACCTGTTCAATCTTCAAATTACTGTGTCACTTCTGCACATCAAAAAAATTAGTTTTGCAAGTTTTGCTTTTGTACATCATGTAGCTGGTTATGTACACTTCTATGCTTTTCCCCCCGTTGTAATTTGCTTTTATCATCTTGATCAAAATATGTTAACCCTCCTGTTGTCCTCGGGTCAAAATGACCCGCCACTGTGTTAACCCCCCCCAAAATCCCCTAAATGTAATTTTTTTAACTTGAGATTTTAAGACTTTTCCTAGATTGGCCCAGACAATAGAAAAAGTTCAGTGTTGCTTTTATTCTCATTTCCATGTAAGCTGTACAAAAAAAGGTACAAAGATGGTCTTCAGGTCAAAATGACCCGTGAGGCAAATGGAGTTGAAATCAAGGTCACAGAGTTATTTACAAACCACAAAATGTTACAAAGTTTTAGTTGTGTCTCAGATCAATCAGTAGCAGAAGTGAGCAGAGAGTGGAAGGCCAATTTTCCGAGCCACAATGCCACTCAAACTCTTTCACACCTACTCAAGACTGATACGATTTGATGACCGTGAATCAAGACCAGCAAGAAGTATGACAGACAAACTTGCAGCCATAAGAGAGGTATGACTAATAGTGATACTATTAGTGGGTGGAGCGGTTGCCCTACCTCTACAATCCAGAGCCTGATGTAACAGTGGATGAGCAACTGGTTCCATTTAGAGGTAATCTGTTTTCATATTTGTAATAAAAGTGATTTTCACTATTGATTTCTTTGACTGTTTTCTGTGACACTGATACTAATCACTGATGCTAATGTCTTTTGTCCAAAGGTTGTTGTCCTTTCCGGCAGTATATGCCCAGCAAGCCAGCAAAATATGGGATCAAGTCATGGGTGGCTTCCGAATCAAGCTATGCTTGGAAAATGCAAGTCTATACTGGGAAGTCAACCAGTGGATGCCCAGAGAAGAACCAGGGGTTGCGAGTTGTGCTTGATGTGACAGAGGGACTGAGGGGTCACAATGTGACATGTGACAATTTCTTCAACTCTTATGAACTCGGACAGCAGCTCCTGAAGAGAAAGATCACCATGGTTGGTACAGTTCGAAAGAACAAGTCTGAGCTCCCACCTGCACTGCTTGGGTCAAAGGAGAGAGAGGTCTTCTCCTCAAAGTTTGCCTTCACACCCACCACCACTCTAGTTTCCTACCTCCCAAAGAAAAACAAGAATGTAGTTCTTCTGAGCACACTGCACAGAGACGGCGACATTAGTGACCGTGAGGACAGGAAGCCAATCATCATCCTGGAATAAAACCCGAAACAAAGGAGGTGTGGACAACCTAGATAAGGTGATTGGAGCATATAGCTGCAGAAGAATGACTGCCCGCTGGCCCCTGGTCATCTTCCACAACATCATTGATGTGTCCTCCTACAATGCCTTTGTGATTTGCATAGAGATCAACCCAACCTGGATGTCTCATAAGCACAACAAGAGGAGGGTGTTCCTGGAGCAGCTAGGAAAGGCACTTGTAACTCCACTCATTGAAAGAAGGAAGCATGTCCCCCGCACAGAAGCCTCAGCAGCAGTTGTGAAAGCTATTCAGAGTGCAGCAGCTCCTGATCAACCTGAGGATCCATCTACCACAGCCACTTCCCCAGCTAAGCCAAGTAAGAGGAAGAGATGTCAGTTCTGCCCTCAGACTGTAAAACACATACAGGTGTAAGAAATATATCTGCAAAGGCTGTGCACTTGCATACTGCCCTACATGTGCCAATTAGTTGAATGGGTTATGTTATTTTTCATATTTTTGTATTGTACATCCTCTTGTTCTCTGGAGAAAAGTAAAAGAAAATTAGTCACTGTGATGAATAAAAATGCATTTGAAACTCATTTTGCACATTTTCTTTCTTAAGCTATAGAAATTCAAGTGGAGAGGGAAAACTCAAGTATTCACACATTTTGTGGTGAGTGACAATATACAAGATAGAATTTGGTGTTTAAAATTCAATTAAGCTGCTTATATTGGGGGTTTAGTGAAGACGGGTCATTTTGACCCGGAGGATAAAGGGTGTATACAGAAAATGAGGACAACAGGACAACAACGTGTCTGTGTTGAATTCTCAACTTCCAAAATAGCATCAGTTCATTGTGTAAGTCTTAACATGCATAAGTCTTAAAGTTGTCATAATGTGAATCATATATTAATTAATTTATATTCTATTATTTTCTAAATC
This sequence comes from Poecilia mexicana, assembly GCF_051168715.1. Classification (NCBI taxonomy): domain Eukaryota; kingdom Metazoa; phylum Chordata; class Actinopteri; order Cyprinodontiformes; family Poeciliidae; genus Poecilia; species Poecilia mexicana. The sequence continues at coordinate 1,885,576 of NW_028263389.1, forward strand.
TGTCCTGAATTGGTAAATTGCTCCCAAGTGAGTCCTAAGTTTCTCTAACAGGTCAGTGTATGAACCATTAGCTCAACCAACGATCAACCAGTTTTCTGAAACAGATTGGAGGTGCATCTTGTGAACTATCAGTTGGCAACAATATGCTCTATATAGCCAGAACACAACACAGTGTTACATGTCTGAGAACTGATGAACAAGTATCTGGACAGAGTGAACAGCCAGAGAGAAGAAGAGGAGTGAGGCTGAGGAGGAAATAGTTGGGAGGAAAGCAGAAGAAGAGTCAGAAGAGGCTGAGGACATCTGCCAGTTTCCATCAGTCCAACATCAGGACATGGCTGAGACCCACAACATGATGCTGATGGAGGTCCTCCCACCCTACTGTTCATTCCTTAACCCCACTGAGGAAAAAAGATTCCTCAGTGGAGTTAAGGAACAAAGTGACTATGGAAATTAAAATGTAATGTAATTTCTACAGCACTGTACAGTTTTCCTTGAGGAGATTGTCCTGTGGCTCCTTTTCTACTTTTTTTGTTCTCTGCATTTCTGTCTTTTTCTTTCTGAATCACCATGGCATGGTCCATGAATAAATTATAGCAAAAGCGTAAATCAGTGTTTCTCAATCCTGGTCTTCAGCGCCACCCTGTCCTGCAGGTTTAGGTATTTCCCTTCTGCCACACACCTGAATTGTATCTCTGGATGATTAACAAGCTTCTGCAGTACATGATTGTCATCCAATCATTTGAATCAGCTGTTCTGGAGTAGAGGCACATCTAAAACATGCAGAGCAGGGGGGCGCTGAGGACCAGGGTTGAGAAACACTGGCGTAAATGATCCTTTTGTAGTCTCTTCCCATGACTAATCAATTTGACTGTCTTATCTGTACATAGAGAAACTATAACTTATTATTATGAGTCACTGATATGTTAACAGACAGAATTTTAAGAGCTGAACTAAGGATTTTGAAAGCAAACAAATGCTATTTTTCCTGTTTCTACAAATTGTTTTGAGAAATGCGCTTACTGTTTTGTAAATGCCAACAATGACTTGAGAAATGCACCAAAAGTGACTGAGAAAAACTAACGTAGCATAAATTGTCTCAGCTGTATCAATTTGTTTGCCTGTATGAAAAGTGTTCACATTTACAGCTTTGTTTCTGCTAGCTTGCAGGAAATGTAACTTACATAAATGGTTGAAGACAACCTATTGGCCTTCATGAGACTCAGATAAATGGTGAGTATCTATTTCATAAATTGCCTAAAACAGTTATATTTGTTTTTATTTACGTTTTTTGTTTGTGTGTTTTGCCTGGTTGCAGACCAGAGGATCACACCTGTTGACAACAAACAAAGGTTTAACTACTGAATTTTCAGTCAGAAATGATCGCACCACCTGGTTGAAGTACCTGTGTCCATATGCAAGTCAACAAAGGTGAAACAAACATTTAAGCGAATAAGATGTTCATGTAGTGCATCTTTCTAACTTTTTCTTTGTTTGTTTTCCAGCAGAGAGGAAACACCCGATTGACAACATGCGAGTCTCAATTTCAACCTGTGACTGGGAAGACTACAACCATCCTGAGCAAAGTCTGATCTCAGCGACTTGTGACTCTCAACCCAGAACAAGAATCCTTTTATCACCATTTTTTCTTCTATGTTATCTCTTATGTGGACACATACTGATTTTTTTGTTTGTTTTGTTTTCCAGATCTCAGTAATACCGTGAGGAAACTGGACAGAAAATAGAATCAGTTCTTTTTTTAACTTGACTTTTTAAATAGAAATTGTTTCTTTAAGTGGATTACTCGTAATCTGTATTTTTGTTTAATTAGAAATTATTTTCTTTATAACTTTCTGTATAGAAATGCTTGACAAGTTACACTTCCTTGGTTGTTGTACTATAATTTGTATGGTAAAATTCTGGTAGGAACAGTGACCAGTAATTTACCATAAGTTTTTTTTGGGGGGGAAGGTTTACAATAAAATGTCAATATATCATACAGTCTTGGATGTGTTTTTCACTCATGTAGATATTATGCCTCAGTCAGCATGACCGTATTTACTACGGCAAAACCACATTTTATTTTTTTTAACATATTTTAGGAAGTACGGTATTTTACCGTATTTTAAAAATACGGTAAAATCCTGCATTTACAAAATACGGTGAAAAACTGGCAGCTGTGGTTGCCAGAATTTTACCGTATTTTAAAAATACGGTAAAATCCTGCATTTAGCAAATACGGTAAAAAACTGGCAGCTGTGGTTGCCAGAATTTTACCGTATTTTAAAAATACGGTAAAATCCTGCATTTAGCAAATACGGTAAAAAACTGGCAGCTGTGGTTGCCAGAATTTTACCGTATTTTAAAAATACGGTAAAATCCTGCATTTAGCAAATACGGTAAAAAACTGGCAGCTGTGGTTGCCAGAATTTTACCGTATATTAAAAATACGGTAAAATCCTGCATTTACAAAATACGGTAAAAAACTGGCAGCTGTGGTTGCCAGAATTTTACCGTATTTTAAAAATACGGTAAAATCCTGCATTTAGCAAATACGGTAAAAAACTGGCAGCTGTGGTTGCCAGAATTTTACCGTATTTTAAAAATACGGTAAAATCCTGCATTTAGCAAATACGGTAAAAAACTGGCAGCTTTGGTTGCCAGAATTTTACCGTATTTTAAAAATACGGTAAAATCCTGCATTTAGCAAATACGGTAAAAAACTGGCAGCTGTGGTTGCCAGAATTTTACCGTATTTTAAAAATACGGTAAAATCCTGCATTTACAAAATACGGTAAAAAACTGGCAGCTTTGGTTGCCAGAATTTTACCGTATTTTAAAAATACGGTAAAATCCTGCATTTACAGAATACGGTATAAAACTGGCAGCTTTGGTTGCCAGAATTTTACCGTATTTTAGAAATACGGTAAAAAACTGGCAGCTTTGGTTGCCAGAATTTTACCGTATTTTAGAAATACGGTAAAAAACTGGCAGTTTTGGTTGCCAGAATTTTACCGTATAAAGACAGTAAACTTCTGGCAACTCAGCTGCCAGTTTTTTACCGTAAAATGAGGCCGTTTTTTTTTACAGTGTGATACTGAAAATAGAAAAAAACGGTTTAAATAAATCTACCAGGTATTTTTCTTTAGATTTCCAATAGAGAAACAGGTGGAAGAAATCTGGGCAAGTTAATTAACTGGTGTTAATCTGCTTTATTAAAGTCTTAGGATTTAAATCAATATCAAGGTTTAAATAAACCCGACATATTATCTTAATTATGATTTTCACCATTTGAGGAAGCAATGCAACTTCTCATAGAACTCATACATGCTTTTATCTTTAGTTGCATTGTTTACTACAATTGTTTCTTCACAGGTCTCCCTAAAAATAATCAATCGGACAGTTGCAGGTGATTGAAAATGCTGCAGCTGGCGATCTCACTAAAACCAGAAAGATGGAGCACATCACCCTGTTCTAACCACCTTCCACTTGCTCTCTGTAGCTCAGAGAGAAAATAAAGGCTTTAAATATTTCTGTCGGTCTACAAATCACTAAACGGTTTAGCAACGCAATGCATTAAAGATCTGCTGTTGTTGTATTGACCTCTTAGGTCTTCTGGTTCTGCTCTGCATCCCTAGAACCAGAACCAAACACGGAGAAGCAGCATTTCTTGAATTCATTGTCTATGCACTTCAAAACTAAAACTTCAACTCAAAACTAAAAACCTACCTGTTTAGCTACTTTTGAACTATAATAAATGGAACATTGACCAACATATGTGATGAGTATTGATGATTTTAACAATGGCATTCAGTGTCTGTTACAGGTTTTCACAATTGTTGACTATATGATGTTAATTTTTATATTTTCATAAAAATATATAAAAGTGCCTTATTTCCGAAATTATCTATACATTTAAACCAGTTGTTATTCTCAACTGATTTAAATAGAAAGATTTTATTAGAAAAAGCTACTCTGCAGAGTTCTGATTTTTTTGCAGTGCAAAACTATTTGTTGTGCTGCTGAGGTTTATGATGACTGAAATAACTAGCAGGTTGAAAAAAGGTATTATGCAATGACAGATAAATCCACTAGAGGGCAGCATCACTCCAGCAGTTCCTGAATGTGTTTTAGCATTTTAACTTGATGAAACTTTTGCAACCAGTTTCCTTCACATCACTCACACCAGGATCAAGCAAACAAATCAGTTTAAATGTTTGCACTAAAACACAGGAAAGATAATTTTAGACGTTTTTGAAAAAGGCAGTCCTAACAAGAGCAGCTCTTTACACATCTAGACGGTCACAGCAGTACCAGAGGTGGTGGAGTGGTTCCCATCTGCTTACATTGATCTAGGTAAAATGACAGCAACCATTTTGCTCTGCACAGGCCTTGGGATCTTGTTACGGTGCACCATCTTCGTTCAGGCACAAACGGGCCTCAAAAATATCTCCGTCTACAATCGCTAACATCAGCTCTGGTCTCTGACAGCCCTCTTTGGACAGCTTCCCACTATAGTAACTCACAATCCCATCTCACAATTAGTACTTGGATACTAATTAATTCAGTGTTTGAAATAAAACACCTTTTATCCAAGTAAAACTGAATTCGGGTGAAATATATCCATGTTCTTATGGCTTGAAGTTACTTGAAGTGAACCAGCTCAGGTAACTTTCACAAAGATTTTAATGAATATGATAAGCTTATAAAATTGTAGAGCTGTTTAGGCATGATAACAACATGCACAACATACAGAACCATTTACTCCTGCACACATGTGGCAGCTGTCTTGTAACCACGCACCACCTCATTCCCAACTGAGATTTGATGAGACTTTACAAACTAAGGAGACGCCCATGCCCACCATCCCTCTCTGCTGTGACAGGAGCGCCACAGTGACAAATCAACAGGGGACCTGTTTCAGAATAACAGCTTCTTTTCATTCTGTATAACTGACCCACATTCAGCCCATCCATGGAGCGATGGCTCCAGTAATTTCCCTGACACAGCTGAGGCAGTCACAGGAAACCTTAGGAACAGGACTTCACATATAACCAGAACCTGGAGGAAATCCATTATGTGGTTAGAGGTACTTACAGTGAGAGAGACATTCATAGTTAGCACGAGCTATTAATTGAAAACAATTCACAGGGCCACTTCTAAACACATTATAGTTGGTTTAAGGCATGGGAGGGTTTTCTTAGGGTTCCAACAAACAGCCATAGCATAAGATGCAAAATTAAAACAATTTTCATCACATTAGCCAGAGCATTCATACCCTTTGTACTTTAGAATGATGCCGTTTGATCTCTAATATTCTCTAACAAACCTCTGTACATCACACAGCTAATGTTTACCATCAGGGTACAATCATAAAGTTGAATTAAGGGGAATTAATGTATCCCACTGAAACCCCCTTGTCAACAACTTAACCTCTGCAGCCTGTTTACTCAGTTACGTCCCAGTGGGCGATCACTGTGACAACAGAGTCTGACGGGAGGGGACTGCTTATGGGCTGCACTTTCTATATTTCACTGCGTATAGCAGTCAGCTGCACAGACATGCCCTTCAGTGGCATTCTGAAAGTAAATCCAAATGATTCGTAAAATGACACTGGATATGCTCGCATATCACAAATACCAACGTCTGCCAGGTAAGTAAGTTGAGTCAAATGACACTTTGCGGCGGCATGTGTTAAAGATGAAGTCACATGGGGGCAGGGCTTTTGGGAAAACATGTAAAAGACTGCCGACAGAGGAAATGTGTAATGTGGCAGAAAAAAACAGTTGGGGGTGATGTAAGACACTGACAGGAAAGTGAGACAATGGTGAAGTGTGTGGTAGGATTGGATGGTGGGTTGAAGGTTGGATTACATAAGAGAACATCACAAATCGCTTCCACTTTCTAGGTGTGGGGCCTTGTGAGCTAGGTTGAGAGTGGTAGAAAAGGAGGAAAGATGCTCTGAAGAGATGGCAAATGATAATCAGAATTGTAGTCTGTCTGTATAGGGTTGAAGCTGGGGAGGAAGTGAACAAAGTCATTAAGTTTGTGTTGATCACGCTTCCAAATATTAAGCAATTAAAGTCAAAGCAGGAGGAATGTATAAGATATTTTATTGATCAGCAAAAATGTTGTATATGTTGCGTGTATATGCAAGCCCATTACATACATGATATCCAAATATTAGCAATTGTGTAAAATAAGATCCATTAATTTAAAACTTCAACAGAATCCATGTCTCCTGGAAGCAATTGTCAATATCCGAGAGACCACTCCTTCTGCGAAACAAAGCATAGAATCAGATGCTGTTTTTTGTTGTTTTTTTTACCAGGCTGATGCTGCTATGAATCCGATGCTCATTACTTAAGCAACATGTGAAAATAACTTTTGCACTTTTTACCTAGATTGTTTTGTACAGTTTTTGTTGATCCTCCATATCTTCCCATCTAACTTATTCTAACAGGTGAAAAAAAATAGAGTGGCCGGGATGGGGATCAGTGCCTCCAAATCCGAGGCCATGGTCTTGAGCCGGAAAAGGGTAGAGTGCCTTCTCTGGGTCGAGGAGTTCAAGTATCTTGGGATTCATGCCATTGGGATTCATGAATGAGGGAAGAAGGGAGCGGGAGATTGACAGACGGATTGGTGCAGTGTCTGCAGTGAAGTGGGCGCTGTACTGATCCATCGTGGTGAGGAGAGAGATGAGTTAAAAATCAAAGCTCTCGATTTACCAGTTGATCTATGTTCCTACCCTCACCTATGGTCATGAGCTTTGGGTTATGACCGAAAGAACGAGGTCACGGATAAAAGCGCCCAAAATGGGTTTTCTCTGTAGGGTATCTGGGCTCTCCCTTAGAAATAGGGTGAGAATCTCAGTCATCTGGGAGGGGTTCAGAGTGGAGCCTCTGCATCTTCACGTTGAGAAGATGCCGACAGAGGAAATGTCGGCACATTTCCTCTGTCAGAAAGGTGGCTCGGGCACCTCAACTGCCCGACCCAGTTGAGGTGACTCGGGCATCTGGTTAGGATGCCTCCTGGACGCCTCCCTGGTGAGGTGTTCCGGGCGCGTCTCACTGGGAGGAGGCCCCGGATAAGCGAAAGTGGATGGATGGATGGATGGATGGATGGATGGATGGATGGATGGATGGATGGATGGATGGATGGATGGATGGATGGATGGATGGATGGATGGATGGATGGATGGATGGATGGATGGATGGATGGATGGATGGATGGATGGATGGATGGATGGATGGATGGATGGAAAAAATAGATAGCTTTCCTCTCTTTAAGTGAGCAAACTGAGCAAAAGACATTGGAGGCAGGGTGGAGTGAGTGGACAACAGTGTCAGGGGTAACATGTCACAACTACAGGAGAGAATGCAAAGGGTTACAAAATGATAGTGTGAACAGTTATGGATCATGATTTGGGGATGGTGGTGGCGCTGACAAAAAGAAAGAAGGCTGAACTAGAGGTTATGAAATCTGAGATGGATTAAAAACAACGCCTGACATTCTCTCACTCAAAACCCTTACAGACTGCAGCTGTTCTGGTACACGAGTAATCTGCAATTCATTCCTTCCAGCCTATGAATTACTCTATATTGAGGTGATGAGTTTAGCTGCGGATGAAACAAACAACATGGACATGGTGGATTACAAATGACTTTGTCAGCCCTGTGTTTTTATCTCACACCCTGCATACATTGCATCCATCCTCTGCATTAGTACATCTTCCCGGTAAAACATCAAATCTCTCCGGTATTTCTATCACTTAGATTGAAAAGAGAACTGACTTAAAAGGCCTCCGTACAGCCAGCAGGGGCCATTTCCACCCCCACTCATGCTCCCAGTCATCGGTCATCCAACTGTTCTGCCAGCTGTCTATTTTTGGTCCGTGTGACACACTTCAAGCAATTACTGTCTGAGTGGTGTCTGGACTTCTTCCAGAATATCTTCAAATATGTTTTGGTTGGATGTCAAGTACATAGTATTTATTGGTCCAAATTTATGAGAGTCTTTAATAAAAAATAAATGTGGTCTAAGTCTATTAAACTGGTAATATATAACATACACGGCATTCCCTTTTTTAATTAGAGTAAGTTAGTTGAGATAGAGACTCAAAGACAAGGAACATTCCTGAAAGTTGTAATGGGGTGTTAAGACAAGTTTGGATCCAGTCTTCTTCCCTGAAGATAATTAACACTTAATACTTTATGTTACTGTAATAAATAAACTGTGGAGATAAAAAAAAGAACCAATTAAAAGTTACTTTTAACACTGTCATGTTCTTTCCATCCAGAAAAGAATCCTCCACAGTAGGTCTGATTCATAAAGTTCTGAGCACATTTAGTCAAACTTCAGGGTGTTTTATTGGAACTTTGTGTGATATAACACAAACTCAAGATGGGACAATATTTTAAATATTGCTTCATCCATTTTTCATCCAACTCTGACCATTTTTCTGATCTCCACACAAAACTATCCCCACAGCATGGCGCTGTCACCATAATGTTCCTTCCTGTGGGCGGCAAATTCACAGTGATGTGCAGTCATAGTTTAGATTCTAGTAGAAAAGTGCTATATAACTTTTTTAGGAGGGGTTCTTTAAACAAGCTCTTGGGTTTGTCTGATTGCCTTTAGTGGTGTTGTTGGTCTCTTTGTGCTCATAGTAATTTTCATAATAATTTTCTATCTGGCTGTTAAGCAGGGAGTCTTAATTGTACATTTCTGGAGTTCAGGATGCGTTCAATTGTGTTTCTGTATGCAGAGTTACAGAAACACAACTCCAAACCAAGACTTTAGTGTGATATACTGACCTCAAATTATCATGTTTCATTAAGTATTTTGTTATGCTGAGATTATGTTACTTGGTGAAATGACCTGTTGCTTCCTTTAAGGCTAGTGCTCAGTGAACTCAGGGGCTACATTTACAATCCACATGCCTTTAAGGTTTTTTTTTTTTTTTTTTTTGGGGGGGGGGGTGGTCGGGGGGGGGGGGGTTCCGGTTGTATTTACAGCACCTCAATCTTTTTATATAAATACATACATATGCTACAGAAAAAAGGAAAAAATAATTTTACATGTTTGGGGATTGTGATTTTGATTTTCTGTTTAATTTCTGGGAATGTTTAAAACCTGTACCCTGGAGACTATGTGTCAAAACTGCTGGGAAACATGAGTGGTCATTCTATCCTGAGGTATTGACAAACCATTTATTCTAAGATTGCACATACCAGAGTTATTAAGGATGGCTGTGGGCTCAATGACTAAACTATCACTACTTTTTAAATTAGAATGATTTGCAGATAGAGCAGTGGCAGGGCTATAGATAGCAGAGGATATTCAGGGTCAGTGTTAATTACACTATCATTTAAAGATCACTAAGGAGACTTGTAATGTTTGAAGTGACATGCATATGATGCACAAAGCTTATTATTATCTAATTAATTGACTAAATAATTGATACTTGCAAGAGAAAAATTTTTTACATACTTTTATTAATACATATTTTAAATAGTCTGTTTTATGTTCTAGGATATACCTGTCTCATTTTTCTAAAAAAAATTACTTGACGGAATGAACATTTCAATATAAATATGCGCCGGTGGTGTGAATGTTTGTGTCTGTTGAAGAGAACAAGTAGAGGCTCGCCCAGGGCAAGACCCACCACTGTTGATATGGTGTGTAAAAACATATTTATGTCAGTTTTACATCTTTATTTTAAAATATGTAATATTTTCTAGTTAACGGGAAATTTAAAAAAAAATTAAAACTTCCTTATTAGATAGTTAACTAATTTCAAATAATTCTGATTTGCTTCCATTGGTGAGTGACGGCGCTCCTGAGAACTTTTGACCAATTAGAAAACCTTGGAGGCGGGCCTTACTCTACTGTAATCAATCCTCTGATCAGCGCGTGAGCCTGTCCTGAGCGTCGTTAACGGCTCGGGCAAGCATAACTAAGTGGTACGTCTTTCCGTTAGCGCGAAAAGCGAAAAAACTAGAGGGAAAAACAACATGGGGGATAGATTTGTGGTGGTGCCTGTAGACACTGGAAAGACGTCTGGCAAAGAGGGAGCACGTTCGGGCAGCACTGGAGCTTACCCGGCACCAGACACCGGTGGAAGCAGCAGCAGTGTTCCGGGCACCGTGTTCGAGCCGGCGGTACATATCCTGGAGTACAACAGGGAACCTAATAAGTACGGTAAGACAGCTGGCTCAGACATTAGTCCGTGTCCCACTTCTTATCTCACTTGTCTCCGGGGGATTAGACTTAGTTTTTCGTTCGGGTATTGGTTGTGGTGCTGTTTACTGGAGTGCGTTAATTAAGTTTTGGGGTAACTGCACCCCCAAAATCACCGACGTAGAGAAGAAGCTAGTACAGTACAACCCGCGAAAAGGTTAAGTTACAAATATGTAATACAAACACAGTGTGTTGTGTCATTAGTGGAATCTTCATTAAAATTCACATACATTTTTTAGATTTTACTAAGTTAGCTTAAACATACCAATAGTGGATTTAACATGGGGTTTGTCTTTCAACAAACTGATTTCATATAAAATTGATAGCAGTCAGACGTTTGTTTAGCGCTACAAATCACTGCAGAGTCGAGTGGAACGACCAGATTCAGTCACCCCTCAGTGATGTCCCAAAAGTCTGATGTCATATCTTTAAATATAAATCTCACCAAATAAATTTAAGGTACGTGAAACTGGTCTATCTTGGTAGCAAATATTCTGTATTCATATTTTAACCTAACTCTTAAATCAAGAAAATTCAGCTCTCCTTTAAAGCAAGATTTAAGGACAAGCTGTTTTTATTTTTATTTATTTATTTATTTTTATATATACAGGTAATTATTGTTGTGTGCATATTATTTTTCTTTTACTTTAGTTTTCTCTAGAGATATATTGATTAGAATTTTGGGTCCAATTTCTGAAATCTGAATTTTGTCAAGCTTAGTCCTGGCTTTGCCTGTTTAAGGCAATTCAGATTTTTCTTTAAAATTGATCATGTAAAGGGATACAAAAAGATAATGGACATTTTTTGTTGTACCCTTCCTGACCAGAGTGGTTGCTAGTCTTCTATAAGAACAGAGGTGATATTAACACCTGCTGGGGGAGAAAGCAGACACTGTGAAATGTAGTTTTACTTACAGATATTTAAAAAAAGAAAAGCAAAGTGATTAAATAGCACAATGTGCATGTCTAGCATTACTAAAACAGCAGTGTTTTTCCTAAAGAATGCAAATCCTTACCTTGACTGTGAAATTTCTTAGTTCATATTATAACGTTCCATGACAGAAAGATTTCTGGGGAAAAGGATACCTTATTAACTTTTGCTGTTATCCGATCAGCTTTAATCAATTTTCGACATTCTTCTTTGTATCATTCTCTTTTTTTGTGTGTGTCATGCTCTTCGGCTGCAGGAATTATCACACACTTACTGTCGAAAATTGTTTAAATTTTAATTCCCATGCTTCAAATTTCATTACTTAAAATACCTTGCAGAATTCTAGTGCAATAAGCCTTTGCAAGATTAAAATTGTTGCTTTCAGTGTGACCTGGAAGTTTTTTTGATGACTGATTTTTGAAAAGCCAGACCTGCCAATTCCGTTGTACTTATTTATTTATATTTTGTCTGAAATGTTGCCAAATGTAGCATGAGTCAAAAGCTTAACTTTTGTGCTGTTGACCATTCTAAAACTGAGTTATTGTAAGTTTATTTGGACATAATGGTAATGTCATGTTTAATATCTGTATACATTTGGCTAGACTGAAAACAGTTTATTATACAATACTTGAAAAGTTATTACAAAAAAGAAAAGGCATTATAAGGATTCTCCCGTGGCAACCGAGGTTCTCTTATGCTCCTGCATTGTGTCTGTTGAATAGGAGACCATTCTGCTCACTAAGCTCTGGGACACAGCAGAGTGTTCTACAAAAGTATTTTTTCTGTATTCTAGAAAATCCATTTTCCTTTGAAATTGCTTCTTATCTCTGTTCTTTTGCTGCCTTAACTTCAATCACCTCAACGGTAACATTGAGTCTGCTTCAGTCAGCTATGACATCCACAATGAAGAGTGTTTCTGTCATTGTGACTTGGGGCTTTTGTAGGGCATGTTTTCTCATTGGAAAAAGATTGAACGTTAGAGTTTCCTAGTGACAGATCACATCTTGGGGGAAAAATTGATCGTCCTTTTACAGTTAATAACAGATTTTTCAACACTTATCCACTTTTAACTCTATGTTTTTGTATTGATCTTGAGGATTTTTAACATTCAGTGAAATCCTTTTGCTTTATTTTCTTTGCTCTTCTTGCATTCAGACCTTGGTCCTCCAATAGCTGACAAACATGGTCACTATAGCAACACACAGGTAGGTAGAAGGCTCCAAAATAATTGTCAGGAAGTATTGGTCATGCAAGCGTGCAAAACTACAGTGCAATGATGGCTGGGTGTGTATGTGTGTGGGAACAGTCTGGTGTGTGTATTGAGTCGTGATCAGTAGGACACACTGGGTTTCATCTGGTTTTGAGTCGTTTTGGTTGGAATGGAGTTTTTATGAGCTGCTTTACTCAGATCCATCTGACATATTTCACTTATCACAGTAAAATCTAGCCATAAACTCATAAAACAGTTGGAGAGCAGCAACCATGAAACAAGCTGATGTTTTGGTCTTCTAAAAAAGACAGCATGGATGAATGAACAAAAAAAATATATATGTAAGGGTAAATTGAGTGGTTGATAAACTTGTGATTAATCATGGTGACACAGAAGAGGCTGGCTATTGACATAGCGAGCCAGTGTGTTGTGTTAAGCCTGAAAAATGTTTCTCTGGCTCAGAGCCACAGCAAAACACTGAGCGAGTAACAAGTGAGTTGGTGACTGCACTGAACTACTGCTAATCATTCAAACATGCTCCCAAATATTTGGACAAATTAAAAATGTGCTGAGTATTTTTTGTATTGCATAAAAGTGTCCTGAATTGATAGGTGTGTTGAACAAAGCCTAGTCAGCAACAAGCAGCAAAGCTATGAACCTGTTATCCACATGATTTCCTTCTTAAAAAAAAAACAAAAAAAACAACAAGTCGAGACCGGTCTATCCCGTTTCAGTGCATGGACTCGGTTTGAGTCAAATCTCAGCTGGTGACTTGGAAGACGTGTTGTGGAAATGAATCTTTGTAGTTATGGTGGCATGTGTGCTCACTGTTAGGTTTGTCACGGCCACTGCTATAAATTACTCTGTTAGGCAACCATAGAATAGATTGTGTGTGGCCTTTCATCAGCACATATTTTAATAAGTCTCTGTTACTTGATCCTGAGGAAGACTGTCTCCTGTGAACACATGCAGCAGGCATTCACATGACCAGACAGTGTGGACCATAGGCAATTTCAATTATAGCATTTCATTCAAAGCGTAAAATATTCACAATCCATATCCTCTAACTATGATTAAAAAGCAAAAAACGATTTTTGGTGAGGACTCCTAAAAGCATGTCCTTTGTATGTCATTTCCCCGAAGCCGTTTTTGTCGTTTATCTAGTTTTGGTGCTTTACTTCCTCCTTCTTTTTCAAAATTTTTTTGTGCAATCAATACACAATGGATTGCAGTGAATGTAAGACTTTTGTGATGATTCATTTCCTCATCTGCAGGTGAATCTTCTGAAACAAATCTTAACGATGAAGAGAATCATTTTCCAAAACTCATTTTCTGCAACAGTAGCCCAGTGAGAAAATGGGTTTCGGAAATGTTAGTGTGATGGACGGTCAGGCATTTTCCATTACAGCAGGAAACACCTTGTGGTAATTTTAGTAATGCAGGACAGAGTGTACATACCTGGCCTTGCTTCAGCTCTCCGTTTCATTTTGTTTTTTTACTTGGAAAGGTGTGCCTGATTGGGAAGCTTGTGCAACCGTTTGTGTGACTTTCCAGTTGTAATAAAAGGGCTTTATTTGGTTTTTAGAGAGTCATTCAACTCCATCAAAAAAGTGGTGACATATGCTAAAGTACATCTGATTTGGAACATTGTTCTGTTTTGTTCATGGTTGCAAAATGAATTTCTAAAGATAAAGCGTTGTATAGAAAAGAGAAAGCTGTGGTTAAGAACAAAGAAGCAAGATTGTCTGTGAATTATTGCTTTTTATTCTAGGAAGTGTTGCCTTTTTTAGGTCACCAGAAATTTTGTTGGTGTTTCCCTCATTCTAACAGAACGAACGGAAACCTGTGAAATGCTTGCTGATGTCAAACCTACCACACACTACTGGAGAAAAGGGTGTATGTATAGAGTAACTATTAAACAGTTTTCAGTTTCAATAATTGACCTGAGCGATGAGCTTGAGCTGCTGCTACAGATGACCTTCTTTGTAGAAAAAGAACTTGAAACCACTAACGTTTCTCAAGAGGAGCCATGGGATAAACCTAAAGTCAAATGGTTGTTTTTAATTAGAAGTGACTCATTTCTGACCACGACAAGTAGAGATGAGCATTTCAAGCTGCAGCACAAATCCAGAATCCTATTCTATTCACAGTACACCCTGAGGAACATACTCCTCTGTAGAGACGAGGTAACCTTTAGTCCAAACAGTGAAACTATTGTTCAGCTTTAGTTCTGATGCTTAAGAAGGACACAGATTGCCTCGAGTCTTATTCCTTTGTGAACTGGTACCAAGGATACTGGTATCCAGATGTCCGGAGATGGTAGCTTCTCCGGACATCTGGAGTAAACAGAGCTTCTTGCTCAGCCAAAACCTGATCAGTATGCACCTTGTCTCATATGGCAGCACACACACATGGCCTCGTGTGTGTGCCAACTGTGTGGGCCTGGTTCATAAGCTTTTGCAACTTTAAAATAGAAAGTTTTTGAAAATTAAAGGTTTGAAGCTAAAAAATAAAAAAATAATTGTTGGATTTTTGATCATGAAAAATAATTTCTTTGCTGTGATGGGAAGATTTAGTCTCAAATTTCGACTGCACAAGATATCACAAATGTATTGACGTTGCAGAGGCACTGTATTCTATGTATATTGCTTTATAAAAATTTACAACTAATGTGTTTCTTTACCTAGATGGCAGGTGTCAAAAACAACTTTTCCAGTTAACTATTGTTGATTGATGTATTGAATATTTTTTTGCAGTAGGTGGTTAGAATGCTCATTATTTTGATTTTATGCATCGCATAGTTTCCTTGTCTAGTAGTGGAGGGGGATAATATTAAAGCTAAATAATTTGGACAAGAGCAGAATAATATTAAGTGTATTAAACTAAGTATTTTAAAAGCTGAAAAACATAACCACGGATATTATCTCCTGCCATAAATTGAAAGGCCATTGATGGGGTGACTTCAAATCTCCCTCTAACTCAGAATAGGTGAAAGTACTGTAATTACACAGTTCATTGCAAGTGCTGCCATGAAGGATCATAGATCAGACTGTACATACAGGGTGATTGGGAATCATGTTTTTTCTGCGTGGAACACCAAACCAAAG
Source organism: Poecilia mexicana (assembly GCF_051168715.1). Classification (NCBI taxonomy): domain Eukaryota; kingdom Metazoa; phylum Chordata; class Actinopteri; order Cyprinodontiformes; family Poeciliidae; genus Poecilia; species Poecilia mexicana. The sequence continues at coordinate 1,901,065 of NW_028263389.1, forward strand.
TCATGGGGCACTAACATGTATGTATGGCCATTGTCTGGCATGTAATGTCTTATCACTTGTCATGCTATCTGTGACTTGGTAGCCGAAATGTTTGGTATAAACATCAGAGGAGGGAAATAAAGGCTCAAAGATCTAAATGTGAATTAGTTTAAGAAAATCTTGCTGAGAAACAACAGATTCCTAATAAGGACTTAGTTTTAGCTATTAATAGACAGCCGTAGTACGGATTTCACGTTTTCTTAATATCATGCAGACCTAGCAACGATGACCTAACCATATGGACAAAGCACCTAATAAAATACCAATTTTCCTGTTGGTCGGCATAACTTTGACCGGTGGGAATTCCTAAATAAATTCCCTATCATTGTGGAAGCTCTGTACAAAAAAAAAATTGCTTTTTTATATTTCTGAGGCCCTACCGTTGTGGATGACTTCCTTTACTTGCATAATGGAAAAAAAGTTACCATTTTTTTCCCCCCCATGTCTGTTCTCTAAATATGTGTTTATAGACTTAAGGAAGGCGTTCACTGTGACTCATTTCAACCATGTTGTCTTTTCCTAATGCAGTAAATAATGCTGAGAGGCAAAAAAAAGTGAGTACTGGGAATGGCACAACACTGAGAAATAACATAGTTCTATATGAGAACAACTAGTTTATTTTCTTTTAAATCAAACACTAATCAATTTATTCAAACAATTTTGTAGCATATTTTGTCTTAGATGGATCTAATGAGACAAACCCAGTCAATTTTTACCCAGTATTGTCTGAATGTTTGTTAAAAATATGTAATCTAGATGACCATTAAAGGGTTACATAACCTGAGCTTTGGGCATGCCAAACTATGCTGTCCCATACGCTATTTACAATGTTTAATGGATGAATACTGCTGTGTTACTTAAGATGGTACAGATGCAGCTTTCCATGACTGCTGTGGAAAGCTTCATGTATTTGTCTTCTTCTTTAGCCAATGCAGAGGTTGTTTTTCCCCTTCCTCTTCCCCAGCTGTTCTCTTTAGGTTTTAACAGCTCAAATCTAGTTGGAACTAGGTTCTCCACCATCATATTGAGACTTGAGCTCAGCTGCACCACGCAGTCTCCTTTCTCTACATACATTTTATTGAAATGTTTTATGAAACAAATTACCTGGGCTAGGCACCCTTCTTTAATAGTCACAAAAATATGCCACGGTGTACTTTCTGCAAAATATTGTAAAGTTCTGTCTGAAAACAAAAACAAAACAAACAAAAAAAAGCTTTTCCAGTAGTCATTTAACCCCAGATTACAATGTTAACATGACAGCTTTTCCCCCCCACAAACATTTGAGTACATATCTTTTGTGTTAGTGGTTCAAAATAGATAACACATCTGGTCAGAAGAGGGCAATGTTGTGTCTTGGTTAGTCTTGAACTGTCAGCTTTTGGTTAAATAAAAAGCAAGATACCAAAGCAGGATCTGTAACAATGCAAGTCTTTTTATATTGAAAATGAGAGGTGGAAAAAAATCTTCCTTGTTTCATCTCTTTGGTATCCTAAAAGTTCATGTGATGCCATCACCAGTAGCCATGTGACCTAACATTGTACTTTAGTTGCTATTGTGTTGTATAACACAGCATCAAGCAATAAGATGACTTTTGACAATGATCATGATCTGAACCCACATGACATGATAAAGAGCTTACACCTTCTGTTGTAATCTGCAACAATTTTAATCTGTGATCCATTCTTTACCCTCCAGGGGGCACTGGTTAGTTATCGGAAATGCTTGGAGGGGATGACTGGTATCAGTTAATGGATTGCTACTTTACTCTGGTAGCACTGGGAGACTGCCACAGTTCTTGAGAACAAAGGTTATTTTTCTTTTGAAGACCAGTTTAGTATTGCATAATACAAGACACCTTTATGGGGCTTTGTTTTGCTTCTTCAGTTGAAACTATTTTTCTCTATAGCATGAGTAAATCAGACTTATGGGTGATTTAAAAAAAATGTTGTTTTTTTTAAACTAAATTACTGATCCATTTGTCACATTTTTTATGCTTTTAGATTATATCAAATGAATCTAGACATAGGTGGGGAAATAAATTGTCCCACTAATTAATGTGTTAAACTATAATATTGTTTTGAGACTGTTTACAATTAATATATTGATAATGACATAACAATACAAAGTTACCAAAGTCAATGAGCTTTAATTTTGCAAAGAAAACTTACAAAATTAAGCTGGAATGTATATTAAATATCCTAAACAAAATATAGTAAATAAATGAAAAAAAAAAATTACCATGCTATTAACTGCTTATTGCGACAGGCTTATCTGGACTTCTGACTGCATTATTCTCAAATTACAAAATATTCTATAAATATGACTGAAGAAGCTGGAGAAGAAAGAGCTCCTATGTCCTTCACACATGCCCTTACTTTCAGGTTAAATATTGACTCATCTTCCATCTGTGCAGTCGATCGATAGCTTTATTTTGAGGTTAGAAATGTGAGCCTACAGAAGAGAAGTTCACATTAGCGTAATTGTTGAAGTCGGGCAGAACAATAGACCATGGACATATGAAACCAACATGTAGGTTTCCATTAAGTCCTATCTTAATGCAGCACTGATGAGTTGTTTTTTTATTTGCGCAATAACGATACCAGCTATAAAATGGAAATGTGACGTGATGTTATTGGGTCTATTGCTGATGGCAATATGTTTTCAGTGGGGTATTCTTGAATGACGATTTATTTTTCTCCAAAATATTTAAGAACACTAGACATTTTATATACCGGATTTTCCGCACTATAAGGCGGACCGGATTATAAGGCGCACCTTCAATGAATGGCCTATTTTAAAACATTTTTCATATATAAGGCGCACCGCATTATAAGGCACATAGAATATACGCTAAAGTTAGGGTTGCCAACCGTGCCGTATTGAAGCTATACAGGACACAATTTGTTCCATACTCTACAAATATGGATGCGTATTAATAAAGAAATGGTCTCCGAGTACTTTATATAGTAGGCTACCCCCAGTCATTGTTTCACTCAGGGTGTTGGTGTTGCGATATTGTGCCCAACTGCTTTCTGGGTAACACAGACCAACCGACACACTGCCGCTGCAGTCTCTGTCTCTCTTTCCCCACCCCTTCCCGGCTTTAAATGTATAGGGGCTGGTCCCTTGGTAATCCTAGTCGAAGCACCCCGGATGAATGTCTAAAGCCACTTTGTTGACATAAAGAATGTCAACAAAACAATCCGACTCCGGTCGGCGAGGAGAGCCTTCCGCGACTGGGCCGGGGCGTGGCCAGACGATGGTCACCCTTCTCCATTCGCGCACAGCATGTTCGTGAAGAACGTGGTGCTAAATGACCTGCAGAAGACCTAATTATCAGGTCGGTAGGTAGATAGGTCAGTCAAATTTTATTAACAAAACAGCATTCTGACAACTATCCCAGCATGCACTGTGCACTTCTTCTTCTACGGGCGAAAATGAAGTCGGCGGCTGCTGACCGTAGTTGCTAGCCCTGTTGTGGCTCAATATTGGTCCATATATAAGGCGCACCGGATTATAAGGCGCACTGTTGGCTTTTGAGGAAATAGAAGGTTTTTAGGTGCTCCTTATAGTGCGGAAAATACGGTATATGAATTTGGGAAAAAAATAAAACAATTAGGAAAAAAATAAAAGATTTTATAAGGCGCTATTGGAGTTACAACAGTACAGTGTTTAACAGTCATATTATGTCATTCCTGAAGAAATTTTCTTCCACTTATTGGGTACTTAGTAATTAGTTGTGAACTGTCATTCTTAAAAATAGAGGTAGTGTTTTCCTCTGGTGCAGTTGCCCTCCCTGCCCATGTGGGTCTTGGTGATTCTCTTACCTCCCTCTGTACCTCCTCCTTTTCCTGTTTCCTGCGTCCCCCTCCCTTCCTTCAACTGTATTGATCTGCCATTTGGTGTCAGGGGGGTGATAAAAGTGGGGGTGGTTAGCTCTCCACTTGGTTAATATCCAAGATAATTTTAAACCCACAACACTAGAAACTGGACTTTTCATGTAGTTGACTCTTTTGTGACGTTGGTATTTTTAGTATTTCCCGTCAGTGAGGGCAGTGTTGCTTACTTGGTATGGGAAGTGGTTTGTAGTGCTACATTTTTTGGAAGCGACTAATTTTATTGGTCAGATCAGCTGATGGGACTGAAATATCATTATTGTTTGCTTTAATGCAACTTTGTTTAAGTAAATGACCCGAAGCAGTGTAGTCTTTAACTGTAAAATAGCTGTTAGATTAATTTTATGCAATAATTTAGTTATACTTCAACTCTTTCTGGAAGATGAGTCCTTCCTGACAACAAAATATGTGTGGCTTTAATTAATAATTATGCGCAAGAATAAAGGCATTTTACTCCAAATACATAATTCATGGTACTGCTAAACACCTGTCACTACACACTGGGTCAAATAACATTGCATGGGCAAACAGGACGAGTATAGTGCTGTTGTTTGTGTGTGAAAATGTTCCTGTATGGATCGGCTCTAGACTTCCTCCTTTCTCCCAACAGCAGTCAATCCCATCAGTATTTGTCGTTTGTGAGACAAAGCAGCATTCCAAGAGTGGGAAACCAGTCCTCAGGGAACAGAAAGGACCTCTAGTATGTTCTCACACGCTAATGAGCACAAATGCATGTCATGTTTTCTGCGAGGGTGTTTGTCTGTGTGGACTGCCCCCTCTGGGCGGGGCAGACCCACTCTTCCTTATTTGGACGGTTGAAGTGGGGGTCGGGGAGGACAGCTGAATTCTGGTGACTACAACGAAAACTTGAGCGTGAGACACATCGTCTGCTGAGGAGCGTTGAAGTTCATCAGGCCATCAGGTCTGAAGAACGTAAAGAAACCGAGGACAAGAAGGAGGAGGAAGAGCAGTTGGCCAGAGGAAAAGAAAGAAGCAGCAGCTTAAGAGGGAGAAGGAGATAAGAGGGGAGAGAGTGGGACAAACGGAAAATGCCCACTAACTTCACTGTGGTCCCAGTGAAAGATGGCACTGGAAAGACAAGAGAGGGAAATGAAGAAGATGATGTGGATGGGAGCAATGTGCTAAGAGAGGAAGAAGATCCTACAGGTGAGATCAGATTCTGTTTTCTTTTACATATATTCAAATGCAAGAACATGTTTTTTTTTAATATAGATTTCTACACATTGCAAACAAATTTCTGACTTTTTTTACTTTTTCCATCTGTTAGCCTGTAGATAAGGAAGTCCTTCAGGAAAGTTCTAGAGTTTGCTTACAGGATCCAACACAAGCTGACAATTTAGCTTTATTTTGAGGGTAATTACTGCCTTTATTTTTCAGAAAAACTGTTTATGGCTCATGTGGGTGGATAATGTGAAAGCAGTACTACATTTTAGGGAGCGCTTGTTCGTTGTCCAACTGCTGCATGAGATGAGTTTCCCTCACACGCAACTGCCACTCAAGGAAGTGTGACATGGGGACCGTTCCATTGTTTCCTTTTTAGCCTCAGTGTCCCTGCTTCTCCATGCATATACCTGGCAGTTCAAGGTGTTTTTTTTTTTGTTTTTTTTTTTACGTCACTTAGCAACCAGATCCATCCATCTTACTGTTCAGTTCTATTCTGAGTTACTGTCTGGAGAAACCCAGTTGTTTTGATGGATGGAATTTTAACGTCAAGTCTTGAAAACTTGTTGGTATCAGTCACCAGACTTACTGATTGATAGTAGAAACAGAGCTTGTGGAAAAAACGGGCAATTATTTTAATACCTCATACTGAAAAACATATAACTAACATTTTTTGCAGGTAGCTATGTTCAAGAAATATCAGAATATGTATGATTAGCCTGCAGACATTTTATTTCTTGGCTTCTTCTGTGGGAGACCATGAATTATTTACATTGGGATCAGAGGCATCATCACATCTTAGTGTACGAGAAATAAGTGCCTGTTACAGGACAGAATGACAAACTGACAATGCATGCATTAGCAGTTAGCGTGTTTAGCATGAAACTGAAAGTGAAACTGTAGGCTCTTTTTGCATTTCAAATAGTATTTTGATTCTTTACTGGTCTGTGAGATTTCTAAAACACTGGCAACATTTCCCGATTTATGTTCCAGACCAGAGGTTGATGGCCCTCCAACCCCCACTATAAATCAGCAACTGTGTTATAATATTTTTAATAGGGATACACTGACCAATCGGCTGTACAATAATAAAATAAAAGGTTTTCTCAATTTTAGGAGATCAGTGATCTTATGCACTGCCGCTCAAGTCTGAAAATCAGTCACAGTCCCCTTTCTCTCTGCAGCCCTCCAGGTCATGTCTGCACATGGGTGGTTAACAATCCTCAGCCCATGGTTGCCATCTTAGCAACTTTGTAGCTCTTTTTAGCTGCCTTTCAGACAAAAAAATTGGCATTGACCAAAATCGGAATCAGCAGGTCTGACTTTTAAAAATTGGCGCACCCCTTAATTTTAGCAATCTTCTTATCTGCGGACAATCACACTCTCTTGCCCTGTTTCAGCCTGAATTAGTCAGACATGTTTTTTTGAGGTTTTCTTTTAAAAAAAAAAATCTTCTTACGTCCATGGCCTTCCTCTGACTTTGTTTTAAATCACGCCATTGAACGTGAAAATAAGTCTTCTTCATTCAGTAACAGCCACACTCTAAAGAGTGTTATAAGTGCAACTTGGTAGATCTTAATTATTGATTTGAAAAAGATTAAGTTTTTGAGTTTCTGACTAGCTAGTCACCAGTTAATGCATATCCAGCTGAAAATTTTCTGTTTCCAGTCAACTGGTGAATTTTTTGTGGATCTGTATTAGCAACGTTACCTATGTAGTCGTGCTTATACCTGAATTTGCTTGCACTAAAGTGAAAAAAACATTTGCTCTGTAGGAATTTCCTTTGATTTGTTGTGGCCCATTTGTTTCATACCAATAGAGGAAATCATAAATGCCACTACACAGGAACTTCAAGCTGTGACTGGTCCACAGCGTGTAAACTTTTAATTAGCAAGGATTGAGCTGGTAGTTGGAAAGAGACCAATGTTGTGAATTTTTGTTTTCTGTTTGGGTTAACTTTGACCTTCTTTCTAACATACAGACCCCACCTTGAGAGTGGATGCGTTTCTTTGTATGTTTATTAAAAGTCTCTTCCTTCTAGCTGAAAGCCACATTATCAATCAACATGACATGAGTGTGCAGAGATAGTTTTGTTTATCTGAGCATTCAGCCCAGAGAGGTCAAAGAGTGCACTTTTAACTAACTCCACTTTGACTCTCCATGTTTTTCTCAAATGCCTTTAGTCAACTTGCTTCTTTTACAGCATTTTACACAGCTCTGAGCTGTTTATTTCCCATGCTTTAATTTCTGCTGTGGAGCTGCAATTACAGCAGCCTGCTGGTTAAGCTTTTACAGACTGTGGGAGAGTGAATGGCATTTATTGTGATAGGCGGGATATCATGCTGCTTTAGTTACTCTGGCACATGCAAAGCATTTGAGTCTGATGAAGAGTGTTCTGATAGTGACAGTGGGTGAGGTAGGGATACGATCTCACACAAATAAAAAAAACTGGTGGATTCTGAGGTCTTGTTCACCAACTCAGTTTTTTCTTCTTTTTTTCTTCTGCTTTATTTTCTAACAACATAGATTATTGTTCTTGCTTGCTCACTGAAACACAAAGAAAGATTTGAATTACTTATTTAGTAGCACTCTTATCACATAAAATCTTAAATGCCATGTTTTATCCGAGCTTAACAAATGATTTAAATTAGCACCTCAGTTACCAACCAATCATTTTATATTTATTCATTTTCATCCGAGGTGTCTGATTTGGTAACAATCTGGTAGATAGAGGGAAATCAAATCTCAAAATGGACACAGAGGCAGGTTGAAGTTTTTTTTTTGTTTTTTTTTTGGATGTTTTGTAGGGAGGGTTCATGACAGTAAAAACTGCTGTTGGCTCATGAGCATATGTTGGGAGGACAGAGTTAAATAGGAGTCGCTGCTATTGATTATCCTGCTGGCCCATTTCCTCTTGGCTGAGAGGGGGAGGTGAGACCCACCCTCCATCCCATAATGCAATAGACTGTATTTTTTTTTCACAGACTCATAAACTTCCTCTTTGTTCCCCTCTCCATCTCTTTTTTTAATATCTCATTTGCTCATATCTACCTAAAATTTATGTTTTCTTGTTATTTTTAAAATAAAGAGCCATTTCAAATAGAGTTTGGACACCATTTCATAATCTCTAATTCACAACCTAAAGCTTTCCTTTAATTTTTAAAACAGAAAATCAAGCCTGATTGCTCTTGTAGAATATGGACCACGTTGGGATGAGACATGTTTTAGAAAATTACTAAACACTGTTTGACCTATTGCTGTGAAGTTATTATTAATACTTGTGTTTATGTTAATCATGTTAGAGAGAAGTCTTGCAGATCCAGAGATGTTAGTTAAGAGAAATTAAAGGAAGGATTTAGAAAAGTTGAAGTTTTTAATAACTTTCCCAAAAAATGAGGAAAACTGAAGCAAAAAATCAAATCACAATATACTGTTCAGCCTGTTTTCTGTGGCATGTAAAAGAATAAGTCAATTTTTCTACATTTGCCATAACTAGACTAGAATGCAATTTCAAAAACAAAAAATTAGTAAATTAATATCTTGTTTTGATGAACCTAATATCTTTTAATGTCTTATTGTCAGCTGGATGTGTTGTTACACTACTAGCTTGCCTTTACATTTTTTTTTACTTATTGAGCATGTGGGGTGCCAATAGTCATCCCACTATTGCCAATTTAGCAACTTTTCAGACAAAATCATCCAAAATCTGAATTGCCAAATCAAAACCTTTTTAAAAAACAGCAATCAGCCAAAACCTGCAATCGGTGCATCCCTAGTTATAACCTGATCAAGTCTCACTGTAACCTAGAATCAATGGGTCCAGTTTCAGTGATCTTTTTATTTCTTCATAGGATCACATGTTTTTAGCTTATAACTTAACACAATTGAAAATAAAATAGGAGCACAATTTGATGGCAGCACTTGCTTGAAGCTCGGGCGTTAATGGGATTTTTAAGTGGCCTCTTTATATCACTGCAATACTTGATCCTGTGTGAAATCTTAACTAGCGTGCTTAATTTTGCATCCAGCTGAGAGTATGCAGATTTTAGACAGAACACTGTGTTCTAGCAGGGAGTGAACAGGGACCTAGTGGGATAGGGTGGAGAGAGATTGTGTAAGTGTAAAGGGAGTAAAGGGTGTACACAATGGACAAATACTCAGTTGTAGGTGACCACTATGAGTAAAGAAAGAAGTCATTTTTATATATCTTACAGGAATTTTAATTCCTGTGGTTTTCAGTGGAAGCACCTCTATGGGTTCATAGCTCTGGAGTGGGTCTTCTCAAATGTTTGGACAAAGCTGAGCCCTGTGACTGATGGACTGAAGAAGTAATGGTTTGAAGGGAGGTAATGAAACTATGTGAAAGTACAGTATTTTTAATGAATATAAAATAATGTCCATAGTTAAGATAACGGATATGAGAGTACTCACAGCATTTTTTCATTACTGTTTAGGTTTAAACTGAGCAGGGAAATGTCCGAGGTGTTCCTGACTCAGTCGGTGCTTTTTGCCCATCTGCCCTAGTCATGCGTTTCCTGTTTGTTTCCCAGTCAGATCTGGTTTTGTTTAAACCTTCTGTTGTACTGTGACCATTTGTTGTTGTTGTTTTTTTTTTTTTTTTTAATTCCTTTTGTTTTTAAGCAAAGGTCTAACATCACATTATGGTTTGCTTGGGATTTTTTGTTTTGTTTTTAGCAAAATCTTGAGACAGACTCTTGAGATAGAGAACTACGTCTGCTTCCTGTCTTTAAAAGGAAGCCCAATAAAAGGCCAAATGTACTTTTCTGTTTTCAACAGCAGGTACAATTTCTCCTTTACACTTCAACTATTATGTTAATTTCAAGGCTGCATCCTGCACGTTCACTATTCAGATTCTGTTCTCCAAAAACAGAATCAGTTGAGGTTTCTATTCACTGCCTCTGCAGGTAGTAAAGAAAGGTTTGGAAATCCGTTTTTTAGTATATTTGTACACCAGCATGTGTCCAACCTGACCTTGCTGTGTTCTCAACTTTCAGCTGTGTATTTGCATTAGCCTTGTTGCAAGAGTTCCGTTTTTTACTCTGCATTGACCTTTTACAAGGGTTGGCGAAGTAAAACCTTGTTGATTACTAATATTTAAAATTAAATATTTCGATACCAGTTAGATTGAAACCGTACTAGTTGACGATTAAGAGTCTAAGAAAAGCAGCCAAGAAACTGCTTTTATATGTTTCACACAATCCATGTGAGCAGATATTTAAACTGAGTGGACCTTGGGTCATGTGTTATCTCTGTGTTGTGACATGCTGAGGGGTGTGGTGTTGGGGAGAAATGCATGCAGAAGACACAGACAGGAATGTAATGATCGAAGCACAGAGACATAACATGATATGATTTCAAAGTTTCCTTAAGGCCGGCAGTCGAACCTCACATTGCTGCAGCTAAACACTCAAGTTAAAGTTCTAAATGCAAGATCTTGTAAGGTGTGAACAACTATGTCCTATGGTTTATTCACTAAAAATAAACAGATAGGACAGGAAAAAAGAGTATTATGACACTCCTCATTGTGTTGATAGCTTGTTTAAACAGAGTTGTACTGGCTGGTATTACTGCTTCCTATTTCCCGTGCAGTGATCTCACTCTCACCAGTTGCCTGTTCTCAATATGGTATCTCTGATAAGCTCCTAGCCTGCAACCTGCACCTATCATAATGGGGATCTATTTTCCTTCCTTCAGTTCTTTTACTCACAGCAGCAGTTGTGAGACCACCAAAGTCGCACTGTCGTACTTGCGGCCTCTTAATATGTATCTCTTTTAACCAAGCCCAAATATAGCATATTGTTCTTGCAGTGATCTGCACTAAATAGCTACAATGAAATCTAGAGTTTACTGTCTTTTTTTTATATTGCCTAATATATATGAAAAAAAAATAGGCTACATTTAATTGCCTCAGTTAAAGCCTAATTGAGTCAAATTAGGCTTTAAAGCTTGGAAAGAGGGGATTCAGCATTTCATTATTTCAATAAAGTTTACTTTGCAAAGTTTACTATTTGTCATGTAGATTCCTAGTAAGGAACATCAAAAACCAGACTACACATGATATCCTCTCCGATGTTCGCACTTGTTTGATGTGCTTTCTAACATGGTTCATTAAGTTCATACATTTTGGTTGTTAATTTGCCCACATTTTATTGTCATAAGTGCGGTAGCTCCAGCTTGCACTTTACTAACAACTGCAAATAGTCTGCACAGGGAAATGAATGATTGTAAATGTTTTCTAACAAACAGCTGGAAGTCGAGTTCTAAAGTAGAATTATATTGAAAATATGCTGGTAATTTAGCATCTTAAAAAAGCAAACGTTGCTTGGGTAAGAAACCTTACAGAATTTTATTGTGATAGCATAGTTTTGCATCAACGTTTGTAGAAAAATCAACCTTAATATGAGAAAGAGAAAGTTGTTTTTAATCCTCCTTTCCAATAATCTTTTGCTGTCCATATGCTCTGAGAAACATGTAGATCAGTAGAAGCTGATGCTTTATGACATACTGAGGATGGTCCATAAACTTGAAATTTCATCACAATATTTTGTAGTATTTATTACAATAAAAAAAGATTAATATTTAGAACCTCTTTTTTCGTGCTTTTCTTAGGCAGCTGTATTGCTATGACTACACATTAATGCAAACCACTCCTAGAAAATATACCTTTTGAAATGAGCTTCTTGAAGACACCAGTGACTTAAAGAGGGACATTTATCTTTACACTGCACACAGTAACTATATTAATCATGTTCTTAAATTTATTTCTTCATTGACGTTCAAATGTAACAAGCAGTGGCGAAGATAGTAAACATGACAGTTGCCACTAGGGGTGCACCGATTGCAGTTTTCTGATCAATCTTTAGAAAGCCTGACCTCCTAATTCCAGTTTTGGATACAGATATCTTTGTCTAAAAAGTCACTGAATATAGTGAGTAAGTCACCAAGTTGGCAACAGTGCGATAACAATTGTTGAGAGCAGCTCTGTCAGGAGATGAGGTCTCATAATGTGTAGATCTTAACTATCTCCTTTGCTTAGGTAGATAAGATTGGTTTCACATGCAAGTATCAGCTCATTGCCAATTTCCCAAAATTAAGGAAATTAGGCCAATTCATTGGTGCATTCCTAATGTCAACAATACTGTTTTTGGAGTATTAAAATGCCATTAGTTGGAATTTATTGTTGTCAATTTTTCTTGATAATAAATGATATGCTAATGCTAACCCCTTCTGTACAACTTTACTCAGCCCTTTAGGGATTTTTCCTTATAGAGTTTGCTCTGGTGAAAGCTGCGAGTTGCTAGTATAGCCGCTTTAATTCTGCAAGTTCAGCTGCATTCTCCAAAAGCACGCAGGACCTATGTTGATGACTGGATTTGTGTAACAAAAAATGTATTTTCTCTTAGCTTGAGAAATGTAATATGTGATCCTTCCGTTTCTCTGCCATGAATGAATGTATTTTTCATAACTTTGCCTTGTTGGAGTCATTTAATTAAATAAGTTGACCCGTAAATACTAAATGCTTGTGCAAGGAATAGTTGATTGCTTTTCAAAGTGCTCAGAATGTGACTGGTCAGTCCGGCAGACTTAATTTTCCCTAAATCCACCACTTGCTTTTAATATCTTTTGTCCTAATACAAAAACCAGATGTTGGCAGAGCAGGACACCATCTGGTCCCAAACGGTTATCATATCTTCATACAGTGGTTGCATCCTAATGTGTGTGCTTAGTAGTTCTGAAAAAGGCTTAGAGAAAGCTCTCGTGTGAATCTAGATGAAATAATTGTTTTTAACATACCAGCAACAGCTGCAACTCATTGTTGAAGGTAGTTGAGGACCAGTCTAGATGCCTGTCTGCAGTTTTGTTCCAAAGTCCTGTCGTCACACCATCTGCTGCAGGGTGGAGTGGCATATTACTTCCAGTATTTGCATATGGTCAAAGAGCAGCCATTGTTTGACTTAAGGAGGTAACTACATTTTTAGGAAGTTTGGTTGATTGTGTGAAGTCACATGATTCGTTCTTGTTCTCATATGTCTGTTTCATTGCTGTTTTGGTTTGAACACTTGGGAAGAAGTGGAGTTACATGACAGAATGTAAGTATATTACTTGTTGAATTTTATGAAGTGCAAATACATTTTCTCTGTGCCCATTTTTAGATAGGCAGAGCATCCTGGCTAGCTAGTGCTTTCTGTCAAAATGATCTAATGTCATGTCTGCTTATGAGTGAGTTTGTATAGAAAGGCAGAGAGAGAATGACCTCACTGTTACTGACAGTTACAAGGTGCTGCTATGGGTGCATATAGTTGATGCTGACAGTGTGAGTTCTCCATCTGGAAAGCTAAGTGGTGTGTTTTCTCTTTGCGTTTGGGAGTGTTTGTTTCTGTATGTCTGCTGGTGTGGCCTTGGCTGAACAACATAAATGTAAAGATATGCACAGAAAATGTTTTTGTGAAATATGTGTTTTTTGTTCATTAAAAATTATCTGGAAATATTTTTTAAATACCTCAAAAACTTTAAGCACGCACCCATAAATTGACCTTGATTTCCTTCATTTTAAGTGGTCAGTGATCAGCCGATATTTGCATGTGAAACCGATTCTACCCACCTATCATATCCACCAGTCTTACTGTGTCTACCACCTCAAAGGTCTGAAAATGACTGGAAGCACTACGTCATGTGCAGTTAAAATTAAACAAATGTATCGGCCAGAAAACTGCAATCGGTATGCCTTTATAACACACCCTGTTCTACTACCATATCACTTTTTCTGTGCAAGCAGAATAATTATAAATGTGTGATTCTTTAGCTATTGATTCGTTGAACAGTTTTTATTCACTCCATGAATACACATTTTGGGTTAATAAACAAAGTTGGAATGGAAAAAGTAGAATTCTGAAAAATAACAATAGGAAAAAATTAAATTTAGCAGTCAATAAGACAGATATCATAGGGCCCTAAGTATGCAGTCAGATGGCTACATTTAAATCTTCAGTGCAGATGAACTATGGAGAAAGATTTTGTAGCATCTTAGTGGGAAGTATTATCTGAGTTTGTACTGCCTCACAATATTCATCTGTGACACTGTCAGTTTGAACACCACATTCTTTTTATAAGTCCAGCTGATTATATTGTAGGTTCCACATACTAAACATATTTTACCAGTAAAGCTTATCCTGAGCTTTGTGATAGTATTTTTTTATCTCATATTTGTTATATTTGCCTACATCCAGGGCAGATATAAATGTAGATGGACGCTCCAGTTCCCTAGCTGATGCTTAGCACAAGTCTGGTTTTACGGACAAACAGGAAAATAAATTCCATACCATACTGGTTGCAACAGGTAGTCGGCGGATCACACCGTGGTGTGTATACATAGCTAGAATAGGTACGGCAAAGATGCCAAAGATCTGTTGCTCACATGGACACAAAAGCTGTAAAAGCCTGGTGTAAAGTGAGAGTTCATCTACTAACTTGACTGAAGATGAATACAGAAACTAAATATTGGAGTATCTTTGTCAACCTGTTGCTTTATCAAAACATTTTTCCTATTTGTGCAAAAAAAGAAAGATAACCTTTAATACATTTAAATGTAATAAATGTATTAATTATATATTCCTGTTGTTGATGGGAGGTTATATGCTCAGAAACTCATTAATCACGTTTGCTAGGTATTATTAAAGGCTCTCTGAACTCTACTCTACTTCCCTGATGGTAGAGGCATTGACTTTTACTAATGCTCTTTTTACTTCCTGGTAATCATCTCAGGGTTGATGTTTACAGGTGGTAGCCAGGATTCAGATATAAGAGGCGCTAAGTAACATTGATCTCACCAGCCTTGACTGACCTGTCTCCTCTTGCTCCTTCATTGTTTTTTTTTTTGTTTTTTTTGTCGTTTTTTCCCCCGATACTTCATCTCACTGTAAGGAGCGCATTTTAAAACCTACATATCTCCTCATTTAAAGAAGCTTTTAAAAGAAAGACATTATACACCTGCGTTGTGCAGTCAGTTAAGCAGAGTTAATTTAGGAACATTTAATTTTTTTCTCCTTGACATATTTCAGTTCCTAATGATGGAATAGAAAGACTGCAATTATTCCTACTGACTGTAAACAATACACTCTAATTCCTATGTTTTTCAACGTGTAGATCTAAATTTACAAAATGAATTGTTTGCTTGTTACCAGTAGAAGGTGCTATAAGTCCTCTTGCTTCTCTTTTCATCCTGCCTAAGGTCTGTGTTGCATACTGAGAAATGTTGTACACTTCACAAGTTTAAATAAACTCGCTGCTTAATAGGTGCGAAACATCCAGCGGTATACAACCAATTTCATACCCATTCATTTATCCATGAATAAACCAGAACTCTAAGGTATTAAAAGGAGCGGGGGCAACCTGAACAGTAGCTGCAGTGTTCAGTGAACGAAACAAATCAAGTCAATTCATTTGTGTGGAAAGTCCTTGGATTCTAAGACACAAATGTGGATTAAAAATGCTTAATGTGTAAGCTTTGTTACCTTGTGTAGTCTGCATCATTCAGCAGCACAACCAATCTCTTCAGACATCTGAAATTTACACAAAGTGACCCATTTTTAACTTTAGATTTTGCTGTAGCGTTTAATTTGCTTTCATTTACACTCTACATTTGAATAAACACCCTTAATCCACCCATTTGTTACTCATTAAGATTGCAAACTCAACAGATTATTGGATTTTTCAGAATGAGAGTTGACTTGCAAAGTGAAGTGTGGTAAAAATATTTTAAATACATTTTATAAATAACTGAGAACAACCTTTTCCTGATAGTTTTTGGTAAAACTGATTTGGTGTGTTACTAAATCCGCCTTCCTGTTGATTTGATAAATCTGCTTTAAGCTGTGCTTCGACACATCTGTCAGTCTAATGATGGTGGCAACAGATGTTCACTTTGGTCACATGGACTCATGAAGCCTGGCAAAGCTGTTGCTGGTGATGTTTGGATTGAACTGATATTCTCAGAGATGTTATTTCTCAGAGATGTGTGGATGACTCAGGGTAATGAGTCAACGTTCGTCTCCTTGGTCACCAGCACATCTCACACTGGCAAAGGGCATTCCTTTGATGGGCATGTGGCCAGAAGACAGGAAGAGGAAGTGAAGCTCCGCTCTGTGCTGGCTTTAACGCCATATCCTCCTCAGGCCTTGACATTGCCTCTTGTTTTATAAAAAGTTCAGGATAAGCCTAATCTGGTTAAGTGATTAGTGCCCACTTCACCTGCTCTCTGCCAAACAGATTAAATGGCAACTAAAAAGAACAACAGTGGGGTGCTAGGTTGACCGAGGTAATGACTGGGGCAAGGCTTTGTCTGCTGTTGTCCTTTATATTTATGTGGCTGTCTGAAGTGTTTTGCGATGAGGAAATGTAATATCAGATCTGCATACTTGTTAGAAATTAAATGTTTCAAGTTCACTGAGTATTAAATAAATCAAATGAATCACCTTGTGGATCTGATGAATGCTGGCTTTACTGTTGGTTACAGGTAAAGCTGTATAGGTTGTTTCCCCTGCAGCGAGCTGATGGACTAATTGTTTCACCCTGTGACATCTAGGAGGTCTTTCTGTCTGTACTACAGTTTTCTGCTTCCTTTGCGTTCTCTGCTCCTCCCCTTCGGTGTGTGTTAACTCTCGCTCGCACAGCTGTGACAGTGATCAGAAGCTCAGGGAGCTTGTGGGGAAGAACTGTGTGTGCTCTCACGCGCATGCCTGTGCCTGCAGGTCTGTCGGTGGGAGGGTGAGGGTGCTTTGTGATGCATGGCTGATGTCGCTGACTTTGTCGTCACAGCCACTTTATACGCACACTCACACACACAAACATGGACACATACTGTCACAGAAATAGCTTATCCTCACATTATGACACAGTGCAGCCAGCTTTCCTGACTTGTGCACGTCAGTAGAAGTATCTTTACACTTTGGACCACCGTTACTGGAGTTCCCCAAGGACCACTGCTAGGACCCTCTCCCCTCCATCCCCCTTTTTTAGCCAGGCTCCTCAGAATGGAGCACAGGGGCAGCTCTCGTCGGAAAGGTAAGTTTTCCCCATTTCATGTAGACTTTGAGTTGCCCTTTGCTAGTACCTCAATACTTTAGCTAATAAATTCTAAAAAAAAAGAGAGAGGGATATATGCATTCTGTTCACTTTGAGAATAATTTGATCATTTAAAAAAAAAAGTAGGATTAGTGTCCAAGAATAATTTCCAACTTTCTGTAATTTACCTGAACTGTATCTAGTCTGCTGTCATGTCTGATAAGTCTCTTCTTCGACATCAATTCCTCCACTAAAGACAGAGTAGCTTTAAAATGAACTGTAGTACCCTGAATGAAATTATAATAAACCGATAAAAGAACAGAGAATGAAATGGCTGGGCTGTTATTTATTTGGACTCTACATTAATTTATGATCTGGCCCAACAAATTTCACTTTAAAGTTGTTGGCCAAGCTTTCCAACCAGTTAAAATTTTTTTAGGCAAAATCAATTTTTGATTTTTTGCTCCTTCTTTGTTCTTTTTAAAACATTTTTTATGTATTTATTTATTTAATCGCTTGTAGTGACAGTAAAATGCATTTTGGCTGGGAGAGAAACATTCTCTGTTCTTCATCTTTTACATCAGCTCTTGGAGTTCTTGGTACAATAAACTGGGATCTAACATTGCCAGTGTTAGGAAGCTTACTGCGTTGTCACAGTCTGTGGCTTAGCGGTTATAAATAGAGCGCGTGGTCATTTATTACCACGAGAAAGGCTGAGCCTAACTATTAGCACATCCCTAATTTACCTGGTCTGGTACATTTGGACCAGCTGCTAAGCTAAGTGCTGATGAAGTCTGAGAGCAACACCATCTTCTTGGAAACAACGACAAAACAAGGAACAAATGAGAAGCTCATCATCATTTTGTCACAAGTAGCCTTTAAGATGCAACTAAAGAGGAAAGTTTCTTTACTTTGTAGTGATGGGATTTTTAAATCTTTTATGGATTGCAATTAATTGGAACCGCCAGAATAAAATAATCTTGTGTTGCAAAAGAGCTACACATGAAATACTGTCAAGTAGAATTAATTACAGAAATTATTTGTTTCTCAAAATCCTGTAAATATTATCAGGCAATGGGTTCAGCCTCCTAAATTGAAGTCACTTGCCACTTTGGCTGTCTGACAGTGTTATTGTAAATTCTAGAATATTGTATGTATGTAATTGAGATGCACCAAATAATCAAACAACAAACAGAATCAGACAATTTTTCTTTGACTGGCTCTGATTGGTGATCAAAAGTTCCCATTTTGAACAATTAGATTTATTTTCTTCTTCCTCATTAAATTAATTAAAACTGCAATTTTTTTCCCTACAACCTACATGTAGTTTGATGGTCTGTTGTAAGCTCTGTAAAAACCAGGAAATATTTCCCTTGCATTAATACATACATTTGGAGAAACTTGTATATTCTTAGTTTTCTGTTGGATTTGAATATTCTTCTAGTCAAACACTGCAGCACAGTTATTGTTTGAAACATCAATGATCTTTGTTCAAACATTGGTCTTTGTCAGTCATCAGATCTACACTTTATTGCTCCTTGGGAAAATGTTCCAGTTAGTTAAATTATGCAACTTCAAGGTAAACTGGTCAACTGCATAAATATTTCATTCAGATATTCAAAGTATTAAAAGTTGATGAAACTAACAACAAATATTTATTCACGCTATGAACTAAAATGTCTCCAGATTTATATTTAACACTGTTTTTTTTTTTTGTTTTGTTTTGTTTTGTTTTTTTTTGTTTTTCCACTCATGCTCTGCAGGGGTTTTAGACCAAATGCACATTTTGAGTTGAGCTTTTATAGCACAGGAAGTATCTGCCCAACACCTGCAGAAATAGAGCATGCACACACACAAACACACGCACCCTCTCTTAGCTCATCATTTAATCCACCTGCATTTATTCGATAGCAGACACCAGATTTAAAAAAAAAAAAGATATATAGAAAAGTGCATCCTGTTGGTTTGTGTGTTTAAATAGTTTTTGTAGAATTTGATAATTACCAGTCTGAGAAAATCAAGGGAAATGATCTCTTTTCTCTTGTCTGGCCCATCTCTCACTTTAACCTTTGGATGTGAAAGAAGAGAGCACATTAGCAGGGAAGGTGACCTTAAACAGCAGCATGTCCTCACATTCCCTCTAAATCAGCTGTTTTGCTATTAGTAAGTTCTCAAATGTCGATGTTCCAGCCTTTATACGGAGCATTTATTGAAAGTCAAATATTACACTTCGAAAAATACAAACACAGAATTACTGTTAGTCAAGAAAATCTCCATGTGAAGGATGCAGAATGAAACCTAACAGACAGCTGGAATGATGCAGACAAACCACAGCATCTGTTTAATACACAAATGTTTTATCATGGCTGCTACTGTATAGAAAACTAGACCAAGTCTCTCAGGACTGTTTGCTGCTGCACAAACATCAGTCAATGTTTACATCTCCACCTTTAATACTCCAGATCATGTGGAAGACCGTTTAACAGCCATGCTATGCTACGCTAGCCTCCTTATCTTTTGGTCTCACATGTCCTTTTGGAAAAGCACATAATCTGCTGCAACAGTCGCCATATTAATTGCAGCGTTTGCCATCAACAGTGGCAGCTGGCACTTTCGCCTTGTTTGGGACACTGATGTGCAAGTGCAACTTAAGGTCACTGTGGGATTTATTGACATGGATGGGACTCGTGGACCACTTGAAATTGTTTTTAGCTTAAAAGGGCATAGCACCACAGCTTTGTGTGTGCAGGAGTTTTTTTTTTCCTTCTTGGTATTGATGACATCAGAATGCAGATGATGAATCATAGAAAAGTAAAGGTATAATCCTAGATTTACTTCTTCCAGATGCCATTCATGCTACAAGACATTCTGACATCAACTGCATAAAGGTTTGAGAAACCAGAAATCTGGAAAGTTTTCAGAAAGATTCAGCCTCCAAAAAAATTATTGTTCAAACAGCATGCTCTTCAATTTTCTTCCATATCTGTAAAGACATCCCATTCTAAACATGAGGAGATGATGTGGACAGCTCTTGTATTTGTACTCCTTCGTATGATGAGGCGTAGCACTCGCTGATGATGTAACCACTATGTCGGCGGGTTTTAAAAACAGAAGCATCACCTGCCCTGATTTGGAAACAGCAGAGCCTGTTTTAGCACGCTGCCTTGTCTCAGAGGAGATTTAGCCACTGTCAGTAAAGGAAATGATTACCTGTGCTGAGTGCTATGTAACTGAGCTAAGCTCTGACTGACAGGCTAAAGGTTAGCTGCATTCCTCCTGCCCAGTAGACATCATCTTTAAATCCATTCTCTTACCCACAGTTATTGAAAAACTGTTTCCTCACTTAATACGGTCTGCAGTCCTGTTCAGATTGTGTCGAAGGCCTGCAAAGTGCAAGGGCGTAATGACATTGTCAGTGATTACTAGCAAGCTAAGCCACTCTCCAAGCCTCTTATTCCCCCTACAGCTGGATCAAGTGGTAAAAGTTACTCATGAAATGCAGCCGGGCTCACCAAAGGCTGCTGCGCTGATACATGATGGAGGCGTGGTTGAAGTTGGTTGATCTTAAAACCATTGGGAGAAATAAGAAGCATCTTCTTCAATACCTGGGATACAGTTTTTACATGAAATCTACATTCAGTAGTTTCTAAATTATTTGTATTAATTTATTAAATCAGATATGTTCAGAGAAAGATGAGTTATGGTGGTGCATGTACTCCAGTAGGGGTATTTTCCTGCTGCTTTTCCTGAGGTAACAGATTTTTCTTAGTAGCAGAAGTCCAGCAAATGTGCCAAAATTTGCTGCATTATCCCTCCCACAGACCCAAAATATATTAAGTACGATAAAAGCTAATTTTTCTATTTAAATTGCCTCTAACGTGTGCATGTAGTAAACGTAGTTACTAAAATGAATGGATGTCGGTACGAAGTTTTCAGTTGGATGGAAGTCCAAGCATGTTGGATGTGTGTACTTGGTTGCCTGTCCTGTGTGTATCTATGTTGCCCTGTCCAGGCTGTCCTCTAGCTTTCACCCAATGATGGGAGTGTGTGAGTGGTGAATTGAATTGTATAGAGTTGCCGTTTGGTACTCCTGTGTCTTCGATTGAATGTCAGATTAACAGTTTATTATGGAGGACAGATCCTTCAAAAATGGCAATAAATAAACTCATTCTATATTTATTAGTTTTTATATTTATTGTAAATTTTTTTTAAATCACGCATAGACTTATTTTCTCTTGTAAGATTTCCTCTTTGCATGTTCTCCCCTCCTGTTTTCCCCTTGACAGAGATAAATATTTCAACCTGGAGAGACTTATGGAAAAAGATGTGATTAAATAAGTTTTTTGAACATGAATGAATTTAGTTTTGGCGCTCAGACATGTAATGGAAAAATTTACAATGATCTCCTCGTCCTTTTTCTGCTTTAGGTTATCTGCATAGTCTTATCATGATTGGTTAAGTTGCTCTCACATAGACCTCTACAGTGTCATATAACAGTAGGGGAGAGGTTCTTGATCCTGGAGACTTACTGGAGGTTACTTCCCCAACCCTGAACTTATCTGCCCTCTTTAGCATTAAAACACAACCCCTTTCCTTAACAATAGACAAATGGCAAGACCATCTGTATTGGGCTCCACAGAATCCCTGGTACATAACAATCAAGGGTTCACACCTATATTCCAATCGTGTGTCTCTTCTCTAACCAGAACCTATGAAACGAAGCCAAATCCACTGTTAGAACAGACTCAGCAGACTCCTTTGACTCTGTATTTCTGTTCTCACCTTGCAAGGTTTTAATAAATGTCTTATTTCTTCTTATCCAGACTCTTGTTAAAGTAATTTTTCCATGACAGACCTCAGCAGAAGACATGAGCACTGTGAATTGCAATACACACGAATGAGTTGCTTGAGATGAAGTTAATATACATCTTACCCACCAAAAGAGTTTGTTGTGGCCAAGGCCAAAAAACAAGGAGATTAGGTGAAGAATGAGGGAAAGAGATGCAGGAGAATGAAGGCTAGAGGTGGAGAAAAAGAAGGAGAAAGAATGTGAAGCTGGGAGATAAAGTCCAGCTGAGGGGTATGATGCAAGACTGGGAGATGACGGCCAGCTGAGGAGAGGGAAAGAATATGGAGCAACCAAGAACACAAGTGCGAGGAAGAGAGGAGAAGCTGGGTGATGAAGGCCAGCCATTGAGCAAAATGACTTCTAGCCGCAGGATGAAGGCAGACTGTGCAAGGCTGGGAGATGATGACCAGTGAAGGCCAAAGCTGAGAGAAAGTTCCTTGGATCTAAAGAGCGTTAAAGGGGAACAAACAACTGAATGCCCAGGTCAGCGACCACTTCTGTGTGCAGGATGAGAGATGGGAGGACTGGGTTCCTCCAGGAAAGGATCAGGGAACAGTTGTGTGATGAGAGGCGTGGCCCAAAGCTGATATGCTGCAGCTGGGGCATGATGCTGGCAAATTTACACCTAAGCTTCATTTATGATACACTGTATAGTAAAATAAGTTGAAGAAAGTTACTGTGTTTTAGATTTTGGATGCAATATTCAGCACATTAATTACTTTATTATGCTTTTTTTTTTTTTTTTACAATTTTGGCAAAATCTTTTCTCTATACCTTTATGTTTCAGTCTCAAAACAGAACTAACTAACCCTATATGAACTTACATTAAAATCATTTTAGTGACATTATGCAAGTGTTAATATCACATTTAAGATATCATGCACAATTTTGCAGCTTAGTTCAATAAAGTTTTACTTCACACATAACCTGGCAATTTTTTTCCTTCCAATATGTTGTTTACCTTTCAGTTGAAAGCCAAAGCTCATGTCAGGTCATCCTAAACAGAACTATTTTGACTTGAAATAGTTTTAATAGATTGAATAATTATTAGCTCATGCAACAGTGAAAAGTGAGCTGCATAAAATACACGTATTTTATGTAGCTCACAACTGTACAGTTGCCAATATCAACACAGTGATGTGCACAGCAATCCTGTTAATGCAAAGACAGTATTATATAATTCCTTGCTGTCTGGATAAGTCTGTTTTGATTGAATGAAGGTTCCTGGGGTTTTCTTTTATCCAGAACACATAAAGATTTATCTATCTTCATATAAACAACACAATTCCCACTGTGTGTGGCTCAAAGCCTCTTAAATGATCAAATTGAGCAAACCAAAACACACAAACTGTGGCAGAGATGTATTTAGATCAGGAAAAAAGCTATTTTCTCCCTTCATATGACA
Source organism: Poecilia mexicana (assembly GCF_051168715.1). Classification (NCBI taxonomy): domain Eukaryota; kingdom Metazoa; phylum Chordata; class Actinopteri; order Cyprinodontiformes; family Poeciliidae; genus Poecilia; species Poecilia mexicana. The sequence continues at coordinate 1,924,517 of NW_028263389.1, forward strand.
TGTTTAAATTGGTTTCTGCTAAACTCGCATGTGCCTACTTCCCTGAAGTCAGGGATTTCCCATAATCCCAAGGCTTTCATTTGATAGATAAAATGGATAAAGTGAAATAATAAAGAACTCTGCTAGCTAAGGTGCTTTAGTCACTCAGTAAAACTAATCTGAGTGAAAATTGAGCTGAATTATATATCAAATCGTAATTGTCAATATGAATGTGCAGTATTCCAACTGTAAAATAAAAGGCTATAACATTTCAGGCATCATGCTTTTAAATTCTAATTAGATGGAGTTTCTTTAACACACTGCAGAAAAATATGGAAGTTGTGTCATTTGAACTGTGATCTTAATGAGTTGAATACCTTCTCATCACTTTCTAGACACTTTTTGCAAGTATCAGTAAAGCTAGTAGTTCCTTTCTGCACTGGACAGCCAGCAGTCTGTGTGATCTGATATTGTGCCTAGAAATTATAAAGATCAGTAGTAACAACACTTATTAGCTCTGAGTATCAGTGCTGACGTGTGCAGCTGTTTTCCTGCTTAGTTATGATTCCCATAAAATTTATCAGCAAAGACTCAAAGGCATTCTGGTGGGATAAAACTGCCAATTCTCCATTTAATAACTCTTTACAGCCAAAATATAAACAGCATTTTCATCCTTGTAAGGTTTAGTTAGCTACATTTTCCCTCATATTGTTTCTGTTTTCTCTTGAGAAATGTACATAACCCTGTAAAGTTGATCCATTCTGCTCTTGTGAATTTATTCCTTCTTCATCTCTTAGCACTAAAATACACTGAAGATGTGTTATTGTTGTTGATGATGATGTTGTAACAGCCTTCCAGACCACTCAGGTCTTCTGGTTCTGGTTCTGCTCTGCATCCAGAACCAGAACCTTACATGCAGAAGCAGCATTCAGCTTCTATGCACCACAAATTATCAGGAAACTGCAAAAACGCTGAACCAAGTGAGTTCCTTTAAATCAAGTCTTAAAACCTGCCTGCTTAGAATTGCCTTTGATTAGTAATAAGTGAAACATTGATCAACATGTTTGACGTGCATGTCTGCACTTGATGATTTTGCCATTTGACAAAATGTAATGTTAATTGCTTGTTTCATAACTGACGTTTTAAACAAATAATCTTGACATTCCATTTTCTCTCTATTTTTATTGTGTAGTTACTCCTGTCTGCCATTTGTCTGCATCTTCACCCACGTGTTGTTCCTCTTTGCTTCCATTTACTGACCATAAAACACATTGTAAATCATTGAATGTTTGTTCTCTGGAAGTTTATGCATACACATTTTATTATAACCTTTGTTGCGTGGCGACGATGGCTTCAGATTTGTTTTACTCCCTTTGAAACTGAAAAGGCAATTTGATGTATTCAGGGGGGGCATAAATCTATTTTCTTCCTTTATTTGTTTGCTTTGTTTGTGATTTGTTTTATGTTGCTGCCTATCATTGCCAGACATCCCTTAAAATTAGATTCTTAATCTCCATGGAGACTACATGGTTAAATAAATAAAAAAATATCTCTACATGGAAACATGATAATTTAATGTAATGGATGTTTGCGCTGAATCCTGCTTTTCCTTCCCATTGTTGTGTGTGGAACTTGTAGTACTCAAGCACATGCTTTGTTTTAAGGCGGTAAAACAAATTGCTTGTATTTCCTCCACATATTTTGCAGATTACATTTTTCTACTAATAGTTTGACTATTTAACTCTCCTGTGCTTGCACACAGAGTAGACTGAGCTCTACTCTGTTGCATCCTGGTGGGGATAAAATAACCTCACAGTTGCTTTTTATAAGGTTTTCATTTCTGGTTTCTATTGATCTGATAGGCTGATGTGATCGCACCCCTGAATTCCCCCTCCCCAGTACCTCGCTGTTCGACCATGTCAGATAATTGATGATTTTTAACCATCAATTATGGTTATCACACCCTCTATTATACTAACAGAGGCTACTGTCATATTCTGCTGATGCTTCACCCCAAGTTTTTACCAGTTCATTAAAAAAAGAGTTTTTTTTTTTTATTAACTCTTCCCTTGCGCTCTTGGCCATGCTACTTCCCGCTCGCTCTATGTTACCTAATCAACAAGAATGAAAACGGTTAACTGATATGCCGCCCATGAGGAGATGCCACCCTGGATGGTTCTCTGTGTTGCCAATATCAGAAACCGCCACTGGTGACATATTTTGGTGTCGAGTGTTGAAGCAATTTTAAAAGGAATTTTTAAAATGCCTTTTCCCTAAAATAAGTATTTTAGTTTTTTTGTTGTTTTTTTTAATTTATTAGCTATGTTTAGCAACTGAATGGAGCAAGTCAAGACAACATGTTAGTGATGCCCCACATGCCACTGACTGCATTTAGGCCAGTATTTCTTAATTCCAGTCCTCACGCTCCCCTGCCCTGCATGTTTTAGGTGTTTCCCTTCTGCCACACACCTGGATTGTATCTTTGGGTGATTAACAACCTTCTGCAGTACTTGAGGATTATGCAATCATTTGAATCAGCTGTTCTGGAATAGAGACGCATATAAAACATGCAGAGCAGGGGGGCCTGAGGACTGGAATTGAGCAGCACTGATTTAGGCTAACATTAGCATTTTGGCTAATTGTAGCTTATACACTAATGTTTGAATACTGAGTGGAATGAGTTCATATTGGCCTTCAAAAATTGATACTCCACATTCTATTGACCACAACGTAGCTTACTTCAGCGTTGTTGCTAGTTTTTAGGAGCAGAATGCTGGGTTCCAACCGACTTGCACACTTTGGCAGGCCCCGTTTACATTTTTTCAAAAATATTCTAGTTATTATTATTATTGTTGTTGTTATTATTATCAATGTTATTATTATTATTATTATTACTTCTGTTCATTTTATTATTACTATAACTACAGTGGACCCTTGGACAGTTCAGTATTCATGGAGTTTGTGGAGTTTTTTGTTGAGAATATATGATTTATTTTTTTTTTTTTTATGCAGCATGGGAAGCTGTAATACCTAGGTGCAATGCTGCTTGATATGCTATTAGCTGGCATTTAAAGCAGCCAGTCCCATCCAGGAGCTCTACTCATTTTCCTTTGCGCTGATTTGCTGTTCCCCAAAAGTGGAGGTATGGAAGATTGTAGGTACCATCTTCTGTGGTGGTCCTGGGACAGCTTATAATGTATGTTAATGGATATTAAGACATATTTGGTATCTTAACTATTAAAATAGATGGACATAGGCATCCTTAGAGGAGATCTCAAGTATTCGAGGATGATTATGGTTTCTTACTCTCGCTAGTAATAGTAGTAGTTGTAGTTATTCTATAAATTTGATTGTAATCTCAACAAAAGTTGTGTAAGCTCAACAACCTCTAATGTTTTTGTAGTGCTTAAAACCTACCACTGCATCTTTTTATATGTTCCAAATCAGATACAATTCTATTCTGTGATGTAGTTTGGAATAACTGCTGCTTTGTAGTGGCTCACTTATCAATGATGTTCATTATGTTGCCGTTTTTCCCATCATACCCTCTACTATATTAACTGAGGCTGCTGATGCCTCACCCCAAGATTTTACTTGTATGAATTTTTTTTTTTTTTTTTGAGAGCGATTTGAGCCTCTTAATGTGTATGAAACACATTAAGAGGTCGATATTACTAACACTGCATCATTTCAGTCCATTTACTTGTTAGTCCATATGGAAGAGCTATATCTGACCCTGTCTGCTTCTACAGATTGAACTGAATCATTTCCTGGATGTGACCCACGTCATTTATGAAAGACTCCTTTGGTTATTAACTTCCCCTCCGTTTTCTTCCCCCAGGTGATGGCGTCCCAAAGGAAAACAGTCCCTTCATCAACAGCGCAGAAAATGACAAGAACAATTATGATGGCACCAACATGGCACTGTTTGAGGTAATTTCTCATCAGTATTACTTGTTTAGAAGTCCATCACTGGTCGGGATGTTCATAGAAAAGCTTATGTGTTAGTAAACACCAAATGTGACAGATTATTAAATCCTCAGCCTGAAAAAGCTGCATGTAAGAAGCCTATTTTGCTGCTAAAACTGAATGCATTTTCACCCATGAAGCCATTCATCTGCAACACCAATACTTTGCTCAACAGTGTAGAAAGTTTTACAATAGAACTGCTCTGTTTTTTAATGTTGAGTGAGCTGAAGCTGTGCCAGGTGTGTTTGAGTGCCATGTGGCAGCCTGGCTGCCCTGTGGTCACTGCGTGGAGGAACCACTGTGCTCTCTGTTTTCTCCACCCTGTGTGAAGCTGATCCAGCTGTGCTATTTCAAGACACTTTGAACAAACAGGGAAACCAAATATTGTAATATCCTATCTCCTCCTGCAGGATTTCATTTTTCTTTCAAATTATTGCTGCTCTGTATTTAAAGGCAAGTACAAAAAATGCATCCAGAACAAGTTCAAGACTTGGACTGAACTCAACTCTTGTTTTCCAAATAGGTTATATGTATCATCTTCTAGAAGTGAGCGGGTTGAAAAGGTAATGTGTGATTTTACACTGTCTCATTGCAGGAGGAGATGGACAGGCACCCCATGGTGTCATCCCTTCTTGATAAACTGGCAAACTACACCAATCTCTCCCAAGGAGCTCAGGAGCACGAGGAAGCTGATGAAGAGGAGGGTACCAAGAAGAAAACCGTTAAGGTAAAGCAGACACAGTCCGTATGGTGCTTCTAGCTTTGGTTGACATGGTTGCATACAATTTCATTTTAACAGTTGTTCTTTTAAATCTGCTGAACAGTCGTTACATAACGGGGTCTTTGACCCATGAATCCAAGCTGTTGGTTTTAATCTCCCATCTTCCTCCGGTTCTAAACTTGTCCCCCATTAAACCATCTTTGGACGTTCTCTGCTTATTAATACAGTGTCACATTTTAATGGATGGGTTTTATTTATTTCGATTCAGAGGGAGTCGAGCTTTATCAGGACATCACTTAGTACAAAAATAAACATCTGCAGCACTCTTCTATGCATTTATTCACCACTGTCCATAGTTCATTTTTCAGGTTCCCCTTTTGGATTGTTCATTCTTTACGTCTGAACTTTTTAGGATCAAAACTCTCTGACTGTTTTGCCACAAAGCGTACGGATGCTTTTCTAACCACAGCCCCAGTCCCTTGTCAGTTTCCCCATCACGTCCCCTGCATAGAAATCGGCCTTGGACACCTCCCACTGGCTCCCAGAAAGTCTTGAAATGATTGGAAGAAGTGGACGAGTTCATGAAGCAGATACCTCAGTCGCCCCTCTTCGTCTGGAATAGCTAGTGACTAATACCATAACTCCATTCATGTGAGGTGAATTCTGCTCTGTTTTGGGTTTTTCTTTTCTGCACGTTGTTGCAGAACACAGTTTTTTGAGGATTGTTGCTCTTTCTGAATTGAAGGGATAAAGACTTTTTGGAGCTGTTGTTTCTGACTGGAAGCTAAAGAGTTCTATGTTAATGGTTCCCTTGTCATTTACATGTAAGTCTAATTTTTGTTTGGGTTATAGTTTGATACTAAAAATCATTTTAAGACTGATGTTCTATAACACCAGTCAGATTAATTATACAATTACAACTGATGCACTTTCAGTTGGAGTATGAATTACAATGAAAATTACATTTCAGTTAATCTCATTGTCAAAATGTGAACATTTTTTAGTTCAAGGATTTTGTTATTTTTTGATGGTTTGGGCGTATTAATAATTACAAGCTGAAATTAAATTCCCAGAAAACTAGAACATTACATAACCAATAAAGAAAATTATTTTTGAAATGTTCTGAACGTAATATGGCCGTCACAGTCATGGGACTGCTGCTGACTTAACATTTGTCCAGTTGAGCTCAGTCCTCCACCAGCAGGGTGGTCCTGAACGGCTGTTTTTAATGGTGCTGGCTTTTCAGATTTCTGAATACTGGGTTAGTCATGACAAGTTGATGGGAAGGAAAAAGTGTACAGCAACAGGGATAAGTTGGAGAGTATTTTTAAGCAAAACTCGTTCAAAAGAATAGAGGGGAAGTCACATGGTGTGGATGTTGGCTAGAGAACTTCAAGAGCCTCTACACACAACTGTATCCATGAACTACAGCTGTTGCATTCTTAAAGCCATGCACAGCACAGATCAGATGTGTCTTAATGAAGTAAAGCACTGCTGTTCAGTGATACAAGTGAAAATAAGGATTAACTTTGAAAATTAAATTCCAGAATCTGGATTAATTGTGACGAGCCTCAAGAATCCAAGAGTCTGCCCGAGTTCAAGTTTCCACACTTCAGAGAGTTGTAAAGTAAAAAAGTAAAAGTACTTTGTTATTGTACTTAAGTGGATTTTCCAGGCATATGTACTTTACTTGAGCAGTTATCTTTTTGAGGACTTTTTAATTTTACTCCATAAATGTGAAGAAAAAAATCAGCATTTTCTACTTCTTACATTTCGTCTTGTTTCTTCCATGATGAAAAAAATCTACTGCTCACACAGAAAGTGTTATAGTGTCTATAATTCACGATTCAGTTGGATGCAACCAAAGCAAAGCAGAAGGAGAACACAGTGGTATGAGAAAAACAACATGGATGGAGACTTTAACCCGAGTTTCATCACAAACAGAGGAACACATTCAGAGGCAAAATCCATTCCCCCCTCTATTGACTTATTTTAAAAAATCCTGAACAATTAGTGATGAATGCGTTGTTTTTTCTGTAATCTAAATGATCCTGGTTGAAATTTGGTTCAAAGAAGAACTGGACCGTATCAGTATTTGGTTACTTTTTTTTTTTTTTACCAACACAGTCTATGTTGTCAGCAAAATAAACAAGAAATATATTCTGTACGACTAGAACGTAAGTATTTTAGACTTATCCAAAGTCTTTCTGTATTCTTGAAGGTGAAAATGACTTTTTACTTTTTGTACTTAAGTACGTCAAACCTTTTACTTTTTCACTTTTACATGAGTAAAACAATAAAAGTGTAAAACCTGTACTCTTACTTTTTGCTAGAATATTTTTTTCCACACAAGTATTTATACTTCTGCTTAAGTAGAGAATACGAGTGCTTTTGACTCTTCAGTGACGACTTTGGCAGCCATGTCATGTGCTGGCACTCAATAATCTGCCAAAAATACCACATATTCTTTTTCACTGATCTTAAGTGAGAAACTGAATTGTGGGTTTTCTGTTGGCTGTAATCATCAGAAGTATAACCCTCCCTCATCTTCTGCAGAGCCCTCAGATGGGAACCTTCATGGGTGTCTACCTCCCTTGCCTCCAGAACATTCTGGGGGTCATCCTGTTTCTACGCCTTACCTGGATTGTCGGCACTGCCGGCATCTTGGAATCCCTGGCAATCGTGGGCTTGTGCTGCTCATGCGTGAGTATTTAATCACTGTGATTGACAAGAGCCTGGCCTGACTCTTGACATGGAAATCATCTGTTCTTTCATGAGGGATTTTCAAATAAAGTCCTTAGTGTGGTGATGGAAAAGCTCATTCGGTGAAATCACTCATCCTGAGTACAGTAAGACATGAGCGGGACTTCCTGTTTCTCCAACATGCACTCCTTGTCTTTGTAGATTTCGCCACCTTGACATCTAAATCTGTCCATCTGAAAAATGTCAGAAACCCAGTGACACCCACATGATGCCTATATTTGGCTGTCCCACTGCAGACTGTGGATTATTCCAGATTAATCATGGAAAGTACAAACCTGAAAAAATGACAGTAATCTCAGTGACACACTTTTGGGCTGATAATGAAATTCTCTTCTGGGATCTCCAACACCACCAGTGAAAATGATTCTTAATCAAGAAGCCGTCGTTCATTATCCCGTCCATGACTGAAAACACTTTGACCGGTCGCTTCCCGTTACACTCAGTTTACTTCATTGCCCAGCGTCTTAATGCTGCACATTTCTGTAGGATGACATAGCTCCTGGTCTACTCTGACTGGAACTCCACTCCCTTATTAAAACCTATCCAGAGTGCGTTAGCAGGGTTAACCCTACCTTACATCCCTGCCGTTATGTAAGAGAGCCAGCTGAGCTTAGTCGAACAGATTAACGTTCAGTTTCACTGCTTAGATCACATCTGACTTTGCACTAATGGCTCTGCATCAGCGACCTTCTTATAGGTCTCATCCTACAGACATGACATGCGGAGCAGTGTAATCTAGCCATCGCTAAACCCAGCTGCAGGGATCTCCTGAAAACACGATGAAAGCTCTTTCACATTACCTAACAGCAGTTTGGCTTCATATCTGTTTCAACAATGTTTTTTTTTTGTTTTTGTTTTTTTTAAATCTTGTCTCATTCTTCTCCCATTTAAGAATTTTTATCCTCAGATTTAAAGCACTGTATTCCTTTGACTTCATCAAACTCAAATGTTTTGTAAAGGGATATCCATATTAGAATCTTTTTTTTTTAATTTTTTTTATCAATTTCAAAATCTTAAAATGAAATCCATAAGGGGCACCAATTACATACAGGTCTGCATTTGACATGTCATCACAGAAAACTTCAAAGTTAATGCTCTTAAACCTGGTATGTATCCTTAGTCATTCTACCTTGCCCCCTCCCCATTTTTGTTTACTTTGTTTTTTCTTTTTAAGAAGCACTTTTCAGACAACACACAATACTTCACAAAAGATAAAAACAGGAAGGAATGAAAAACAACATGAATAGTCAAAAATAAATCATTAGGTAACTGCAGCCAGCTCTTGAACATATTGTACAAAAGAAGTTTTGCTAACAGAGGTGATATTGGCTTGATAACTGAGGAAATACAATTATAGAACTGAAAAAATTATATGGGTTAACTTAATCATTTTAAGGAGACTAGATTCTAAAATCCAGATAAGAGAGAATCATACAGGAATTTAAAATGCATATAAAGTCAAAATAAAAAAGCAATAAAACTACAGATGTAATTCATTTACTGAATTACATTTACATTTACTAAACAGTTTTTAAAACTGAAAGTTAGATAAAAGCCAAACTAAAAAGGACACGTCATAAGTAGGGGTGCACTAATTGCAGTTTTTTTGGCAGATCACTGATTTTTAAAAAGCCTGTGCTTCTGATTTAGACAAATGCAGGTTCTTTTTCTGTCTGAAAAGTTGTTTGATAAAGCAACAAAATTCCTAAGTAGACCTCAGTGGGGTGAACATTGTTAAAAGTGCATGTGGAAACATGTCAGTCAGCCTCTCTCATGGCACAGTAAGAGAGGCTGATTTGCAGACCTTTGTGGTGGTATATAAGATCGGCTGATCACCCAAAATAAGGAGATGTTATCATTTCAACTGCTCTCAGATTACAATACTGTACACTGTGCTATGAATAACATCTAATGAGTTAGGACAAACAGATGGATTCAGTTCTAAAGCATGTCATGAGTTCCTCATTTTCCATCAAGGATGCCATTTCTTTGGATTTCCAGTCATTTTGATTCCTCTCCTCTCTAGGCCTTTGTGATATCAGGAAAACATGAATTGCAATGTTGTTGCTCAAAGTGTGATTGAGTGACTGTTGCAGTGATAGTGTTGATTGCAATTAATCCATATTTCCATGACTTTTCCACCTTTAGAATGTCTCCACAATTTTTTGTGACACTTTGAAATCTCCTCCTGTTTCAGGAAGTTAGAACAAATAACATTTTAGATATGATAACTCACCAAAGATCCCATCCACACAGTTCATTACGAATACAATTTTTTTGTCATCCATATAATATTTGTTTACTTTTTTCAACCTCTCAACATAGCTTGTAAAAACAAATGTAGTCAATTTTGCATTTAAAGTTACATTGTTGGAAACTTTAGTCTTCCAACAATGGCTTTTTCAGTTGAGCTGTCTGAGTTTTAAAGTAACCAACCCAATAGTAAGAGGAGATTTCAGGAGTAAAAATGTGCTTTCTAGAGCTGGACTGTCAGTCGCTCTGCTCAAATAAGAGCTGCTGGATAGCTGCTTAGGATTTCAGTGGAAACTGTGAGCTGATTGGTTTTAGTCCAACATGTCTGTCACTTTAAACCGGACATCCAGCAAAGGACAAGAGGTTTATATTTGCTGTGTCCTTGTCTCTGCTCCTCCTCTCTTCTTCTTTGTAGTCTTTTTGTCCTTTCCTTTATGCTCCACTTTTCTCTTTTATTTCAATTTGATGTATTTTTCCTGGCTTTTGTCTTCCCATCAGTCTCACTTCATTCCTCTCTTGTTGTCCTGACCTTCCTGTCATCCGGAATGTACTGTTAGGTAACAGGCTAATGTAGCTCAAGCGCCTGAGAACCATTTATGAGACTAAATGCCATATTAATTCCATTGTTTGAATAAGCTGGAAAATTCACTGAAACAAAAAGAATAGAGGCCATGAAGGTCTTTGGTTATAATTTTATGTTAATACAGCACGGAGAAGGTTTTTGTAGCTTGAAAATAATTAACGAATGCCAGACACAAAAGAAGTTTCAACCTTGACAATTTGATCTGAAATGTTTTCTCTCACTTTTGCCACAGACGATGCTGACAGCAATATCCATGAGTGCTATTGCTACCAATGGTGTCGTACCAGGTAGGATGTTTATTATTCTGACGTTTGGGCATTTTTTTGTGATTATCCATTTTGATGTTGCAAGTGTGATTAAGACTGTCCATTTTACTGAGACCCTTAGAAAACATAGGGGGAATTTTTTATACTTTTGCATTCCCTCGCAATTATGTATTTATTTGTCAGTTCATGCAGCGTTTCAAATGCTGGATGTCTTTCTGCTACAATATAAAGTTTTTCAATATATTTGTTGTTTGTGAACTGTCTGATGGTTTCCTTTTCTTCAGGTACAAATGTATGTGCAAAATGCAGTAGGCAAAACAGGTCAAGCGCTGACTCCCATCCCTACTCTAAGACACAATTATGAAAGAGAGAGATAAAACAAATATACAACTGTTCTACTATTTTTGAGTTGTCTTCACAGGTTAACTTTGCCATTTGATAGTTTTGGTTGTGTCTTTGTTTTGTTTGTTTTTTTGTTAGTTGTCTGAATGGTTAATAATGTGACGTTTTCATCTACAGTCCAGTATTTACCGAAAGATATTACAAAAAACATGAACCTGCAGTTCATAAATCGATTTTCAACCAGTTTTCTGGACCAACGATTTAAGACTGTATTTAAACACATTTTTAGAGAGACTTTTTAAAGTCTCACTAAAGTCATGTGCAATTTTAAACTGACATTTGTTATCACTGAGAGTGTATACAAACTAGGCCAAGATGTATTTGCTAATTTATTACGATGTACCACAAAAGTCTTGCCTGGGAATACAAAACCTTTACGAGGTAACGCAAAAGAAGAAAATTCTCCCATGTTCCCTATGGGGCTCCATACCTTTTTGACCAAAGTCACATGAGATAATAAAATAGGGCTGGACGATATGGCTGAAAACCTTATCACAATATAAGGGTTTCATATCAGAAGATATAATTAATAATTAATTAGTTTTTTGGGTTTTTTTTATTTTAAATATCTAAAATACTGCCAAACTGGTGATGTGCCCTTTCCTGTTTTATCCACAGTTTCCTCTCCAGGTGTTGTATTCATTTTCTCCCTTCGCTCCATACCGTTGTTTATTATTTTAAGGCAGTTTTGAGGCACGGTGACAAAACCTGAAACTGCTGCGGCACCGGTTACTCAACAAGTTGTTGCTAGGTAACCAAAGAGTGAGTGAGTTAGTTGATGCCACCAACCATTCTTAGCTGGCAGTAAGAGGTAGAGAAGCTAAAGCCTTTTCCCAGAATGCTGTGCTGTTCTGGATTGAAGTTCAGTGAAATTATTGAACGTTGTATCGGACGTATAATTTATTGATGACTATATATATATAAATTATTGATTTATTGTCCAGCCCTATAATTAAATGTTTCTTAGATGCACTGATCAAAGTTTTGTGGCTAATTTCTAGCCTGTTATTTGTGAAGTTTCTCACCGGCTAAATAAAGTTTGACCACTTCTGATTAATATTTTTTTATAAAACATTATATTGAGTTAAAAGAACAGGATCTATATTTTTCTTATTATTCCTTCTACTAGCGGTTATTAAGTATTTCTATTAGAAGACGACAAAATCTGTGGGTATGAGAGCCAGTGCTTTAGTTTATGGTTTTATTGGTTAAATACAAAAGAAAATTTAGAAGTTACTTTCTGAACTCTTTAGCTTCTTAAATTAGAAGTTAGCACAACTAGCAGTTAGTTCCAAATGTACTGTCCATACTTTGCTTTTATAATCTTTAAAATTTCCAGAAGGTTACCAGGAGTTCCAAATCTGTCAAGTTTCAAGTCAAAGTTTGAAAGCTTGAGATGATAAAACTAAGCAACTTTGTTGTACTCTGTTCAGCCTTCCCGTCCTCTACTAAAAGTCTTGTGCACTCTTGAAGAGTAAATTAACCACCAACATGAATCAACATATTATGGAAAATACTGTTTTTTTAAATACTTTTTTACATCTTTCTGATTCTTCTGATCATCTCACCAATCAGAAAATTTAATATTTGGATTAATGACCAATTCATCAATGCAGATTAAACTGAAAATGATCCAACTCAACCCCAATTTCCTTAACCCTTTCACGCATGAATTATGATCCGTTGTGTCAGGATTTTTTTCCAATTTTTTTTTCTTAAGGCATAAAACAGTAGAAGGAGGGACCGGGTCGGTTGGCATGCTTTTATGTCTGTCGGCCATATTGAATTTAACAAAAATAATTTATTGCATTTGCAGCGGATGGCCAGTAGTTGATAGTGTATTTTATGATGCATTAGTGTCCACTTCAGTTGTCTGTGTGCATTATAACATAAAAATCCACAAGAAGCACAAGAAAATAGCTTTTAGATAGCTGTCCACTGTAGTGACCACTATGCATGAAAGGGTTAATTTAGGTGATGAGCAATCAGCCCATACTCTCACAGGAAACCAATTTAATCCATCGATCTTATCTACTTCTACAAAGGCCTGAAAATCAGCCCGCCCACCAGGTCATATCTGTATGTGCGTGGTTTATAACAGTCTAACAAATGTTGCCAATTTAACGTCTTTGATGCTATATTTAGCAATTGCTTAGACAAAAATAAGCTAAAATTGGAATCAGCAGGTCCGGCTTATAAAGATGCGTGATCGGCCAGAAAACTGTGATCGGTGCACTAATATTCTTCAATATATTTTATTTGTCTGAGTGTGACAGCAAATGAAACAATATCAAGATGGTTGTGTGATATAGTTGCAGATGTGTTATCGGAATTTGGTTGACTGCTGGAACAGTCAACCAAATATTTTTGGGTTTGTTTCGGAATTGCTTCTCTTCCTGATTGAAACCTAAAAGTTGCTGTCATTGCTGTTCTGCAGCTGGAGGCTCTTACTACATGATCTCCAGATCTCTGGGTCCAGAGTTCGGCGGAGCAGTTGGTCTCTGTTTCTACCTTGGAACAACCTTTGCGGGCGCCATGTACATCTTGGGTACAATTGAGATTCTGCTGGTGAGGGGAAGCCTGTTTTTACTTGGATTATGTCTATTTATCAACCTACATGTAGATTAGTTCCTCATTTACCATCAAATATCAAGGAATTCTGCTAACTTTGGAGGTTTTCATTATGTTTAGAACTGAGTGTGTATCAGACTAACCAAAGAGGAACTGGGGTGTTCTCCTTTGTCCACTTAGTAGGTTTAAAACCTGTCTCTTTATTCTCTTCTCCAGACCTATATTGTGCCTCAAGCAGCCATCTTTACTGCAGAGCGAAAGGAAGATCAACTCAACGCCCTGCTTAACAACATGCGTATCTATGGCACGATATGCCTTTCGCTCATGGCAGTAGTTGTCTTTGTCGGGGTCAAATATGTCAACAAACTGGCTCTCGTCTTCCTGGCCTGTGTGATTCTCTCCATCATTTCCATCTACGCCGGAGTTATCAAGTCCGGTTTTGATCCACCGGATTTTCCGTGAGTTTAGCCTCCAGGGACCTCCAGTGTTGTCATTGCAGGCCTTTTATTACTGTATTAAGTGCAACTTCTCTCTTTTTGCATTCAGTGTCTGCATGCTGGGGAATCGAACACTACAAAACCTTCAATTTGACAAGTGTCTGAAGACGGAAATCATAAATAACAACACAGTCTCCACCCAGCTGTGGCGTTTGTTCTGTGATGGCCCTGAGCTTAGCTCCACCTGCAATGAGTATTTTGTGAACAACAACCTGACACTAATTCAAGGCATCCCTGGCCTGGCCAGTGGGGTCATCTCAGGTGAGTCTGTCATGTACCTTCTACGGACTTGCTCTAGATTATATTTTCTCAATGTGTAATCCACTTAGAAGAATTTCTCCTTGATTTCTCAAATGAGGTGGCGATCACTGCTTTCAAGTGTAATGAAGACACTGACTGCTCAAAAGCACAGTGTAAAAGTGCAGTCACAGTGTAAAGCTGTGACTTAACATTGTGTTTAATTCCATATCCCAGCTGCCTCAACTGATGGTTTTACCTCAGCTCTCTAAACTAAAAGCTAGTAAAACACTCCCCTCTAGAGGCATTGTTTGTAATCCAGCAGTACCTGAAAAATGAAGAGACATGGACATGTATGAACATGCATGTTGGATCTCTGTACAAACAACCAAAGTCATAGATGGAATGACTGGTCGTCATACCACCAAAACCATACCATTCTTTGGTGGTATGACTTTGGTTATCATACCACCATGGCTCTGCCATCCTGAGTTAGCTCAGGTATGAAAACACTGTGCCAACTCTGTCCATGGCTGTAAGAAACGAGTTTTCCTGCCAACTGTCAGCACAAATACATTCCCTGCATAGTTTGTAACGAACTAGGACAAGCATGTGCAGGTGCTGGGTGATTCCATATGTAATCTTTTTTCTCACCCTGCTTATGTGACTTGCTCTTAACCTTTTCTTCCCTAAAAAATATTCATATTTTGCTGATTCATTATTTTAATGTAGCTTGGATCTGCTGTAAATTTGCTGAGCCAGCCAAACACGCTTTGGCTGGCTCAGCCAAACGAGCCAGCCAAAACCATATAATTTATCTTAAAAAATTATTAATATTTTGTCTGAAAAAAAAAGATATTGTTCTTAAACAATCAGCCGGTCTCATAATCAGCCTGGAGAGTGAATACTTTTCTTATCAAGTAGGACATTTTCAGGAGTCTTTAATCAAAATGTCAAATGTTTCTTTAAACCTTCATAGAGACTCTTTTAGGGTTTTTGAGTGTACCAGAACTGACAATGAATCACTTTATCCTTCATAGTTCATGACTGTTCAGCTATTATTATTTCTGATTAAATGCGCTTCAGTTGATTTAGCACAATCTCAAAATCAAATGCTTCAATTACCAGTGGTCCATGTAGACGTAATTACTACATCACACCTTGGGTCTTGGTGGTACTCATTTCTGTGTCTGTTGTAGAAAACATGTGGTCGGTGTATGGTCCACTTGGCATGTTGGTCGAAAACAAGAGGCTACCATCTGTGGGAGGTATCGACCCTGCTAAGGACATCTACCTCCCCTATGTCGTCAACGACATCAGCACCTTCTTTACGCTGCTGGTCGGAATCTACTTCCCCTCAGTCACTGGTGAGACTGCCGTTCAAACCACACATCAACATACATTATAATGACCACTGGTGGGAGCTGCTAATTACGGGTCGTTACGCTAACTCCAAAGCGCTAATCATAAATATTAGGTCCCCTAACACTAAAGCGCTACAACAAGGTATTTAGAGGAAGGTAATGCTGAAGTGCTAAAACACTAACTTCAACCATGCTGACACTCACCATGTGTCAATGACAAAAACGTGTGTTGCAACATAGTATATCGCCCTCAGCAGGCTCAAATTTGTCATTACACACGTGCAGCTTCAAGAACTACAAGGATTAGTTGTAAAGCGTGGCTGTTTAGAGATTGTTGGTACACAAGAATAATCTGGAAAGATATGGCTGACTTTTTTCAACAAAAAATCTAAATTACTTTTATAAAAATGTTAGTTTTATTTGGAATGTAAAAATCGGACCTTATTTGTACAGAAATTTTATGTTAACTTTATTATTTATGATAAATCTCATATTCACACCTCGAAACATCTGCAGTAAAATCCTAATTCACAGATTTTATTATCTTCAGTTAGGCCTGTCACAATAAACAATAAATCAATTTAAACGCATGATAAATGAAAATTATCAACGTCATTTTAATTTATTGGCTTTATCGTTCTTCCTGCCTTTTTCTCTTTCTATTGATGACACTGGATGAAAAAAGGCTGAACTCTGGTGCTCTCCACTGACCCCTCCCTTCCTCATGTCCTTAGCATAAGGGAGGACTGAACTATTGCATCAGGTAGTCGGATTTGCCCGTCTTCTCTATCTAAATCTAATGATTATTGAAGGGCAATATAGCACTCTGCACTCTTTTGGTTGAATGCAGTTTTTATTTCCACTTTGGTCTTATGTTGTGTTTATTTTACTTTTTTTTATTCCAGTGCATTTTTTGTTAACGGAGACTGAGAACCCTTTTTATTTTTGTTTTTGGTTGTTTTGTTTATTTTGTTTACCAGTTCCAGTGTTAAGTATCCTTTTGAAAATAAAGTGTATTAGGGCTGAAACGATTCCTCGAATGATTCGAGTACCTCGATTACTAAAATTCCTCGAGGAAAATTTACCTGCCTCGAAGCTTCGTTAATTTATGTTTTATTAGTTAGCGCACCGTGTTCCGGCCGGGACTTCATTTGCGTTGCGCGGAGCTCTCACTTCCGCCTCTGAGTTGTTGACAAAAGCTAAGTCTCAGCGGCATAAAGTCCAATCTTCAAGATTGGCCCGTGGGGATTTTATTGATTGATGATAATGCCCGACTTTTTATCGTTTTTGGGGAACCAATAAGCATCCTTAAAATGACTGGGGGAATGCCTGGAGTACGGCAGCATTTCTCCTCCGGGGCTGCTGGTTGAAAGCGAACGGCGGGAAGAGCGCTGAGGTGAGCGGATAGCCTGAACAGGGCGGGCGGCTGAGTAGCTGATGCTTACCGTGTAAATGTAGCTTTACCGACGAACCGCACAATAAATTTCATATCCCGGCCTGAAGAAACGGGTGGCGGAGCGCATCGTACATGGCTGGTAGATGAGTTTCTGAGTGACCAGTGAAGGTGTCGTAAATATCCCGTATTGCTTCCCCCCGTGTTCGTCCCCTGGTCTAACGGTTCGTCAGTCCGCTGGTCTATTTCCTCCCCTCCTCCCCATCTTACGTTCGTTCATTCGCCCTCTCCTCCCAGTCCAGGCGGCATTTCCCGTATTTTCAAACCCAAAGCGTGACAGGTTAGGTGGCAAGGTGAGTTTAATTAATCTATTAAACTCACTGAAGATGAATACATAAACTAAAAGCTGGATTGTAGACATTTTTTATAAGCATATTTGTGAGCCTGCCTCTTTGTTATTAAATTCAATATAATTTCAGATTTTTCTATAACTTTTCTTCTGGTTAACTTAGAAAGTGAGCTATTATTGTTACAGGTTAGTTTTCTAAACTACAAAAAAGCAACTGTTAGGGATGCTCAAATATGAAAAATTGGACTGATATTGATATCTGATAGTAACACTGGTATTATGCCAGATTTACCAGTATTTCATTTTATAATTTTTTTTATCCGATTACTCGATTAATCGTAAGAATAATCGATAGATTACTCGATTACTAAAATATTCGTTTACAACACCCCTAAAGTGTATCTATTTTTGGCAGGATATCTCTTGCATTATTATGTCATTACCATTGCATCAGTTTAATGGTCTTCAAACAATATTATTGTTTATCGCAATAATTTTTGAGACAATCGCTCGGCAAAATTTGTTATCATGACAGGCCTGTCTTCGGTTAGACACAGGACTATCAAGAGTCCTTGGAATCAAGTTTGCTAAACGTTTTCAAAGTTAGCAAAAGGGCTAGAGTGGAAAGCTAAAAATTAGCTCCACTATTAGCATTAGTGGAACTAATAATAAACAGAAGTGTGCTTACCACTGATAATGAGCAACCTGTGTGAACTTGTTCAGTCTGGCGTGTGTGATTTTCTGTGATATGTTGAACTTTAGGTATCATGGCCGGTTCAAACCGCTCCGGTGACCTGAAGGACGCCCAGAAATCCATCCCTATTGGAACCATCCTAGCCATCGCCACCACTTCCTTTATCTGTATCCTTTCAACTGACACTGCTGCAAAGATGACAAAATTACACTCAGAGACATGTGGAGAAAATGGTTAGCACCAAAGTTAGATCATTAGAAAAAAAGTTTTTTTTCCCCAATGATCCTAATCACAGGTCACACAGCTGTCAGGTAGAATGTTTTTCTTGAATCTGTGTGAAGCTTTGCTGGTCCGTTGTGTTTATTTGCCTGAGCTGTTCCTGCCAGACGTCTCCGGTGTGATTCTCTTTGGTGCCTGTATTGAAGGAGTCCTTCTTCGAGACAAGTGAGGGTTTAAACTGTCCAACCCTTTGTTTAGGGAAGAAAATATGTACTGGAAAAATTTAGTTGATTAGTTCTTATGATAATCTCTATCATTAATTGCTCCACAGAAATGAGGTGAGTCATAAAAACTGAAGTATGTTTTTTTTTTCTTTCTTTTAAAGCCAGTTTTTAGCTGTTGAGGTTTTAGTTTATTTCTCAAATGAATCCAGATAAAATAGGAACAAACATTACAGTTAGAATACCTCGCTTGTTTATTTTTGCAGGTTTGGAGATTCAGTGAAAGGGAACCTCGTTATTGGCACCCTGTCCTGGCCGTCTCCCTGGGTGATCGTGATCGGCTCGTTCTTCTCCTGCTGCGGAGCGGGTCTGCAGAGCTTGACAGGCGCTCCTCGACTCCTGCAGGCTATTGCAAGAGATGGCATCGTCCCTTTCCTGCAGGTTGGACACAAACATCGATCCAGTCGGAGCAGTCTTTATTTCAGTTTGGATTGGCATCAACACCAGGCTAACTGTGTGTGTGTGTGTGTGTGTGTGTGTGTGTGTGTGTGTGTGTGTGTGCGTGTGTGTGTGTGTGTGTGTGTGTGTGGTTGAAGGTGTTCGGTCATGGGAAAGCTAACGGAGAACCCACCTGGGCTTTGCTGCTGACGGCTGGGATCTGTGAGATCGGCATTCTCATCGCCTCCCTGGACGCCGTAGCTCCCATCCTCTCCATGTCAGTACTTGTTTACGGATTACTTACTGTTCTCCCCTCTATAAAAGCAGATCATCACTGATCCACTAGAGTATCCTTATTTTTAAAGCCAATTTTGAAGTCATAAAGTGGGAATTTAGGAGATTTTTTTTCTTGGCTTGCAGGTTTTTCCTCATGTGCTACATGTTTGTCAACCTGGCCTGCGCCGTTCAGACCCTGCTGCGAACGCCCAACTGGAGGCCCCGTTTCAAATACTACCACTGGTAGGTGTTCAATTGTCTTTTGTTACAAGATCATTGGAGATGAACTTGACTTTGTTTAATGGCCCTCTTTAAAGCTGCAGTATGTAACTCTTATAAAGAAAATGTTTTTCTACATATTTGAGACAGATAATCTGTGAAAAGATCGATCTCCTCCACATCTTCCCTGAACTACTACTGAAGAAACACACCGCTTCCAACCTAAAACAGCCAGTCAGAATGAGGAGGAAGGGCTTAGCACTGTCAATCAACCTCATGTACTTGCCTCTAAATGTGCTAATGGCGGAGAAAGAACTTTACTGTTGCAGGAAAACCATATATCTGTTGATATTGGTGGCCACGTTAACTAGCCTGAGCATTCAGAACATGCTATGGTAGCTACAGCATGCCAGAGTGCAAGGAGAGGAGGGGGTGAATGAGCAGCACCACACAAGATGGATTGACAGCGCTAAGACCCGCCTCCTCGCTCTTATTGGTTGTTTCTAGTTAGCACTGCGACAAGGTGGAGGAGCTCAATTTTTTTCACAGATTATCTGTCTCATACCATACTGTCACGACATAGTGACAGTTTCATCAAATATGTAAAAAAATATGTTTTTTATTAAACTTCCATACTGCATCTTTAAGATGAGGGCCAGTTAAGGACAATATTGCAGATTTGAATCTTTTAAAATCTTCTTTGTTCTCCATTTCAAATTATTTGCATTTCTTTAAAGTTTGATTCTATAAAATGTTGTCATTCCATCAACAGGACCCTGTCCTTCCTGGGGATGAGCTTGTGTCTTTCCATCATGTTCATTTCATCATGGTATTATGCAATTATAGCCATGGGGATCGCTGGCTGCATCTACAAATATATCGAATATCGAGGGTAGGACTCATGTTGCCTTCAGAACCAGTTTGGTTCCAAGTGAAGGAGCTGTAAATCTGCAGCTGGATTCCAGAGAAAACACTGACTGTGCTGACAGAAGGAGCTGAGTTTCATTTT
Organism: Poecilia mexicana; assembly: GCF_051168715.1. Lineage (NCBI taxonomy): Eukaryota > Metazoa > Chordata > Actinopteri > Cyprinodontiformes > Poeciliidae > Poecilia > Poecilia mexicana. Next base: position 1,944,940 of record NW_028263389.1, read on the forward strand.
TTGGTTGTTTTTCCTTGTCAGAGCTGAGAAAGAATGGGGAGACGGCATCCGTGGCCTGTCGCTTAACGCCGCCCGCTACGCCCTTATTCGCCTTGAGGAAGCTCCTCCACACACCAAAAACTGGAGGTATGGGATACTTTTATATGTGACTTGGTGTGTTTGGCATAATTGTGGTTACCGTTGACCTGGTGGAAGCTTCCTTCCAGTTTGGTTGCCTTATAATAAGGTCATAAAGCTACTACAGCTACTCCTTTAGGAGTAATGTCTTTAGACACACCTGTTACTTTGCAAACCTAAGTGAAGTGTATTGGGCAGAGACATTCACTCATATTTGTTAATTACTTCCATTTTTAAACCTAATCAAAGATATTGCACCGAAACATCTACATGGAAACTGAGTGACTTCAAGTTTTCTTCTTTTCTCTCCATCTAGGCCCCAGTTGTTGGTTCTCCTGAACCTGGATTCAGATCTGGGTGTCAAACACCCACGTCTGCTGTCCTTAACTACTCAGTTGAAGGCAGGGAAAGGCCTGACTATAGTGGGGAACGTTTTACAGGGAACCTACCTCAGTCACGAAGCAGAGGCCAAGAAGGCTGAGCAGGTATAGTGCTCACTCCAAATAAAAGTCACCTCCTCAGCATTCCATCTACAACTTCAGAGGCCTGGTACGGAGCAGTCCTGTCCTTTTTGGTGAAGTGGTAGAAGTGGGATGTATCCTTGGAGCTGGAGACCCCTGGTTTAGGTCCACACGTCAATTCAGCTTCAGTGGTCTTGTGTGGACTTTTCCTTAGTTCCTCATGTATCCATAAAGTAGCTGTCTTTTATACACAAGTGCTTCTAAAAAACCCGAGTACCATCAAAAACATGATTTGTTATTGCCTCCAAAAGCAGCAGGAAGACTGCCGACCTGGCAGCTCTTTTCCACCTTACCCCAGCGAAGACACTGTTTCAAAGATTGGCATAAGAAATGCGACAAGTGAAGTCAAGATTCTGGATAGAGGAGCTCTGATTTCAGCAGCAGCCACACCTGGTCAATCTCCCTCTAGTACTCTCTAGACTGCTTTTTCCATTGTTGCTGGCAAACTTTTTCCTTCTACTCAGGAAAAATTATTGTGAAAATTCTTTCTATTTGCCCGTTTCCTTAGTTCTGATGTTTTTAACCTCCTAGTGGAGGCAGATGGTGACTGTCTTACACATCTGTTAGGTCAGCAGTGTATTACATGAACACAACATTTCTGCATTAAAAAAATATTTTTTATTGGTCATCAGCATTGACAGAAATAAATGATTGAATTAGATTATTCCGATGTATGACTTTCCTAAAGAAATAATAATAAAAAAAAACAAGCCTAAATTAATAGAACCATGAACATGGCTTAAAGGCATAGTCTGCCATCTACTGGCTATAATGAGTAATTTCCTTTTTACCCTAGTCTTAACCATTTTAATCAAGACACCCTTTTCTCTATTTAGATAAATGTACTGCTACCTTTTCACATGCACCCATCTCTAAAGTACTGGATGCAGAGTTCATGTGGGTGCTTAAAATCCTTGAAAATGTTTTCATTTTAATTAGGTGTTTTCAGGGTCTATGTGCTTGATTTCTTTATAAAATCCTTGAAAGTGCATGATATTCAGACTTCACAGTTTTGGGAAAAAAGTGCAATCTAACATTTGATTAAAAGTTTAAATTAGGAAAACGTTATTTATTAAGGGAACCAGATATTTTCACAAGCCTAATGGAAAGGCACATATTCTTTTTCTCTCTGTCTGCAGTTAAATCAAACTTTTATTGTTGTGGTTTTGTTAGAATGGCCAAAATTATTTCTATTTGGTAAAGTCAGAAAACGTAGCGAGAACATTTTTCAGGATTTTTGTTTTTGTTTTTATGAATTTAATTTGAGCCGTAAAGTAATTTACCTGAAGGATTATTTCAATGTAATAAATATTTATTATTCCTGATGGTTCAGTTGTTTTTGAAATTGAGGGATTTTTTTTGTTATGAATATCTTGACTGGCTTTGCTTTTTGACCAGTCAGGTGTTTATGAAACATAAAATTTAGTTGCTCTTTAGTTTCCCATTGTCCTTGTTGTAGAATGTAGACAGTACAACAAGACATTATTAATAACAGTAATAAATTGTATCATGGAATAGTGAATTGAAACTCTATTTTCTTTAGTTCATTTTTATTGTTTTTATCTCCAAAGTTTGAAAACTTACCTTGAAAAGTGCTTGAATTTTACAGAGGGATACGTGTAGATGGATAACATGAAAACTATCTACCCAAAGAGTTCTTGATCAAACTCTTAATGGTTTTTCATGTTTTATTTCATACTCAGAACATCAAGTCAATGATGGCCACTGAGCGCACCAAGGGTTTCTGTCATGTCGTGGTGTCTTCAAACCTCAGAGATGGAATCTCCCACCTCATTCAGTCTGCAGGTTTGGGGGGCATGAAGCACAACACGGTGCTGGTGGGCTGGCCTGGAACCTGGAAGCAGTCCGAGGACCCGCAGTCATGGAGAAACTTTATAGGTACAGCACAGAGGGGGGGAGTCAGTTAGACACTTGGATGAAGGGGAAGTTCTGATGCTGCAGTAAGGTCATCCATGCACACTGACTTAAGCAAATGTACAAAATCAAAAGGATTAGTCAGAAAGCATCAGAATTCATCTGAAAACAATGTAGAACATCGACTGATTAAAGCAACCACATCATTTGGGATTCTTTGTGGTATTTCTCTACCTCCCATCGACTTTCTTCTTCTGTTCATGCAGAGATAGTGCGTGAGACCACGGCAGCCCACCAGGCCATGCTGGTAGCTAAAAACGTGGACAGTTTCCCTACTTGCCAAGACCGCCTCGGGGAGGGCACCATCGATGTGTGGTGGGTGGTTCATGATGGAGGCATGCTGATGCTGCTGCCCTTCCTGCTGAGGCAGCACAAGGTACACAGATGGCTTTGAACTGGCTTTGTCCGTTAAAGCTATATAATTCGGGTACTTGCGCAGTACTTTATTCCTTTAGACACATGACCAGAAATGATTCATGTCGCGATAATTGCTTTACCTCCTGCAGGTGTGGGGGATGTGCAAGATGCGCATCTTCACAGTTGCCCAGATGGATGACAATAGTATCCAAATGAAGAAAGATCTCCAGATGTTCCTGTACCACCTGCGGCTGGATGCTGAAGTGGAAGTGGTGGAGATGGTGAGATTTATAGAATCAAAAACGGCACAATGCATGTCGAGGGAGTTGTTTTTTTGTTGTTTTTTTTTGACAAGCTTTCTGCTAAGGAGAAAACCTGGAAAGTATGTTTTCCTTAATCTCTGCGCTTTTTGGAATGTGAACAAAATACACACTATAAGATATTTTTTGAATATGTTGTACTGTTGACATTTTAGCAAAATATGTTTATTTAAATGTTAAATTTTAAAACAATAAAAAGTAGATGTTATGGAGTGTTGTCAAGCTTTTGGGTGCTAGTGACCAATAAAACAGAACAGCACCATCACATTATCACATATCTGATTGTGTTTCTACGCCTCCTTCAGTAAATAACACTCCAGCATCGCCTTCCTACTCAGCTGATATTGATTTAATGCATGCTAATGTTTACTTATTGAATTTTTGCATATTTTGTAAACTAATATGTGTAGCTATAGTTCAGTAAACTAATGCACAGCTGTAGCTTCACCCAGTTAAAGTTATAAAAATTCTTGTATTTATGATTACTTGAACTAATAGTGCTAGACGAGATCAGAACACATTAGTTATGTTTCCATTCAATTGTAACGCAAATTTTGAGAAAACTTTTAAAATGTCGTGAAAGAAAAAAAAATTAGGCATGTTTACATCAACTGCTTTGGGTTAAATCAATCAGGCTATGCAAAGCAGAATTTCATCAGATGTTAACGCTACACATTATGTCAGAATGTACTTTACAAGTCTGTTTCCATCTCTCCTATAGCACAGTAACTATTCTTCAGAAAAATACAGAAACCACCTCAAGAAAGCATGAAAACATTTTTTTTTGTTGCAAAGTTGAAGTTATTTTGAATTTTTCCATTTCCATCAACCTTTTCTAATGCGATACTTTAAAATGCACATACAAACAGATGGGAAAACAAAAACTACCTGAGTTAAAGTTTTTTTTTTAACTTTATTTACTAGTTAATAACACACACCCCTACCGACTCCTCAGACTCTTGATTATGCCACGTGGCTGAGGCGCATGTTTAAGGAGCAACTATATGATTATTTCAGACATTAACAAAGGCAAAACATGTTCCAACAATATTGAGTATTTAGAAATGAAGAAGTGTCTGAAAGGAGCCAGTTACTTCCCAGTGTCTCATGTCATGATATGCGGACTCTCTGTCTGCACTGATGATGACTCGGTCACATCAATGTGATGAATCCTCACAGGGACTCCAACTGATGGCAGCCTAACCTACTTTCTGATGAATTCTTATAGCCACCCTTTAACTGTGCATAGAGTCGATAAACAGTTGATTTGTGAAATTCAGTACAGTTCTTCAGACATAAATGTGTGTTTTCTTTCCCCTATAGCATGACAATGATATCTCAGCCTTCACGTATGAGAAGACATTGGTGATGGAGCAGAGATCTCAAATGCTGAAACAGATGCACCTCTCCAGGACAGAGAGAGAAAGAGAGGTAAAGTTCAACACATTGCAGTGCTGCGTTGTAGGAATCCTCAGATTATGCGGCTTGGACACCGAGACCCAAAGGTGGTGTTCATTTCTGCTGCATGAATGTAATATTTTGTCCATGTGAACTAATGAGCTACCATATTTCCTAAAACTGTTTCACAACGGTCAGTGACACCTAAATCTGTACACACACACACACACACACACACACACACACATACGCACACACACCTACACACACACACACACACCTGACTGATTTGAGGCCAAGCTGTACCCTGTTCATCCCACTCTACCTATCTGGCCCCGGCTTCGATGCTCAGATTCAGAGTATCACTGATGAGTCGCGTAACTCAATCCGGAGGAAGAACCAAGGAGCTACCGAGAACTCGAACGTCAGCCGGCAGTCCTCAACGGCGGAGGACGCTCAGGAGGACGAGGTAGTTGGTTCATGTCAACCCACTGTCCCGTCACTGTAGGTAGGCAGAGTCGTCTTCACAAAGCTTCATCTTTGGCTACAGTGGTCATCATCTTCAAGGTCTACACATTTATATCTGGACTCAGAGATGGTTGTTTTGCCCCCATTTTTGCCAGATGTCAAAAAATTAGATGTGTCCAATGTTCAAACATGCAGACGTCAGGGTGTTTCTTCAATCCAGTGAGAAGAATAATAGTAATATTGTTTTGAGAAGTATTATTTCATTGAGCTGTTACTTATCTGAGGTTTTTACATTAGATAGACATCAGAATTGGTGGTGAAACGAACAATTTAATGTGTTTTTATGTTCAAAAATTTATTCCAGAAATGGTTGTCAGTTTTATTTGCTGAAAATACCTAATGTTGGAGAGGATGTTCATAATATAACAGTCAGTTAAACATGAACATTAGAGTGTTTTCAGTGTCACTTTAAGAGCCACGCCCAGAGTTCTCTGGTTAATCCTTTGAGCTTTTTCACCTTCTTAGTTTGAGTTTGTCCTTGTCCATGCAGTGTGTGGATGGCTGTAATTCTGGGAAGTAAGTCGATATTGTTACCGTGTTTCGTTCCCCTGCAGCAGCTTTATGCAGATGCTGTGCTATATTCTGCTTCAGGAAGCATAACTTAAGCTCCAAACTCCAAACCTTTTATTAACTGTAAGCTAGGTTTATTCTGTAAGGACTATAGTGTAAAGAGTCAGAATGCATCAATTAAGATGATGTTGAACATCTAAAGTCCAGGCGTGCAAGTCCAGATTGACCCAACAGTAGTGCTGCTTACTGTGTAGTCATGAAAGCTGCTTTGTGAACACCAGTCCTCTGCATTCTGAAGCTGCTTCCCAGCCCATCCATCCTCATCCCACCTCCCTCCGCACTGTGAACACCAAGAGTGGATAGTGTTGTCTCACAAACCTTATGCCTCAGAGTTTCCCTTGATGAAGCATGTGATGGTTGTGATCCCAGCTGCAGAGTAATATTGACCTGAATGTTTTGCTCTCTTTACCTGTCCTGATAATACAGTCTTCTGTTCTCATTTTTTCATTTTTCTGTTTGACTTCAGCCATAGCTTGCCCTAGCTGACCATAGTGGCATCCTCCACCTGCTTCTTTTTCCCATCTGCATGAATTGAAGACAAGAGAAAAAAAAACTTTAAAGGGTTTCCACTTCATCTTGCTGACTCATTAATATTATACAACCTTAAGTCCTAACTGATCAGTCTAGAAACATTTACAGTGGAACTCTTCTGCTGCAGAACCATGAGAACATTGCCGCCTTGTCATTCTGTAGTGTGTTTGCTTTCTCTTCAACAGGTCACTTAGATTGCATTATTCAGGGTGTCTGCACATCCTTAAAATGTCTTAAATTCAGATTTTAAAAAAACTAACCAGGCTTTAAATACGTCAATCAAAGGTCTTAAATTTTGTTGTATCAAGACTATTTGATCCTGTATATATAGTTGTTTTTCTTGTGGGACATTTCTGTCAGAAAAAGTTTGAGTCAAACTCAGACCTCTTCATTATGTTCTGTGACTCAACACAGTTGAGGCTACTGGTAAATAGCTGCTAATAACCTTGACTGATATTACCCAGCTGATATGCTGATGAACAAGAACCAGTCATTCATTATGAAACCGCAGACAGAGCCTTCCATTCTTTGAATAAAACAACCAGGCAGATTAGAGGCGTTTCGGCACTGATTCATGCTCCCTCCCTGAAATGGCATTTACTTTGACTTTTAAAAGCTTAAATCCTAATAACTAACACATGGAAAAAACCTAGCTACTTGCTAGGTTTTGCAAACACGTAAAAAAGCATCATTTCAGTCTTTGAAATGATGCTTTTCTGCGTCTATCATAGGTAAGTAAGTGGAAATGTATTGCCAATTGGCTGGATGACATTTGTTTTTGCCACTGCAAACTACATTTATTTATATATATATAAATATATATTATATATATATTTAAGACCATATATATATATATATATATATATATATATATATATATATATATATATATATATATATATATATATATATATATATATATATATATATATATATATATGGTCTTAAATTTCATTCAAGGTGGCATTAAAAGGTCTTAAAGTCTGAAATTTGATCTACTAAAACCTTCAGACACCCTGTTATTAGACTGATCTTGTTTGTTCAGTTTGTCTTGAAAAAGTTCTGATCCAAATTTTCTACAACCTCTGTTTGTTACAGACACAACAGTCAAGATGCTTTTTCTAATCTTTCTGCTTTAGTTGGTCTTTTATTATTGGTATCAGTAGCAGAGGTGATGTTGCCTAGCATGTGTGAGGCAGTCACTATCAAACAGAGTTGACCTTTTCAACCATCTTCAGCATCCTGTACATTAGCAGGTCATCTGCTGGTTCCCTAGAGACCGTTGGTCCTTACTTTAATTCATAAACTTCCAAAATAATGGTGACATTTCTAAATCTAATAGAGTGAGATAGAAAACTCATAAAACACATGAGCACTTGGCGCTGTAACACTGCCACAGAACAGCACCATGTTTGTTATTTGTAAGAGTAAGGCACATGCTACAGACACACCCTTGAACTTGGTTTCAAAACATGGATACAGCATTCTGGTCTTCCAAAATGCTGTATCCGTCTGGACGCACTGCCTAAATAACAAAAAACTTTTGCAGATGCACCTAAAACGTCCTCTTTGTGTGGACGGGCCTTACTGTTATCTCTTGAAAATTGACTGCCTTTTCTGTCAGCCAAAGGTTCAGTCACATTCAGGCGTCTTCGTTTGTTCTGTGACTCAAGGTGGTTGAGGCCACTGGTAACTCATTGCTAACATACCCTTGCTTGCTACCAAGCTAGATGTTTTGCTTCTACCATGGGTAAGTGCAAATTTATCACTAGTTGGCTAGACAAAGTTTGTACATTTCTGTGGAGACATAGGACTTAAATTCCATTCTTATCAGTCTTAGAAAAGGTCTTAATTTTGAGCTGGTGAAACCTGCAGAAGCCCACGTATGCTTTTTGATTCAATCTTACCCCATAATGATGTTGAAAATGGCCGTCTTTAAGTTTTCTGGGTAGACACAAGAGTGCTGTTTTTATTATGACCTACTAACACTGGTGTACTTTGTGTTCAGTGGTCAAAAAAACAGACACTATAATTAAGTTCCTGAGTTTGTATAAGGATTCTAAAAGCTCTCAGGGTTTGGTGCATGTGTTCAAACTCCTTCCATCATCGTTCCCAGTCATATCCCTGTGTCATTGTGTTCCATCCCACAGACATCGCGTCATTGTTATCTCTTATTTGCAGAACCCAAATCCACCCTCACATTTTTGTATTATTATCATTTCTGATTGTTTCCTGTGCCCTTGTACCAGGCCCAGCTCATCCACGACAAGAACACCACTGCTCACACCACTATGAACAACAAGGAAGAAGCCGGACCCGACCGGGTGCACATGACCTGGACGAAGGACAAGCTCTCAACAGAGCGGAACCGGAACCGGGAGCCCAACGCCAACGTGGCCGTCCGGGACCTGTTCAACATGAAGCCGTGAGTGTCTGTCTGCCTGAGTGTTTCTGGTCAGAAGAAGCTGTTGACATCAGTGCGATGCGTTGTTGTGACATGGTGTCGTTTGATGTGCATTGTGGGAGACGTTAGCACCATTCCAAGCAGCTCAGCAGTAGTGATCGAAGTCTAGAGTCGCTCACTGGATCACTGTATGCATGTTGTGTGTGTGCTCAGCCTGCATACGATGTGCACATGTACACTTGATGTGCATGGCGGGACGCCTTGCTCACTAACGTTTTTGTTCCTTACTGTCCACAATATGAGCGTCAGAGGTAGAATCGGTCTGAAAAAGACTCCCCAACATGCATCAAACAGCCTAATGTCACCATCAGGTCTACAGTTGGAAGCATGCAGTGTTGTGGAGCGCTGCATTGCTGGTGTAGAAGCATCTAAGCCTGTTTCTGTTGTTCTGTCCCATTTTCCTCCTTCTAGAGAGTGGGAGAGTCTGTAAGTTGCATTCATTTTGCCCCCGCCCCACTGTGTCCTGTTGCCGTGGTGACTAGTCTCTATCACTGTCCTCCAGCTCATGTCCTCCTGTCTTTATCTGTGGTGTATCTGTTTGCTTGAACTGCATCGTCCAGTTTCAAATGCCGTGCTGGCTGGATGACCTGCTCCGATTTAAACTGCATGAAACTCTTATGATATTATTGGCTGTTGTCTTAGCAACCATGTTTTTCATCTTCCACCAAATGAAAAACAGATTTTGCAGTAACTTTGCTTCTGTGCTGTGCTTCCTTGTGATCACTGGAAATAAAGAGGCAGCATTTAAAGTGACAGACTTTGTTGGAATAAACTTCAGATTAGCTGTTAAGTGTGAACACATCATGTTGTGTTTAAGTGCTGCCTCTTTGTTTGAAATTCTAAAAGTGCCACTTCTGTCACTTAACCAAGCCTGATTTATGTCTAACACAAAACGCCTCTTTCTCAATAAAATCTTCATACTGTTTTTCTTTTTCTGCCGCTTTCCTCACTGCCAACGTTTTGTCAAACCAGGAACCAGTCGAATGTCCGCCGCATGCACACAGCTGTCAAGCTGAATGAGGTTGTGGTCAACAAGTCACAGGGAGCCCATCTGGTTCTGCTCAACATGCCAGGACCACCGAGGAACAGAGGAGGAGATGAAAACTGTATCCTTCCACCGGGTTTTCATTGGCTGAGGATCCCTGTGAAAGCTGCATGTTCATGCTGCAGGGAGCCATGTCAGAGTTAGCAGCTCTGCTTGGCTTTCCTAAATCTTACAGTTTAACCCACAGTTTAGCTGTTCTGCTGCAGCTTTTCTCATCCGCTTCATTCTCATAATGCTCAGGGCTGCTTTAAGAGGCTGACTGGGAGCAATCCCTGCTCACCTTCCCACACAGTTACAGGCTGAAGACGGGGGACATCGATTTATCGGCCAGCTGATTTTTCGGCTCCGATTTCCTTAATTTTGGGAGATCTGTGATTGGCTGATACTTACATGTGAAGCTGATCTAATCTATCTCAGCAAAGGTCTAAAAATCAACTGCTGTCCTGTATTGTTCTGCAGTGAGAGAGGTTTGACTGACAGACTGGCCCACCAGGTCACATGTGCAGTTAACAATAGTCACCAAACTGCTGCCAGCTCTGAGACTTAGTCACTATATTTAATTAATTTTCAGACAAAAGAAAATTGGTATCGGCCAAAATCAGAATCAGCAGGTCAGGCTTTTTAAAGATCAGCGATCAGTGCACAGATTGTATCAGTGTGGTTTAAAGATCACTAAGTGAATGGAAGCAGCATTAACAAAACTGTTCCAGGTTGTTTTGGTAATAAAACTCCCTCCTGGTGTCTATTTTACTTGGAAAACACACTAATAATTTTTTGGGTTTATGGAATAAAATAACACATCAATCCAACTACCTGTCTGACCACAGCTTGTCTAAACTGCAGTGTGTGTGTGTGTGTGTGTGTGTGTGTGTGTGTGTGTGTGTGTGTGTGTGTGTGTGTGTGTGTGTGTGTGTGTGTGTGTGTGTGTGTGTGTGTGTATACACACACACACACACACACACTGTGCAGCTTGTTCCTGTCTACCTTGACTCTGGTTCTCTAAGACATGGAGTTCCTGGAGGTTCTCCTCGAGGGTCTGAACCGCGTCCTCATGGTGCGAGGAGGAGGCCGAGAGGTCATCACCATCTACTCCTAAGAATAACTAAAAATAGCGAAGCACATAAGGGCATATTGCCATGGTTACCGCTCACCAGGCATTTGTTTTTGTTTTTGTTTTTTTGTTTTTTGGGAGAGAAAAATCCCAATTTGTTTTTTATGAATGGTAAAGAGGTTTGCTGGGGGCTGACTGATGATCTGAAAGACATCGGTATGAAGGAGACGGCTGCAGGCTGTGGTGAGCACGGCGTGTCCACGCCGACCCACAGAACCCCTGCTGATTGAAGGAGTATAGAGACACTTTATATCTGTCACTTCACCCTGTTCTGTTCTGTTCATGTGAAGCTTGTAGTTTGTTCATGTTGTTCCTGGTGCGACCTGATGAAGACACCTGCACACGGGTTAATGACAGCATGACGCAGAGCAGGGCCGAGGAGGAGAGTCAGCCCGCCACTGGGATTTCCCTGAAGTTTTAAAGACTCAACTAGTTTTAGCTGCTTTTACATTGTGGGTAAATATTGTTTCTCTTACACTCATGTCTGCATCCAGCGTCGTGTTCTGTCTTTCTCTATTTGAAATGCTAAAGGACCAGCCAGTAGTATGCTTAACGCACACCTTTCACATTTCCATGAACGCTGTTGATTTTCTCCTTCTTTTTTCATACAGAAAATAGCCATAACTGAAGTCGAGCTGGTGCATATAGAATATCTGCAGAACTGCTTGGTTGGGAACAAGTATAAATATATATTTAGTTTTTTTTTTGTTTTTTTTTTATGAAATGGCTGTTAGACAGCATGCATTTGTATAATATTGAAAAAAATTGGCTAGAAGTCATCGAAGTGGCCCTCGGGATTGTTTAGAAAAGCACAAGAAGTCCGGCGTGATTCGGTGCAACTCTCCCCATACTGTTCTGGTTACAGCACTGTTAACTTTGCACATCCTATATTTGAGCACTTAACTCACTTTTCTCTTGATTTTTTCAAGTCAACATTAATTTTTTTCCAACACCACTAAATTGTTAACAGGAGCAAGCAGGCGGCAGGTGTTAGCGGTCTTTTTTTTTATTAGTCACGTTTTTGTGTTTTTATGATGCTTTATTGAGCAGAAACCTTTGACTCTGAGTCCCAGACTGCATTAGATGAGTTATTGTACAGGAGGAAAAAGTGCCAAAAAAAAAATGACCACAAGGAAACTGTGGAAGTACGATTATTTAATGCAGCTCCGACCGTGGCTGTACTCGGTTTTACTCTGCTCTCATTTTAGATCTCAGAACATTTTATTTAAACCTAGAAATTCACTTCAGCAGAGCTCAGTATTTCTACCCGGATTTTTTTTTTTTTTAATGCAACCTCCATGTGGATTTTTTTAAAGGGCATTTTCAACCCATGTAAGGTGTGCTGCAGAGAGAAGAACCCCTCACCCTGTGTACCTCCACAGTTTCTGCTCCTGATTAGCCATGCAGTATTTTGTTGAGCAGTCTCGTTCTCCTTACACTTCTGTGAAGGCGAATGCGACGTCTTTATCTCAGTCCTACATGTTACGTTGTCGTGGTGTTCAGGTGTTAAATGTATGCCTGTGAAACTTTCTAGTTTTTTTTTGTTTGTTTTTCTTTCTTTGTAGTGTTTGTTACGTCACACATGATCTTCTGTTACTATTAAGTGTTTATTTACAGGTGTGAATTTTACAAAAAGAGGAAGAGTTTGTGTGAAGGCAGCAGTGACTGTCTTCTATCCCCCCTCATTTTGTGTTTGTTCCAACATGCACAGCACAAAGAAACACAAAGATTCAGAGACTTTCTGGACTGAAGCTGTTTGGTTTCTGTTTCTACATGAAGTTGGATGTTACTGTTTGTTCTACATCTGTAGTAACCAAAGATGAAAAAAAGAGATAAAAAAATAAAAGTCCACATACATTGTTTTAAGAAGTTTGGAAGTTGTAAAGATGAATAATAAAGAGGGGTTTTGTTCTTTGTAATGTGACTGTGGTGAATAAATGCAGCTGTGTGGGATTACCAGAGGACATTAAGAGGTAAATGAAGGTAAGCTCAGAACATTTTCAAATCCGTGATCCATGTGTGTTACACCATTTATCCAAATGGTATGAAGCTCAAAGAAAGTAGAAAATGTACAAAATTACTAATGACTGATCCTAGTGATAGTCACTCTGAAAAGGAGGAATGGATTTCAATATGAATTATCTACAAGAAGCTGAAAATGAGCCTTTTTCAGTTAGTTTATGTTCCTTTATTGTACAGAAACTTTTGTTTAGGTTTATACATCACTAAGTCCATTTATTAGTCTTTTTCTTATTTCCATAGTGGTCCATATTTTTGTTGTATTTGTAGAAATGTTTCCAACCAAAGAGAGGAAAAAAACTAAACATAAGAAGGCGAGTTAACGGTTCCTTTTGTTAACTAGTAAAGATGGTCAAACGTGTCCATTTTGTATGCAACGAATAGACCCTTTTCACATGACGTCACACAACCTCCGTTTTGGCTCGAAGCTGTGTATCCTTAGTTCCGGTGTACATAGTAAGTAACGATAAAGTGGTCTATTTCATATATATATATATATATATATATTATATATAGAAAGAGAGATTTAGATATATATCTATCTGACAGCATATGTTGATCAAACAGAACACCTGAGCATGGAGTTTACACAGTCTCTAAAACATTTGCCTAAAATAAGATTTGAAGATGGCTCACGATTTGCAAACCAATTTTCTCTGAACAAAATCTAAATTAGACAAAGGCTAGAAATTCTTCACCGAACAATACCTGTTTGACTATGAAGGTAGGTATTTTTGTTTTGCGTAACCGTTAGCTTAGCATTAGTGAATTTTGTTAGCTAGCTAACTACGTGACATAACTGTTCCTTAACCAGAACTTTTTACTATTTTTGAACTATAACGTTTTAGGCTCTAATCTTGATCAGATTCTTAAATTATAGACTGGAGTTGCCACTCATCCCATAAAATAGGGGTTTGTTTGTTATAAGTAGAGATGTCCGGTGCCGCCGCTGCTTTGTAATGCCTTCCTCTAATCGGACCACTTTTTCCGGTGACGAATAATCTAACGAGCTCGTATTTCAAATCCAGTAATCAGATTAAAGTTATTTTTATGTCCTTTATTTTCCATTAATACAGAAAATTAACCTCTAAACGTTACATCACTGACAGGCGGCGGTGTATATGTTTCCTAACTGTGGCTAAAGCTGCTGCTAGCTGGTTTACTCATGATCGGAGGCTGGTTGGAGAATGGTAAATTGACAATGACTAATAACGGTTATCTAACACGTAAACACTGTTTTATAAAATACAGAAAGTGAACCTCTAAACGTTACAGCGCTGACAGAGTATATTTTTTCCTAAATGTGGCTAAAGCTGCTGCTAGGTGGTTTACTCTCCGATCGGAGGCTGTTTATTTTATACACAGTTAGAGAATGGTGATTTTTACAATAATTAATAACAGCTATCTAACACTTAAATGCTGTTATTAAACTTACCTTTTATTATATCCTTAAGATTATGAGAATGCGGGAATTTTTCAGCTTGGTTCCCAAGGCAAAATCACACCGGAAGTAAAGATACCCAGGTTTGAGTTATGGCGGCCATTGTCTGACGTCACTGTGAAAAGGGTCTATTGGTTTTTGACCGGTTCAGTCTAAACACGCAAACTTGAGTCGGCATGCAGTAAACTTTTTAATCGTAGGTTGTTTATATATATATATATATATATATATATATATATATATATATATATATATATATATATATATATATATATATATATATATATATATATATATATATATATATATATATATATAATTTTTTTTTAAAGAAAAGATCAAGATTATTCAACAATCCCTAAATATTAAAAGTAGTGACAAGTCAGTTTTAGGGTTTTATTGGTAAAACCGCAAGCTACCACAAGGGGGCAACCTTTCCCTTTTTAAGCATAAACCAAGCCTCATGCTGCAGTTTACATGGAGCAAAAAGATGGCTTGTGTCCACTAAAGAACAAATCGGTAGGAAAAGTGCCTAGGTCGTTACTTACGACGAAGGCAGGTCACTTTCAGTAGAAGTGGACAACATGTATCAAACCAACATTTATTCACAAATTCTTTTTTTTTCCTGATACAGGTATGCAGATGTTTTGCACCATTAGTTTTGTTAGTAAGACTCAAAGAAAAGTTTGTGTCTTGTGCTTAAGAATTTGATTAGATGTAATTGTTTTGTATTTGTGAAAGACTGAAAAAAGTCTACAACTACAAAATAAGATTTTTCTTAAATACACAAATACTTTTGCACCTTCATAAAAATGGTCAAGCTTCTGAGCATGCGCAGTCTCTCTGCAATGTATGTGACTGAAAAGGAACAGACTGGGTTGTTGAATTTACTCAGTTATGTTGCATCAACAAAGTAAGTTTTAGTGACTTTAATAAGTAAAACAGCTGAGCTTACTACTATGTTTGAAATGTCAATATTAATTTGGCTATAGGTCCATTTATTTAATTAAAGAATTCACTGAGGTCACAGTTTTGAGTGTACTGAGATGTGGAATTTTAAATTTATCAGAATAAATGAAATAAACTCCTGAGGCAAATTAAAGTTCAAAATAAAGTATCTGGCAGTTGAGTTTCCTGTTTCAAAATAAAGTCTCTTTCCCCTGGCTTAAATAAGGCATTTCAATAAGAAATTTATTGAAAAATCCATCCATGTTCTGTTCACCCTTGTCCCTACTGGGGTCGGGTGGGGTGCTGGTGCCCTTCTCCAGCGAACGTTTCTGGCGAGAGGCGGGTCACCGTGGACAGGTTGCCAGTCTGTAACAGTGCAACACAGAGACAGACAGGACAAACTGCCATGCACACACACACACACACACTTGCATCCAGGGAGAATTTGGAGAGGTCAATGGTTTTGGACTGTGGGAGGAAGCCGGAGAGAACCCACCATGCACAGGGAGAACATGCAAACTCCATGCAGAAAGACCGCAGGCCGGGAATCAAACCCAGGACCTTATTGCTGCAAGGCAACAGTGCTGTGCAGGCTTATAGAAAAATCAATTTTAATCAATTAGACAGTTAACTACATGCATGTTGTATATTATTATATTCATTGTTTCCATGAGATGTTGAAACTCTTGTGGCTGCATTAGACTATGCTAAAAAAATTGTGTTAAAAATTGGATGTGTTCGATGGTGTGTGTGTGTGTCAGAGAGAGAGAGAGAGAGAGAGAAGGCAAGCGACCTAATCATTTGGGTGATATAAAATATGTGGGATTTTTTTTTCTGCACCTACAGTGGTTGTCCTGTAGGTGGCACTATATTGAGTCCTAGCAAAGTTGCTCATATGCAAATAAACTATCATCAGCCTCACACATAGAAAACAGCTTCCGTGTAGCTGTCCACTGTAGTGGTCACCATGTATGAAAGGTCAAAATCGATCTGGACACTGAGGGGTTAAAACTAGCAACCAATCGCCACGTAAAGTTAGGTAGTTTCGTAAAGACGACCGGAAACATTGCTTCAAAGCAAAAGCTTTTCACAAGTCTTCTACAGCCCATATTGTCTCTTTAGTGCTTTATTTTCCTACAACCGTTGCTGCTAATTCGGTTTCGATACTTTGTTTTGAAACAACGTGTTTTAGAAGCTCCAATCGATTCTCTGACACGGGAGCGTGTGCTGCGGCTTTTATTTTGAAGTGTAGCGCCGAATTTCCTGTCAGCGTTGAGCTGCTGCAGTGTGAGCACTCAGCCGCAACATCAGCCCAGTGCTGCCGCTGCGGTGAGATCCTCCTCCGGGGAGCTAGCAGCGCTGACGGCGCACTCTGGATCCACCTGCCGCTGGATGAAGCTGCTTCCTTGGGCTCCTCGATCTGAAGGCCCGCTGGTAGATGAATGGATAGCTAACCCGGTGGAGGGTGGTGACCTGCCCCTCGCTGCCTCTCTGCGGTCTGATCGCGGGCAGACGTGGACGGGGTGAGGAACGGAATGGTGAATTAAAATTATTTTTGACAGATCTAGTTTTCCACTCGTCTATGGGCTGATTTTACTTTTTTTTTTGTTTGTTTGTTATTGGTGGTGGAAGCTGAACTACATGTCTGATCGGAGCGGGAGGAGAATGCAGCGCGGCGGGTGTGTGACTGCAGGTGGATGGCCAACCTGACCGTCTCAGCCGCCGTCCCTCCCTCCAGATCGGCTGGCAGCAGCCGCCGCCTCGGCGCTGGCTTCACACGGATCAGTGAAAAGGACGAAAATAACCCAGACTTGAATCGGAGTAAAATAAACAGTTAAAGTCGGAGCCATGCTTCCAGGGGTCGGGGTGTTCGGCACCAGCCTGACCGCCCGGGTGATCATCCCGCTGCTGAAGAACGAAGGCTTCGCCGTGAAGGCGCTGTGGGGCCGGACGCAGGAGGAGGCGGAGGAGCTGGCCAAGGAGATGAACGTGCCCTTCTACACCAACCGGATCGACGACGTGCTACTGCACCAGGACGTGGATCTGGTGTGCATCAACCTGCCGCCGCCTCTGACGCGGCAGATCGCTGTCAAAACGCTGGGTGAGTCCCGCTGTTGGATGCTGCGGCCCTGCTGCAGCTCCCAGCATCTTTGTTTGTCTCTGCTTCAGTCAAACATCAGATGTGACTTTGTGTTAATGAAAGTCATACCTGGACTCCTTCCAGCAGAAGCACACACACACACACACACACGCACACGGCCCTCAGAGGGAGGCTGATCTAGTTAAAATGTGGAGCAGTGCAGCTTATTCTGGAGATCACATTCACCGTGATGAATGAACGGTGGCGGCGTCCCTGGAGCCGCTCTGCACACACAGGCTTTATTCACCGCTGCAGCCTGGCAGCAGAGCTCAGCTGGAAGCTCCGATAGGTCAGCTCTGTGACTGGAAACATTGAAGTTCTCTGCTGCTGCACACCTACAGCAAGAAGCGAGAACAGGAAGTGACATCGCAGCATCAGTGCTCACTAACAGAGGCCACAAGTCTTCCTGTCTCTCACTTAGCTGCTGATTAGTTTTGACTTTAGCAGATGTCAGGTCTGTCTCTGTTTTAATGACCATATGGTCATTTGAAAGAGATTAGTCTAGCGGTGCACCGATTGCAGTTTTCTGGCCGAAAAAAGACGGACTTGCCGATTCTGATTTTGGCCGATACCAATTTTTTCTTTCTTGTCTAAAATTTGCTAAATATACAAAGTGGCTAATTTGGCAACAGTCAGTTGATTGTTAACTGCACATGTGCAGATGTAACGACTGTCGGTTTAGCCACCCAACCATCTAGGCCTTGATAGGAAAGGTTTCATGACAGGATTTGGAGTGTGTGTATGTGTGTATGGCAGCAGAAAGACCAGTGTCACCCTGGTCATCTTTGTGTCAGATTGTGTCACAGATGAGCCGTATCCGATGGATATGCATCCCGGCTCAGCCCGGCCTGCATGCCATTCTTCTGCTCTTTCCTCTCGGCTCGTTTCCTCATGGCTTCATTGTGTGAGCGCCGCCTGTTCCTTCCCACCCTCCCCTCTTCCTCATCAACCAGCCCAGGCCTGGTCCAGTTCTGCTTGCTCTCTGCTGGGCCGACCAGTACGAACCACAGTTTGGTCCTTTGGGCCAAGAAATGCTTTTTGAAGCGAAACCTGTAATAACCGGGTTAGAGTAAAGGCTGGCAGTGATGGCCTCGTGCTCCGGCTCTGACAAGGAATCCATCTGGATCGCTGTCAGCTGACCGCTGGAAAATCAGCAGCAGCCTCTCGGATCAGCACGCTTGTCGTTTTCTGACTTCCTGCCCCCAGCAGGGTGTGAGATGAGAGGCTGGCTTTCATAAACATCATCAGGCTTCCTAATCAGAGAAATGTGACCTTGGATCAGAAGCTTGATTAGCCTATTAGCTTGTGTTCATGCCCAGCAGAGCTACCAGGATGTTTACTCTGGTCTGTGCTGGTTTCAACCACAGATCCTTCAGATTTTGTCACTTTACGACTAGATCTGCCGCAATAAGCAATAAATCGATTAATCGGATGATAAATTAAAACAAAATCAGTCATTTTTATAATGATTTATCGTTTCTCTCTAACAACTAGATGATAAAAGTCTTCAGTCTGGTGCTTTGGTCTTAACTAGCGCTTGTTTTGAAGGACAGTTTTGTTTACAGAGACTTCATAATTCATTTTATTTGTTTTTCTTATCTATTTATTTTGGATATTTAAAATATCTTCCAGTTCCAGTGTTAAATGTTCCTTGGAATTTAAATCTTATTGATATTTGAGAATGTGCTCTTGCATTATTATGCCATGATTACCATTCTATTAGTTGAAAATGGTATCAAAACAATAACAGTATTGATTATCGCAATAACTTCTGGGCAGGGGTGAAAGTAGGGGGGAACGGTCGGGTACTGTGTACCCCTAAAAGATTTAGCGGGGGTACGCAGTACCTGCAAGAGAGGGGAGCGGCTGTCAGCTGTAAAATGTCAGTGGGTTCACTGTGCAGCCGTGAGTTCACCCACTAATCAGCTGTGACTGATTAGTTTTTCAAGAACAATCCAAAACACGACTTAATCAGATAATAAATAGCTCCCCCTCCCCATTTCATATTGTTTCTGAACTGTTCCTTGTTAGAATAGGGCTGCGATACGTCGATCGCGGAAGGTTTTGAGTCGATCTCTGCATTAGATGACAAACTGAGCGCCACCAGGAGGCTGAGACCAGCACGTCCTCCTCTGCTCCTTATCAAAACGTTCATAACTTTATTAAAGAACAACAACAAAAAGTCAACAAAACGTTTTCAAATTAATGACCCAACAAAAATAATAATCTCAGTAATTATTGTTTCAATAAGGTGTTGCGCAATTCTGTGCATTTCGGTTCCATTACCAAAATAACTAGCAGAGCAAGAGTTTAAAATTAACTAATCAACCACCACTGTGTTGAGGGAGCGCTTATTAATAATCGTAAAATAAATATCAAGCCTGAAAACCTGATATCGTAACGGACTGAATGTTTTAAACGTAATCTGTGGTCGACTTGAGGAGCGAGCGGTTGCCACGGCAACGGGAGTGCTTAAACGACAAAGAGAGAGAGTAAAAAGGTGCGAGTGGTTTTGAGTTGGTCATCTGTTCGGGTTGTTTTACCTTTACTGTGGCTCATCACAGCCGCTGTAGTTTCTGAACGTTCAATAAACGACAAACTTGGACTAATTATCTCGTTCGTCTGTTACTATACGTCATTCACAAGAAACATCAAACATGGTAAATATGTTTAATTAAGTATTTAACAAACAAATGGCTTCTACCACAATAATTATGTGAAATTAAATTGTCTAATTCAAAAATAATAGTTTTATTGCTCCCTGGCATCTCGCTTAGAGCTCAGAGAGGCTTTTCCTCTATCAACATTTTTTTTTTTGCTTCTCATTTAGTGGAAATATTGATGTTGATGATACTTTCTCCAAAATAATAACCTTTTTCAATCTTTAAAGCACCGCTGTTGAAAATGAGGCTCTAACATTCACAAATGACATTGAAATAAAATCCAGTCCAACATCTGGTTTGAGGTGATTCCTCTGGAACCTGTTGGAGGAAAAATATCCCAACTTCAGAAGATTTGCTTTAACCTAACAGAGCTCTGTGGTTCCTCCTGTCAGTATGAGAGTCAGGGTGAGGAGGCGCCATGTTAGGAAGATGAAGCTGCAGGATCTTCAAAACAAACAGGTCATGATGCTGGGCTACTGATTATCCCTCTGTCTGGACACAGGATCAATAGAACCAGTTTAAAAGCTAAAATGAATGATTATATGCCAGACATGGATAACTGGGATGCACTCCATGCCATGATGTTCAGAATTTAGGTCTCATGGCATCTCAACATGTCAACATTGCAGCCAGTGGGCTGAGGGCTTTATTTTGTAACAATTCAAGAGCTAACCAGCTTTTATCACTTCACAAAAAAATTAATCAGCACAGAAATTCCAAAGCACACAAAGAAGCAACTGCTTCTGGCACAATGTGTTGTCCAGCAACATTAGTTATTGTAACAGACCCTTTTAATGTTAGTCCATCACATAAAATCCTGAAGGTGTTTTTGTGTAAAATAACAAAAATCTGAAAGTTGGATGAATATTTTTGATATAGCTGATCAGTTCGAGTTGCAACAAACTAGTCGGTGCAGCCGGGTTTGTTGTGTAATTAAGAAAATGAGAACAGCACTGATGAGTTAGTGGAACATTGCAGCAGTTGTTCTGGTTCTACCTGAGCTCAGAACCAGTCGGTCTTGTTGGGCAGCATCTCTCCGTGCTGCAGCCAGTTTTCCTTTTCTTTCACCTCCTCGTGTTTCCTTTTCTCACTACAGCAGCATTCCTGAGGCGCCGCTGTCACTCAGGCTTTTATCTCATCAGCAGCAGTAGTAGAGGACGTCACGCTGTCTGCTATACACACACACACGCACGCACGCATGCACACACACACACACACACACACACACACACACTCTGACACTGATTTGCCATCTGGGACAGGCCCGTGACGGCCTGGGGGATCCCTCAGACCCAGTTTGTTGTAAGGAAGGTGTGATTTCTCAAGGTTTACAACAAGGTTTCCCCCAGAAAACTTGCTAAGCCTGGTGGTCATTCATCCAGCGGCCTGCCATGTTTTTGAGTTAAAAAATGTTTAAAGTTGATAGGACATTTTAAAATATCACTTGATAATTACTGGTATGTGTTATTAAAAGATTGGAAGATACCTGAACACCAGCTATAAACGCTTAAAAAAATGAAAACATTTAAAAAAAATAATAAGCAATGCTTAGCCTGGTGGCCCACCAGGCTTATAATACACTGGGGGAAACCCTGCTTACAGTGGCATTTAGTTGTTCTGCCGACAGCTTGGTTCATGTGATTTAACTAGGACTTTTTTTTTAAATAGCTACAATAGCTATAGTGTCTCTGCTTTAGTACATTTATTGAATTTGTGTATCTGAAGTCAATCGCTGATTGGTAAAAATATCAAACTTTGCTATTTTTGTGTTGTCCCACTTCATTTAAATCATGTTTTGTTCAGTTTATCTGAGATTGTCACAGTGTAACCTAATACACACAGCAAAGCATCCTGGTAGTTGGGTAGAAACTTTAAACAAAAATGTGTTGCATAGTCTAGCTATATTTTATTAAACCAGAATAGCAAAACATAATTGTTGCTTCAAAGCATTAAATATTACTGATAAAATAATTTTGTTTTAAAAAAGAATAACACGGAGAGAACGCACACAAGTACAAGGAGAACATTAAAACTATCAGTGCTACTATTTCTATTTTATATTTTACCCAGTTTCCCATCATCTGGGTTCTTTTTCCTCTTAGAACTCTAATGAAACATAACGGATAATGAACTCTGACCAGTGAACATCTTCTCCTTAAAGTATGATAACCTTAAAGTACAAAGCAGGAATGAAGCTTCCGCAGAATGATTAGGAATTGATTCTTGGTCACCACAAAATATACTGTGATTGTTTTTGCGCTTGAAAAAAATGTGGTACACAGCAACCAAATCTGCAATAGTAGGAAATAGGGTTGTCACTGTAAAAATGTCCAGCTCAATACCACTGCTCAGAAAGATTGTTGTACTGGTTTATTTTGTAGCCAACCGAGCCATCAGAAAATCAACCTTTTCCTGCGTTCAATCGTAGCAGAGAAAAACAAAGTGTTGTTGGTTTGAAATTCTGCATCTTGATCTCAGATCAATAGAACCCTGTTATCATGTCTGTGAAACACGCTAGCTTCTGTCAGCTCTATATACAGAAGCTTTACTGATCTTTTTAAGTTTCTCACAAACATGGTGGCGTTAGCCCGTAGCATTAGCCCAGCTAGCCTGTGTCATCTGTTGGCATTTCCTTATTTCCCGCCCTACTGCCTCATAGGGAAAGTATTTCCAAACAATGCTTTTGTTTGCCTTGTCAGATAAAGAGGGTCACTTTTTTTTTTTTTCTGGTTGTACTCGCCATTCTAGTAGAGTAAAAAACTTAATTAGGAGGGTAAGGAGCTGAATCTTTCTGGTATTGCTAGAGAAAGTACAGCTGTCTGGGCAAATGTCGATTTTGACTCAAATGAGTATCTCTGAATTATTAATTTTTTTAGTTGTGGTTAAGTCAAAGAACTGATCATCTTACAATCATAGTAGAAAAGGCAAATAAAAAAAGACCTTCTCACCACAATATCAGCAACTTTTGTTGCTAAGTGCAACAAAAGTGCAACTGAGCAACTTCTGTTGTTCAGTTTTATCTCAAAGAAGCTGCAAAGGAGAAAGGCTCCAAAGATACGGCTGGTACTATAACCCTGCAACATGTCATCAATACCTCACCAAATGGTGTCAGATTATCTCAAACTGAAAATTAATATTTCTCCTTTTAAGGAGAAGTAGTTCAGGGTTTGTGTAGTTAAAGTAAACTTATACTTCACACCACATGGAGCTGTTGAATTATCATGCAGATGTTCTGTTTTGATAACTCCTCGGTTCGCGACCTACTTCCTCTTAGAGGCATCAAACGGCCGTAAAAAAGCTCCTCAAGTGTCCTCACTTCAATGTGGACACCATGCAACTTTAATGCTCCGGTAAGTGGAGGAAAGTTCTGGGCGTCTGAGCGTAGAAAATCCTCTTCAGGAGAAACATAGATTATTTAGCTCTTTAGGAAGGCTGGGCTGTGAGATGTGGCCGAAAGCTCAGGGGAATAAAGACAGCCGAAGGAACTGACTGACTGGATTTACTCTGTGACAAACGGCTTTATTCGGTGGACATTGCACACCGGGCTGTTTTGGTGACTTTAATGCAGCAGCCTTTGGGAATGTGAGAGCTGCGCTGAAATGCAACCCACTGCAGAGTTTCAGGTGCTCTCCCTGCCTCTTTGTGCGTTTGTGGGAGGCAGGATGTGGTGAGAGAGAAACCCTGCAGCTCAACTCTGTGTGACCGCTGGACTCCTCCAGCAGCAGGAAGCGTCACTTTAAGGCTGCTCTGGTGTGAAACTGCTGGTGCCTCCAAACTGCACTAGACTGCGTCGTAACGTGAGATGGACATGTCAGAGGGAGACGGCGGCGGCGTTCTGCGTCAGTAGGGAGTACGCTGTAGCATCAGGCCGAGTCTGTGTGCAGACATGCGTCGGAAAGCTATCTCTGTCTTCATCAAAGTGCATCAGATGTGATTCTGAGCTCCCCCATGTGAGAGGCAGAGCGTATCAGGTGTCTGGTCAGTGTGTGTCTGCATCAACTCAGAATAGCCTGGTAGCAGGACGGGCAGTCTGGGAGAAACACTCCTGTCTGCGCTGAACGACAACACATCACCGCCTGCAGCTTTACTCTTACGTCTAACTCAGCATCCTAACTCCTCGAATCAATGAGGGTTCCTTGATTGTCAAATAAATATCAATATCTGACAAAGAGAATGTAAATAAGTCCAAAAAAAAAAAAGATTTAATCAAAGGGATAAGAGTTTTCCAAGCCAGCCTGACCCAATCGAAGAAGGTTATTGTCTCCTTGTTTGCTTTAGTGGGATTCATTCTCCTGCCTTCCTTTGGTCTGATCTACAGTCATGAAGTTGCCTTAAAAGAACCTCTGTGGCAACATGAAATGAGCTTAACTACACATTACGTACCGATTTAAAGGAAATCAAGGACAGATTAGAAACGGGCTGGACTTATGGCATCAACGACTCATCCAGGAGATCAGAACAGAATCCAGAACATCTGGAGCACTGCAGGCCTCACTGCCTTCAGCCAAAGGTCACATTGAATCCAGAGTTTCTAAACAGTTCAACTGTAATTGAATCATTTCTAATTAGTGTGATCTGAACTCGGAACTGGTTCTTCGGAACATTGACATTGCACAACAGTACAGCCTAGATATTGACCTTTAAATGTTTACTGACCTAACTTTGTGACCTCTGACCAGTTGAATGAAAAACAAATGAACTCTGAACTGTAACTATAGATGATGTCATGGTTGCCTAACTCATGTTCCCTTTTCGTCAGCCAGAGTGGAGAGCAGAACAGACATAAAAGTAGAACTGTTGATTTGATGGAGCAGATTGTAAGGTTAATTAATAAAGGGTGTGCGTCTCTCAGCTTGAACTTGATTAGCTGTGTGATGAAGAATTCCTTCCTGCACTGATTCAACACCTGCTGACACCATTAAACAAGCCGGTTTAAGGCGTCAGCTGCAGATCATGATAACGCTATATGCACACCACAGTTTTTACCTTGAACATTTTGATTCCTCCTTTACGCACTACCTTGTGTTGCTCACGCATAAATCAAACTAAAACGCATTGACATTTGTGCCTGTAACATTACAAGACGTGGAAAAGTTCACTTTGGTAAATCGGTGTTTACGGCTCTTTTATTAGAGCGTCATGATGGTGTGAGATCTTATCACCGCAGAGTAAACAGCACATGACCCGGGTGTTATTTCTGTTAATGCTGACATGCGCTGAGTCACGGCGTTGGTTCGTCAGCGCTCTGATGAGCTTTCAGACACCTGCCTGCTCTGACTGGCCACCCAGCGGCATGCAGCTATTTATAACCAGTCTGCAAAGGCCAAGCTGGCATCATCATAAATACATGTTCCACCTCTGATGCTCTTATGCAAGCTTGCTTCAGAGCAGGGATGGGCTGTTTGGCAACCAGGCCCATTTGTTTAAAGGGACAGTGATGCCAAAATCATGCAGATTATGCAAAAATTCACATAAACTGGATTGGAGGAAGACACTAAGACAATCTTTTATTATTTGTTTCCTGTAGATCTGTTCTGTAAAATCTGCTCCACCAAACAGCTCCAGCCAGTTGGGCCAAAAGTCAAAGGTCATTATGGGGTGTTCTGAAGTGCCTAGTATTGGCACATTAATAATCAGCCTTTTGTTTGCCTCGACAGCTGTAGGGTGGGGTGTCTGTAAATTGGGTTTCCTTTTCAGAGATGCCATCAGTGTTGATGAATTTGGTACTGAAAGGTGTGAAGGTTGTTTGAACATGTTTCCTTTGAAACAATTCAGAGCAGTTCTGGCCTGTCGTATGAGGAAACTGCTGCTGCAGAAAAAGATTCCTAGAGCATGTCATCTCCAGCTCTTTGCTTCACAGTTGGTATGAGCTCTTTTTCCTGGAAAGCTGTATGCTGAAGCCAAACATATCCACTGCTCTGGAATCCAGATTAATTTTAGGCTCGTCTCCTCCACTGAACATTGTTCTAGACATCCTGGTGGTTGTCTAGGCTCTGTCCGGCAAACTTCAGTCTGGCCTTTGTTATTATTTTTCTTAGCAGTAGTTACCTCCTTGCACACATCCCATGAAAGCTAATATTGGACAATCTGTTCAAGATTAGAAAGACATCCACCTCTATAGCAGCAGTAGTGAGTGTCTCCTGTAGGTTCTGTATTGACAGAACCTTTTAGGATATTTGGAGTCTTCCTGTTGCAACTTGCAGCTTGCTATCAGGGTGAACTTTCTAGAATGATCGATGCATGTTTGCTGTTTTTCTGAATGTCCTCTACTTGCAGACTGTTTCAAGCTGATATAAGATTCATTTTAGATCTTATGGTGCTACTGTCTTCTTTCAGAAGGTGTTAGGTTCTTTGGATCTCAACATGGTGTCCACTCACTCTTCAGTGGTCAGGAGCACATTCAGCATGTCAGTGTAAAGAACCCTGCTAAACTCTGTTAAGGAAACTACTCAGGTATATTGCTTTTGTTCAACACATCAGGTGTAAATTAAATCGATGTGAGGAAACCCAACTCCTGATGAAAGCCTTTGTCAGACTTTGTCAGCATTTCTGGCCTCAGATGTGACTGAATAGAATCTGGTTTTATTAGAAGAAAGGCTCCTTTCTTCTGATTTTGACTTCTGGTCAGTTTGTTGGCTAAATAGATTCAGGACTTTTGGGTTTCAGTGGATTCCGACCGATTTAGGCCCAGTCAGATCAACGCCCTCCCTAATGGCAAGCCAGCCAGGAGAATGGGTCTGATAGAGTGCTGTGCTGCCATTCCCATGCCTTCTCCTTTCAGTGTTTTTAGCACAAGGTTCCCATTGCTTCTCATCTGTGTTCCCCCAAACACCCATTAAGATGCTAATGACGGCCTGGGAGCGTGCGGGCCAGTGCAAGTCTGGGAGAGACAGGAGGGGACTGGTATATGGTGCAGAGCGGAGAGAAGGCTTGTCATCCTGTGAAATCGCCTTTGTGTTTGGGTTGAATGGCTGGATCAGGGGGAGTTTCTCTTAGTACACCACCACACCGCGCTTGACAAGTGAGTATCCCTGAAGAACCCATCTCTTCAGACAGCCAGGGGGATCTCTGTGGCGGTTCATTCCAAACGAACTTGGATTGGAAGCTTTGGATGGTAAATCCCAGGGCCACGCAGAGGGCAAGCTTTTCAAACGGGATTTAATCAGATGCAGGCTTCTAGTATGAAATAATTCTGCATCATTAGGCAGACGTCTGAAGAAGGATTTCGTATCTCTCTGAGCAAACTCAATTGAAGGAAAGCAAGTATTTGCTTTCAGGGATTTTCGAGGGTCAGTGCTTTTATTTGGGCAGAAAAACGACAGAACAGAAAAGGAGGAAGAGAAAATTGTCATCAAAGATCCTTAGCTCAGGGATTTCCCAGTGACGTCCCCTGATGTCCTAATAAGTGATCAAAACTCACAGTGAGTGCATGTGTGTGTGTGTGTGTGTGTGTGTGCGTGTGTGTGCGTGCGTGTGTGTGTGTGCGTGCGTGGGTGCACGCATGCTTGTGTGTGTAGGGATCATTTTCAGTTTGTCATACATTGCACATGACAGAAAACAAAGACTCTGCCCTAATGGTTGTGTAAGTGTATACCATGTGGTCATTGTTGTGAAATATGGCTGTAAAGGAAATCATTCGTCATCAGACAAGCGCTTGTGATATTAAAAAAGGCACATTCCTTCCATTTCAAGGCGTTTCTTGTAGTGTTTCCTGGTTGCAGTCAGCATGTGACTTCATCCAGCTTGTAAGGCAGTTTTTAGGGACGCATAAATGTGAATGTATGGACTGATAAATAATATTAACATTGCTGTAGCCAATAAAGGATATTTATTGATACTATATCCCCTATCCTTTTAACGCCATGAAAATATGTCCACACCATTGACGTTGTTTCTTTTCTTCACCTAAACACTCTACAGTCCTGTATTGCATCACTATCAGTATCAGATGACCATAACCAGACGTTTCCCATCCCAAAACACACACAAATAGCAACAAGACGGAAATATCCATCAATTATTAATGTTTTCCTAATTTTACTGATTGAACAGTAATCAGTAAAATCAGAGATAGGACTTTGATTTTCATCATCCAACGGTGCCGTTAATGCCAAAATATCTCACCTCACTCTAGCTAGTAGGTATAAAAGCAGGTGCCGCATGTTGGCTTACAGCATGTTAGCTTGTTGTACCTATTTCCAGAACTCTTATTTTGAAGTGTCAAAAGAATTAGTCTTTGAGATACCAGTCGATTAAAAAAGATTACTTGTTTATACTAGCTGATAACACTTATTTCTAAAAGTAGACCACTAAATAAAGAAACGTGACACGTGATGTGATATTTGTACTGTGAGAATATAACTGGTTGACTGTTAGCCGCTATCAAAGCTAAAGCAGAACTGTCCTTTTGCGCTAAAGGACTTTTTCAGTTGTTCTTATTATTATCATTTCTGCTTGAGAAATTATAATAATTATGGTAAGGTGGAGGGCTCGGTGGGAAATAAAAATGTCCTTAGCCTCCAAATATTATTATTTAATAAATTATCATTATTATTTAATAGTATTAAATAATAATAATGTAGAATTGCGCCAGTGATGGTGGGAGCATGTTGGAGTAGCTCTGTACTTTTGAATTTGAAATATGGTCTTTTTTTTTTACATTTCTTGGACAGATGAGTAGAATTTTTGAGTTTATGTGGTTCAACTTACATATAGCCTTTTTATGAAAAGAAAAATCATATTAATTTAAACATAACAGAGCATTTGGCTGAACCAACATGAAAGTGGTACAGTTAATACCAGGTGGTTGCATCAGCTTAAACACAGCTCCCTGTCTGTCTGTGGAGTTAGGAAATCACTTGTGTAATTATCTTGCACAAACACACCACGTCCTGTCCACCTCCGCCTGCCACACCTCTCGTCTCTCTTTGAATGGTTTTCACTGACTGCTGCTGCCAGACATCCCCAGCTCTTTCCTATTAGACCAGACCTGCTCCAATCGGTTTTTCAAGAATCGGCCTGATTGTCCTTGCTAATTGGCCTGCAGGGGATGGAGGACAAGTGGCAGCTGCAGACATCAGAGAGGACAGACGTATTGAAGCTGTCATCCAGAGCCTCTTTTTATTTTTTCTCCTTTCTGCCACCGGTTCTGTCACTTTTTCACCTACACATTTATTTCCTTTGATAAAGCAGGAAGAAACAGCAGAACGCTAATTACTGACGAGCTGCAGATGAAATCATCGTATTTCTAAAGCAGGAAGCGAGGCCTTGGTGTACCACAGTGAAGTGCTTCTCACTTCCTGTTATGTTGATGGTGGCTGTGACCTCTGTGTGCGATACTGAAGGTTCTTCTGATCATTTCCTGCTTTCAACACTCTCAGTGTGTAGTGGCTGTTCACTCTGAGGGAAAGATGTCAGAAGGAGATGCTTTTGTTTAGTGGGCAGCCATCTCTTTCCATCTACAGAGCTTTGCAAAAAATACTTATACTGAACTTTTTCAGTTGATGACCTCAATTTCCACCCTATAGTAGAATCCCGGTATGCTAACCAGAGGGTAGCAAACCACAGCCACCCACGAATGGCTGAAATTCTCCAAGACTTGAGACTTCCTCTAAAAATCAATAACTGCTTACTTTAACAGTTCAAACACCAAATATATCTGAGTATGCGTTAATATGCAATGGAAACCATCTTAGCTTTACCATCCAAGCTAACATCTATCATTTCCACTCTTGGGGGTACAACCAATCAGCAACAAGGAAACTATATGCCGTTCCTGGATTGGCTGCCTTGCAAACGCCAGCTAGTAGCATTGTGTGTAGGTATAGCCAGTTCCAAATATGTATTTTATTCATATATTTTTTAAATTTTCTCCAAAAAAATCTGCTTTCCACAGAAGAAACTGTGAATAGTTAAATATGTGAATACTGGACCATGAGTCTGATGTAGGTTAGATTTTATGTGATGGACCAACACAACGTAAAGCATCATCTTGACGAGGAAGGAGAGGATAAATGGTTTCGAATTTGTTTTAACAAATCGTAAATCTGAAGAGCAGATATGTGGAAGAAGGTGTAAAGCTGGACAAACAGGCCAAAGTTTAAGGTCTAAGTATGCATTTTCAATGGTAAAAATACTTTCAGCTGCTATCTTAGCAAGAAGTGGTTCTGCAAAGCATTGACCCTTATATTTGTCTTGTAGAAACCACACCACTGGATAAAGCTGGGTTTTATGGGTGTAATTTCAACAATTCGTCTTCTTAAAGAGACAATAATTCAGATTCACTAACTTTTAATCCTACATCTACATCTACTGAGTCCATTCAGTAGACTTCTATCTGGTTCCACCATTTACCATGACGTAGAACTGAACATTTTAAATACAGTTTTCATTAAGAATCAGTCATGAATTCCTAATGGTGAGCCAGAAATAAACCGAAGTGAGTCAGTTTTACACAAATCAGCCGATCTGTCCCGTCCAGATGAACTCGGAAAGATGCAAATAAGTGTTTGCATGCAGAGTATTTATACTCAGCCATTTAAAGACGCACTGGAAACATCAACAGTGCGTTTTTTAGAAAGGTTAACACTGATGTGTATGAATGGCTGTTGCATAAAGTTTTACAATCAGTTGGGTTATTTCCACTATTCTTGGCCATGTTCTGCAGACAGTGATGCTCAGTCAGCACTAGCAGGTAACAGCGGTTTCTTTGGCTGTGTGTGTTCTCCTCACAGCTGTCAGCAGGAGTACTTTGCATTTTGTATCTTGCTGATCTCCTAAGTATACAGCCGTTATCACACTGACCTATAAAAGCAGACTGGACCGACCTGAGGGGTCAGGGATTTGCCGTCTCAGCCTGTCATACTCCATCTGAAGGAGACATGCAGTCAAAAGTTAACTGAGGCCACTTTAGTTGGTTTATGTAACACCACTGTTGATGTCTCATGTTGGTGGCTCAGACCGCCGGCCCTTCAGACAGAGCTGCCTCACGCCTCAGCGGTCACATTGTTAGAAGATGCTGCTTCCAGCAAACGGTGTGTGTAGAGATGGGAGACATTGTTTCCCCCTAGCTATGATACCAGTGACCCCTGGGAACACACTTCACATTTTTATGAGCCATGTTTGTCATGTTGATGAGCGTGAAGTCTTCTCTCTTGCTGCAGGCACTGTTTTCTGCTCAATATGGTCTAATAATCAACAGTTTAAACATTTTTTGATATGTCTGGCATTTCTTTACAGTGTTTACAAAACAGTATCATCTTGGACATATTGTGACCTAAGTTTTTATGGGTTGCACTCAGTAATGCTAACCATATTAACCACTTATTATGAGAGGTAATTAGGGAGGCAACGATCCAACGATTTGGGTCAATAACGATATAAATACGACATAAATGTTGCTGTTAATATTATGGCTGATAATCATACATTATTTACTGATATCATACATTGTACTTTCAACACAGTTTAACAGTGGTCATACTGTCTGCATTGCCACTCTACTTCTGCTACGCTCCCCAGAATCCTGCACTGCAAATGCCGATCAAATGCCACATGACCATCCATCCATACAAAATACATAAACAAATGTTCACAAGATTAAATTAGACATCGCTTTGCAATATTGGCCCGGTTTTACTTATCGGACCCATACTATATGTTAAAAAATGACTAACATCGGCTGACACAGATGAAGCTGACATATTGTGCATCCCTAGTGCTAATTCATAATGTTTTAAAGTTACAGTTTCAACACTGCAATTATTTTGTTTTCAATTAGTAGTATTAGTTAAATCCTGTTTAACTGTAGGGCTATGTAACACCAACTACTCTCCATCACTCACACATAGTGATGTCCAGTTATCAGTCATTACACAATATTTGATGACTGATCTTAACAGAAAGGCTTTTAAAATCTCATCGTTATAAGAAACCTCAATTTCTAAATCACACAGAAAGTACTGTTGTTGTTATTGTTATTGGTGGTTTTTAATGTGAAATCAAAATCAGATGTTTAGAAATTTGGTCATCAAAAAGTGACCACAGATTGGTAATTTCTACTTCTTTGAGTAGAAATTACCAAAATACTTGCTTCTATTTCTAAGCAAAAAAAAAAAACTTAGTAATTTTTAGAAATATTATAAAAATAATTTATTTCAGACTCTGTTCCTGTATTATGATACTTCACTGGCAGTTCTCACAGAGTTTACTTGAATAAAGAAAATCCAAAATTGCCTGTCACATTTAAAAGCAGTGTGTTAATTCTCTGACCTCATGGTCTGACTGTTTTTAGTTTTCTCTCTGTCATGTTGATTCTTAAGGTGTTTTTTTTAAACCAGCTGACTTTTCTGTCTGAACTGCCAACACATACTCTGTAGGTAATAAGCTTACATGTTGGCTCCTTAATGTGATGCGAGTCATGGGTTCCATAAAAGAGCTGTGTGTGGGGAACTTTAGAAGTGTGTGTAGTTGTGTGCAAAAAAAAAGTGACCTACTTTAAAGTGATAAGTGTTAGCTCACTGCGGCTCATTAGCATCCTGAGCCTCCTCTCCTCCCTCCTGGCATCTCATCTCTCAGTAGCTTCACCAGACACAAAGATTCCCTTGATGACTCCGACGGAATCTGCCAGAAAAAGATAGGCCACATCATGTGCTTTTATTTTTAAAGTCCTTACTCCCTGTTCAGACCAATTAACAAAGCTAACGGTGACTACGGATGTACTACAGAATTACCTAAGCATTTATCGCAGCTAGCATTACAAAATCTGCCGCCTCTATATCGGTATGCCGGAGAATGTGGATTACCTTAACTCCAAGCGGCTTTCGACATTTTACAAATTAAGCCTGTTTCATAACAAATGGGGTTTGAAATGGCAAAAGGGGGGAAACAGAGCAACTTTCCTCAAAGTCATTCCACTTTCCTGTTAATCACCAAAAATCTAGCTCTCTTGCACAGCCTGGATGAACCGTAGACTTATCTTGAAAATAGTGTCCTTTTAAAATGCGTCAGATATTTCTGTGCTGCCTTTGACATTAAAAAATATCTCCCTCATATTGGAAATGGTTAACACTGAATCTTCTAGACTTGGTAACAGCACAAACCTGGTAGCACCGTGTATTCTTATTGATTAAGTTTTTACCTTTTTGCTAAGCAGCCTGTCACTAATTTAGGCCAATTAAGCTGAAAAAACAATTTTGAATCGTATCTCAACCCATTCATAATTATTTAATGGGTCAAGAAAAATATTTTAAATCATAGCATTGTTTATAACCAACTTACAGCTTAGGGGCAGTCACACCAGCCCTGTTATGTCCGCTTTAATCAAACTCTGGTCCGGTTGCCGTTCGGTTTTCATGTCGTTTTGTTCAGTGGTTCTTGATGCAGCGCCCCCACAGGTGAAGAGATAAACTGCTCAAAGGATTCCATTGAGTGCATTGTGAAAGCGAACAGGACCAAATGAAAATGTAGCAAATGTTACAATTTTGGTCACCAATTGAACTGATTCTAGCGGACTATCAGTTGTAAAAACATGTAATCTTTTTTTTCTTTCTTGTGCAATATGCTTTTAACTTTTTAAAAAATAACTATTTGTTACACACAGCTAATGACCTTTGTCCTTCTAGTCTCATTTAGTCTGCACAAAACTGTCACTTAGAAGCATTTCCTGTGAAACAAAGAACCAGTTTCAGTACCTGCTTATGTCAGTTTCAGTACCTGCTTATATCTACGGAATTGATCAGAAGAACAGTCTGAAAAATAGCCAACCCTCAGCATAAATTTTCTTTTCTTTATCCTCCTTTCAAGCTGCATGGATTGACCTTGTAGTCATGCCTTTGTAATTAACTAGCTGGGCGGCCCACAAAGACGTTAACACCGCAGCAATTTATTAACGTGTCAGCAACACAAAACCGATCTTTAAATCACATGAATGTGGCATTTACACGCGCTAAAACCTGAAGTGCCTCTGGACGGCTTTCCTGGTTTCCCTGCACCCGGCGAAAGCAGCAATGGGCCGCTCTGATGATAAAATGCAAATGTCACAGGGAGGGTGTGAGATGGTTCTTTGTGAGGCTCCAGACAGATCCATCAGCAGTAGCACTGGCCCAGCTGTTTGTGAGCTACCAGGGCTGCTGCTTGTGTATGTGTCAGAATGATTAGAGAGGAGAAGGGAAACAGCTCGGTCCAGCAGTTAATCAGACCCAAGAGGATCATGAGCAGCGGGGGATTGCAGATGTAAGGCTTCAAAGACACACACATCCATCTACTTTTATTATTTATTTATTTGCATGAAAGCTCCATGCACTTTACAAAGAGGTAATCTGTGGATACCATCAGTATCTATGTGGTGTGATTGGGCTTGGACAGGACCCTTGTTTGGCTATAGTGCATGCCAAACAAGCCACTCTGGTACTGAGGTTAACTGTGGTACTTTGTGGAACGCTAACCTCCTTACATTAGCTGAGGGTTAGAGCATGCTGAGTGAGGCTAATGCTCCCCATTATTCATGATTCTGATATACGCTAATGGACCTGGAGCTACATTACCCACAGTGTACACACTGCAATGCTGCCCTGTCACCATGTCAGTATGTTAGCTGTCCTTCATGTGGTAGCTTATTGTTTCAGATCCAAAAAATCTCTTTTGAATGGTGGAGTATGTGTTTTGTGGTACAGAAACATAAAGATATTTTATAGAACAACGCAATTTATTTCTGAAGTCAATCCATAGCAACAACTGTTTAACTAATGCTAGCATACATGTCAGGAGCGCTACACTTTAGCTATGACTAAGTTTGAATGACAAGTTAGAATAATTTCTAGGACGACATTATAAACCAGAGTGAATTACAGTAATTTTCAGTTTCTTAAGAAAAATGTATGTTTGTAATTGCAATTAAAACACAGCTTAATAACTACCAACTAGTAGTTGCGATTGACCACAAAGCTAGTGCCCACTAGCATCGCATCTTTAGCTAAAACTGCTGTTTTGTGATGGTTTCTTTCTTATCTTAAAATTAAAAACTTCCAGACCCCAATTAATTATTTTGTTATTTTTTATCCAGTAGCCCATTTATCTAATATTAAGAAATATAGTAATTAGTATCTAACTTTTTAAATAATAAAGAGTATGCAACAAGTTTTCCTTATTTAGCTACAAAGAGCGTTCATCAACTCTGCCAGCTTAATCCCTACTTGCATGCCGATTTCACATGTCAGCATAGTGATACTAGCTATTATAAAGTTATATTGACGTTTATTCTTATGTAGCATCTGTATTTTAAGAATGTTTGCCTTTTCTTCCCAAAAATCCCGTTTTGTAATTGCTTTATGGTAAATTAGATTTGGGATAATTGACACTGGCTTGTCTCTACCTTTACCGTATGTTTTGTTGAAACTATAACAGACATGTTGTTTTTTACAAGACATACTGTATGTTGTGGCTTAGCAATGTTATTTTTTTATTGCTATTTTTAACCAAACTTGTGTGTTCTTTATTTGTGTTTTTATTCTTATACATTTTGTTGCTCATGTTCTGAGACTATTAGTTATTAGGTAAAGTAACTGATTAAATTTAAGTCTGAGTTACACCCTTATTGAGCTTTAGCTAACACAGATCTAATTCCTGAGCTTTGGTGAGGAAACAGGTTTCATGATTTTTCAGATCTTTTAGTCCTGCTGCGTTGCTGTCTGGTCTACAAGCTCAATCAGCTCACATCTGATCCATGCAAACCTGCTGCAGAAATACAGATGATTTCCAAATATACACTGACCAGCACTCCTTGTTTTCAGAGAGCAGAGACACAATATATACGCCAAAGTTATAAACCTCTGCTGAATGTGATATGTAACCTTTATGTCCTCAAGTGATTCTACTTATTAAAGTCACTCCATTTAAATCAGCTTTACTCTCTGACAACCCTTTATCACATGGTCGATACACTCAAAGCAAATTCGCCCAGCAGGCCAACCTTTCATAACCCATTGGAAAAAAAAACACGTATTAAACACATTGTGTGAAAAAGTAACAACTTGTAGTCCAGAAATTACAGTATTTGCAGCTATTTCTGTGAAACATGGAAAATCCACGATTAATTCGCATATCTGAAATGTTCAAAAATAAATATAACATGGGAAGCTGAAATATCTGGCATTAGGACCTTAGAAGTACACACATTCTAATGAATAAAACAACAAAACAAAAACCCTGGTAAACCAGCACTGAATCATTTCATACTGTACACAGATTCTTTTCAAACACATTTTGTGATTCATGGAACTTTTAATCAAGTTGTGAAAACAAAAGATTTGTCTTTTTCTCTTTTTTTCAATATAGTGGCTCATTTCCTGAGCTGGTATGGCCATTAGCAGTCTTCAACCGTTAGTACAATATTTTTAAGTCTGTTGCAGGCATTAAATTGTCATTCATGTAAATTAAATTTGGACTCTCTTTGTGACTATAATAATAATAATAATAATAATAAGGATATTTTGTAATAAGATCCCCAACTTTAATTGAAAATAGTGTCATAAGGAAATTAAACTGAGGTATTCAGAATCAATCTGCGGCTGCTAGTTTCAAACTAAGGAAGGAATTCAACAGTTCAGCTTAGTAAATTCTTGCTAATCAACCAGACATAGGAAACCTTCCTCGAGGCTTGTATTACTGTAATTTTTTTTATCTTTTTGGTGTCTCTTCTTTCCCCTTCCTGACTTCCCCACTGCTGGAGCACATACACGACGCAGCATGCCAGATGGTTAGTCCTGCTGACCTGTTCTCCTAGCTTTTCTATTTCTAGCATAACCAGGCAAAGAGGCCTATTGTTTACACTGTTGGCATTAAGCTTAATCCACCAGCTTCCCCTGCGTAGTGAATTCCAGCTGTTCCCACCGGACCACATTACAGATACACTGGATGTATGCAGATGTTACCTTGATTTGTTGTCCTGAAACAATCAGAAAGCATTTAACTTTTAAAACAGATCTAAAACATTTTACTTTTAAGGAGTTCCTTCACTGCAGCCAAAGCGTTATCGCCCTTCTTCATCTCTAGACCATGGCCTATTTGTGTGTGTTGCTGTGAACACTAGTACTCAGCGCTATAAACCCTGAGTCATGCAGAGAGGCCCAGATGACGAGCTTGGCAGTGAGCCGGGAGGAGCAGTGGAGTGTGGAGGCTTGGTGTTCAGTTGTAATGATGCATCCACTTGCCCCTGGCCAGAGTTCCTGCCCGTGTTGGGTCATTTCTTTCTGCTGTTGTCCAACCTAAAGCATCCAAGGACTTGAGAAACGAATCGGTCCATTTACAAACGGCAGTTAAGACGGTTTTTAATCAAAGATACTTTAACTTATACCATTGCTGTTGAGGATGTCTTGTAGTTCTGCTTACTAATGGACCACATCTAACTCCGACAGCGGTGCAGTCACCACCTTAAATTTATTCTTGGAACAAATCTCCTTTTGGTCATAGAGGACTTAATTTACCTTCAAGTATTCTCAGTCTTTTGTTCTTTCTATGACTACCTGGACTTTAAAGTCT
Source organism: Poecilia mexicana (assembly GCF_051168715.1). Taxonomy (NCBI): domain Eukaryota; kingdom Metazoa; phylum Chordata; class Actinopteri; order Cyprinodontiformes; family Poeciliidae; genus Poecilia; species Poecilia mexicana. Next base: position 1,982,583 of record NW_028263389.1, read on the forward strand.
AAGCTTGGCAAACTTGATCTGTTAAGGACAATCAAATCAAAAGCTTACAGCAGGAGATAACTCTGAGGAATGCACACTGGGAGTTTGGTTTTAAATATCAGTTGACTTGTGTCAATTGGCACCATCGACACTGAAGGTGAACAGATTCTAGAAGGGTCACTGGATGATGGGCGTTGCAGCAGAGGGTCCCAAACACAAACTACTGGTGACCATAGTTTAACTGGAGCAATACTGACATATTTTATCAGGCGTCCTATATGTTGCTGATCTCTGCTGCCCTCCTGTCACTAATGCCACCCAGAACGTAACTGTGCAAAGGAGAAACCCTTTGTTTGGCTTGTTTAGAGATGTTGTCAACTTCCCTGGCCTTAAAACCATTGATATACATGAGTAGTAAAAATCTTGGTAACACTTTATTTGAAGGGGTGTGCATAAGACTGACATGACATGTCATAAATATGACATAACACCTGTTATGAACATAAAGAACATAAGGAAGTCTTCATGAATGGTTATGGCTGTTGTCATGAAGTGTTATTCAGTAAATAATGACACTAAATAATTCGGTAAATAATGACACTTTTAATGCAAAGTTGCACTAAATGCTGCACCAAATGTCCATTAAAAGTGTCAACTTTGCATTATTTGGTAAATGATGACACTTTTAATGCAAATTTGCATTAAAACTTGCATTTAAGGTCCATTAAAAGTGTCAACATAGATGTGGGACATTTATATTCTCGCACACCTTTCATACAAAACCCAGGCCACCAAGGAAGGCCCGTCCCACTTCAGTATACGTCACGCTCCTTCCAGCCAGGGTTTCCCTCACCTCCCTCCATCCTCCATTTTGCTTTTATGAAACAGTCACGGACACAGTGCCACACCTGTCTGCAGACAGCCTCCTCTGCAGACAAAGTTGTTACAATTTACGTCCAGGAGTTTTTAGCCATTTGACAATCTTTGTAGTTATTTAGTAAAGAATCATACAAACGTTTTGCTCCTCGCATATGGATACAAAAGACGGATACTGGAAGCAGACTAGTTGAATCGAGACATGAACATTGCTGTCCGAGCGCATTTCTGCAGAAAGCACGGCAATAAACATCATGAAACACTACACAGAGCTCTGTCGAAATAGTTTGACACACTTTTCCTTCTCTACTGTCGAAAAGAGGAGGAGGAATCCTCCTTGCCAATGATATGATGCAATTTTTGTCACTCAACTACGTCAGAGAGAGCTGATTTCGACACTTTGAATGAAGAATGGGAGAACCTTAAGTCCTCCTCTATAAGAAGGAATGTCACTGTGTGAGTGAAGCTTCATCATCACTGTGTCACCCAGCTAACATGCCAAAGTCTTAACCTTTCAAACCTTTGCTCATGAAACATCTGACCCTTTTTCTGCCTTCATGAAGTTCTAACTGAGAGTCCCACGAGGCATTTTAGTATTTAGTCAGTCAGGGTGCATTGAATACCTCAAGTCATTTATTTTTGAAGCTACTTAAGCCGCTGCTTTGCAAAATCTTGGAGTTGCATATGAATTCCGATAAAACACCCGATGTTTTGGGAATCTACCAAGAAAGCAAATTCATCTTTTGTGTCTAAATTAGCAACAACAACAAAAAAAATGAGGCAGGGGCTCCTCTGTTGTTTCTTGGCTTCGTGTGTCAGCTCTGGTTGGAAACTGGGTGGGGGCGCTTCTCAGAACTGGGTCAAACAGATTTATGTCTTGACCTAGCCAGTTGTAGCTAATAGCAGATTAGGGGGGCGTCCACATCCACAAAACTGTTTGCTCACCCATGACCCCTTAGGCAGGACCAAAGGAAAAGCAGCACTTCCCACTATGAGTTCACACTGTCCATCTAATCACATAGCATTTTCATTGCAAATAGAATGAAGATGATGAATTGAGCAATCAGAATTTTTAGCCATGATGTGGGAGCATTAAAATGAAGGAAGGACGTTTGTGCGTGAGTCTGACACGCCTTTGTTTTGAGCATAGAAAAAGAAAACTGTCACCAGGCTACTTGTAGTAGACTGATATGCTATTAATCCAGTATAGCATATTAGTTTTGGATAATAGAATAGAATAGAAATATCCTTTATTGTCCAATTCAGATGTAACAGCAGTAAAATGGCAGTAGGTTCACTCAAAGATAAAAGCATAAAAATATATAACATTAAGAATAACTTACTGTACAGTAAGGACATAATTAGAACATAAAATGCAAAAATCCAACATGTTCCTGGTTAGCATGAAAATGTATTAAAGGAATCCCCACACATCCCTGGAGCCTCAAGCACTTGGGAGCCATCCAGGAGTCATGTTAGGATCTGTCAGTTGAAACTGGACTGCTGTTACTGTTTTCTAATATCATGTCCTCCATTTTAGCTCTAATAGAAAATCTCCTTGAATCTGCCTGTCCTCACATCACTGACGTGTTTCCTGTCTCTGCTGTATTTGGGTTTTGCTTGGAGCTGTAGGCCATTTGATCCACTGGATGAGATTTTAATTAGGTTCCATGCTATGTCTAAAGCTTCTTTCTGCTCTTTTTTTTTTTTCTATTGGCCTTCTACTGAGCCTTCAGTTATACCAGTTGATCTTATCTAAGCTCTATGATCTCTGCTGTCTTATACCCTTGAGTTCTAATCAGGTCTTTTTTTGAGCCCTCTGGTGTATAAATTCTCCCAAATTGCATGCAAGGATTCAAATTTAGAGTGACATCTTCCCAGTTGTCGACTGCCTGTTAATATTCCCAGGATATATAGAATGCATTCACTATTTGGTCTGTTTTTCTAAAAGGTTGCTAGCATATATACTTTCCTCGACTCTGAGGGGAGAGCTTGTTCCATTCAAAAATCTCAGACTCAGCTGTTGTAGGAGTTGCCTCATTATGCAGGGAGGCATTGTTTCCTTGTGGGAATGCATGTTTTCATTCACAGGAGGATGTCTGTAGATGTTGCTAAATCTACTCACTTCTCTTTTTTTCCACACCTTAAGTTCTACTCTACTGTAAGAAAGAACAAGGAAAAGCTGATTTTGCAACTGGAGAATACAAAAGTCATTGTTCTGTCTTTTCTTTTTAAAGGTATTGGCAAGAACGTCATATGTGATAGGACTGCCACTCCTCTGGATGCCTTCCGAATGATGTCAGCTGCTCAGTACTACCCAAAGCTGCTGAGCATTATGGGAAATGTGCTGCGTTTCTTGCCGGCCTTCGTTCGAGTGAAGGAACTTCTGGAGGAAGGGTACATCGGAGAACTGCTGGTCTGTGAGGCCCAGGTATGATAAAAAAACATTTGCTTGCTTTGCTGTTTCTGTTGTTGTCGTATTGCTCATATTTCCTGTAAGAGAAATAGTTAGAGAAAACATAAAGGATTCTGATTTCACTTATTTTATGACTCATTCTGGGGTTTCTTTGCAGTAGGAAATTGAAGCAATAGCAAAAACCTTGACATATCTTTCTGTTTTTTTGTCACTAAGGTCCACAGTGGCAGTCTCTTGGGGAAGAAATACAACTGGAGCTGTGACGACCTGATGGGAGGCGGTGGACTGCATTCGGTGGGCAGCTACATCATTGACCTCCTCACATTTCTAACAGGTCAGCGTGCAGTCAAGGTGCACGGCTTCCTAAAGACTTTCGTCAAACAGACGGACCACATCCGGGGCATCCGTCAGATAACCAGTGACGACTTCTGCACGTTCCAGATGGTGTTAGAAGGAGGCGCTTGCTGCACTGTCACCCTCAACTTCAACGTCCCTGGAGAGTTTCGTCAGGAAGTGATTGTTGTGGGAACCGTCGGGAGGTTAATGGTCACGGGCACGGACCTGTATGGACAGAAGAACAGTGGCGGCGGGGCAAGCGGTGGCGGTCCTGAACTCCTGCTCAAAGACACCACTCCTCTTGAGAAGGCCTCCCTGCCAGAAAAGGCCTTTAGTGACATTCCATCCCCGTACCTCACCGGGACAATCCGCATGATCCAGGCTGTGCGGCAGGCCTTCCAAGACCAGGATGACCGCCGGACCTGGGATGGAAGGCCCTTGACGATGGCTGCCACTTTTGAGGATTGCCTATATGCTCTTTGTGTGGTGGATACAATCAAGAAGTCCAACCAGTGCGGAGAATGGCAGAACATTGTGGTCATGAAGGAGGAGCCGGAGGTCAGCCCCGCCTATTTGATCAGTGAGGCCATGCGACGCAGTAGGATGTCACTCTACTGTTAACATCTGGCTGATGTACAGCTGTAGAGGACTGTGGCCTTGGTCAAGTTCAAAGTTCTTTCATAGAACTGCTGGATTTAATTTATCTCATCTTTAGTTTTATTTAAATGTGCGCTGTTACTGTTACAGAGAGTTTATGCCAATGTGATGCAGATATCTGTGGTTTTGCTGCCTCAGCAACAGGGGGGAAAGCTAGTTTCTCAACAATCAAATCTGTATTTATAAGAAGCTTCATCTGTTTTTTCTTTCACATTTGATAAGGGACTCGAGTCCTGCTAGATGTACTTGTAAACCAGACTAATTCACAAAAGAATGACATTGGAAGCGTATCGGGAAATGAAACTACTTGCTGGTTAGCTGGTTAGTCAGTAATGACAGCCTGTCAGAAACCTGCTTCTGATCATTCCGTTCAATAAGCTCACACTTCTGAGTCCTGATGCTTATTACCATCCTGCTGGCTGCTTTATCAAACAAGTATTGTGCATCCTTTCCCTGCATTCTTTCAATGATTTCATGACTAGGAGTGGAAACACAATACCTTACACTGTGGGTCCGAACAAAGACAGCCAAGGAAGAATGAAATTGTTGCTGTACTCTGAAGTCCTTGCTAGTTTTACCAAGTCAACTTTTGAAAAGTCAGTGCGCTCGACAGTCTCTATCTGTTTACTGTGTATTCTGCCGTTTGTGTGTGAAACAACAGAAAAAAAATAATACATTGGTTGGTGGGTAACTCAGAGGCTTTAACATTCTGGTTAATGTATGCAATATAAAACGGCTGCAGCCTTAAATAAAGGGTTAGACCACACCTTACACATTTTATGCCTTTATGCAGTTGGCTGTGCATTAGCCTTTTAGTTCTGTACGGGTGATCAGTAGTGATACTTGGATGTTTCCTTAATTTACTGCTTTTACTTTCTGTTCATGGGTGTAGTACGTTGCTAATGCTAAGCTGACCTTAACTGTTGCTGCAAGCAAATATAATCCTGTTCAACATGCCTAAAAGTACAGTAAAAATTAACCATCAACCATTGACTACATAAAAAAATACATGAGGCTCTAGTTGGTACGGTTTGGTATAATCTGTGCTTTAAATGTCATTAGGTCCCATGTAACCATAATGGCTAACAGTGTTAATTTTTGTAACATTTTCAGACTGTCCCACTCTGAACTCTATTGCTAATGATTATTAGAAGGGGATAACGTTCCTGAGATGTCAAAGATGCTTAATCTGTGTTTTACCTTGAACAAAGTTAGTCATTTTTTTATTACCTTACTGCTCTTGCTCTTTTGCTGTATTTCATTTGTACTTGGAAGTCAGAACTTCTGAGTTCCAAGTTCAAGAAATCAACTAGGGTGCTCCCTAAGTCAGAACTTTGACTGAAAATGTTGTAGATTTCTAAGTCAACCCTAAGCTTAAAATCCAAAATGGCTGCCAGTTGTATACAGCACAGCGATAGCTGTGGAAATAAACTGCTAATTTGCACTGCTGATACTTTGTATCTTAATAAATCAGTCATGGACTCAGTTCTGCTCAATCTTAAAGAAAGAAAGTGTTGCTATTGTCTTTAAATTCATAAAATACAGAGAAATATATTTTTTGCTAATATTGCTAACAGCAGTTAACAGTACTCACCAAAATCTCAAAAAATTTTCAGAACTGCAACAAACACATTTAAAATTAAAGTGAGTACTCCCAAGTCATAGTTTTCACTCTAAGCAAATTGAACATATTAACATTGCTTCAAGCAGATGGCAGCCATTTTGATGAACAAACCACTGGCAAAGCATAATAGTAAAAGCATAGCTGGTTAATAGTGGAGTATGTTATAGCTAAAATAATCACTAGTGTTAAAAATATGGTTAAAATCAAAGTGGAACTTAAAATTATAACACAAACACATTAGTTTCTAAATGAACGTCAATGATTGATGTTTATGGTTTGGCTAACAAACACATTAGCTTTAAATCTGGTTGTAATTAGTACAGTGCTAGCCAAAGAAATTAGCACAAGGACAAGGATTGAAACCACAGGAGGCCTGTGCATGTCCTCTGGAAAATGTTTTTTAAAAACTCTGTGGGGGTCAGGTTATATTTATAATTGTTAGCTACTCCTTGGCCATGTTCCTGAAAAAGCTAGCAAAATAGGCTGAAGTTCAACTTAGTTTGAAAAAGCCAAAAAGATGTTTTTGTTTTGTTTGTTTGTTTATGCATTGTTATTCTCATGTTCCATCTGCAGTTTCAAGTTCAAAAAATGTGCTGGAATACTATCTGTGTAGCAACTACTGAAAATGTACATATGAAAAATATTGCAAAACAAGTGTATGTCTGAACAGTTAAACAAGTACTGTATGTGTTTTATGTGTAAAAACCAAGGAACTGGAATGTGTTTTGATGCGTTTTAAGGTATTTATTGTGTGGTTTTGATGTTTTACATTTTCGTGGACTGACCTGCAGTTTATTTGTGAGATTAACAGACTGAGGCCTTTGGAGCATTCAGCTTCTTTGTCCCCTCCCCTTACAGAACCAAAATAAAACGGTTAAACTCACTGAAAAGCTTTATGTTTGTTGTTAGGCTGTGGTGTGGATCACAGCCGGAACCCGCTGCTGAAAAACATTTGTCACAGATTGTGACATTTACAATCTCTGACGACTGTACGCTGATGACCGTCTAGTTTGTTTTATTTTAATTATTTTTCTTGTGGTTTGCCAGGTTACAGCGTGCTTCCCTGAGGTCAGGATCCAAACTGTTTTGCACTTTCATCTGAAATACCTTTGGACAAAAAAAAAAAAAAAAACTACTCGCCAAATGATGCGCCTGGGAAAACAAAGTCTGAGCTCAACACAGATAAGCTATCGCTCTTCAAGATAAAAGATTGGCCCTTGTGTACCAAATGCCTTATCAAAACTCCATACAGACTTTCCCCCTATGTCAGATTAGAGATTAAATGTAAACCTATAAAACCTGTTGTCAGGATGTGGACTTTTCTCAGGAGGGTTTATTTCACTGTCATGTTTAGGCTTTTATTTTGAAAATTAAATATGCTATTTCATCTTCTATGAAGGCACTTCGATATAAGTCCTGAACTGGTAAAAGAAGAGCAGTAAATTGCTCCAAAGATGATCTTTTCCTCATCAGATATGTGATCGCCCTTATATACTGTGGGATTTATGAAAATAAATTCTTCATTTTTCATTATTTCCACTATGTGGATGAACTATGTTCCCTTTCCTGTTGGTTAAACTGATAGACACGGTTACAGGATCTAAAATGTATGAGCAACCCAACAGGGAAGTGAGAAAATGTTGATGTTGAGTAACTTAGAAGAGCTTATTAAAATTAGCTTATTAAAATTGATTAATTTAAATGAAAATGGGTTTTATTTCCAGAATTAATATAATTGTCTATAAAAATAATAAACTCTAAGGAATTAAATTTGTTTTTATTTAGCCATGGAGGATTCTGTTGTTGTTGTTTTTTGTTTTTTTTTAATACACTTTTTCCGTCCACTTAACTTTCCAATAATGTGCTTGGATGTAGCATTCCGAGTCTAACTTTTTGAGTTAATCTAATGTAATTGATTCCCCTTTTAATTTATATTAATGTGCTTGTATTTTTGTGTATTTTGACAGTTATGTTTCTCAGTGGATATTTTGAACAAGAAAAAAAAAGAAAGGTCATGTTGTCTGCGTACCAGCTTTCTTTCAGTTTGTGTTCAACCACTCTGTGGATGTTTTAGTTTTCTTGCCCATACTCAGCTGTCCTCTGAGTTGACTCAGTTAAACGGCTTAGCCAGCCAGCTTCTGCCTCAAATTAAAAACATGGTCAACACCGCAGGGCTGTCACTCAAAGTGAATGATGTTCTGCAAGGTACAGAATCGGAAACTAAAGTGTGTCTTTTTTCCCCCTGGGTAAGTTATTCTGACAGTGAGGATGCTGATAAAACATTATTTTTCTGCTTATTATTAACGTATATGTTCATCATGTTCAGGGTCAAGTATCTGAGACTTTGATTTGAAACAAAGAGGATTTGGTGCATTCTACAAATATGTTGACTTTTTATTAGTTTTATTTTGTTTATTTGTATTAAAATATTGTAATAGCTGTCACAGCTTACGTTCTGCCCATATTTTAATTTGGTTGTGTTCTTGTTTGTTGTGACCTCTGCACTTAAAATGAACAGAACAGCAGAAACAAATATGCCCAGAAGTGACTTTGGTTCCAGCGTTTTTAACTTTGACCCCTCGTCAGTATGAGGTGCTCCTCTCTGCTTCAGCAGCGTTGACACTTCTGTCGGGGAAGACCCTCTCTCTCTCTCCATTTCTCGGCCAGGGAGGAACTGGGACCAACAGCCTCACAGAGGTGCTTCTTTAGGCTTTGGAGGCGTTGCTTAGTAACCGGATGCCATGGTGCCAAATTCTCATCTAGTCATGGATTACAAACCACTTTTCCTCAGACTCTGGGTGTGCCTGAATTCAGGTTCCTTCAAAGGACCCAGCCTTGTTCTGGACGCCCAGTATGTCCACACTATCTCTCAGTCTGGCTGACCCAGGGATAAATACACAACAAGGAGTTTGACATTTTTAAATTCATTGTTAATTTGTATCGCATTTATCACATTTTGTGAGCCTGGAGTGTTACTGTGGAAAACTTCTGCATTGGTATTCACCAAAGTACGGGTTTAGCTAATGCTACAGTTTCAATGCAGACAAACATGAAGGTAGACCTCAACATGGGATTTGTGGAAGTATTTGTCCTATACTTTCACTCTATGAAACTAGAGGCTTACATTTATTTTGAGGCATTTTACACACCTCGACCTGAAAACGTGGCCAGTATTCTGATAGATATTTATTACAGTGAGTAAAGCCTATTCGGATATTTCAATGCACATTTCAGATGTTTTCATTTGGCTCACACCATGTAGCTACTTTTCCCTATTGCTGGTCGGGGATTGGTGGACATTGAAACTGGTGAGTATGTAGATGGATGGATGGATGGATGGATGGATGGATGGATGGATGGATGGATGGATGGATGGATGGATGGATGGATGGATGGATGGATGGATGGATGGATGGATGGATGGATGGATGGATGCATATTTTGTCAAATTATATTGCTACATATTTAGACATTTGTTTAAATATTGTTTTTCTTGTTTGAGTAGTGTTACGTTCAGTTTTGTAATGACATTATTTGAAAGTCTCTGTTGACCCCTGCTGGAGGCCGGTGGTGTTGCATCACTCCTGTGAAAATGTTGCCCAGAGGAAACAGTATTGCTGACCTTTGACCTCTGTCAAGTGTTTCATCGCCTCTTAAAATTTTACTTTAAATTGGACATTGGACCATATGTATCAGTATTCATACTGATATATATATATATATATATATATATATATATATATATATATATATATATATATATATATATATATTCCCAATAGGACTTGCTATAGAGTATATTGATAAGTCTAGAGTTGTATATTTTTTTTTATAAAATATTCCAGTTAAATTAAATTGCAGCCTTTACCAATGTGTCCCAAGCTGATGTTACAATTCAGAGGTCAAAAAGATTTTGATTTATTCATTTTATTCTTTATTTGGCCTTGATAGCCCTGTGCCACATTGGTCTGCATTACCAGTTTTACATGTCCATCATTGCGTGTAGGTTTATATTTACTGGCTGACCCCAATGTGTCTAATCAATAGTTTGACTTTATAAATGCATCAGTTGCTCCAGTTAGTGCCATCAGTAACCATCTGTTTAGTGTCCCAGCACCAGATTTTTGTGCTTCTTTTAAAATGGTGGAATCTGAATCAGATGAAGTGATAATCTGACTGTAACATTTCCCCCGTTTTTACTGTACATTCAACATGCAGCTGTGGCAGCTGAATGTTTTGTATCCCAAAGAGAGTGTTAAGATATTTTCTAGAGATTAATAAATGTTGCTGAATTTATTTGCTTACTTTTGTCTGCTTTCTTTTGTCAACAAAACTAGAAACTTTGAGTTTTATTACACTTTTTGTGACTTTGTGGAGAATTTTTCTTGCTCTGTCAAATTACTTGTTTGTGTGTTGTGCAAAAGTCCCTCTGTTCAGCCACTAGAGGTCCTCAGTGTTTCACATCTACCACCTCGTTTTCCAACAAAAGCATGGTCCTACAGGTAGCCATGCTGAATGTATTCAGTTTTCGGATTGCAGCTCTTTTTTGTTGTTGTTTGGACATTTAAGTCCTTTAACTCCACGTGCCTAACCCGTGCCACTGTTATACTACTAGTATTGTACTTTGGGTTAATGTTATGACTTTTTCTCCAGCTACATGTATTAAAAAATGTATCTCTACCAATTGTTTTAAATGCACTGAGATGTCAACACAGTTTGACCAAAGTTCAGCTTATGCAGATAACAATCATCCACAGTGTAGAAGGAAACCTTAGCTGTCCTTCACAGGTGTGTGTATCTAAAAGTTGCAGGGCAGTAGCTGAGGGCAGGAGTTGGAGACCACTGCTCTACAAGAGGAGCAAAATGTGTTCTTTCACCCAAAGTGGGAAGAAAAGTTCCTTCTGATCTTGTTCCGTCACAAGAACTCAAGTGCAGAACTCCTGGGATTTCAACTCAATTCAAAATTACTTTATTTATCCCAATAGATGTTAAAATGTTATCCTAATTCATATCATCCAAGGTTCTTCAAAGAGTCATTATGGATGGTGATGCTGAGGGGAGGAAGGATCTCCAGTAGCAGTCAGACTTGCAATAAATCTGGAAGTAACAGGTACAAACACTCCTTTGTTCCTACAGCAGTTTATGTTTGAATACAAGAGAAGGCAGTGGGACTCGTACCTGACTGTTGACTTCTGTTGTTATTTGTTCCATATATTACTGATGTTAGTAGTACATTGATATACGCTGCTGTATTCTTTATCATGCATTGATTTATATTTGATGTCATTTTACACTTTAACAGAAGACTGTTGGTGTATGATTGTCTCGTGACGATCCTGACATGCTAACAGCTCAACATCAGGTTAGCAGAAAAGATATTCCACAGCAACACATCCTGGATGACGCCATGGGTTGTTGACAAGTGATGCTAATCCACCTCATCATTTTTGCTGCTCCTCTTTAAATCTGAGTCTGGCCGATGTTGGAGTCAGGGATCGGACCTCTGCTGTTACGCCTGTTAGTCCACAACCTCCAAACAGCAATTGTGCTCTAAAAACTAGGGATGTGCCGATCAGGTTTTTTCCTGCCGATACCGATACCGATCACCCATGAGGGCCGATACACCGATACCGATCACCGATACCGATCACACATAATTATTATTATTATTATTATTTTTTTTATCATAAACACTACCGGTTACATTATGTGGAAAAAGGAACCATGAATTCACCTTAATTTAGACAAAAACTTGTTTTTAATAACTTTTTTCAAGAAGAAAACTAAACAAAACAGGCATTGTGCAAATTGTACTGCTATTGATAATACTATCTTTAACAGACTGATAACATATGAAGGCTCTGAAGAGGCTAAATAATGCAATGAGCCAAAATAAAACCTCTCAACATTGCCAAAAAAATTCAAGTATAAAACTTAACATTCAAAGGCAAAAACAGGTTCCATTACAATAAACAATCCAGAGTTACTGAATGAAAACTTCCTGATAGCATGGCGGCTAGCTGATTACTGCTAGCTCTGATTGGCTGTTTCTGACTGAGCGGAGTAATTATGCAGATCAGGGAGGAGATCAATTATTTTTTCAGAGATTATCTGTCTCATGTTAGGACAGCGAAAGTTTTAATACGTATGTAAAATGTTTTTTTTTTTAAGTTAGATGCTGCAGCTTTAAGCAGGTTCGGTGTGAGAGTCACTACCAGGTGGAGCAGAAGCGACGCTCCGTCTGTGAAATATTACTACCTGTGGCGTAGCAGCGGTTCAACAGCGAGAGCAGAACCAGCGTCTTACATCGCAGCTCGAAGATTTAAATAATTTTGCGGGTTATTTGTTTAGCTTTCTGACCGTCATGCTAATCCGGGTGAGTGTTTGTAGCTGTGCGCTGCTTTACCTGCTATCTGATCCTCCGTATGTCTTTTTTACTGCAGTGAGCCTCGATGTAGCCAAACTCCGTCAAGTATGGCATTGTTTTTATGTCGTATTAGCTTCGTTGTGTTGATGCATTTTGACGTGCTTCAATTTTCTGCAGCAACACGCAGCAAACTTCCCCATTCACTCAGTGCGTTATAGTTCCACATCGCTTAGGATTTGTTGTTGCGCGTTTGCGCAGAGTGAAGGAAAGAGGAGACCAGCTGCACAGGCAGGCTGCGAAATGAGAAGTAGGTGATCGGTATCGGTAAAAGAGACAGTGATCGCCGATCACCGATCATGCACTTTTTCACGAAAATCGGCCTGATTATGATCGGTGACCGATCGATCGGCACACCTCTACTAAAAACTCATGCCAATTTCTTTTTTGTTGCTTTTATGATGCTTTTGATGCACTTTGAGATTATCTTGTTATTTTATAGAAGCATGGCAAGGCTGAAAAAGAGGCCAAAGGGGATATAACAGATGAAAGACCAAAAATAACTTCTATTATCAACCCTTTTTACTTTAGCTTCACACAGCCTGAAGAGCCATGTGATTGTTCTTTGCACAGAAGGACATGTGCTCTGTCTTTGGTTCTGCCCTCTAACAGCTGGACTCTTTTATAACAAAGTCAGTGACATCCAGACACTTCTTTTCATTTTACAATTTATTTTAGAGCTCTGATCTAATCTTTTTCAAGACTCTCTATTTGCTGACACATCCCTATATTTTTGGGGTTGGGATTTTATCCTTAATATTCAGGACTAATGTGTTCCTTTTCGCCTCAGCTGAGTGGTTGAGTACCAGCTGCTGGAACTCTGTGTTTTCCTTGCCGCAAGCATCAGGGAGTCTCAGCCTGTCTCTTCAGCTGAGCAGCGGCTGAGCAGCGGCTCTGTTTCAGGTCCTGTGGCGCTCCATCTACTGCAGCGGACATGGCGGACCCCGGAGAGTGCAGCATCAAGGTGGTGTGCCGCTTCAGGCCGCTGAACAGCGCCGAGGTGGCCCGGGGGGACAAGTACATCCCCAAATTTATTGGAGACGACTGCGTGCAGATTGCGGTGAGTGAGTGCAGAACTGAAGAACGGAGTTGTCTTTCTGTGATGAAAACCCGGCCTACTTTGGGATTAGACATGGTATCCGTTGGCGTTGTTATTAGTCTGAATTTCTAAAAACTGTTTTTAACAAAAATTACTTTACATGTCATTGAATGAAGCCATGAAGAATGAAGGGAAATTTATTTTATTTCTAAACAATCATCACCAGTTGTTCAGACAAAAGCGTTTTAAGGGATGATGAAGAATTAGACACTGTAGTGTTTTCCATTGTTGTGGAAGTATTTTGACCCACTCTTCATTACAGAAATGTTTTAGTTCAGCCTGTTAACTACCGTAGGTACTGTCTACCTACGGTCTAGTAGGTAGGTACTGTCTAGAGCCTTTATCAAATACAGGCTCTAGTGGCCTTTATTTAATAGTTAATTGAGAGGAAAGTGGGTAATGAGAGAAGGGAGAAGTCATGTAGCAAAGGTCGTCAGGCCGGAAATCGAACCTGTGACGGCTGCGTCAAGGACTAAGGCCTCCATATGTGGGTTGTGTTTAACCCCTGCGCCACCACATCACACCCAGTGGTTAAATTTTTTTTTGCTTTTACAAGTCAGTCATGAGCAACAAAATGCAACATTAACAAAAACAACCCTTTAAATATCAAATTGAAAACTGATTTCTACAACATAATGTCAAGCATAAATATTTAACATAAAATAAGTGACTGCATAAATATTCTCCCCTTTCAAGTCAGTATTTAGTTGATGTAACTTTGGCTGCAATCACAACACAGAGTCTGTGTGGATCTGTTTGTAATTTTTCTCCATTCTTCCATTTAAAAGTGTTCAAACTTTGCAAAGTTTAGCATGGGGATTCCCACAGGCTGATGCTTCCACCACCGTGCTTGTGGTGTGTTTGTGGCAATGTGCAGTGTTCTGGTGTCCGTAATTCATAGCATCTTGTCTGAACTGACAAAAAGCTCCATTTTGGTCTCATCACATTAAAAAACTTTCTTCCACTCGACCATGGATTTTTCCCACGTGCCTCTTGGCAAACTCTAGTCTGCACTTGATATGACTTTTCTTCAACAGTTCCTTTCTCGTTGCCACTCTCCCATAAAGCTTTGACTGGTCAAGAACCAACAGTTGTTTTCTCCCTTCTCAGCTGAATAAGCTTGTGTTTCCTTCAGTGTAGTCATGGTAACCTGACGTCCTCTCTCTTTAGTGTCCTTCTTCACAGCCAGTCTGTGAAGAGGACAGCAGCTTGATTTCTACTTTTTAATAACTTTTTCTCTGATTTTCTTGGAATGTCCTTTAATTTTCATGGTATTCAGCCAGGAATACCAAGAGACCAGTGAATGGACCTTCCTGCATTCAGGTGATTTCCATTCCACCCATTGTGGGACTACAAGCAAAAATTGGCCAGTTTGACATTAAAGGGGTTTTTTGTAAAAATGTTTTGTCAAAAAAATATTGTTCAATTTTGGTTTATTTGTAAAAGCAATAAAAAGAGTAAAACATCCATGGGGGTCAACACTTTTCACAGGCAGGGTAAATTCAAATAGTACCACAAGGACATGTTAGCTTGTGTTTTAACTTGTGGACTGAGTTTGACTGACAGCAGAGATAGCCTCTAATTGTTTTACCTCTACCTTCACAGTCATTATATTATATATGGTGAACGTCAACAGGCGTCGTGCAGTTTGGTCTTTTGAAAACCAAAATTATTTCATCTTAGTTTGAGACGAGGAGCAAAACAAGCTAAAATAATTGATGTTCACAGAAACTCTCCATCCAGTCTGACTGAGCTTCAGCTGTTTTTCAAAGAAGAATGAATGTTTGTAAAGTTGTTAAGAGACACACCCAAAAACACCAAGTTAATTGTAATTGTAAAGGTAAGTTGAAAGCTGGTTCTGAAGGTAGCTCAAAATCCAAATGCCTCTTAGATTAAAAAAAAGGTGAAAGTGTGTTATTTTGGGAGGTTGCACAGTGTTGCTTTGTAGCATGAAGGTTCAGGATTTGAAACAAGAGTTCCTCTTGCTGATGTGACTGGTTTACATGCAATGACTTCACATGCTGTCTTACAAAGTGGAAGTACTTCATCCTCTCTTTGTGACTACCAGGGGAAGCCGTACCACTTTGACCGCGTGTTCCAGTCCAACACCACTCAGGTGCAGTTCTACAACGCTGTGGCTCTGAAGATCGTCAAAGGTAAGCCTTGATATTAGTTCAACACAATAAAGTCTTGCAAGTTCAAAGTTGGTGCTGAAAGGGTTTTCTAAACTCTGCAGATGTTCTGGAGGGATATAACGGAACAATATTTGCTTATGGGCAGACTTCGTCTGGAAAAACACACACAATGGAGGTAATGCAAAGGGCTGTGCTGTAAAACAGTAGTTGCCTTTTTCTTCTGTTTTTGCTTTTCTCTTTCAACTTAAACATCTGAGATCATCCAACATATGGCAAACAAAAAAAGCACTACAGATGAAAAACAAGGTTATTGACATCCATCAGTCTGCAAATGGCAACAAAACCATGTCTTGGGCTTTAGGACTCCAGAGAACAACAGTGAGAGTCAATGTCTGTTAAGAAAACATGGAACAGTGGGGAACCTTCTCGACTGGATGAACCTGTGTCAAATAAAGTTAATTTGCATAGAAATGTCTCTTGGTCTTTAGCTAAAGACAAAAGAGAAATCCCCCAACTGCTAAAATCTGACACCACTCCATTTTTGTTTCCATTTTGTGAAGACAAAATGGTTCAGGATTTGAAACAAGAGTTCCTCTTGCTGATGTGACTGGTTTACATGCAATGACTTCACATGCTGGCCCCCTCTGTCTTACAGAATGGAAGTACTTCATCCTCTCTTTGTGGCTACCAGTTTGCATTTTGCGAAGACAAAATGCAAACAAAAATGGAGTGGTGTCAGGAAGTTGCGCTCATATCTTCTCCAGAGGTTTTTACATTGTTTCTTTCAGTGGTTCTCACTATAGGCGAAGAGGTAAAAAGGTTTTTCAGAGGGTTTGGTATGTTTGAGCCAGTGCAGTGTGAAAGTGAACCTCACCAGCTGAAAATGTAACAAATGTAAGTTTGGTCCTCAGTTGAACCGAGTCTACCAGACTATGAGGTGTGAAGACTCTCTAAAATTATTTGGTAGATCTGAAACATTTAAGATGGACAAAAAAGCAAAAGATGGAACCCACTTCCAGTGCTGTAGACTAAACTTAGCAGACACTTAGCGGATTCTGCCATCATTTCTCACTTTTTTCTTTCAATATTTTCCTCCTAAGGGGAAACTTCATGACCCAGAAATGATGGGAATCATTCCTAGAATTGTCCAAGACATCTTCAACTACATTTACTCCATGGATGAGAACTCGGAGTTCCACATCAAAGTATGTAATCGCCCGATAAAACAACGAAGAGCTCACATCGTCACAATTTGTAAAGCTTCTCTTATAGAGCTTTTGTTTGGCAGGTTTCATATTTTGAAATCTATTTGGACAAAATCCGAGACTTGTTGGACGGTAGGGGTTTGGGTTTCTTGTGCCCTGCTTCAATATGCTTTTACCTTCTGACAGCACACTAACTGTAGCCGTGTTGACCTTGACTTTTCTCTACAGTAACGAAGACAAACCTTTCAGTGCATGAAGACAAGAACAGGGTGCCCTTTGTCAAGGTGAGACATCTCCTGGATTCATTGGCATTTTTTTGTTGCCCTGAGCTATTAATAGTTCAGCATTTATGTGATCAGATGAGAAAGATTGGAAATACAGGGAAGATGAAGTAACGGGAGTCACTTTTTCTCCACGGTTCCCCCTGCACTATGTCATGGTCTCGCCCTTCATAACCAGGTCTCTGTGTGGCTGTGCAGTGGCTGAACACAGTGCTTCTTTGTGATGTGCCTTTGTGTCCGCAGGGATGTACCGAACGCTTCGTGTGCAGCCCCGATGAAGTTATGGATGCCATAGACGAAGGCAAAAACAACAGACACGTGGCCGTCACAAGTGAGTTTGCACACTGAGCGCCTTCAGAGCTGCTGGTTCTCATGGGTTCAGCCTCAGTGGGTCTCCTGACTGCCGCCACACTCAATGCCAAGTGGCCACCTCCGCAATCTTTACTCCTTTACTTTTTCTAACATGTAATGAATAGTGAATTTGAGAGTGCCTGGTCTTTTTGTGGGGGGGGAATGGGATGTAACTAGTGCCTTGCAAAAGTATCCACACCCATTCAGCTTTTCACTAGGAGTGCACCGATTGCACTTTTCTGGCCAATCGCCAATCCTTAAAAGGCCTGACCTGATGATTCTGACTTTAGTTGATACTGATTTTTTGGTAACACTTTTTGTTGTTTTGTAGACCAGATATTTATCCTAAAAAGTAAAAATAAAACTCGCAATTTTTTTGTAAACATCACTGCTATGCACTATTTTGTATTGGTCTGTCAAATAAAATTCCCCCAAATATACTGAAATTTGTTTTTGTAATGTGAAAAAAAAAATATGGAGAAGGAGTACAATAATTTAGCAAGAAGCTAAAATGCTTGCACTGCTTGGCATCTATGCCAGAATTTATTCAACATACGTACTAAGGTTGCACTAATTATATTTATAGCTGACATTCACAACTGTTCGGATGTTTAGAACAAATAGATTACATAAAAACAGGTTAAATAGTTAAATAAATCTAAGATTCCAAGGATTTGATCCAAAATCAACACTGCTGCACTTGCAGTAGTCATAGAAAGGGTAATTTCCATGACTACTGTAACAGAATACTCAAACATCTCAAATCACAGGTGGACTCAGCTAACGAAGCCCCTGATTAAACGCATCAGGTGTGCTTGAGATAGATCAGCTCAGATATTTAGGCTGTTGATGACATTTTACACCATGTAAAGTTCAGATAATAGGTCATCGTCTCACTAAAAATATGTGAAATGACACAAAAATACAGCATAGGCCAGTTGGAGGATTAATTTCTAAGTTTATAGTTGGAAAAAAAAAGTGTCTCCACCACCTGGTGGCAGAAAGAGAAAACCATTACTTTCCATTTGATGGGGAAAATACAAAACACTAGAGGTTTCCATGCCTCAACTGTAAGATGCACACCAAAAACGCAACTTGGCATAAATTTTATAGATAAGTTGGATATGTTTTTGGATGATTTTCAGGGGGATTAATTTGTACGTATCTGGAGGAGGAAGAATGAAGCATATATTGATACTGTAAACTCTCAAAGCAAACTTACTTTGCAATGAGGGTTAGCTAGTTTTAGATGCAACTTTAAATTACATGTTGTTCAAGGTTTGAGCTCCTTGAACAACATCTGAATACCTCAATATTTCCCCCATTAGTGTCTCGTCATTTTTCTGGATATTGCTCAGTTTGTCTCTGTCCCCCTCAGACATGAACGAGCACAGCTCCCGGAGTCACAGCATCTTCCTCATCAACATCAAGCAGGAAAACACCCAGACTGAGCAGAAGCTGACCGGCAAACTCTACCTCGTCGATCTGGCAGGGAGTGAAAAAGTAAGATTCCCCCCTCAATTATAGCATTGTCATAAAATTGATTTGTTGCAAGACATTTTTTTCACAGACAGAGAGATTAATGAGGCTCCTTGGGTTTATTTTCTTGGCAGGTGGGTAAAACCGGAGCAGAGGGAACAGTTCTGGATGAAGCGAAGATGATCAACAAGTCCCTGTCGTCGTTGGGTAACGTCATCTCTGCTCTGGCGGAGGGCTCGGTGAGACAGCTCACACAGGATATCCAGATGATGGAGGTGTTCACTGTCTGCGATATTGTTTCATAACCTAACACTGCTTTAAACAGCCTCAGTCTTCATGATGCCGTTTGCTCTCTAATATTCTCTAACTAACCTCTGAGGCCTTCACAGAGCAGCTGGGTTTGGACTGAGATTAGTTCAGTTTGCTAAGCTGGATTGTATTACGGCGTGTGTTTGTCACCTGTAGTGATTGCGGACTCTAACTTTACATCAGGTAATGCTGAGGCAGCAGTGTTGTAGAAGGAAGAAACACTGCCACCTGCAGGTGTGAGTTAGAACTCACTCAAACCCAATGTTTTTGACCATTTTGTATCAAAAATTAGCAGTAAACTCACTATTACGCATTAGCGTGGAAAAAATGTAAGTCTCTGTTGATTTTGGCTGAATTTTCAAACATTCAAAATCTTAAAAAACTGCAGGAACTGTTTTATGTTTTGGTTTAAAAGGCCAGACTTTCTGTAATCATAACAAAGGTCAGCTGACTTTATTAAAGGGCTTATTGTAGCTCCAGCTACGACACCCTCCACTGTGTTACGATGGAAGCATGTATTTTTTTTTACATTTTCTTTCTGATTGGATTGACTTGTGGCAGAACACGTATGTAGTTTAAATTACCGCTACCTATGACATTATGTAAAGCTCAACAATTACAGCTGTTTATGTTTCCCTCTTGGTTCCAGAGCTACGTACCGTACAGAGACAGTAAGATGACCAGGATCCTGCAGGACTCCCTGGGAGGAAACTGTCGGACAACTATGGTCATCTGCTGCTCACCTTCTGCTTTTAATGACGCAGAGACCAGGTCCACTCTGCTGTTTGGACAGAGGTACAGAGGCATACACAGACAGGCTGTCTTGTATTGTTTGGTTTCATGAAGAGTTGCATTTTTTTCCCTCAACAGTCAAGAAGGTGCTTATGGAAAAGGACTTGGCTAAAACAAAAAACAAAAACAACTTTGGGATAGACTCGGTTACTCACGCCATGAATGAAAACTGTGACTTTTCTCAACAGGGCAAAGACGATCAAAAACACGGTGAGTCTGAATGTGGAGCTGACTGCAGAGCAGTGGAAGAAGAAGTGGGAGAAGGAGAAAGAGAAGAACAAGACTCTGAGGACCACCATCACCTGGCTGGAGACGGAGCTCAATCGCTGGAGGAAAGGTGAGGGCCAGCAGCTCCAAAACACTGTCCTTTTACGTGTTGAATACACTGCTGCTGGTGTGTGAAGCATGAGGATGAAAGACAGGCAGAATTCATTTAAAATTGCTGTAACTCTATGGTTTGGTAAAATTAGACTCTTAATAACTGTTGATCTGAAAAATAACCCAATGTCTTGAATGCTGAACAGCTGCTGAGGTGCATTATGGCTGTGGATTAACATGAAGTGTGATTGGCGTGGCCTGGAACCTAACCCTAACCTACTGAGTATGAGCTAAAATAGACATGAGTGTTCACTAGATGGTGGCAACACAATACTTGGTATACATAGAATATGCATCAACAGGCATCAGTGGTATGCATCTACCTTGGCTATATTATAGTTTAATGTGAATTCATGAGAGTAGTCTTTCAGGATTTGAGTGTTTGACTACTGCCAGGAAATTTTAGAAAAAATATGAAGGAGGGCTGTAAAGTTTACCTCTCACACTGTTCTCAGCCTACCATTATTAAAGAACTTTTAAAAGATGGAGAAGATACTTTAAGAAGTAGTGTAGACTTGATTTGCACTATTTTATGGTTGTACTAAAACATATTTGTTTGGGACTTTGCTATTTGTAGCCCTAAACTTTGGAATAGTTTACCTTTTCATATCCAAACCACTGAGGCTGTTCAGATTTTTAAGTCTTTGCTCAAAGTCCATCTTTATTTTTAGACATTTGCTTCTAGCAGAGCATGAGATTAACTTATAATGACGGTTTAGCTTATTATATATCAATGCATTGATATGCACAGTGGAAACTATTTTAGCACTTCCACAGAAGCTAACATCTACAGTCTTCCATATCACCACTCTTTGGGATTTGACCAATTAGCACCAAGCATTGGCGCTGCTTTGCAAACGCCAGCCAATAGCGTGTCAAGTAGCATTGCGCCAAAGTATCTCAGCTGCAAT
The DNA here is from genome assembly GCF_051168715.1 of Poecilia mexicana. Classification (NCBI taxonomy): domain Eukaryota; kingdom Metazoa; phylum Chordata; class Actinopteri; order Cyprinodontiformes; family Poeciliidae; genus Poecilia; species Poecilia mexicana. The sequence goes on from NW_028263389.1 coordinate 2,003,835, forward strand.
CCAAGCTGCAATTTTTTTTTAAAATATTTTTTATATCTGTGAGTAGGTAAATGTTCTTAGTAACTGCTACCTTAGAATCTGAATTGTTCATTTAAAATTACAATGTGAAGAAAAATAATGTGATTTTTTTTTTTCACCTGATCGCCCAACATTAGGTTTTAATTTTAATCCAAAACTAATCCCTAAGGCTAACAGTAGCAAAGAGTGGGTTGAAAAGAATGATTTATAATCTGAAAGAAACTGATTGGACAAATGATTTGGCGGAATTCATACAATCTAAAACATAAAATATAGCCTGCCTATATACACTGTAAGGCATATTCTTTGGTCGACATATGAATGTTGAACATAGTTAGCATTAGCTTGTGCTACTCAAAGGGTGGGCTGAAAAGAACGATTCATAGTCCAAACAAAAATTATGGTAAATAAGATTTGACAAACTGGATTTGTCAGAATTCATATTTAATCTGAAACATAAAAATAGCCTGTATATATTGACTTTAAGTTTTATTCTTTGGTCAAAATGTGAATTTTGAACACTGTTAGCAATAGCTCATGCTAACCAATAAACAGACGGAGGACTGTTTTAAGTGAAGAATCTCTCTGAAGTAAACTAAAGTGATTAATATGACCCGCTCACATTAATATTGAAGAAACAGCATCAGATCACCAGCTAACATTTCTTAATTGGTTGCAGAAGTTTAACAAAGTTCATCTGTAAAGAATGATGAGGCTCCTTCTGGTCTCTTCTCAAACCCAGAAAATTGAGTCACAATGTTTGATCTAATGTCTGTCCTACCAGCATGAACTAAACTGTCGGATTAAAGAATGAACTCAGAAGATTTTAGAGTGTGTAGAGGGAGAAGCTCTTCAGTCATGCACACAGGGTATTCCTGTCAATTCACTCTGAATCTGAGTCACACACTGGTTTATTTTTAGGTCCAAAACAAAGCATCCTTTGTCTCCACGCAGTGTCATGAGCAAAATCACAGCAGTTCTCCTTAAAATGCGGCCATGGCGAGACCGGGACCAATCTCATTCTCACTTAACACAAGAACATGACGCCTCTGCTGCCCCCTGCAGGAGAGAGCGTGCCAGTGGAGGAGCAGTTTGACAAAGAAAAGGCTAAAGCTGAGGTGGTGTCACTGGATGCTGCTCTCAACAACAATGATAAGGCTGCGCCCAAGCCTTCCCTGGGCAGCCTGCCCGGAGTGGCTCTCACAGGTCCAGAGAAGGAGAAGTACGAAGCAGAAATGGCCAAGCTGTACAAGGAGCTGGACGACAAGGTAACTGTTCTGGCTCACTGCCTGTCAACGACCCAAGACCCACAGAAAACAGTCCAGGAACATTAGGGAAAACAAAGTTGAGATTTCTGTATGGTTTGGAGTCAGTAGCTGGTGCAGTATTTCTTCTTGACAGCAGATGGCACAACTGGCTTCTAAAAATAAGTAAAGCAGTGATCTCAAATTGGAGTCTTCTAGATCCAGAGTCCTGCAACTTTTAGATGTAGGGGTGCACCGATTGCAGTTTTCTGGTCGATCACTGATCTTTAAGAAACCTGATTTTCCGATTTTGTCAGATACCAATTTTTTCTCCGAAAAATATAGCAAAAAAAATTGCTGAGTTGGCAACAGTGGGATAACTTTTGTTAATTGTGAGCGTACAGACATTACCTGGCTAACAGTCAAACCTTTCCCCCAGGAGAACAGAACAGGACAGTGGTTGATTTTTAGACCTTTGCTGACGTAAATAAGATTGATGAATAAGATCGGCTTCACATTTGAGCAACAGGCGATCATCCAAAATTAAGGAAATTGGGGCTGATTTATCAGCTGGCCGATTTATCGATACACCTTCGTGCCTTGTCCTACAAACTGGAATAAAATGGTGAAATTGCGTTACTAGCATGCAGTCAAGCTGTACAGAGCTCTGCTAATGAGCTAATATTGGAACCAGGTGTGCTGAAGTAGAGTGACATCTAAATGTTGCAGGATGCTGCTCCTGCAACTACCAGATTATTGGATGACTTGTTTTGTATCTTTCTGCTCTCCAGGACGATGAGATCAACCAGCAGTCCCAGGAGGTGGAGAAGCTGAAGCAGCAGCTGCTGGATCAGGAAGAGGTGATGCCTCTCTCTCTCTCTCTCTCTCTCTCTCTCTCTCTCTCTCTCTCTCTCTCTCTCTCTCTCTCTCTCTCTCTCCCTCTCTCCTCTCCTGACCCAGTGTGAATCCTGGGATTCACATCACAGTGAACATCCTTTTCCTCCCCCCCACCCCGTCAGCTGTTGGAGTCCTCCCGCAGCGACCACAACACCCTGCAGACGGAGCTGAACCGGCTGCTGGCTGAGAACGAAGCCTCCAAGGAGGAGGTGAAGGAGGTGCTGCAGGCGCTGGAGGAGCTGGCTGTCAACTACGACCAGAAGAGCCAGGAGGTTGAGGACAAAACCAAGGAGTTTGAGGCGCTTAGCGAGGAGCTGAACCAGAAGTCTGTAAGGCAGTCTCGGCCTCAGGTGTTTGGAGTGCTGCCGGGAACTCTCTTCCTCACACTGACTGTTACCGCCTCCATCCATCCTCAGAGCTCCTTGGCTTCCATTGACTCGGAGCTACAGAAGTTGAAGGAGATGACCAACCACCAGAAGAAGAGGGTCACTGAGATGATGTCGTGCTTGCTGAAAGACCTGGCTGAGATTGGCATCGCAGTGGGAAGCAATGACATGAAGGTGTGTCCCTCGTTTTCACATTACAAGAACATTTCTGTGTTTTTCAAACTTCTGAATTAGAAGAGATTTACAAAAAACTCTAGAAAATGTTCTCCCTATGTTTGACAGAAAATCGGTTTTTTTTTTAGCTTTATATCATGTTATAGTGTTAATACTTCATCAAAAATAAACCTGGAGTGTTGCTTTGATTCTTTCATGCATGTTTGAGAAATCCTGTAATCTCCATGGCAACCACTCAACTATGCAAAACACCTGGGTGGACCTAGCTGTGCCTTTGAGGACAAAGCTCCTCCTTGGAGCTGCAGCTTCCAAGCTTCCACCCCTTAGAGCACTGTGCTCCTTCAGACTAGCCAGCAGCAATTAGCAAGCACCTGGAGGAAGTGTTCATCTGTTGAGCTCATTATAGGAGCTGCTTCTCAATGTTGGTAAAAACATTGTTAAGGTGTTAACAGAGAAGCCATGTTGTGATGACTTCCTTAATGTGGAGTTTCAGAAAGAGCAGGAGTTTTTAAAAAGACAGAAACCCAATTTCAAGGCGTTAAATTACAAAGTCAAATTTCTTGTAAGTAATATTCCATGTATACACCATTCTTATAACAACTGAAGTTAGCATAGTTTCTTGGTTGTGCTGTAAAATAGCACTATGTGCCTGGAAACACAAAATGCTGCCTGTTAAAGATGTGAATAATTTTGAAAGGCAGAGTATTTTCTAGGCCACAAGATGGCGCTCCTTTAATATTTTTTTCATGCATTTCAGATAGCTCATGGTTAAACATTACCGGGAGCTGGGTCAAATCAACGACCCAGAACTGCAATTAGTAGTTGATTGTTATGGAAGTCTCCTAATTGGGCTCAGGCCACACACTAAAATCCCTGATGAAGGACATAATACAAATGTAACACTGTTCACATGGAAGACAAAAAGGAAAGGGCTGATTTACAAAGCATGTCTCCATCTGAAAATACCTATTTGGATGCAGCAGGTTAAGAAAACAATAACATGATGATAATCTGGTTCACGTGTTCAAAACTGGCTGAAAGAGGAGCTCAGACGTGTTCTAAATACAACACTTTTCTACTGTTTCATGTATCTGAGTTTAGCAGGATAACAGACAAAAGCAGAGGCGTGTACATGACTTAGACATCCAGTGTTGCGTGCGTTTGCTACTATAGCTTCTGTTATCTGTTAGTCAGCTATAAGTTATATCAGATTAAACTTGCACAAGTGACATTTCCTGTGATTTTGCTGTTTGTTTTAAAAAAACATGCAAAAATATTTATCTGCAGACATACAAACCCTTCATATCAGCACCGACAGCACTGCTGCTACTTCCATCGAAACACACACCCAGTTAACGGTACCCGTTGTACACCGAAGCCACAATGTGCCGTTTCTTAACCTCTCAGCAACAGGAGAGCAGCGGGCTCATCGATGAGGAGTTCACCGTGGCCCGGCTCTACATCAGCAAGATGAAGGCCGAGGTGAAGACCATGGTGAAGCGCAGCAAACAGCTGGAGAGCAGCCAGGCCGAGAGAAGCCAGAAGCTGGAGGAGACGGAGAGCGACCTGACCGCCTGCAAGCTCCGTGTCTCCCAGGTAACCGCTGCTCCATCCATCCACGATCACGCACGCCGTCGCTACAGTAACGCACCGTTCAGATCTTATGGTCATACGCCAAACTTGTCCGCAGATATAACATTTTAGGGGTGCGTTTAAAACAAGCATTCATGGAGAATGTTTGTGTGTGTACCGTGTGTGTTGTCTCTCCTCTCCTGCCGGCGGTCAGTACGAGGCTAAGATCAAGTCCCTGACAGACAGCCTCCAGAATGTGGAGCACAAGAAGAGACAGCTGGAGGAGAACGTGGACCTTCTGAACGACGAGATCGTCAGGATCAGAGCTGAGGGTGAGCGTCAGCGAAACTGGGTTAGCTTCAAACTCAGACACAGTTTACGTGACGCCATTTGACGGAAAGTCAAGATTAGAACGACTTGACTGAGATAAATCGGGGGGCCAGAAAAATGTGCCCCCTTTGGTTACAATTAAATTTAGATGCATTAAACAATTTGTAATAGAGGCCAAATATTTAAATCTCCATTGGTGGTCAGATGTAAGAGATTGAGGTTCAATTGGGTCCATCCGTGTGGGAAGGGTAATCATGCATCAGCCCTACACAAGATGAGTCATAATATTAATATGAGAATAAATATTACCAGAAAATGGTAATTTCATTGAGGTTTCATTGAAACTAGGAGAATAAAGTTAGAATACTGTGACATAAAGTTGTTGTATTAGAATAAAGACACAATATTATCAGAAGAAAGCTGTAAAACTACAAGAAAAAAGGGAGTTTTAATGAAAGGAAAGTAAGTAGTTGTATTTGTTATTATTCTCGTAAAATTACTTCCCCATTCTCCTAATATGCAACCATTTTCTGGTAATATTTATTCTCATATTAATATTATGACTCATCTTGAATTACTACAACTTTATTATCTTGCTACAACTTGTGTTCCTGTTAAAATGAGTCTTTCAACAAAACACAGATCCAAAACATCATAATCAACACAGAAAAGGTTCACCAAATTTTGGTGAAGTTTCTGCAAAATTACTTCTTTTTTTTTCAGAGAAAGTAAATGCCATGGAGAAAGAGAATGAGATCCAGTCCGCCAATGAAGTCAAGGTATTCTACGCCTCTACGCCTTCACTTCTTAACCTTGCTGTGACATGTAACCACGTGTGTTGTGTGTGTTTGCACACATGTGTGTGTCCAGGAGGCTGTGGAGAAGCAGATCCAGTCTCACCGAGAGGCCCATCAGAAGCAGATCAGCAGCCTGAGAGACGAACTGGACAGCAAGGAGAAGCTGATCACGGAGCTGCAGGAGTAAGAGCGACGTCTGAAAACCTCCCTCTGTTGTTAGAGAACGTGCAGCTGTGCTGAATGTGTTCCTGCGGTCCCTGCAGCTCCAACCAGGAGATCGTGCTGGAGCAGGAGAGGCTGAAAGTGGAGCACGAGAAGCTGAAAGCAGCCGACCAGGAGAAGAGCCGCCAGCTGCAGGAGCTCACGTAAACGTTGTTGTTTGGTCAGAAGGGAAGCTGTTGCTGTCGGCATGACAACCTGTAGGTGGTAATAACCTGACTGTTGCTCTGCAGGCTGCTACAGGACAGACGAGAGCAGGCCAGGCAGGACCTGAAAGGACTGGAGGAGACTGTGGTCAGTTATTACCTCCATTATAGGATACAAATTTACTTAGTACATATTTCTGATCAAAATAACTTCTTGTTACATTCATTTGAAGCGATTATTAGAAGCACCAATAACTGTGCTGATTTTTCTTGGATGTTTCTGCCTCCGAATACATTTAATAGAAATAATTAGTTTAGTGTTTCAGTGTGAGATTATGCTAGCCTGTGTTGGGGGTTTCTATACACTTCTTTAGCAGAGGTGCCAATAAGTGTGTGTGTCTATGTGACTATTGAGAACAGATTCATTCAAGTCCATTGTTCTCAGAAGTGCATTAAAAACTCAGAAGTGCACGAAAAGATGGTGAGGAACAATGGATGGAGACCTGAGGCCTTTTGATGGTTATGTTCACCCTGAACATTTAATTATCCGGGGTCACCAGGGTGTTGCCAGCGTCTTTCCCAATGACTACTCCAGATAGACAATGAAGGAGGATAAGGAGAGAAGGAAGATATGAATTGATTGTCTATGAGGTCTAATAATGGACAAGACATACAGCTTAATCTTTTCTGCCACCTTCTTTTTTCAGGCTCGGGAGCTGCAGACACTCCACAGTTTGCGGAGGCTTTTCGTACAGGATTTATCCAGAAGAGTAAGAAAGGTAGAACTTGTCATGTTCTGTTTCATCTTTAGACCAAAACACGCATGCTGCCTGCTGGTTGAAAGCCACCAACATGCCATTTCCACGTGGCGATCATCATCATCATCAGCGATCAGACGAAACTTCTTCCAATTTTGCGCTGCTGTGGTGCTGAGCTTCATTTGCACCCTGATGGTTTTTTAATGAGTCCAGGGAACACAACAGAGAGCTTCTGCGATAAGTAGGCCATCTGATTCTTTAAAGGTAGCGGATGTAAATCAGGGGCCCGGGGCTTCAGCGTGGCGCTCATCTTCAGCCGTCAGCCCGGGGCAGATGGTGGCGAGATGAAAAGAGGCACATCCAGGCTTTTCCCGTTCACTCGCACAAAAATGCAAATCTGCTACTAATCATGTCCTTTAGCCTCAGATTTAGTGTCGGCTTTAAAGGCTCAGCCTGATAGGTTTGCAGTTGTGTAAAATAAATAGATTGGGGTTTAGGATTGTAATGTGCCAAAATGTGACAAACTTAAAGGTTAAAACTTAAAACTGTTATAAAGAAAATAGATATTTCTTTTATATATTTGTTGAAATTGTCACATATGAGGCAGATAATCTGTGAAAAAAATCAAGATCCTTTGTTATCTCCCAGTGGTGTCTAGAAACAGCCAATCAGAGTCAGGAGGCGGGCCCTTTTTGTCTGCTACGGTGAGCTAGCAGAGTCTGTTGTGAATGCTAAGGCAGTTAGCTGGCATAGTCACCAACAACAACCAGTAAGAGTTTTTCCTGTAATGGTGAGATGTTTCTGCACCATTAGTACATTTAGCAGCGAGTACATGGGTCTGATTAACAGCACTGAGACCCGCCTCATGGCTCTGATTGGTTGTTTTTGATTGGGAGTAGTTCATTTCTTCAGACAAAACTCCATCTTTTCACAGATTATCTGTCTCATACTGAACTGTCACGACACAGTGAGGGTTTTAACAAATATGTCTAAAACATTATTTTTTTTTAAATAAAAGTTAAAACTCTTTGATATGTTTGGACAGAATGGGCAGGACATGGATGACTCAGAAACCTGCGCTGCTCAGAAACAAAAGATCAGCTTCCTGGAGAGCAACCTTGAGCAGCTCACCAAAGTTCACAAGCAGGTAAAAACTCACAAGCACCCAGCACCCCCCCCCCCCACACACACACACACGAGCTTCTCATACAAGCAGTCTCCACCTTTAGAAGCATTTTCTCTAACAGTTCTCTCTCTCTCTCTCTCTCTCTCTCTCTCTCTCTCTCTGCAGCTGGTGAGAGACAACGCCAGCCTTCGCTGTGAGATCCCCAAAATGGAGAAGCGCCTGCGTGCCACGGCGACGCGGGTCCAAGCGCTGGAGGCCGCCCTGAAAGAAGCCAAGGAGAGCGCAGCTCGCGAAAAGAAGCGTTACGAGGAAGAGATGGAGCGCATCAAGGACACGGTCAAGCCCAAAAACATGGGCAGGAGAGCCTCTGCGGTCATAGGTGGGCAAAAATATAGTAATTTGATGATCAGCAGCCAGGGGCGCTGTAACGTAGCAGCCTAAGGTAGTAGATCTGTCAGGTTTTAGGTAAGCTGTATATATTTCTGAAGCCAGAGTGAAGAGAATCACATGTTGCAAATTTGTCAGGAAATATAGCTACTCTTTGGACCCATACTTTGGCTTTCTCTACAAAAAAGCAACTCAAATCAGTCCCTAAAAAAACAGCAAAGTCTTTAATTAGATACTGAAATACTTCTTATTTTTAAAATTGTCGGGCAACTTTCAAAACCCGAGACACTTGACGATAAAACTCAAACACACAAACTGATTTCACTCACCAACTTTCAGATGTCAGACAGGAAATCTCGCAAAACCTCTCAAGGCCAAATGTGAGTTCAAATTAAACAAAGATGGCAGACGGGGAAGAAGCAATGGTTTATAGCTGGTTTAATTGTGCCTTAATGTGTGTTTAAACAAACTTCTTTTGATTAAAATGTTACAACTGATGTGTTCTGTCTTTTTGTCAAACCCAGTGAAGCCTATCAGACCGGGCCAGCTGCCCGGAGCGTCTCCCTTGATTGGCATCAACAGAGCCCTGCTACTGCAGAACAGCCAGTCTGATACCATTGGAGAGGACAATGACAGGTACCAGAACATATCAAGCTCCATCACTCTGTTTCTCTGTTGAAGAACTCTGTCTTTCCCTAGGGAAAAACACGGAAGAGGCAAAATAACTTCAGTAAGCAGAAATAATTTACTTTCCTTTTGTTTTACCTCACAGCAGTTAAGGATCTTCAGACAGACCTCAAACCAGCAGACTGCACTAAGTCCTGGACACTCTGCACAAATCCTCCAGTGTCAAAATGTGTACATACTGTATAGAGAAGCACTGCTGCTCTTTAAGGCTAAGAAGCTGCTAATGCAAGCAAGATTGTTGCAAATGCCCAGAAAATTCTGCTTCTACTGTGAGAACTTTGTGTTCTTTTCACCGGCGCATTAATCAGCAGCTTGTAAAAGAAAGCGAGCCTACGCTGCACCAAAGACCTCTAACATAGCCGTCTACATTACAATGTCAACAAGTGAACATGAACCCATTCAACCGCTGGGTAGATGCGTAGAACAAATTGCCGTCATTTTCTTCAGCTAAATAGAAACAAAACTGATGTTATTATTTCTTGACCTAAACAGGAGTGAAGCATGCAGCTTCAGTTATTACAATTAAAAACTAGAGATGAGGCCCGAAATCTGGGTGTAGTGATGGACTCTGACCTGAACCTTCAGAGACACATAAAGACAGTTACAAAGTTGGCCTTCTATCACCTGAAGAACATTTCAAGGATTAGAGGATTAATGTCCCAATAAGATGAAGAGAAACTCATTCATGCTTTTATTGATTACTGCATCAGTGTCTTTACAGGTCTGTCTAAAAAGTCAAACAGCTGCAGCTGATTCAAAACGCTGCTGCTGGCGATCTCACTAAAACTAGGAAAATACACCATAGACAAACAGATTCACCCACATTGCTCCAGTTTTAATTTTTGTTAGTTTATAAATCACTGAACAGCTTAGCACCAAAATACATTAAAGATCTGCTGTTGTCATAGCAACAGGTCTTCTGTCTCTGGTTCTCCTCTGTATTCCTGGAACCAAACATGGAGGAGCAGCATTCAGTTTCCATGCGCCACAAATCTGGAATAAATTCACAGAAAACTACAAAACTGCTGAAACACAGAGTTCCCTTAAATCAAGGCTAAAAGCCAATTTGCTTCGAGTTCCCTTTGATCAATAATAACTGGAACATTCCAGTCTGGATCACATTTTTTTTTTATTACTCCTCTTTATTTTTGTGTCACGTTTGTATTGTGTAAAGTGCTTAAATATTCTAGACAAATAAACTTGACTTCACCAAAACACATTTCAGTGGCATCAACAAGCTTCTGGAATAATTTAACTGGATATTTGATATTTGTGTATGACAAATGGTAGACCTCAGTTAAGCTGCCTGGTTTTGGGACAGACTCGTACATTTCAGCCAAGAGTTGAGATCAAGGCTACTCCAGTAGCTTAATACTTTCCTGCCAGTTTTCTTGTGTGTTTGGGATCACTGTGCTGCCAGAACACCAACCCGTGTTCATCTAGCTTTTGGTTTGAGATAAAGCCTCAAATCAAGTCCACATTCTTCCTTTGTCCTTCCACTTGTGTGATGTACCAGTACCACTAATACTACCACCCCCATGCCTAAGCTTGCATATTTCACCTGAGGGTTTTTGAAGCAGTTCCTTTGTTAGTCGGAGTGGCCTCCTCTCCATCCTTCCATCTTGGACTCTTGGATCACTTGGTAGCTCTTGGCTCGTTCCTGGACATCATGTCAATTTTTCTTTCGTATGAGCTAACAGTTTGGGTCAGTTGGGTTAAAATCACCACTCTTTTGTGTTCTGACCAGACAGTGATGGCAAACGTATTTAAATACTAGTCTTCGCCTGGATAAAGCAGGAAAACATTGGCTCTTGACAATGCCCCCAATTCAGCTCCTGCTGAATGTTAATAGCCACTGCCTTGGTCTGGACATTTCTCTGGATATTCCTAAGAGTGTAAATATTTGAGGGGGAAAAAAATCTGTTAAAATACATCATAAAAAGCCAGGAGATTAATATAATATTCACTGCAGTTATGTGTAAGTAAACTGACTGAAGCTGTAGGTCTGTCACCATACTTGACGAAATATTTATATAAATGTCTTCACTTAGCAGAAGCTGAATGACAAAATAGATCAAAATAATTAATTTTCCCAGACTTTATTTTTCTTTTCTAAACATAATAAATTGCAGTCTGAAGAAGCTCAATATTTGTGGAATTATTTCCTGCTTGGGGGGTGGAGGGGAACACATATTTAAATGATGATATTGCATTCCATGGAATCCATATTTACGTTCTGGAAAGCAAGAATTGATGGATTCCCATTTGTGCTTCCATCTGTCACTTCCTCCTCACTCCGACAGTCTGTGCTTTTCCCTGGTGTGGCGCTTTTTTAGACAAACATTCCTACATTATCCTGAAATCCTGTCCACTTGTTCTTTATCCTGAGGCTGATGTCAGTCTGTCTGTAGTCTGGGTGAGTGTTTTCCACTGAAGGCCTGCTGTGCTCTTGGATCATGCAACCATTAAATCATTCATGATCCTGCTCAGATGGTGAAACTACCCGCTGTGTCTGCCAAAGAGAAGTCAGCGCCGACGGGAGGGGCCGCGGGGAAACTTTACACGTTTAAGACCTGAAGAATGTGAACATTAAACCCGGGATTTTATGTGTTGTAATCAATCGTTGAAGACGCGACGGGATGAAAGGAAATGTCAAATACTCCAGCTGGAGCAGAGAAAGCTCCGGAGTTTCTGCGGAGCTGGAAACCATCGGGCTGTGCTGGAGGTGTCGAACCGGGAGGTGCGCACGGCACGCCGGCCACGGGGCTCCGGATGCGCTTCATCAGCGCTGACAGACAGACGGGCGGGGTGAGAGAGACAGCCTGGTGTCTGCTGAGTGGAGACCGCAGCTGAATCAAGCTGCTGAGCAAAGCTCCAATTACATCCGGTAGGGTCTCCAAAATAAAAGCAGGAAACTTGGATGAATTTGTGAATTTGGAGTTAATTTAAGCTTTAAAAAGCTAAAGGCCTAATAACATTTAATTATGTTTATATATTGAATTGCTTTTGTTAATATTAAAGCGTAATGAACAACTGAGTGCTGCCATTTTTAATGCATTGTTTCCAAAGAAATATATGTCACATGTAAAATGTTTTATTTTTCATTGTAGTTTTGTGTGTGGTTGTAGATAACCAATACATAAACATCTAAAAAATAAACATCTCAAACTCACCTCTCAGCACAAAATGTTTTTGGATATATTGAATGACTTATATCATTTTGCATGCCTAAAGTGTAACACATACTGTCAACATGCGAATTTTAGGTATCTCGAAAATATTACAAAGCAGTGACATTACATGTTTGAAGCAAAAGGTTCTGTATTCCAAATTGGAAAAATATGCAACATTTATTTATTTTTTTAACTCATGATGCCTCCCAGGGCATGCTGCCTTTGGCAGAGAGCCATATCTCTCCCACTGATTATAGATAATTTGTTTCATATTTAGCTAGTCAACATTAGGAGTGGTCCCCCCAGGAAGGTGGAGGTGGTGGGGAGTATGGGAGGGGGTATAGACAGGCCTGGAAAAATCCTGTGTACCCCACTGGCCCTCCGAATACAATCTTGAGTTCATCTTCTTCAATCAAGACCTAAATATGGAACACAATAAATAAATATAAAAGATTAAATTTAAAGAAATCCAAAAATATATATATATATAAAATAAATATTATTTTTGCCACCCCAAAAGTTTTTGCTGAAAAAATGAAATAAAAGAAACAAAAAAGAAATCGATAAAGCTTTTATTCTAACAGCGCTGACCGGATGTGGCCGCTGTTGTCTCCCTGAAGTTGACGTCCAGCAGAGAGGCGGGGGATTGCGAACCGCGCGGCTGACTGGAGGGCTGCTGCTGCGGGCTCTGTCGGGGTAACACACGCTAGGTAACAGGGCTCCGGAAAACTTCTCCTGCTCTCCTTCAGCGGTGGCTAACGGAGCACAAAGGCCGACTCCACAGCAGCTCGTTCCGGAGGGGGTGAGTGCGGTTCGGTTCGGTTCGGTTCTACGTGACGTTCTGGCCCGGTGAGAGGCTATTGGCTTCTGTTGCAGAGCTGGGGGCTCCCAGTGAACCTGCAGTGCTTTTTGTCCGCAGCGGAGCAACACTGTGGAAATATTCAGGGCATTATCCTTCTGACGAGGGAGCGGTTCGGCTAGCGTCACTTTTCTAACGGTAAAAGTTGTGTCAGGTGGTGTAATTAAGCATAGCAGGTGATGGCTGCATCCTTCTGTTTTGGCACACACCTCCCTAATTGTTGGGGTCGTTTCCTCCCGCTGGTTCAGGTGGTGGTGGGGATAGTGGGGGTCTCTGTCCCGGTTCCTGGGAAGCTGTGGTGATGGTGACTGGGGATTCTTTGTTGTCAACGCACAAGGATTAAACTCCTTTGTGTTTGGTTTCTGCAGCCTGTTTGAGGCAGGAAAAGAATGGACCCTGCCCCCCATCTAAACGCCCCTGGGCAACTCAACCCCCCCCCCCTATTTATTCCCCCCCCCCCTAAAATAACTAACTAAATAAATAAAATCAACCCAGCGTGCATGTTTGCAGGCTTTAACAGTTCTGCAGTGGTTTTAATAAGCTGCAGAGGCTGCAGCGCATGTTGGAGTGGATGCTGCTGGGTCACATCTGTTTTGAATGAAGCGCAGGGACAAAGGCAGTCAGTCTCGGTGTGTTTTGCTGCTGAGGTAGTCGCCCTGCAGATGTGTGTTGACAAAAAGCCTGTTCTCTCTAATGTGAGAGATTTTTTTTAATGTCTTTCACTCTGGATTTCCCAATAAGGCTTTTAGTTAAGTGATTTTGCTGTATCTGTACCTTTAAAGCAGTGAGGAGGAGGGACGTTGATGTGGTTCTGTGAGCGCTGACTGTGAACACGGTGAGAGCGGAACAACCTTGTCCATGGAGTTGAAAGTTTTCACACTGCTAGTTGGGCTTCTAAGCTTTTCATGAGAAAACCAGAAATTAACTTGGCGTTGAAAGTCAGACTTTCAGCTGCTTCCATTCACTGCCACTATGTTTTGGAAGTTGCCTTATATCTTTAAAAAGTTGGTTTCAAAAATTGCTGAAAATATCTGTCGCATAGTTCCTGTAGGGGATGCATGATATATCGGCACTAACATCAGCTGATTTTAGTCAGTTTTTAACATATCATATTGGTTTGATAAAACTGATAATTATTTTCGTCTTGTTGCCGTTTGTTTCTGGTTGGGGATTTGTTTTCCCAAAGATGCTGAAACTGTAGTGAAACATATAGATAAATATCGTTAGCGGGTCATAACGGCGACATTAATATCAGGTATCGGCGGTAACACTTTATTTGAAGGGGGGTGAATAAGACTGACATGACACTGTCATAAAAACCTGTCATGAACATGAATAAGCCTTCATGAATATTTATGACTGTTGTCATAAAGCGTCATTCAGTAAATTATGACACTTTTAATACAAAGTTGACATTATTCAAAATGTCTTTGTTATGACAACTTGACATTAACCAAGAAATCATTACTGATATAAATTTGTTATAAAAGAATTACTGATTGCACTTTAAAAATTAGGTAACTTTATGTTATTAAAGGTAAAGTTTAAACGGTAATGATTTCCTGGTTAATGTCAATTTGTCATAATAAAGACATTTTGAATAATGTCAACTTTGTATTAAAAGTGTCATAATTTACCGAATGACCCTTTATGACAACAGTCATAAATATTCATGAAGACTTATTCATGTTCATGACATGTGTTTATGACAGTGTCATGTCAGTCTTATTCACCCCCCTTCATATAAAGTGTTACCAGTATCGCTATCAGCCCAAACTTTTGTATTGGTGCATCCCAGTTCCTGTGGTTTAATGTCCTATTTAATGAGATACCAGAGAAAGTTTCTAAAAGCTCAAAGCGTAGAGTTACCCAGTACTGCCCCTGCCCCACCTGTTACCTTACACTGGCTTTGTGCTGGTCGCAAGGAGACTACACTTATAAAAATCAGAATACCAGCAAATAAAAATAGTTATTATGATAAATAATTCTTAGGGGTGCAGCACCTGTACATCAGCCGGCCAATAAATCGGCACCGATTTCCAATAAGCCATATGTTTAGCTCATGATCCTCTTTTTTGGTTGTTTGTAATGCATTAATTTGGTGGAGAGAAACTGTTGTAATTTTTCTCCAGGTTCTGTGCGAATCTCATACCGATCCAGGCAAACTGTTGGGTGTCGGTTTGATTGTTGTTAGAGACTGTGTCTTTGCAGTGGCATTTTGACCTCTATATTACTGTAGTACAGGTTAAAGTTGATGAAAAAATAATGTGGGGAAAAGTGAGATTTCCAGGTGCTTCCTTTCATTACTGCTACGTGGTTTGTGTATCGCTGTTGCTGGTCTGCAGATGAGGACTGTTATCGCTACGGCAACGATATTTCTGCCTCCCCCCCCTACATTGGGTTAGATTTTTTTCAGTGTATCCAGACCTGTCACGATGACAAACTGTCCAGGAAGTTATCACGATAAACTATAATATTGTTATTTTGAGACTGTTTCCAAGTTATACAGCAAGAACACCTTAGACTGGGCTCAATAAACTTTAAATTCTAATGGACATTTAACACTGGAGCAGGCAGACATTTTTAAGATCCAAAATAAATAAATAAATACAAAAACAACTTCTGTCATCCAGTTTTTGGTAGAAAGAGAGAGAAGAGAAAAACAGTAACCTTATTGAGTTCGTTTCAATTTATCATGCAGTCTGTTGACTTATTGCTCATTGGGACAGGCTTAAGTGTATCACGTTTTAGCTGCAGCTGATTGAGCAGCTAATCAGTTGCTTAATCAGATTTCCAGAATGTCGTTCTGGAAGTCTGCAGGTTTCAAAACCGCAGTGGGTTTCCTGGATGCTAACATCTGAACAGGCAGACTCGCCCGTTGCACAACATGCTTTCAAATCTCCACTGATCAACAAGTTGGCTGGCACGCCGCCGGGCGACTTTCACCGCTGTGTTGACACCACACAGCGCCGGGAATCTGTTTCTGCTGGAAGTTTACTCACCCGGGACGTCTGGCAGAGCGCTCAGACCGCAGAGCAGCTGGAAGGACCAACTGAGCTGTCAGGGTTTTTTTTTTTTTTCTTTTTTTTTTTGTTTGCAGTAGTGTGTATGTGTGTGTGTGGTGAAACAGTAGTGAGTCGCTGCAGTAGGATTGGTGGCCCCTGCCAAGGTGGGAAACGTCATGCTTGAACGTGAGCCAGTTTTGGTTCCTGAGCTTTCTCTGGGTTTCATTTCCCACCGTCGGTCCTGAGCTCCAGGGTCCAGCTCACCACCGGTGGGTTGGGTTCATTCATGGTGGCGCTGCTGGCTGGATGCCTCTGATATTTCAGTTTACATGTTTATCTAAAGGTAGTGGTGTCCAGACTTTTTGAGGTCACAAATTGTTTTACAATGTTTTAAAGAAACAAATGCAAAAAAATAAAATAAAATAAAATTTCATATTTACCAACTAAATAAACAATAAACTCAACACAGAATGTTTTCATACAATAAGTGTAACAGTTGTAGAATTAACTCAGCTACATAAGCAAAGATTTCTGTGGACCAGTGATCTGTAAATCATTGTGGATTTTAAATAAAAAAGAGTCTTGCAGATTTTTTTAATTAAAAAAAAAAAACAAAACACAACAGCAGACTGTGGCTTTTAGTTTTTTTTTGTGTCTTTTCGGCAACAAGAACAGGATATGGCTCACTCTTTATTTATTAAAGGATGGAAATTTTAAGCACAAGTAGTGCTTGCTAAATGAAAGCAAGGGTCTAAATGAAGTTCAGAGTGTTGCCTTGATGCTTTCACAGATTTTTAAGAAATCTTTTAATCACCGTGGCAACCATTCGGCTTTTCAAAACACCTGGGTGGACCTGGCTCCGCCTCCAAGAAGCAGCTCCTCCTCTGAGCTGCAGGTTCCAAGCTTCAGAGCTTCCACCCTACGCAACTCCTCAACTCGGCTCCTTCAGACTATCCAGCAGCATTTAGCAAATGCCTGGTGGAACTGTGTATCTGTGAGCTCGTTATAGGAGCTACTTCTCAGTGAAACATGGTAAAAACATCGTTAAAGGGTTAAATATAGGAGCCATGTTGTGATGACTTCCTGAAGGGGGATTTTCACAAAGGAACAGGAGCTTCTTACAGAGATCCAGTTTCAAGGCGCTAAATTCCAAAGTCAAATTTATTTTAAGTCATATCTAATACATACAGCAGTTTTATAACAACTGAAATTAATATAGTTACTTGATTGTGCCTTAAAATGGCACCATTTGCCTGGAAAACGTAATACTGGCCCTAAATGCTGGATGGAAGTGACCTTTACCCCTTGGTGTGGACATCTCTCCTGAGCTGTAAATCTACTCAGGGTGTGGGGCTGTCACTCCGTCCTCCTTCCTCTTATAGATTCAGCAGCAGGTTCTCACGCCTCACTAAAAGCACCTGCTCTCCAGCAGCAGTGCTGCGGCTGCTATTTCTGGGAGGATGAGAGGGAATTCGTAAAGAGGGGGGATCCACCGCTCGACACCCTCCGTATTTATTTAGGCTAGCAGACGAAGGGATACTCTCTGACAGGGGGATCGATGACGGGCCCTGTCCCAAAGCAAACCCCGGAGGAACGAAGAAGGGCCCCAGCTGCCTCTGCCACCTGACTAACACTCTGACTGTAATACAACAGGACGGTTTTAAAGGCTCCTGACTGAGTCTGCACTGTGAGTAACGATGTCACCGCTCAGATCTGGGATGGAATAAGAAGACCAGTGTTGTTATTGGAGGACTGCATGCAGGATTGGTTGTGTGAGGTCTTCTTATCATCACCGTTAGCGCTGCAGACCAGGCTCCTTCGTGGTCATATGGGTAACCATAGCAATCAGAGTCCAGTGGTTTATGAGGATCAGGAGGAGTCACCCTGCAGCGCTCTTTATTGACTCACCATTCATGCACGGCAGGCCATCGTATCATAGTGTCAGTGTGCTGCAGCAGCAGCACTTTGTGGTTGTGGTATTAAGGGTGACTAATAAGCCGGGGAGTAGAGACCAAGACCCCAGAGGTTTGTGGTTGGTGGTGAGGAAAGAGATGGAGGAGTTACCGCAATGATGAAAAATAATCCTAGGAGTTGATGCATAAAGACTAACAATGTGTAGTTCTGGTAAATAAGGCCTTAGTGGAGCAGGAGAACAAGTTCATTACCTTAAACATTATTTCATAAGAGCTGGCATAAAGAGCGCTAGTAGCATCCAGGTGCTAAATGGTTAAATTAGCTCGTCAACAGGAAATGAAACCACTTCCAAAGAGTAAGAAACTTTCACTGCTCTGGTGCAGCAAACAATGCAAAGGTGGTCAGACATCAGGAATGACCTTTTTAGAAGTAATATCTGGTTATCAAATAAAGAAAAGATGAAGTTAAAATGCCATAAACTTAATCTGGAGTTCAGCTCATGTGATGTTTGGAGACAAACCACCACCAGCTCCGTTCTAGATGTGCCAATTTTGATTTTTGTTTTTCTATCTGAAACGTCAGTAAATATAGCGTGAACGTTGGTAAATTGTTAACAGTGGGGTGACCATTGTTAACCGCACATGTGCACATCAATGAAAAAGATCGGTTTGTATTGCAGGTATCGACCAGTCTCCCAAAATTAAGAAACTCTATGACGTCTTTTTGATCCACCCTAACAGGTGACGCATTAAATGATCAAGTTTAGCCTAGTAAATTTCTAAAAGGACCAAAGCGGTTGGGCTTATTTTGAGAGGTGATTTCTATTGGTCAGACAGAATTTAAGCGTCGGTGTGACAACTGACATTCAACACAAGAGGTTATTTTTATTTAATGTTAGCGATTCAGGGATCCACTTTTTTCACATGTAGTACCGATACAGATATCAGAGGCTTAGTTTAAAAAAGAAACACAAATGTTCTGAATTACAACTCTGCACCAATACAGAAACACACCAACAGCTCCACAAGCTAGTCAAACATGTAAAAACAAAACAACTTTCATTTATTCAGTCGGTGCCACTGGGAATATAACAGCCAATGTAAAATAAATAATAACCTGAAACTGACAATAAACTGGAACAAACTTTCTTTCAAATGATTCAGAAAGTCCAATTAGTAATTCTAAATGTAATGTAAAATAAATAATAAAGCATGACGTCGCTCAGAATTAAACTGATCAGATCTGCTCTTATGGATTGGGAACACTGACACCTGATGTAGAATTTCTTTTTTCAATATCGGGAACGGTGCAGATATTAATATTGGATTGGTGCGTCTCTACTTAATATGAAACACGTGACTGACAGGGCTCAGTGTAGTTTTCATATTTACCATTCTGGAAACGATGGAGAATGTAGTAATAGTCCATTTTTACAATAACTGCATGGTTGTCTTTTCATGGTTGTCCTGTGTCGTGATATCCCGCTGAGACATAACCTCCACTTCCTGTCTGGTCTTGTCTCCTGCAGTGTTCAGTGAAACATGAGGAGCCGGCCGGGCCGCTGAGCAGCTGAGGATCGGAGTCGAAGTGCGTGCTCCAGCAGACATGGCGGACAGAGAGGGGCTTCCCATCGCCCCGGGCCAGGTCTACGTCGAGGTGGAGTATGACTATGAGTACAAGGCGAAGGACAAGATGGTGGCCATCCGCCAGGGAGAATGTTACATGTTGGTGAAGAAGACCAACGAGGACTGGTGGCAGGTGAGGAAGGAGGAAGGTGCAAAAGCCTTCTATGTTCCGGCGCAGTACGTCAGGGAGGTGCGACGGGCGCTGATGCCGCCTCAGAAGCCCGCCCTGAGGGCCAAGCCCACCGTTCTGGACATTTGTAGGGAATCCAACGAGAACCTCAACAGGCCTCAGCCGGAAATGTCCAGCTTCGGTCGCCCGTCTCCCTCCTCCACCCCGTCGCCGTCCTCAGACCGTGTCACGCCACCCGTTCTCCCCAAGGACGCCAACCAGAACCTGGGGAGTCCACACCACTGCAAGCTGGTGGCAGAGCTGGTTCTTCTCCACAACAACAACAACCACCACCACAGCAACAACTCGTCGTTGCCACGGACACGGGCCGACTCGCCTCCACTCAAAGCGGGAAAAGGCCTCAGCAAAAGTCTGGACAGCGACAAGAGCTCGGCTGCAAGCGAGGCGCCGGGAGAAGGGTCCGTCAAACAGCGCAACGACTCGGAGTCTGGAGACGAGCTGAGCAGCAGCTCAACAGAACACATGCAGGTAGGAAACAGCTGTGAATGCTTATCTCTGGGTTTGTTTGGTGGTTTTAGGGAAATAATCCAGAGAATTATACCTGTCTCAAATGTCAAATTGGCACTAAACACCTCGCTGTAGCAGAGCGCCATCTCTGCTGGCTCTCACACAGACACAGCAAAGGTTTTTGAGATCCCATCACATCTTCTTCCATTTTATCCAGTTTATTTCTTCTCTTTCTCCTTGTTATCTCAGCTAGCAGCTCTTGTCCCAGTGAGATTCGGCCCATTCAGTTGAGATTCCAGATGGTTTCCTCACATTCTTCTGCGAAATTACACTCCTTCATTATCCCTTTCACCACTTGACTACAAAACAGTCAGTCCACGGCTAAACAGAAATGAAGTCAGGAAGGTGATGATTGAAATGATCTTGTTGGCTGTGAGGCCAGACCAACGATGGTTGGTCTGGCTCCTGAAGAAACGTGTTTTCTGATGGACAGCTTTGAACATGAAACCTAAATGTGCTGTTCTCTTCTCATTAGGAATGAGAAGATCCTTTAATCGTGTCTTTGCATTTGATCTAAGCTATTCCATTGTATCTCTGGCTGTTTGATTGATGTTGTCCTGTCTTTTCCAGCATTTGACCAGTTTTCTTACTGAATTGTCATGCATTAGGCTCCAAAATTCAACTTTTGCCTCTCTGAGGACAAACATGTTTCACGGTGTGGGTGGTGTTTTCAGGATAATGTAGTGTCCATTTTCTGCTAAACATAGAGTTCTGCATTACAGTTGTCTTCACTTCTGACCCTCTCAGGGTAAAGGATGCTAAATACAAATGCAATGGCACCTTTCTCAGATTTTAATTTATTTTCTAAAAAAAAAAAAAAAAAGTATATTATTTTACTTAAATCAGGCTCATTTTCCTCATTTGATCTTCAATCAGCGGATACTCGCATGAGAAACCAATCTTATACACTAATCTTATCTACCTCCTCAGAAGTTAGAAAGTCAGTCACTGCCCCCAACTGTCGCTATGCTTATTGACTTTTCAAACTGTATAAACCAGAATCATCCCCAGTTTTCAACACTAAAATCCAAGTAAAATACAGATATGAGATGTGAATACCTCTGCAATGCACGGTAATAAAATAAACAGTCAAACTCAGCTGATGGTGAGTTGTGTTGCTGTTCCACTGTTGGTACATGGGTGATGGTGTCACCACAGACATGGCTGGTGCTTGAAGACAGAGATTCTCTGCAAGGTGTCTGCAGGAACTGAGACTTTCTAATTCTCTCCCAGTGAAAGTGTTGAACTAAATCAGGTCCCCTCATTCCTCCATGGTTTCCTTCTCATCTCTCCGAGTCTGGAGAACGGTGAGAGGGTCGGCAGGAGCTGTGGTTGGTCCCCCTTCGTCTGCTGCATAGGTAGATCAAAGCAAATGACCTTGACAAGGTGGGAGTCCGAGCAGCGCCGCCTTCGCAAACGGTTTGCACACTGTGGCCGTATCCAGGCAGGGGCAGCTTGTTTGAACGCTCCAAAAGCTGCTTGTGTTCTTTGTTCCACGCACTGCTGCAGCAGCCTCCTCCACCACGGAGCGAACAAAGAGGCTGGCTTGAATAGAAACTAGGTCAAATCTGCTGAGGATCCCGCGTAGCCCCCAGTCATCACCCCTACCCCCCTGCCATGGGGTCTCACTGTGTGAGCACGAGCATGTGGAAGCGAGAACGCCATGTCTGATGTGCCGTATGAAGTAAGGAAATGTGAGAATGGCAGCACAGTTTGCAGCTCCAGAGCCTCCAGTGTTATGATGGCTGAACAATTTGTGGGTCAAGTCTGGGACTCATGTCAAAGGGTCCAATCTGGGCGAGGAAAGACTCGTTTTCTTTGTCGCTGCCGGTCTTCAGCAAACTTTAGGAATTTATTTCATGCTTGTCAAATCACAGAGATCAAAATAAGCACACATTTCACTCCACTCACATTAACATTGGCAGCTCTTTCAATTTTTTTTAACCATCTTTTTATAGTCAGGGTGCAGTAGAAGGGGCAGGGTGTATATAAAGCACACAGCTGACAGCGTTCAGCCACAACTCCCCGTCGACTTCAGCACAGTTTGGGGTCAAAGGGGCATTTGGAACCCACTCCCACTCTCTTCTGGTTGCTTTGTGGTATTCTGTTAGGGCATTCTGTTTGGCCTGTTGCCAGGCTAGTGAATGACTCAGTGGAAAACGCAATTCTTTCAACTCACCTAATTTCACTGCAGTGAACAAGATCTGCAGGGGTTCCTGCAGAGTTTCTAGAGAACAGTGTCAATTTAAACGGAAGACTTTAATCAGTTTAGCAGATATTTGTTTGAGTTTTCCTCAGCAGCAGGTTTACTACTGATAGTTGGCTGGGTGCCAGTATATAATAATATAATGTATAATAATATCAAGAACCAGAAATGTTTATCTGAAATCCAAGAACATTCTACATCTGAATGTTTAAAATAATCAAAAACCCGCTTCCTAACTTCCTTGTGTTGACATTTTTTCACTTCGGCAAGCGGCCTGAGAGTGTTGGAGGCCAAATATGTTCTTCAGCCTTACCGCTCAAAAAGATTAGGTCTTACAGCTAGAGCTGCCTAATATATCAATACAATTTCAGTGTGTGCCATAATGCGATTTCAAAGGATTGTTCTGATGCATTAAATCAAATGCAATCCATCATCACTCATCATGCTGATATATGAGTGAGTTGGATGAACTTTGATGCACACACCAGATGTAGAATTTAGCAATGGTTGCTTTGATTTTTATTGTCATCACAAGAACATCACATAGTCCTGCTTGCGGGATACCGTTCTTTTTCCATCTTTCCAAACAAGAACTGTCTGTTCCTCCGTCTGTTTGCTGTGATTACTAATCAATCACTTCCCTAAAATAAACCATCATTAAACATCTGACACCTTGCATTAGTGAAATTTCCTAGAAAGGACATTGTAAGGATGCCAGTAGCCACGACAACATGAGGGGCCTGTAAATGCATCTGCACAGATTGTGAAAAGGAAACAGCTGAGTCGGGACCTTGTGGCCGGCTTCCGTTGCCCTGCTGTGTGGTCTTCTTACATGCTGGCAGTGCTTGAAGGGAAACGGGAAGGAGAACGAGGAGGAGGAGGAGGAGGATGGGGTGTTCACCCAACCCTAACAGCCGATGCTCCCAATGGCTGCCAGGGAGAGATGAACGATTTCTTTACAAGGTCACCGCTAAAGACGGAGGAGAACAATACAGCTGCAGGAACATTAGTGTCTGAGCATGTCTTCAGATTTTGATGGATTGTCCATCGCACTGTGAAGAAACGCAGCCTGAGCACGGCCTGTGTAAGGCCGACCACGGCTGAGCGAAGATCGAGTGGGAATGTATGGCCGTTGTGTGGTTGCTGGGATCTCTAAGTGCACTTTGAAAACGATTTCTCTCCCAGGCTGGGCTGATCAATTTACCACTGCTATTTAGGCCTAGTGAGCTGGATCACTATTGCTGTGTGACGAGAGCTTTCTCCTACATGAAGCAGCATGATCGCATTGGTGTTTGTTAGCCAATCTGATTGCTCCTCGGTTTTACTGTATGGAAACATCCCGTTCCTAAGCATCCGTTGCCACAATTCCCGGCTAATTGCGTGTTTTGCTGAGTGGATTTGTTCTCCACGGAGTCAGAGTCTTCTGTCTTCCAGCCAACGTCTAAATAAGCGAAGGTCTTTTGAAGCGCATCCAAGAAGAGTTCACGCTCTCGCTTCACCAAGACCTCGTAAATCCCACTAGAAACAAGTGTTCCTCTGCTGAGTCTTACTGCAGCACGGGCTGAAGAAGAGGCCCCGGCTTGTTTTCCACTGCATACTTGGGATTCCTACCTCCAGCCCTGCCTACACACTCTCGCGCACACACACACACACACACACACACACACACACACACACACACGCACGCACGCACACACACACAAAGTGAGGCAGCAGGGGAGCTGAGCCAGAGAAGGTCTGCTTTACCTTCTAAAGGGAAGTGCCGGAGCTCTGTAAATCTAATATTAAGCTTGAGCAAACGGTGCATCCTGTGTGATCATGTGAAAGTCTGGCTCTTTGTCTGCCTGCCTGCATTTTTCTTAGTTTAGCTCGTCTCCGACCCTTCCTCTGCCGTCTAGTCTTCCTCCCTGCACACCTGTCTCTGGAGCTCAGCTGTAATTTTTAGAGGAGATGGTTCTCATCCTCACATCTGTTCTCAGCTGAGAACATGTCTTGGTTTTTTGTGAAAGCTAAGCTAAGAAGAGTTTTCATGTAAAACATTGACCAAAGATTTATCATGTTGAGATTGTTCTACTCCTTTATGATCTTTTTTTCCCTTCTATTTTTCTTGGGCTGAAGTCCATTGGCAAAAACTAGAAGGTTATTTCTGTCCATCATCCATCATAAGGGAAATGGTGGTAAATCAACCCATTTCATCAATTTTAAGAGCTATTTGAGATATTTGATATTTGCATGTGGGCACAATCTTATCCATCTACCACCGCAAATGTCTGAAAATCAGCCAGACCTGATAGAGCCGACCACCAGGTCACATTTGCACGTCTGTGGTTATTGATGATCACGGATAAATTAATAAGTTGCAAACTTAGCGAATTTGTTGCATGGAAATAGGGCTCTAGCAGATCATGGAGCATTCTGGGAGGTCAGTATTACTTCCTCTGCCTTTTGCTTGTTTGCGCTGCAAAGCATCTGAGACGTTGTGTGATGGACAATAAAAAAAAGATGGATTTTTTTTATTTATTAAATAACATGTAATCAAGTACAGTTTTCATGGTCGTTACATTTTAAAAACAATATTTTACCATGGTAACTAAAGATCCACTTTCGATACCGATATTAGAGGTTTAGTATCGGCTGATCCGATACAGAAAAACAGAGTTGAATTGACTTAAGGTGTGGACATTTATCATCATCTTGATCATTTATTATGAAAAATTTCTTATCATAAGAACTTATTGATGTCACAAGTATTTTTAGTCAGTGAATAAAAAAACAAAACTTAAAGTATTATCAGTAATGTTATTTTTGCTACTCTATTGTCTATACTGTTTGCTCCACGAAATGTATATCAATACATTCAAAAATTATTAATTACAGTTATTTAGATTACACTTTTTCAAGTAAGTGATGTCCTGAAGAAGCCTGTTTTAAACAGAAATGCTTTTCAATAACAGTGTTTGTTTCATGCTGACGCATCCATACACCTACCTAAAAAAGAATAGATTTTTTAAATCATTATCTCCACTATTATCACAATAATACCACAAAATATTATGTTAAAATTTGAGATCTATATCGCCCAGTCTTAATGGTAACCATTACAACTGTTTAAACTCTTCTCAACAGGCTGCGGTCTCTTTACTGATGCATGACTGCCTCACATGCAGCTCCAACTTTTAATATAAAATCAGTTTAAATTTCCTGCATACCTACACACGCGTATTGAGAAGACACATAATTAGCTCCAGCTCCACTGGGGTAGGATAATAGATATCTGCTGTTGTGTAACGGCTGAAAGCAGCAGGCATGTAACTGAAGAACGCGGCTGACAGAGGAGCGACGTCAGGCCTCTTGTTTTCTGCAGCTCTCTTCTCCCCGCCTGTCAGCTTGTGATGCAGCACCGATTACTCCCAAAAGAAGATGACTGCGTGCTTCACCTATCTCATTTGCTCTCCTCTTCCTCTTCCTCACTCCGCTGCTTGCTGTGGTTCCTCCAGTCCCTCACCTGTCTCTCTGGGCTCGGCTCACTTCAGTGGCTCAGCGGACCGGGACGGTATGTACCCACAGAAGGGAAGGACACCAAGCTGGCCTGGTTCTGATAGTACAGCCCTCATTTATCCTGAGTTAACCGCCGCAGTTCGTGTTCCCTCTGCGTTCTCATGACCCGGTCCGGTCTAATCAGGCTGAGCTGCCCCGTCTCTGTGGTATTTCACCTTGTTGGAGACTTCCAACACCAGCAGTATCATG
This sequence comes from Poecilia mexicana, assembly GCF_051168715.1. Lineage (NCBI taxonomy): Eukaryota > Metazoa > Chordata > Actinopteri > Cyprinodontiformes > Poeciliidae > Poecilia > Poecilia mexicana. The sequence continues at coordinate 2,029,802 of NW_028263389.1, forward strand.
GCTTTGTGTCAACGCACCGTTATATAAACAGAACCTTTCTCACACCAGTTCCCAGTCACTCCCCACAGTGGCCTCTCACTACTGGAACAGATAGACGGGCCATGAGGTTCTACTGAGCTGATCTGGGAACAGCCAGCAGGTTTTGATTCCCTCAGCATCACTAAGTTGTTCTGATCACCTCTCTGCTTAGCAAATCCCCTTCTGATCCTGATCCAAGTAACTTTGCTGATATTCATTTAATATTTTTGCATTAAAAAAAAAGCTTTTAGAATTATAAGCAGAAAACCTGAGGGAGTTCCAACAAATCAATTGCTCTTTAACTTAAAGTTAATGAAATTTTCCAACGTGGTGGACTATATATCCTGGAAGTTATGTTTAAAATACATAATTGTATATTACCAGCACAATTGCAAAAAAGATTTATTAAAGGAGATAGATTTTATAATTTGAGAGGATTAGATTATAGAGTAGATAATAATAAAAAGACAAAGTTAGAACTAAACAAATTAAATGTTGTATTTCTATATATGGATCAAATCTGTCTAAAGAAACCAAAGAGAGTAAATAAATTTTTACTTTAAAGAAAACAATGAACTATAATGTTCTATCAATCGATAGTGAGGGATATTGGTTCAGTAGAGTTCTGTACCATTACAAAGGTTCTATGTTTTTATCACGGCTGTTGATTGGCAGAACATTGGATCCTTTATCACGTCTTTGATACTGTTGCATTTATTGTTGTTCATGTTTTTTATTTGTTTATAGCAGTTTAATGTTGCTTCAGTCGTCAATTCCAGCATGTAAAATGATACTTTGCTAGATTGTTTTGTCTACAACAGTAAAATAATTGTATGGTTCTTCCTGTGCTCTCGGTGCTAAAGCGCTTCTGTTCTGCAGTGCCACAGAGCAGCGCGAGTAAGAGAGGAGGAGAGAGAGTGGAGCTACTTTGACAGATTACTCTTTAAAAAAAAAAAGGAAACGTTTGGAACAGATTTTGTTCAAACTACAGCGCAGATGATGTCCAAAGAATACTGAAACCTGTGCAATTAATTGTGCGTAATCTTTTTCTTTTACAGTGTTAAAAAATGTGAATTAACTCCTTAATTTTGACAACCCTAATAATCATATGTATTAATTAATGGTGGGACTTGCTTAAAAGTTTTAATCAAATTAATTACAGGGCCTGTAATTAATTAATTGGAACATTTTCAATTCAAAAATGTTTTTGCTGCTAAATTATTGAATAGATGTTGATCGTAATAATAATAATGATAATAAACCATTATATTGGTGTAAAATGCTGTTATACTCAACTTTCAAGTGTTTCAGGAATCCCTGACCCTTCATGGAACTTCTTTAAAAATATCCTCCTTACAATTGTAAAATATGGATGCTAACATTAGTGTTGTCAACAATGCTAATGTCAACATGCTTAGCTTTGAGATGCTATTTTAGGCTAATCGAGGTCCTTTGACATTTGTAATCTGTCACAAATATAATGTAACATTCATTCCCAATAATATTTCTACACCTGTATGCTGCAGGTATTTCCCAGCTTTCGTTGAATTGCTCTGATCAGTTGTACTTCGTCTCATCTCCCTTTGATCGTACAGATCTCAGACCAAAGATGATCCAACCTATTGTATCTTGTGGCAGTTCATCATTTTCAGATTTTGCAGCAGTTGGATGCATGTGCAGGTCAGAGACGTGACTCGTGAGCCGTCCATAGTTTCTGTGCTCTGGCTGATTGTTTCCTCAGGGGAGATGGAGCTGGATGCCAGCATGTGGGAGGACTGCTGAAAGCATCAGAGCGTAGGAGTCTGGAGCCATCAAGGGGCACATATTGTCTCTGTCATACGCCTCTGATATCCTTAATTATGCACCGCGGCTGCCACAGAGACAATAGCTGAGCTGAGAATCAATCAGTGGTGAAACGGTTCCTGTAGCAGCTGCCGCACCAGAGTTCACAATGAGTCTCTGGCAGCGCTGCGGAAAGGTGTGCTGCATTGTGTAATTAACATAATTCTTTACGTTTTGGGTTTGTTTTTTTTTTTTAGAATGGATGTGTCATTGACTTTCCAGAACCTTTTAGGCCTCAGAACTTTCCACCGGCATCTGTTGCTGAGCACCAATGCTCCAGATTTTAACAAATAGGAGGATAAAGAGAGAGACCCAGCCCACTGTGGACGAATCTCGCTCTTTCTGCTGGCTTTCCACTCGTTTCACACAGGAAGTCCAATTGTGCCGCAGCATCAACAAGGTTCTCCAACGGCGCTCTCGCCGATTGGGGTTATTGTCTCTGTACTCTCCCTCAAAGCGGGACAGAAATAGCCTCGGACAAAGAACAGACACGAGAAGCAGGGATCAAAGTTGTGTACGGTGCACAGCCTGCAGCCTTTCAGTGTCCTCATGTCTGGCGGACAGAGAGACTCTCCTGGTGTCCATTAGTGAAATGGATATGCCAGCGGTAACGGATGGTGCAGTGTTCCCTACAGCACCATCGGCTGGTTTGATCACCTCTTTGCAGACATCGGCGGTTTGTTCATTAGCCAGTCATTGAAGGGCGACAGTTTCAGTCATCAAAATGGACACTAGAGCATGTTTTAATAAATGATGGCAAGGTGAAGCTATAACATGAAATATGATTATTTATTTTTAGAAGTCAGGTTCAATTTAAGCCGCTGTCACATCGTTTCTAATTTTATGAATCTGGAACTCTGTGTTGCTCCAAATGTGAAAAATAGTCAAGAAATGATGGAAGTCCTTTGAGAGTCATGACATTTATTATTAGAAAAGCATCAATCAGAATGTTTCGACCTATTTAAATTCTCTGATTTTTTTCTGGACCTCTGGCCAGTCGATCCAAATTTTGTTTGGTTTCAAAGTTCTCTTTAAGAACTAAATTATAAGAAAATGTAAGGATAGCAATAAATAAATGTATTCTAGCTAAGCAATCAATTATTTTCATTTGATGTTGAGGTGACTGAGTGGTCACAATTGGTGGTTAGCATTTCTAAAACAGATGTGTATTCCCTAATCTTTACTCTGACATTTCTAAAGTCTGCATGTTTTAAAACTGTTTAAAACTCAAAAATGCAAAAAAGAACAACTTTACTATCATCCAGTAAGCCTTTCTTTTAGCTGTTAAGTCTTGCTCTCGCTCACTTTCTCACAGCATGAACAGCAGCCATGTCACATTGTTATAGAAAATAAGTAGTTTTTAATGACTCCTCAAACCTTGACCCACATTTTAAACACCTCATCGATACTGAAAATTACTGATAAATTTGCTAGCAGTAGCCATAAATCTGTTTAATCAGATCCGCACATGCATGGATAGCGTCTGTAGAACCTGAAAATACTTACATTTTTTTCTCACCATTACATAATCTCATCTTGTTTTCCCCTCCTCTCGCTCACAATGAACTTTGTTCTGTTTAGCATTATCTAGGCTAAAACAAACAGGTTTGTTTGAGTCACTCCAAACTTTTATTTCCCCCTTCATTTGCTATATTAACTAAATCTGATTGCAAACTGAGTACAATTAGTCAGTTTTTTTCTGATATCGGATTTGAAAAATTATTGAAAATTAATGAAATAAAAATATTCCAATGTTGACGCCTGCAGACATTCTTGTGCGGTTTTTGTTTCTGTTGCACGATATGATTATTTTCCCAATGTGGGAGGCTGACCAAACCAAATCCTTTCTGCTCATTTCCTCAGCTGAGGAACACTTTGGTCCTCTCTCATACAATCACAGTCATCTGCTCACACAGACACAAATGCTTGTCTGTCTTTTCATGACATTTCCTTCATAAAACTGCAGTCCCAACTATCCAGAGCTGGTCTTGTTTCTATAGCGCACAGATCTCGCAATGTGTTCCTGTTTGGTCATTGAATACTATTCTGACCGAAGGTTAATGCAGGCTAATGGTGCAGTGTGGAGAAATCTAGAAGGATTTAGTTACCAAGGTAGAGCAAGCACCTTTTTTAACTCAAAGGAAGAAGACTAGACCTGATGGGGTTCTTTAAGCAGATTTTCTTTTTTTTTTTTTAATTCCAGCCTGCCTGCACTTTTCATGTTTCCATATTAATGAGTAACAAAGTGATTTGACATATTTTTGACATTATCATATTGTTTAGATTAAATTAACAAAAAAAAGTTAAAATCCCTCCACACCTCAGCTTGGGGTAGCTAAGTGGTCTGAGGGATTGTTTTAACCCTCCAGCTCACATTGTAATACAAACATGTCAAAACAAATGTGATTGAAATATTTTCTCAAATTAATCACAATTTCTCACATGTGTTCAGCTTTGTTTTGTGAGGAAGAGAATATGTTGGACTAAATTGCAAAATAGAACTAAATCTAATTTCAAGACTGGACTAAATATTCAAAGTCCTTGAGAGTGGGACACAAGTTAGAAAGACATTATTATCCCAGACCTGCTTTAAATGTATGTTTTCCAAAACAACTGATCACCAGGTGAAAATAATAGGTATTTAAACATGCCTATTACCAGGAACACTACTAATGCATTAGTTTCACTAGGACTACTTTCTGTGTTTTGTACATATTGAGCTATCAAAGATCTAGTGGAATATCAGGGAGATTTCGGTTCTCTCAAATATAAGAACTGCTAGTAGAATGTTGTTTTCCATGGATTAAACCACAGGGACAGGGCAGCCTCCACTGCCATAACCATCTGGAGGAGTGTTCAGACTTCACTTGATAAGCTTCATGCACCAGCAGCTGTGGGACTGAGAAGTTCACAGGTCAACCCGATGCCCGGACAGGAAGCCCCCACCTCATACACATTCTACAATCTTCTTACAATTCTGGATTAAGGGGTTGTATACAGTACATTCCTATGTTAATACCCACCGACCCACCCCCAGGTCCTGTTCATCAGACACCAGCATGTCTCAACCTTTCTTATCCTGTTGGACAATGTGCTTATCTCGTCTGTCTGAATAAAGCCCCTTCCAACACCTCCACCCCTTCTTTTATTTCCCAAATCTTTCATCACTTACTCTCAATGGGGGCATTCCCAGACTCATCATCAGCTACGACAAAAACAGAAATTAGAGGGCATCAATTGTCAGTTTTAGAAATTAAACCAAGCAAAAAATATGTACCTCAAAAAGTGGAAACAGTCTACCGTAGAGCCTAATATCTACAGTCTTCCACTCGTGGGGGTATAACGAATCAGCATGAAGGAAGATAAATGCTGCCCCTGGATTGGCTGCTTGAAGGCAAGTCAATAATGTATCCAATAGCATTGTCTTTTGGTATTTCAGCTTTCCAAGTGGCATTTTCTTTGGAATATCTTATATCCTTCATGGAAAAATCAGGAACTTTTTTCAGTCTATTCGCAAATAATTTGAAGTCATGTTCCACAGAAAAATTTGTAAATATGTGAATCATTGGTCCAAACACTTAATTGTGTTTTATTATTACCTAATTCTATAATAATGGGATCTAGGACCTTTATTAGGGATGCAATGGTTCACGAAAGTTGTGATTCAATATGTTTGTGGTACATTTCAATGAAAAAAACAGAAACAAACACGAATGTTTTTTATGTTGTTGAACAGTGGAAAAAATTACTTCCTGAGAATAATTTGATTTGATGATGTTGCCCAAGTATTTTAGAAAATCTGCATTATGAAAACTGACTGGAGATTTGTTTTGATTTTCTCTTCATTAATAACACTAAACCTTAGGTAAGGTATGAGTGACATTTTACTGCTTTCGAAGCACTAACTTTTTAAAACCTTGTTATTCCTTAAGCTGCCACAGTTTTGGGAAGTTTAAATGACTTCCTCCACATCTTCCATTGTTAGTTTTTCTAAATGGGGAAAGAGCTGCTGCTCAGTTTCAGCTCCTTGTCGAGGCCTCATTCACCACATCATTCCTCTTTTGTTTCTCAAACATAACCCTGAGTAATAATTGAAAGGCGAGTAATCTGGAGTCCTTAGAACTGGGGATGATGTGGTTGCTTGGGTCAGGACCCTTCTTTCAGCTAAAGGAGCTGTTTGTTATTGATGTGCCAGCCCATCCACAGGTTCTTCAGACGCTGCCGATCTGAAAGGAAAGTGTGTTTGAAACCATGGTTACATATTCAAATTAGGCAGTAGCCACTTTATTGCACATGGGGGTTGTTTCGACTCATGATGGCAATGTGAAATGTGACTCTTGTATGTCTGTGGTAACACACTTTAGAGATTTTCAAATTAGGAAACTTGGATTGCAGCAAAAAGGTCCTGGATTCAAATCCCAGCCTAATCCCAGTTATCTACAATACTCTGTCTTGGTTTGGTTTTGTACTTGTATAGCGCCTTATCAAGTCCACAGGACCACAAAGTGCTTCACTTTCACCCAGTCACGCACACACCCACACACTGAGGTGGAAAGCTATAGGATAGTAGCCTTGGGTAGTCTGAAACATCACTGTTAGGTTTAACGATAACTCCATAGTTGCCCTTAGGTATGAGTGTGTTCATATATAGATGTTTGTCCAGTTTGTCTCTGTGTTTATTTGTGGTAGACTGGCAATCTGTCCAGGGTGTCAGATCTCAGAGAAAACCAGAGATCTGCATTGTCCAGGAAAAGCTTGACTGATGCTTCTCAAATTCATAGATATGGAAGAAAACATCATGTGGAGTAGTTTAGTTGGGAACAAAGTGAGTTAGTGAGTGGTTGGAATGTGAGGGGTTAATATACTCTTGAACATGCCGTAGGAACATCTCTAAATCATCTCTATGGCTCATTTGGGTCCGTTTTCAGCGTCTCTTTGTCACTCTGAAGCAAACCCACTGACCTTATTAGAAACTGCTATTGAAGTAGCAGCCATGGTTTGGATACATATCAGCACCCCTCTGCAGGAGAGGACCACCTCTTGGCTCTAGGTTACCGGCTGGTAACCTAGAGCCAGTGGCAGCCATGTTAACCGGCACACATTCTGTCAATGGCCCCATGGACGGTTTGGCAGGCAGAGCTGCGCTTTACGTGCTCTCGCTGTTTCCACGAAACAAAGGCGGCAGTCTTGTTAATGTGGCAAAACATGCCCAGTGGAAATTGAATTGCTTTCTACAGAAGCAGCTCTGTAACAATCAATTTGCCCACCAGGACCCATTTATGGGTCACCCTGAGGACAACTGAGATGAGGCCCCTCTGCTCAGAGGTATTAGAGCCTGTTGCTGTATAAGAGTGGGCTCTGCTACTACTGTCAATACAATAATTTCTTTCCACTGATTTGTAGCGACTCCATCACAGATGGATGAGACCCTCTGGACAGGTTGTGAATGGCAGCAGACGCCTGTTTTGATGAGCGAATCATGAGGCAGTTCAGAAGTCACTCTGTGGTCATGTTTTTCATTATGGAATGCTGGTTATGATAAACCCGTTTCTCTAAATGTGTGACGAGCCTGTAGAGATGACAAGGCAGCCCTCTTTGTGGCAGGAACTGCACGGACAATGCCTTTGACAGTGTCTGGGCTCGTACTGGAACTGTCGTCTGAGAGGATTCACAGAACGATGGGAGCAGTGGGAAGGCTGGTCAGTCTCTTGCCAGTCTCTGGGCTGTGGGCTGAGTGATCCATGACCCGTGACACAATGCATCTTTCTGTCACTGCCTCTCCACCCCCAACTCGCACAGCTGAGCACCCTGAGTCATGGTATGTGGGCCAATGGGTAGAGGGGCCAAAGGTTTAGATATGTCCTTTTAACTCTGTGTGTGTAGATGTGTGTGTAGCCTACTAGCCTGCTTTCCTTTCCTCTGTTGCCTTAGGTTGTCGTTATCAAAGACAAACACTCTTCACAAGTTAACATGGCTGAAGCAATGTTTGCTACTTATTTGTTGTGTTAGCCTTAGTTAGATCGTTTTGCTAAAGGAAATAATAATTTAAACCAACATTAGATTTCTAGACTGTTTTCACAATTATTTGGCAAGGATTATTTTTTAATAAATAACTACGGTGCTCTTAGTTAATCGAAAATGTTAAACTTCAAACATGAACGTCTCAGGAAGTGAGGTTTTGGCCTTCTCAGCAGAATATCTACATGTATGAAATTATTGAGCTACTGTGATTTTTATGCAACTATAAGTTCTGAGTCAAGTTTAGGTGAGGAAGGGGGATCACGTTATAAATTGTTCATTTTGAACACCTTTACTCGCTAACCATGCAGAAGAGTCCTTGGATGAATGTGATGGAGCTCATTGTCTTTCTGAAAGATGCAGAAATCTTCCGCTGTCTAATAGAACTTTGAACCTTCCCGTTGGAAGATGATGTTACCGTCTCCCGGTCCTTCAAAATACCAGGCACTCCACATCATACATTTATCTTTTATCCTTTTCTGGCTTCGTAGTCTTTCTGTGCTCACTACAGTTTTCTAAGACTTATCTTGCACTTTCACAATCCACCAAATAGTTTTGAAATATTAGCGGCACCTATTTTTATCTGCTTGGCCAATTAAACTGGATCAAATACAAATCATGTTTTCATTTTAATTTGCCACAGCTAAAAAATGAGGTCTGAACAATAAGCCACCAACATAACCTGTTGGTGGCTTATTGTTCAGATCAGTATTAGAAAAGCAGCATTTTTTCGCCCCCCTATAGAGATACCTTTCACCTCAAGCTGACACGCTGAGGGAGCACACACTTCCTGCTTCTCTGTGTGTAGAGTGGGTGCGTGTGCGTGTGTGTGGTGTTAATTACAGGCTTTGGGTTGACAGTTTCCGTTTCCAATGCTGTAGGTATTTCATGTTGAAGTGGTACTTGTCCTACATATTTGCTGTGGATTCACTCAGCACTGTGATAACAATTTGAAACAGGAAGAAGCTAATAATTAAAACCCATACTCCCATTCTGAATGGGACCGTCTGCAAACCTTCACATCTCTTCCAGAGGCACCATGTGCTTCTCCACAGGCCTGACAGATTGGAGTGCAGGAGCAGCAAGGAGGAGGATGTGTGAGGAATTCTGCCACTCATAGCTCCAGGGTGGCAGGGTGGCTCTTATCTGGGTCACATTCTGGAGAAGGAGAATGTGGAGCTTTAGTTGGTTAAGGCTGAGTTATAGCTATGTTTATGCAGTCGTCTCCAAAAGAAACTTCATCAAGGGATCATAAAGGGTTTCCTCGGGCAAAGATGAGTTAAAAAAGGTTTAAAGTTGACAGGGATTTGAAAATACTACCAGGTATTTATGTGTTATTGAAAAACACTATTAACAATACCTAAACACCAACTATAAAGTCCGAAAAAGGCAAATAATAAATAACAATGCTTTGCTTAGTGGGGATGCAAATAAAGCCTGGTGGCCCACCAGGCTTAAAATACACTGTTTGAAAACCTGATCATATAAAGGCGAACCTACTCATGAAGTGCATTTTGAGTGAAGGTGAAGCACGCGATCCATGCTGAATAAAGTTAGGTTTATAGTTGACGCATTGAACTAGGCAAGAGGGAGCGCACGGCAATTGCGGCATTCCACCACTGCTCTCAATGTTTGCAACTCTGTGCACCACCGTTCAGTCTAACTCAACTATGTGGAAAGTACTCCTACAGAGCAGGTTCAACTGAGCTGGCATTTATACATTCCCTTTATGAGGCCTCATTTTCAGAGAATACTGCGCTAACATATATGTTTGCACAGTAAACATGTGTGCCACAACACTTGTTTGGCAAATGTAACTTTTAAAACTGCAGTTGTAATGCAGCCTTTACAAAAATTCTCAGCAGCATGTAAGAGCAGGTACAATGCGATTTCTCTTAGCCCAGTTCAATAAATCAATTATAAAACCTACAGCTTAACATCAGTGCAAATACACTGATTCAAACCAGTATGCTGTCAATACTGATTGTAGCCAACTTTTGTCCTGTCTTCTCTATGGTGCATTATGGGTAAAAAATAACAGTATTTAGCAGAAATGCTGAACATATGACAGGACTTTGAGCACAGTGCAAAGGTAATGAAAGATGCACATTCAAACACTCACTACCTAAAATATTTTGAATTGCTTTATATGGAATCCTTCTATATTATCATGTTAAGTTGTATTGTTTTAGACAAATTCAGATAATTTTTTTATAAACTTGCTTGAATATTTATAACACTAAATTAAGATGAAATAATTTTCTTTTGTATATGTATTTATGACTCCAAATTCAGTTAAAAAGCAAATAATACTATTTTGGTAACCAACAAATAACTGTGCCAAATATTAGACATAATGTTATTCAGGACAATGTTTTTTTTTATGGCTCTAAAAGGGAAATCAATATAATATATGCAGCCATCATCAATGTTTCTCTGCCATAATAGCAATATTAATATCTTATATAACTATTGGTCAAAATATTCATCTCGGTGTGTCCCTAATGCAAACTCTGATGCTCACACTGCTTTTTGCCATCGCTCTGCTGCTTCTGCCTGTGGCTGAAGACAAAATGTTTCTGTGAGATAAAAGCATTCCTCTATCTATGCTATGATTTTTCAATTAACTTCAGTTCTCTGAGGTTAACAACCAGATGTGCCATAACTTGCATGCTTAGCAGCTTCAAGAAGCTCTCGCCCTGTTCTCCCTTAATGAGTCATCAGGACTTTGAGTGCAGACAGAAACACGTGTCTTTGTCTCTTCCATTTATCTTTCTATAGATGTAACACAGGAGACCGAGGCACCGACTCCGAGCTAGCAGAAGCTTTCTGCTCACATCACTGGTTGTTGGGCAGCAGCAATAATTTCTGCGAGGTCATTGGGCTAAAACTCCGAATGTAACAGAGTTAGCTACGCTAATGATGGCCTTTTAATGAAGTATTTTAATCAGCAGCACATGGCTGCAGCTTCCCTGTCTAAATCCTGAGGAGTCAGTAAAGTCGTAGTTATTTTTTTTTTGTCACACACAACTTCTGGATTTGGCTTCATTTTTATTTTATAAGTAATAAAGGTTTAATCTCATTAACTCTGAAATTAGAGCTGCACAGATAAATGGAACAGCCGATAAATAGACCCAATTTCCTTAATTTTGGGTGATCGGTCAACACTTATCCACCGATCTTATATCCCTCCACAAACGTCTGAAAATTAGCCAATGTCCCGTTTTTCTCTTAAATGAGAGAGGGCTGACTGACGGACCCGCCCACCAGGTCATGTCTGGACATGTGCAGTTAGCTACCTTAGCAACTGTGTTGATATATTTAGCAAACAGTTATTCTCAAACAAAGAAAATTGGCCAAAATCGATGGTCGGCATTGACCATTGATTTTGGTATAATCAAACTCTACAGGTCTGGTCATACCTGACCAGACCTGCGTTTTATAGATCACTGATCGGCCAGAAAACTTCAACTGGAGCACCTCTACCTAAAACTGAAAAGAGTGTTACTGTTTTTTCCTGACGAGAATAATGAGAGTAATATGTTGATAAGATTGATAACATACTCACCCCAACACCCTTCCCAAAATCCAATCTCAGTAATGATACTTTGATACTAAGGTTGAGCATCCAGAATAAGAACTCTGTAGTAAAATCTGTTTTTGTTTGCAGAAATACCGGAGAAGTGAACTGGTTGCCGGGTTTCTTAATAGTTAGTGGATGAAATTTGCGTTCTGCATCTTTTTGTGTGCAGCTTTGACCCTTCAGTCTGTATTTAACCTGTGACTGAGCTGAAGGGCTTTGGACAGCATGGTCAACATTTTCCATTGAACGCATATTCATAATCCTACTTAGAGCGTGAGCAGCTCAGGACGGAAATAAATGTGCCACTTGTTGCTTTCATTGTTGCAAAGCTAACATGGATAATATCACTTTTCATTTGGCATTTTAAAAATATGCAAGAGAAATTCCAATATTCACTTTTGCTTGGAATTTCTTGTTACAAGTTTTTATTGAGCTGCTGGCCAAACAGATCCTATAATCTGTGAGGGCTGAAAAAATGTATACCTCACTCTTGACATCAAAAGACTTATCAATGTTCTGTGTTGTCATTTAAAAGTCTCAGACTGCATATCTCTGTGCACTCATAGTGGCGTATCGGTGTCACTTTCCACAGAGAAACAACACAGCATCAACTTTCTCATGAAGTCGTAACGTCACCCGGCCAGAAAACCCCTCCCTCCTAATCTTAATCTGCCACCCACAGAACGAGGAAGGTAACGGTCATCGTCTTCATCTGTTCTCGCTGACCTCCGGCTGCTCGCTTTGCTCTCTCACGCAGCTGGTGACTCACCCCACCACCCTTCCCAAAATCAAATCTCGGTAATCTTCTCCCGACACCCGTCTCATGTAAACACTTGCTGTGGGTTTCGGCGGCGTGCCGACTGAGGGCTCTCGGATGCAATCTGCGGTGGAGAAAGCGCCTCTCGGCTTCTCTTCCCCAAGCGCCGCAGGCTGCAGACGTGCCGAGCTGCTGCTATTGTGTTTCTTGGTCACAGTTGGAACTGATTTAACTGTAGCATCTGTCACTGTAAGTGGACCGTGTGAACTGCAGAAGTTGTGACCCAGGGATCATGACCTCTGACCTGTTCATGGCCCTAAAGCACGGCCACCCCTCAAGCTATCCCCTCCGTATTTTCTTTGCCTCTTTGTCTCTGAAAGGCTCAGGTCATTCAGCTAATGAGAGCTGCTATTTAAGGCCAGCTCCACGGCCCTAAATAGATCCCTCTAGATCCCTTAATCGTCTACGGAGGGCCCCTCCTTTTCTGTGTGATGAAGTTCTGAATGCAGCAAGACTTTGCCTGCCTCCAACTTCCACGTACTTGCACGGGATGCCCGTGTCCCCCCAAACCTGAACCGACTGGTATCCTGGGAGCTGGGCCATGTTTTCATACCTGATGAGCCCTCAGTATATTGTGAGTAGCTGGGTTTGTGCTGTCCAATGGAAAGCTCAGTGGAAGTGAATGTGTGAAGGCTTGCGCTACTTGGCTGCTAGATAAATAGAGCAGGTGTTAGCAGGTGCTGGTCATTGTCACGATAGCTGATACGGTCTGCTACAGTTTTACTACTGAGTCATTTACATCTTCAGTCACTTTTCTTTCTAGTTTTATGAATTGTTTTACTGTTTAGTTAATAGATTGTTGTATCAAAATACCTTTTAAACAATTGGTATGTACTCTATTTTAAAAGACTCGGTTTTAGCTAATTAAGGAAACTAACTAAGCCCAATGGTAGGGGCACCACCGGCCCACTGTATGTTTGTGTTAAAGATGTTCAAAGTTGTAAGGAAATTTCAATATATTAGTAAAAAATACAATTAAAGTGCACAATGTTAATTTTTGCACTTCAGTTAGATCTTATGTTAATCAGCCAGTGGATCTTAAAACAAGATATGCAATGCTATATGAGTATTTGTATGCTAAACTAAACATTCTTATGGTACAAATATAAAATTTTTAATTTCATTAAGTTTTCTTGTGTTTTCCTAGTGTCTTTATCTTGGTGTAGTATTTTGATTTGCTGGTTTTGATTGGTTGTTATTTATCCAAACAAAGGCAGGATTTGCAAGGATGAAAAATACTTGTCTGTGATTGGCTGGCAGTATGGTTCGTTCACATTAACTTTGTCAAGTTGCAAGTGTGCGTGCCATAACGCACATTGAGTGAGCATGTGTGACACATTATTCTTTGTTCACAAAGATGCATGCACTGACATCAGCCTCACTGCTCGTTCAATGGAAACCTAGCAACTAACTCAGTCTTTATAGTCAAGCTGTAAGAGGTTTGTGTATGAGTCAAGTAAGTGGTGTGGTTTTAATTCTCGTCGAGTACAATGATTCTCAAAATGACAGCCTTCATAAATGCGCCGGTACAGCCAAACCTACTCTGCAAGAACGCCTTCTCAATAGACCATTTTAAGTGAAAGTGACACGTGCGATTCAAGACGATTTCAGTGCAACAACTAAACCTGTCTTTAACACTATTACTGTTTTATAAAACAAAACCTATTTAAAATAAATGCTTAGGAAACCCTGGGCAGAGGCTATGTCACACTGTGTGTGTTAGAGAACTTCTATCCATCTATCTATTCATCCAATAGTTACATTCGGTTATCCTTACAGGAGTGTGGCCGCTGGTTGGGAGAGAATACTATTTGTAAGAATGGCGCTATAAATATTTTAAAACAAAGTTTTATGCTTTCTTTAGAATCTGTAAACAGCGACTTTGTGTGTCTCAAGAAAATATGGAAATTGTTTTATTGTCCGGCATATGTAGAACTACCTTTCGCTGCAAATACAAACTACAAATCTTTTGGAATGTTTCTGTACCAGCTTTGCACATCTAGAGACTGAAATTTGTACCTGTTCTGCTTTCTGAAATGACTAAAACTCAGTCAGATTGGCTAGAGATTACCTGTTTACATGGGTTTTCAATTCATGCTATCAACATTCAGTTGGATTTAAACTTTCTCTAGACTTTCACTGGGCCATTCTAACACAGAAATAAAGTTCTGGTCTAAACCATTCTATGGTCGTTTCGGCTTGGTTTTTGAAGGGTGTCAATATTGGGGAAAAGGTTTAAATTTATTAAATTCTCATTGGGATAATCTGGCATTGATACATTTAACAGAACAAAACAAAACCCAGATGGCATGAGTGTGGATGAGCTTGTGTAAACTTCAGATTTAATTCTTTAATTCTCTTTGTGGGAAACATTTCTGCTGGAGGCACTAAAGACCCTTTTACCATAAGTCACACTTTGATGAAAGAAAACACCAGCTAGCAAAGCACAAGCCATAGCAAAACACACCAGAAGCCTTCAAAACTCAGGCTGAAGGTTGTGCTTTTGCCTGTAATTTCTGGCCGATTTCTGGAACCAATTGACCGGCGCTTGTTTACTGCAGTAGCTAGCCTCAGCTGGCTGCCTGAACCTGCAGGGAACAGTGGAAGTTGATGGTTGTTTTCAGTACTAAGCATGAAGAGGAGCTGACCTTCATCTCGCTCGGGACCTAAAGCAGTTGAACCTGAACAATCGGCTGATGAGGACTGTCGGCGAACACAGCATGTTCAACCTGAAGGCACTGTCACATCCCATAATATCAACTCTCTGCTGCCTGTGCGCACAGGTGATTGAAGCGTCTCTTTAAACTAGAACACGTAGAGGTTCTTCCCCTTTGGCCATGTCTGTCACACCAGCCTCCTTAAGAAAGAAAGATGGAGAACACAAAGGTACATTTTACAAACACCCACTCACCCCGGGCCCCCTCCTGGTCGTCTCCACGGCAACAACAATCGACTCTACCTTATGAGGCGTCATTACTCTCTATTGTTCCCTTCCTTCCTGTCTTGATTCCTGTTTCTGGATGTTTGCGTCCTTTAGAGGAGGTAAATAAACTCTTGTGACACCTCACACCTCTCATCATCCGTCCCTTACAGTGCCCCCCTCCCTCTTGTCCACCTCTCCTCTTGTCTGTCAGCCAGCTGTTGTTATTGGCCTGACTGACTATTGTTTTGCTCTGTACCAAGAGTCCCTCTGTCTCAGGCTGTCTCTGCACTTCATGTGGCGCAGCACCAATAGACCCTCAGACATACGGCAGGGCCGGGGCCCGTCACACCCCGACACACTCTGTGAGTCACTAGCTGCGTTTCCATTACAGATGCGCACATATTTGTCTATATTCTGCCAGTGTTGGAAAAAAAAAATACAATTTTGCAATTGCGGTGTTACAATTAAATAAGAAATGAAATTGAAATCACACGATTAAAATTGTTGACATGAAAAGTCATTAAAAATCACGGCAGTGATGGATGTAAACACATATATGAGATATATTCATAAACAGGCCAAGGTGCTAGCGCTAATAATCTATCAGCAAATCAGAGGAGAAGTCGGCTTCAGAGCAACAAGCCCCACCTACTTGGGAGCGGCTACGTATGCGGCGTTTTGGGGAAATTGTTGTCTGATTTTACAGAACACCAACAGATTCAACCCAGCTTCTGATTGAACTGTGTGATGCTGCGAGAGCTCTGGTGGAGCCAGCTGCACAATGTCCGAAAAAACAAAAAAATCATCCTCCTACTGCTGCGTCGTCTTTGTGGTTTTCATCAGAGGTAACGTCTGGTTGTTGATCACATGACTCGTGTGATGCAAAAAGAAATTGTTTCCATTGCAGTTGTGTGAAATACATCTATTTTTATCCAGCCGAAAAGACACCTTATACTAGCACAAAAACTTTCCAAAGTTGTTGTGTTTCCTTTAAGCAAATTTATTTGTATAATTTCAGTTTCCGCAATTTTATGTTTAATGGAAACGCAGGTACTGCCTGTGGTAGGAGTGAGAATCTGAGATGTTCTCTTACCTTTGCTTTGGTGTGATGATGAGGGCTACTAATGAGTTTCAGTGCAATGTAGCAGTGTAGCATATCGATATGAACACATTGCTGCTCTGCCAGCGTTGCCATGGAGCTTTCTGTCGCTTGTTATCATCTGAGGTTTTCTTGGATCCCAACACGTGATTCTGAAGCATCCTTTGTTATTTTCTGGTAAATAAATCCTCTGAGCTCTTTCTGTCCCTGTTTGTCATGGTTTTGCGTTTAGTTCTTTCAGCTTGTGCCACAGTACTTGCATATCAGTCAATATCTTAGCAGGTTGATAATTTTGTCTTAGGCTGTGACAGAATTGTGATGCAAATGTTGAGCGATAAAATCCAAGGTAGAGAATTCCTTGACTCCATTTTTGGTAAACAGGAAAGTGCGACGCAAGTTAAGATTCTTTATCAAATGACTGACTTGCCAACTATTTACTAGTTTCCCATTAAATGAGACAATAAAAATGCCAAACTGTTATTGATCACATACCTAAAAGATTTCCACTTTGTTTTTCTGAATATTGTTGAGAGATGTTGAGACATTTTTTTCCAAGTCAATCTGAAGACTTTCACCCCAATTTTGGCTCATCAAATCCACAACATCTAGGTCTCCTCTGACCCTACACATGCACAGCGACTGTAATGTCTAACTCACTATTCACTACGTGAGATAAAAACTGTCAGGACTCGAGTCTCGCACCAGGAGTCCAAGTGAAGTCTCAGATCTTCAGGGCACAAATCTTCCTCATGTTTGAAATCTTTTGAGTGCGACTTGAGTCGAAGTCTCAAACTCGAGTTGCCATGTCTGTTATCTAGTTACCTAACCTTGAGGAAACTCTTCTTGTGACTAAATCTCACTGGTCAACAAAAAAATCATGTCATTGTGGTGAATTGTAGCTTTGCACTGAATTTCCTGAAGAATTAAAGCGGGACTCTGAATTGGCCCACATCTCTTCTCGGATCACTGCTATCGGTTCCAGCGACAAAAGATTCTGATCGTTCATCCATGCGTACAATAGTGTAACCAGAACCTTGCAGAGGAAGACACGTCTCCTGTCGACACAGGCAACCATGGAAACGGCTTGAATGCATTTCTTATGTGGACAGAAACTAGAATATCAGAGAGAAAAACAACATGCTTGTTTAGCATCTGTGCTGTGCGTGTTCGCCACATCCAGATCCACACGACTTGTTTATTTTAGCATCCATTTACTTAATTTCCTTCTTTCTCCATTTTTACATCCAAGCTCTTCAGCGATGTGACTGTAGTTGAGCCAAGAAACTGTCAGTAAGCTTTCTGACTCATCCTCTTATTTTCTTCTCGGTTGCTCAGGATTTACAGGAAGTTCTAATTCCATTGCAAATGGAAGAAGCTAAAAATCCCATACGCACCTGCTGGCTAAAGTCTTCAAAACCTCTTTAAAACAAGCTGACCTGATTTCACCACTTATTGTTATCTTAACAGTATGTTCTATTGTTCATTTCTTTTCATTCTTTATCACAAAAACTGACATGTGGAGACCTAGTAAATACATAATGCAGAGACAGTCAACAGACTTTATATTATTAACACAGTTTAATGAGTTCAAATGCCAGTTAGCTTACTTTACACATGTCTTTGAAAACCAAGTGACCGCAAACTGCCATAAATATTATTTATGACATTATTGGATGAGCCAAGTATGGGGCTAAGCTCACAAAATTGCTACATAATTAAAATATTTTACCTTCAGAAAATGTATTTATTTCATATTTTTAACACGATTGACTTTTTTTTAAAACAGCTTTAAGATTTTAAACTATCATAAATTTTTGAGTCTTTTCACTTGAATTCAGCTCTACAAATATTCTTCAGTCTCAGAGTTGTTTTCCAGCAGAAAACTTTCAAACTATGGATTTTCTAAAAGCAGATGGGTGAGGGCATCTGTTGCACGTTTGTTCTGGGATCAGATGTAAACATTCACATATGGATGGATGTCATCTATTGCTTGTGTAAAGTTTTTTTTTCCAGAGATGAACCAACTGTTAGTGTAAATATGTTTATGAAGGAATTGTTTTGTAATTTCACTATAATAATTATGATTTTGATAGAGCGGTCCCTCTCTACATTCTATCTCTGTTTTTCTCGCCTCCTCCAGTCCCCAGAGATCTTTGCTTCGCTCAGTCGGTTTTCATTTAAACAGAGCAGATTTCAGGAAATATTAATGAACTGCTAAAACCACAGCAATACTGGTGAGACAGCGAGCAAGATGCTGGCGGGCTTTTTCCTAAATATGCTTAGAGTGCTTTTTAAAGAGTTGTTCTGCCTGCGGATGTTATCTATAGAACAGAAGAATTTGAAATGCATCAAGTATGAAGAAGTGACAGTAGAAAAACTGTGCCTGATCCATAAAGGCTGATCGTGCCCTGAGCAACATCAGGCTTTATTATGTATTTTACGTTATATTTAGAATCCCTAATTACACTTTCTGAACCATTTGAAAGAAGGTTTGTTGCAGTTTATTTTATTTTACATTGGGTGTTACACTTCTAGGTACACTCACTGAAAAAATGAAGGTTGTGCAGATTTTACATGTCTGACCAGCTTATGAAGCTGTCGGGTGTGTCAGTGTGGTCTACTGGTGCAGAGTTATCAACTAAATTCATAATTCAGCACATTTGTGTTTGTTTAAAATAAGAAATGTTTAAACTGAATTCAGCACTGATTTTCTGTATTGGATCCTTATCAGCTAATACTAAACCTCAGATATCGGTTTAGTATCGG
Source organism: Poecilia mexicana (assembly GCF_051168715.1). NCBI lineage: Eukaryota > Metazoa > Chordata > Actinopteri > Cyprinodontiformes > Poeciliidae > Poecilia > Poecilia mexicana. Next base: position 2,048,868 of record NW_028263389.1, read on the forward strand.
AGTTACCGGTATCGGAAGTGAAAAAGAGTGGATTGGTGCATTCCTAGTCTATAATTAAAAACATAACGGTAGACATCCTAACTTTGGCTTTTTTTAAAGCTAAGATTCAAGATTTTAAACATTCATAAATCTTTGAGTCTTTTCACCTGAATTTCCTTTTATGGTTGATTCACCCAACAGGCCACATCTGCCAATTTAGTGACTTTGTTTCTATATTTAGCTGTTTTTTTTTTTAGACAAAAAAAATCAGAATCTCGAGATTAGGGTTTTGAAAGGTCGATGATCGACTAGAAGACTGCAATCTTTGCACAACTAGCTTTGATGGTTCAAGAACTCCACGACCAGACAGGCCAATCGACACACTATAGGGTCTACTGAGCTCCAGCTGTTAGTAGGCCTGTAGTCCTGAATTATTGAATATGATTAAATGAGTTATTTCTTGCATTGCAGACATAAACAGGATTTAGGAGCAAATACATAAAACGGTTTAATTCCTAATTTTAACCTGTCATTCACAGGTTGTCATTCACAATGACAGGGGTGTCAAACTCCAGTCCTCAAGGGCCGCTGTCCTGCAGTGTTTAGATGTGCCACAGGTAAAAAACAGTGGAATGAAATGGCTTAATTACCTCCTCCCTGTGTAGATCGGTTCTCCTGAGCCTTGCTAATGACCTAATTATTCTTTTCAGGTGTGGTGCAGCAGAGGCACATCTAAAAGTTGCAGGACAGCGGCACTTGAGGACTGGAGTTTGACACCCCTGTCACGAGAGGACCTAAATTTGGGTCCTCTCGTGAATGACAGGTTAAAAGTGTGATTTATTTAGCAACTTTTCCGACAAAAAAAATAAAAATCAGTATTTGCTAAAATCTGTATTTTCAATGATTGGTGATCGGCCAGAAAATTGCAATTGTTGCTCTAAAAACACAAGTAAAACCTTTAAGTGACTTCATGAAGGTCCACTCAGATTCCACCAACCAGTGGAATCAGCCAATCAGTGGAAAGTGAATAACACTAGAGTAGCTTGAACCAATCAAGCTGTAGGTATTAGGACAGGATTAGCCATTAGTTGGGCAGCTGAGCACTCAGCCACTGCTCCAGCTCCGTTCTCCTTTTTTTAAAAAAAGAGAGAGAAATCTGGAAGGCAAATAGTTCCTGAAATACAGTTCCTGATCCGTTAATAGCCAGAGCCGAGGGCGGGTGGATCAGACGGCAGCTGCTAACGTCTGTCGCTGCTCTCTTCTAGCCTTGTGCGGCGCACTGCAGTCATCCGGTCTGCGAGGCCGATAAACGGAGAAGGAACAGGCACACCATCTGGTGTAACATTCATTAGCTGACTTCTCCCAGTGTGAAATGTCAGGATGTGAAGTGTAACGTTCAGCTGCGTTAGGAAGGCGCAGTGTGTTGGGCCCAACGCTGCCACTGAACCCCCACAGAGTCTTTGTGCTCACCCAAAAGGAGAAATAAAAAGTTTAATTTGAAGCCTGTCTCATTAGAGAAGGTGAAGTTTTTCTTCAGCCGTTCAGCATTACGTCCCCCCCCGCCCCCCCGCCTGCTAGTAAACAGAACAAATAGTTGCTGTCAGGGTTCTGGCAGCTCACCTGATGCGCAGCCAGAATTCGTTCATCAGAGGCCTTTTCTGCAGGAGCCGCCTTGTCCTAGTCCACAGGGAACACACTGCAGTGCAGATTTATCGTAACGTCCCACAAACTCTGACTGGTGGTCTTTCACAGATTCAGTCCACTTTCTCTGTCTCATGTGCATGTCAGTTTCAGCAGACGATGAATTAAGGTTTAAGTTTTCCTTTTGTTTACCCAAAAAGGAAAATAAATGTCATAATTCATATTATACAAGTATCTTCAGCGTCGTTGTTGATGGCGACACAGTGGGCAGGAAGGATCTCCAGTAACATTAGGGATTTGTTTCGTTAAAAAAAAAAGTCACAACAATCTAATTTTGTGTTTTAAGTTGGGAAAAACAACATGAAACAAGAAAAAAGACAGATGTAGTTAGGAACACCTGATGGACAAATTGAAATTATGAAAATAAATTTGCTTAATGAGAACACGCCAGTTTAAAAAAAAACAACATGTTTAATCAAATGTTTTTGCAGTAGGACGATGATGTGGTTTTGCAACTGTTTTGAAATAGACGTATTTCGCAAAACTGCAATGGAAACTTTTTTACGCATGACAGGAGTCACATGATCAAAAGCCAGATGTTACTACTGATGGAAACGACGAAGTAGACAACAGGAGGTGGTAGGAGGATGACGGGTTGTTTTTGTTTCTTTGGACAATGTTCAGCTGGCTCCAGCAAAGCTCTCACATCATCACAGTTCATAAAACGTTGTGTTACATGTTGAATCAGTCGCTCTTCTATAAAATCGGTGGCAACAATTTTTCCAAAACATAGCCGCTCCCAAGTAGGCGGGGCTTGTTGCTCCATTGCCTGAAGAAGACGCTCATGACTCCTTTGATTGGCTGATAGATGAGTGCCAGCACCATGAATGAATTTTGAACATCTTTTGAAATTGATTTTTAATGACTTATTGAGTGAACAAGCTTATTTGTGGAATTCTAACTTGATTTTTTATTAAAACATCACAGTTGCAAAATTTTTATTTTTTTACATTGGAGGAAAACAGACACAGATTTGCACACATGTATAATACAAATGCTGCTGCAGTGATTAAATCCTCCCAGGTAGAATCCTAGCTGGAAACAGCGGAGGTGTTGTCCCAGATTCCCACTGTTTGGGTCTCCCCCTGCACAACATGCAGCGCAGTGCATCACACTGCGTCTTCCCCTAACCACAGCATCTCCCAACATGCAGCAGGCTGAGCGTGGCTGCAGGCTCACCCCCCCATCCCGCTTCTTCCTCATTAACATTTCAAGAGGTGAGGCTTTGTTCCTCACCGTAAAACTCCTTCTGTTCCACCCACAGATGACACGAAAAGATCTGAGATGTCGCTCGAACAATTCCGATCCAGCATGATTCTCTTAAAGGACGTCAGATGCATCGTTTCCATACAAAAGCTTCAAGTCGCCCGTCAATCATTTTCAGTTTTTTTGGTACAACTAACCCAGTTTGGCGCAGGCCTCTTTGAGCAAGTTCTTTCCCAGTCAGCTTCCAGCTCTTTAGCAGAGCCGCCGTGTTTTCTTCAGACAAAGTGACATTTTAGCTGAGCATTATCAGTGTGGGACCGAAAGGTTAATTGCTCCCGTCTCTGTTAGCTCAGCGAATCCTCTGGTCCGTGAAATGAAAACATGCTGACTCACGCTCACACCAGAGTTTTCATCTTAGTTTTTTTTATAATTCTCTGCCGACTCTGCATATATGTACCAGATGCAATTATTGGCAAAATCCAAAGACGCATTTGACTTTTAGTGAGTAGTTCTTGCATCTCGGGGTTGGGGACTGGAGGGGATCGGTCGGTCGGTTTGTGAAGCACAACAAAATGTGATGATGGCCGAGTCGGACAAATGTGGTCTGACTGACACTCAGCCATGTGGAAATGTAGGTTAATCTGGTCATATGGATGTGAACAAGGCCACCATCAGGCCTACCTCCAGGAGCGGAGGGAGAGACTACAAAGGAGGAGGAAGAATAGAGGAAGGCCGGGCAGGATGAGAGGAAAAGGGCAACCTGAGCGAGGGAGCGGTGGAGGACAAAAGAACAGAGGGAGCAGGAGAAGATCGATGCGGCTTTTTGGAGGTTGAACCCACCCCCTGCACGCGCACGCACACGCACGCACACACACACGCACACACACCCACACACACACACACACACACCCCTCGCAGCCTGGCTTCAAACGCTCCTCAGTGTGACTGCCGGATTGGCCGAGTGTCTCCATGGTCACGGGCACAGTCACCACGCTGTGGCGCGCTTCCCCTAACCTGCTTTTGTGAAATACAATTACACACAAAACCCAGAGGCACACACCACGGCTTGAGCTTTAACTAGAATACTCACTAAAGTAGAGACACACTGATCTGATATTATCTGTATCGGTCCTAATATTGAAAATCATTCTAGATCGGGTATCGTGATGGAGGCACATACTTTTTTACATCACTGTAAGCTGCCCAGTATCACGACTTAAGAGCACATCTATTCAGTCTAATTCTATGCTTTCTGCTCTGAGAACGTCATGCTTTATTATTTATTTTGCATCATATTTACAATTTCTAATTGCATTTTCTGAACCATTTGAAAGAAGGTTTGTTGCAGTTTATATTTTATGTCTCTTTATTTAAATGTGCTGTGCAGAGTTATGAAATAAATCTGTAATTCAGCACATTTATGTCTGTGTTTTAAAACAAACAAATATAAAATGTTTGAAGTAAATCTGGCACTGTTTCTTGTTTTTCTGCACTGGATCGGTATCAGCCGATAATAAACCAAAAATATCGGTATCGGAAGTGAAAAAAATGGATTGGTGCGCCTCTAGACTAAAGGTACTATGTCAGTTACATTTTACAGTTCAGTTCATCTAGAACTGTATGAGTCTAATCAGAGGAGCAATGATTATAATTTTGTAGCCGATTTCCAATCTCTGATTTTCCTAAAGCTTTGAAATGCTGCCAGCAGTTTTCATCGTTTCCAGTAATTTTAGACTGCAGCTAATGATTATCTTCGTAATCATGTATTTTATTGATTATTCCAAGGATTTATGGAGTAATGGGATAGAAGAAATTTGTCACACACTGCAGATTTTTCATTTTACTAATTAAGCTTATTTTACACAATATTTATATAATGCTTATTTTAGAAATGTATATAAAAAAGGCAAATAAATAATTAATTTCCTTTTGAAAAATGACAAAATAAATGTTTTGGCTGAAAATGCAATGAAATGGTATTCCTTTAGGAAGCGCTAGAAAATTAGCATCTTTAGCTAAAACATTCTAACATGAACATGTGAAAAGCTCAGCCTTTTCTGCAGGATGTAACATCAGTACAGCGTCAGACTGATCTGATTATTTTAATTGTACAGCAGAAGCTCTCCTATAGTGACAGGTCCAACTCCTGTATTAGCAGATTTGATTAATTCAATGAATTCAGAGTGATTAATTTACATTACGCAGCCAGCACTCTTCAGTAAGACTAGAATGATGGAGACTGTGCACTGCAGTGTGTAGAGAGCAGAACTGGGTTCTGTGCGTTCAGCTGAGCAGGCAGTGGCCCCTGCACCGCTGCAGGGCCCGTTGCCATGCGCACACCGTTAGGAAACCCTCCCACTCCTCTCTCCTCATGGCCACATTCATCACATGGAGACTCCCACCTGCTCACCAGCAAGCCCCGCTTTGTCCCGCCTCCCTCTCTGTGGGCACCACCTGCTGGAAGTAACGGGGAACTGCAGCTCTCACACCCTGCTGCCCTCACTCTGACCTGTGCCTTTTTTTCCACACAGAATAATTTATGGTTTAATTTACTGTGCACCGCCTGGAGGAGTGGTTTCTGGTGATGGTACAGCAGCAGAGGGTCATTAGTTCTGAATGGGCCGAGGCGAACCTGGTAAGCATCAGGGATGCAGAGAGCTGAACAACAACCTTCATGGCTCCATTTACAAACCAGTCAGTTCCTTTGTTTTCATCTACTTTTACATTCTCCATGCAGGGTGTGCCCACACATCCTCCCACTCACATAATGTGCTGTAATGCAGTTCAGCCTGCACCGATCTGAAGTCTGAAAATGATTGGTCATGGCCATGCTGGCATGCTGCTGCTGCAAACAAGACTAAACTCTGTACTGAGCGACGCATTTCATTCTATCGTTCCATCCGTCCCTCATTTATTCTTTCACTCCTGACTCCTCAGGTCCGCTCAGGTTCTAATTACCTGTCAGGGGCCGAGGGACTCCGTCCACTGCATCGCAGCTTTCTGACACGTCTTGTTTTCCTCTGAATGTTTGCCTACAGGAAGACGCTCTGGGCAGAGATCTAGTCAGGTAGCGACTCAATCAAGATACCATGTTCTATGATGGGATGGATGGCTGCATGGTTGGATGAAGAGATGGATGGATGCATGTTTGGATAATAGGATGGATGTGTGGTTGGATGACAGGATGGATGTGTGCATGACATTATAAAAACAAAACTGTGATAATATTTCTGAATATTCTGTGTAAATGGGCCTTAAAGCATAACTACGACGTTTTGTCCAAATGAAGCAGTTAGAAGACATCTCTGTTTTCCGTTTTGCTGACGACTGATTCTTTTACCTTAGTTTTCACGTTTTATTTCAGTCGGTGGTAAACTAATGTCTATCTCTGTCTCAATATGCATTCTTGTTTCTGAAAGAACTTTGTTGTTTCACGATCTCTCTTATAGATCATGTTTAAGGTCAACAACAACAGCACACCATCAGCGATATTAGTGATTAGTGGGTTGCCAGCACGTCTTTATAAAGGGACCTTGCAACACCACTTCCTCTTGTGTTAAATGTGTGTGTGTGAAGTAATGAGATCCTCTTCCCCTCAGCCGCTGTCGCAACAAGGTTTAGAGTTTCCTCGCCTCCTCTGCCGGAACATTTCAGAGCATTAGAGAAAACAGAAGCGTGTTCGCGTCTCGTTTGATGGCCGCCGAGCATCGCCATGCGCCGGGCGTTCAGCGTGTTCAGGGGCTACCGGAGAGCAGGGGAGGATGATGACGACGTGTTTGTGTGCAGCCCGGCATGCAAGGTGACAACTGTGACGCAAAGAATTGCTTTTGTGTTTGCAGTTAGCCAGATTGGAAGTGCGCTTTGGTGCCCTGCGTCCGTCAGACTGATCCGGCACCAGTCCACATCCCCTCAGGAGTCACGTTTCTGTGCCGTTCCGGTTGGAGAACTTTTTTTCCACCTCTTGCAGCCAGCAAAGCCTTTGAATCTCTGAAATCTGTTAAATTGTTTTCCAGGTAGTATTTATGTGCTGCTAACTGAGGCCTGACAGGCTAGAATTAAGGCGGCCGCAGTCTGCCAGTTAAAAACTTGATGTTGACATCAATTATTCATTTAGAGAAGGTTCCCCGCCAAGTGTCAGACAGTCTCAGCATATGGTGTGGACTTCTTTTGCTCATACACAGCCTTCTATTTATACACCGACTGCAACCTGAAACTAAATGAAGCCGTTTGTGTATAAACGCTTCGGCCTTTGTTACGGTTTTTAACTTTCTTTTTCTGCCAGACTTTCTGATTTGATTTTGGGCCCAGAATCATTGTGTTGTCACGCAGCTTTACCGTCCACTCTAAGTATATGCTGGAGCATCATTTGGTAACAGTTCTGTTACACTATTTCTCTTCTTCTTGTAACTATGTATCTCTCAGTTTTTTCTTCTTGTTGCATTATTGTTCCTGCTAAACATTCTACGTAGTTTAGGATTTCCTGCAGCTTGCAGATGTTGAATTCTTCTAGGCTTTTTAACCTCCTCTTTACTTCTCATCTGGGCTGTGCTTCACATTGTGCAACGATTAGTGGGATTCTGTCATTTTACTACATTTTGTGCTCCGAAAAACTCAAATTGTTGCCACTATCAAGAGATTTGTAGCACCTTTTCTTTTACAGTCAGCATTTGCTACAACTAAGTTTTTGCTACTGTAGGACAATAAATAATATTTCTGTTCTATTCATCTAATCTGATTCCAAGCATCAGAAGCCAGAGGTGCTTTCTAAACTCAGCTCTGTATTCTGGTTGTTGGTGTTTTACAGTTTGTATGGATAATTTACATATGTATATATCAACTTTTTTTCACATGCACATCGTTTTGTTCATCTTAATCATTCATCATTTGATTTTCCCCCTGTTTTACTCTGTTTTCGTAATGGATTGTAGAGCATAGAGACAATCGGTATTGGCCAAGAAAACTACAATCAATGCATCCATAAGTTCAACAAAAAACGGTTGACAATAAATCAATTAGTATACCTTAAACCTTAAACTTCTAAAAACTCATCAGACTCTTCAGACTTATTTTGACCGTGAATCTTTACCAGGACCACCGTTGTAAATCTTTGGTGTATCTGCTAAAACTGATATGGGCAGATCAGACATTTTAAAAGATCAGTGATCGACCAAACTAAAACTACAAAGCAGGCCCGTTTTAGTGCATGTTTTTAGATAATAGTCCTACTAAAAGCCAGGTTGAATGGAATCATTTACACCTGAACTCGACCTGAACAGAACACACACCATGCCAACAACTACTGCTTAAGTCTCACTGAGTTTCCTTTTATATCCAGTAATTTAATGTTTTTGCAGCACAAAATAACCTAAGTACTGTATTAAATGCATTTAGAGACGCCCCCATAACGGCAGCATGACTAATTTATGAGCTGAAATCATGTGGACACATGTGGTGTGGCATGCTTATAAACAGTAGTGCTTTGTTCCTGCACACACACTCAGCCGTGCCTAAAATTGACTTTCAAATTGCTCTGAAAAATATTCTACATTAGCTTTGGCCTTAAACCGATTCAGGCCCCGCTCCTCATTCCTCTGCACTCAAACTTGATCATTACCACATTTTATTTTAATCTAAGTTGAAACGCCAGCGTGCAGCTCATGGTTGAGCACGAGCCGACGCCATTATCTCTTTGCTTTGCCGCATCGCTCCGTCCCGCGTCTGAGACACAGAGACAGGCGGCGTGACTCCAAAGTGGAAACAGCAGGCCTTCAGCTTCACTCCGGCATGTGTGCAGGATATGAAACGATCATCCGTGTGGGAAAATATTCCCGTTATCCCATAAAGCAACAGGAAGTCCAATCTGGGTGCTGAAAGCAGTGGATGTTCCTCCTGACTGGAGTCTGTTTGCCTCCAAACATTCCTCACCTGGAACAAACCACAGAGTGAAGGCGTGGCGCTGACTCAGCGCCCAGGATGAAAATCGGGATTAAATTTGCGCAAATTGGAATTACGAAAATAAATTCTCTTCATGGAAACAGTTTCAGAACTACTCTCATTTTTCGATAGGATGAGACGTCTTTTGTGGCCGAATCAAAATTGGTTTAGTTTGCAAAACTGCAATGTAAACACTTATTTCACGTCACACTTTATTTATTTATTTATTTATTTATTTTTTTCCAAAATTAGCAGAAAATTGACAGTTTTGTGTACATTTGTTATGGAAATACAGCTCCTGTTGGAAACTCGGCACCTCTCCAGAAGCCAAAATACTCTGAACCATATCCATGGAAACGCAGCTTTCTGACATTAATGTTAGAAAGGCGTCTCTGTGTACGCAGTGCTGACTCCATGCCGTCATGTCATTCTGCAAAACCTTCGGATGCCATTTCTCTTTAGTGTCTCAAACACTAGAACATGAAGCAGTGGGACTTTATTTGTCCTCAACACTCCATTGATTTTATTTACTTTAAAAACATGCGCTAATGTTTCTTTTGTTTTTTGACATTATGTCTTCATCCCCCTCGCAGGATGTGGTTTCTCAATTTTAGGCAATGCTTATATGCAACAGTTGCTAAGACAACAAGGTTTCTGTCTCCTGCTTGTACGTAACTGGATCTGCTGACATCCTCTTTGCGCCCTGCTGGTTCTAAAACACCTGCTCCACAGTCTCTTTAACAGAGATTTTTGGGAGGTGATGTAGTGACTTTTTATCAGAATATTTAGCAAATTTGTAGACCAAAGAAATATCTGTATCGGCCAAAATCAAAATCAGTCAGTTGGGCTTGGTCCCATTTCTGAAAAAGTCAGATTATAATCATTTGAATCTGGAGTTTAGGTCTACATACTCAGTTCAATTTACTTCATTTATATAAGTCCAATTAAAAACAAATATTGTCTCGAGACATTCACAAAAAAAAAATCTATTCAAGCACATTCCACTTGGTTCTCGTTAACAAACAGTACAATAAATTCATTTCATTATTCAAATGAGTTTAAAAAGATTCCATCTAATGTCTAAATATGGTCAGTAAGTCCGCATTACGATGCTGCGTACATGTTAAGTTATTCCTAAATTTAAGTTGAGCTTAAATCTTCCTCCTCTGCCTTGTGGGATTAGATCGAACACGTTTGTTTTAGCTCTTTGGTGTTTAAGCAATTTGTAAACCTTTATACTGCCTGGAACTCTTCACATTTAAAAGCTGCCCTTATTAACATACCACCATCTGCTCGACCTCTCTGCTGATAGATATACGACTGGACACGTTAAAGACTGAGACTATGTGGCGTCGGCGCTCAGAGCTGGACTGAGACCCGCTCTGAGAGCCACATGTGGCGCCTGATGTGATCCAGCAGCTGCCATGCAGGCCGTCACACACGCCATTCCAGGACTTTCAAAATAAGACGTGGAACAGCTGATCTTTCCATCTGTAATGGCACATTCACTGCAAGAAATAACTAATTTTCTCATTTTCTATAACTCAGGACTTGAGATCTGCTAAAGTTCAGCTGCCTAATTTATTGGTGGACCCCACATCAAAATGTTTTAACTTTTAACATGTGTGTCTCATATGCATGTATGCAAGTAAAGGACAAAAATGAACTGTCCAGGATAATTTGTAAAGACAACAAGATCACCATCACAGAGCAAAGGATGCTGGGAGATTTCTATAAAAAGCAGACAAAATAAAAGTCCCAGTAACTTAGGGGATTTGTTAAGCTTCTCTCATTTATAGGAACTTATTTATTCCAATTCCAACAATGTTACTCAACTGTTGACCATTGATCAGATCTGAAGTTGCTGGTGTGGTGTGATTCTGTAGTGATGTTTTGGTCTCAACTTGACCTTTTTATGCAAAACAATTTTGCTCACAGAGACTTGATAATTCATTTTATTTGTTGGTTCTGTTGTTTTGTTTATTTATTTTGAATAATTAAAATATATTCTCGTTCCAGTTTTAAATGTGCATAATAATTTAAAGTTTGTGGATCTTTGAGAATATGTTCTTTCATTATTATTCCATTACCACCATTATATTACTTGAAAATGGTCTCAAAACAACAGTATTATCATTTATTGCAATAGGTTCTGTGACAATTTATCTGTTTTGTAACTGTTACAAAAATCAATGTGTGATCCCCGTTCTGCCGTCTCCCTCTTCAGACGACGTCTCCCACGGGTCCGGGCCGCTCCGTCTCGCCGGTCTACACCAACCTCCAGGAGCTGAAGATCTCCCAGTCCAGCTTGCCGCCTGTCCCGTCAGGCTCCCCGCTCCACGTCGTGGGCGACTGGGAGACCCACAAAGACCTGAGCGGCAGGTACTTCTACTACAACCGGGCCAACAGCGAGCGCACCTGGAAGCCGCCACGCTCCAGAGACGCCTGCAGCAGCACCAGCAGCGTCCGCGGAGACAGCCAGGGCACAGCGGAGAGTGAGGTATTGTTCAAGACGAAAGTGACCCTAAACATACAGCCACCCTTCTCAGATCTGTTTGTGGAAACAATGTGTAACTTTCTATTGCACATTTATTACACTAACATTGAAATGTGTGGCTGTAATGTGACTTCTGAAATGTCACATATTAACATTTCAAAATGTATGTCTCTTAGACAAAGTTTTTCATGTTTCTAGATGAAAACTCTGTGGTAAAAATGTTCTTGTGGTTACTGACTGGAAGGAAATGAGAGAACCTTTGATGTGGGGGAAATTATGGCTTCCTGTCAGGTTGTTTGTTCCTGATAAATCATCCAACACTGCCCCCGGGTGGTGTGATGACGCACTGCAGCAGGATTTCACTTACAGGAAGTTTAGCCCAACGTTAGTTTTTGATGAAAAAAAAAGTCAAATGATCAGCGTTTTGGAGATTTTGCATTTCAGTGGATTATTTTGGTCCAATAATGAGCTCTTGAGATGTTTTTAGTATATTCACTGTTCCTGTCATTTCCTCATACTTCCTCTCTAGAAACCTAATTTTAACTTTTCCAAGTGAGGATTCATATTTACAGTAGCAAAACCAAACATCCCTTTTATCTGGTACTTAACAATTCCCTACAGCCTCCAGCTATGCTTTTCACCTCCATCTCTCTTTTCTACTGCATTTTAACTAAAAGGGGGAAAAGGGGTATGATTACATAAGTTATACTTCATCATACTCCTTTTCAGACTCATAATCACCGATGTGATGTATTTTTAAGAAATATATTATGTACTTTGTGTTGTTTACACTGTCGGTGAAAGGTTTGTCTGAAATAAACTAAACTAAACTAAAAAAAAAACTAAAACTACCCGTCTACCTTACTCTCTCCCACACAACAACTTGTGACGTTTCAGCAGATTTTCATTCCTTAAGACTATAAAAGTTAAAAACATAACATTCAGTCCGTTAAGATATTAGGTTTTCAGGCTTGATATTTATTTTGTGATTATTAATAAGCGCTCCCCTGAACACAGCAGTGGTTGATTAATTTTAAACTCCGGCTCTGCTAGTTATTTTGGTAATGGAACCGAAATGCACAGAATTCCGCAACACCTTGTTGAAACAATAATCACTGAGACTATTATTGTTGTTGGGTCATTAATTTGAGCATGTTTTGTTGATTTTTTTTTTTTGTTCTTTAATAAAGTTACAAACGTTTTGAGCGAGTCAGAGGAGGACGTGCTGGTCTCAGCCTCCTGGCAGCGTTCAGTTTGTCACCTAATGCCGAGATCGACTCAAAACCTTCAGCGATTGACGTATTGCGAACAGTCCAATCCAGGAAGAAAAGCACGAAAGGTTCAGAAACAGTATGAAATGGGAAAAAAGCTATTTATTTATTGGTTAAGTCGTGTTTTAGATTGTTCTTGAAAAACTAATCAGATACGACTGATTAGTGGGTGAACTCACGGCTGCACAGTGAACCCATTGATTTTTTACAGCACTCAGCCGCTCCCCTCACTTGTAGGTACTGCAGTAGGTAAGCAGTACCCGAGAGTACCCCCCTACATTCACCCCTGGTAACACCCCTTTGGCTTCTACACCAGACTTACCAAAGACATGGTGGTCCACAATAAGAGTCCAACCCACACAGGAAACTCGGCTCGTCCCGGAGTCTTCTCTTACATTTTATTAAGTGGACATTCAACTGAGAGTAATGGTTTTTAAGCGGTTACTTTAAAAACTGTGATATATTTTATGACCAGTAACATGCCAAAATTATGGTGTTTATGATTTGTAGTTCTGGTTGATAAGTTTGGTGTTGTTGTTTATAAAGCTGTTTCTTTATAACATCTTAATAAAGAAACAGCTGTAAAATGAATAAAATGTTAAGATAGCGTCTAAAAGTTAATAAACCAAAAATTTATAAAATATTAAGGCAATATTTAAAACAATAATAAACCATAGAAAGGATGCAATGTTAACAAATGAAATGAAATGTTAAGAAAATCTTAGAAGTAATGAGTATTTAGGGTAACAGAATATAAAACGAATACAATGATAAAATTTTAAACCAATAGAGTAAATAAGTCAATCGTTGACCTTTGATGACCTTTGGAAAACTGTATAAATATCTTTAAATAGATAGCGGCACAAATGAAAATTTTTTTGCTGCACAAATGTTTGATACCAATTTGATTTGAAGGTAGAGGGGGTGTAGCTTCACTCAGCTGTGACTCTCTGACCACTGACATGAGAATTAGAGATGACCTTTCACCTTCATGTCTAAAAATCAACCAATCACATTCACTTCCTGTTCCAGTTACCATTTATTTGTGTTCTCCTTCGTCCTGCTCAGCCGCTGTCTTCTGAAGAGAACTGCCACAGCACACACTCCAGCCAGTCGGACAGCCAGTACGGGTCGCCCCCTAGAGGCTGGTCGGAGGAGCTGGACGAACATGGACACACCCTCTATGTGTCCGAATACACCCAGGAGAAGGTGGGACACTCTCTGCATGCATACAGGCGCTCGTGCTAACCTTTAGCTTAGTGTTATCTCGTGCTGTCGCTGCTCCCGGACGCTGAGGACTGTTTGTATCCGCAGTGGGTCAAACACGTGGACGAACAAGGCCGGCCCTACTACTACAGCGTCGACGGATCCAGGTCAGAGTGGGAGCTGCCAAAGGTGAGATTAGCTCGTTGGCACCAGCTGCTTCATTTCCTGAGGATTAAAGCGATGGTTACATCATTATCCCTGTTTCCCCCCCTGCTGGTGTGGATCCGTTTAGAGAGTTGTAATAGGATGAGGGGTTAAAGTTCGCAGAAAGTAGTTTGGGGTGGGCTATTTGTGTCTTCACCCCTGCTAATCTGGAGCGCATCAAGCAGAGCTTCTGATTGGTCGATTTAACAAACAGTAGAGTGACTGTGCTCACATTCAGAGTAAGATACTAAATCCGTGTGGATAGTGATGTTCTGGGTATGTGTCTGATGCTGCTGTGGGTGCTCAGAGGAGAGGTAAGGTAGCTGGATCCCTCTGGAGGAAACTTTCTGTGAACGTTGAATGAGCTGTAAACTGTTTTCTACATCCCTGCAGTACAACATCTCCCCTCTGTCTGGAGAAGTTCCTAAGAGTCGGAGTTTGGAAAGGAAGCAGCCAGACCCCATCGTCCTCACCAAGTGGAGGCACAGCACCTACGTCTTGGACCTCAACGACAAGGTAACGGGTGGAGGGGTCGCAAAGGGTCCGAATCTGAGAACTGCTACTGTTTTCACATCAGATGTTTAGACTCTGAGTTCTGTTTTTTCATTTTACAGTTTGTTTGAGATTTTTGGAGAAGTGAAGATGAATGACATATTGCACTAAAGAACAAGATGTTGGGCTTTTTAATAACACCAAGTAAAGATGGCGGCATGGTGATCATGTGAAGTGTGCTGACGTTTAAAAAAACTGCATTATGTCTAAATAAGGGATTCACCGATCCATGTCTTTTCACTTCTGATACCGATATCTGCATCTGGCTATCTGTCGATACAGATTTTGTATTTGTACCAATGTATGCAGGTATGTTTGAAAACACAACTTGAGGCAAGTATAAGTTTAGAAAAGGAAGTTGGAAGAACAGGAAATCCAGTTAACAGGAAACACACACAGTGTAAACAGATATGCAACTTTAAGAGTTCCAAGTTGACTGCTGGTATTTTGTGAATCCAGAACAGATCCCCAGGAAGGATAAGATTTATTTATTTCCAAATTAAAAAAGGCTGCTTTTATTATTATTTTTTTTCTGTTTTATAATATTCCTCTGTTTTCTGCTGTATGATATGCTGTTTTATGATGTTTTAATTTTGTTGAAAATTTGTTGTCAATAAAGGTTTGATAAAATAAAAATGAGCACAAATTAAGAATACTGGTTCCTGTAGTGGCAATTAGTCAAGGTATAAATCAAAGCAGATTAGAGTAAACAAACATTTCTCCCCTGGAGGGTAAACTGTAGCCTTGGCTGCTAATATTCAGTCCTTCGTTTTCTACTACTGATGGCGGTTTGTCATTGAGTGTGGATGAAGTTAAGCAACATCTTGGTAATCTCTTTAGCTTTCATGTTGCTCAGTGGATGTTTACCTTGTGTTTGGAATGACTCCAGACAGGATTCCTGACGGCTCCTTCCTGTCTGTGTGCCACCTGGTTAAATAGATCATCAGGCTCTTTATAGTGGTGGTTCTTTAAATGTTTAAGTTAGTTGTGCTACTGGTTGCTTTCAGCCTGTTATTAATGGCTCATTCATTCTAATTCAGTGTTTTTCAGAACAAATGAAAGTGCAGGATGCATTCAGGCTCTGCAGCAAACATGACTGAGTTGCTTAATAAATCCTTACACAGAGGAAAAGCACATTCTCTCTCTCTTACTTCACATTGTTTCACAAAACCGTAACCTTCCTTTTCTTTACCCTGAATAACAACAAGCCCTGATTGTCCTCCAGGTTTTCTCGTCCTCACTAACCTCACACCATTCTGTCTTCTAGTCGGTTGCTAGTTTTCTAGCCTCTCATCATGATGTGCCTTGTGTTGGTAGGAGTGTGCTTCGGCGCCCAAGCAGAGCTCTCCAGACTCTGACTCCTGCCCGTCATCTCCTAAACACCCTTCAACCGTTAGTATCCCCGTTCTC
The DNA here is from genome assembly GCF_051168715.1 of Poecilia mexicana. Lineage (NCBI taxonomy): Eukaryota > Metazoa > Chordata > Actinopteri > Cyprinodontiformes > Poeciliidae > Poecilia > Poecilia mexicana. Next base: position 2,064,828 of record NW_028263389.1, read on the forward strand.
ACAGCTCGCTGCATCTGCTCTAACTGCATCCACTCTCTCTGCACCTGTTTTCACTGCATCCGCTTTCACCTCACCGGCTTTCACTGCTCACATCTCCTCTACTTCATGTCACAACTCTGTTCTAATTGCATCCAGGCTAACATCATCTCTTAATCGCTTAATGGCTGCTTCTACTCCAAGAAACTATAGACAGTGAGAGATTCTGTGTGAAAAGAGTCATGAGAAACGCTTATAGTCCCCCCTACATTACTTCTGCTTCTGATATGTTGTCACACTTTTTATTATCAAGAAAAAGATAACCTGAGTAAATGCAAACAGTTTTCATTTACTAAAAAGAAAAGGTTTTCCAGTATAGCTTGGCTTTGTGAGAAAGTAAAGTTTACAGACAGATCCCGATTGATCCTGGTTATTAAACAATGCAGTCGAGTTCAGTTTATTATTCAAATTGGATCAAATGTTTTTAGCGGTGCTCTGGTTTCAGTTTTCTGAGGATCTGGCTCAGTGTGAATGACCGTTCGCCACAACCAACAGGGGATTTGAGAAGACAGCGTACATACACAAAACAGAAACAAACACTGAACAAGGAGTGCTTTCTGTGTTGAGGAAAAATTCAGACACTCTTCTGTCTTCTTTTGTGACCTAATGGTTGAATCGTTGATGGCCTCTTAAAGTAGTTTTGGTTTGTCACATGGTGTTTGGAAGCTTCACTGATGCTACATGACGTTAATAATGACTCTCGCTGTCCTTCACTGGAGTCCAAAACTCTTAGAATTTATTTTTTCTTTTCCAGACTGTTAGGTGTCAGTGACTCAACTTTAATAAATTACCCCATAATTTAAAAAACTGCTGTTTGTATTTCCTCAGGTTATGGTGGATCACTATAGTGTGGAATATAGAGACCAGTTTTAACAAAACTTTCTGTTTCTGTTGGGTGAACTATATTAAGTGTCAGCACCAAAACCAAAACTTCAAAGTTTAGAAAATACAATATTTATATAACAGATATTTTGCCCATAACTGTACATTTTGCTATTCAGTCCAAAATGTACATTTAGTCCTTCTTTTTGATCAGATCTCTGTAACTCAGCCTTAATGTTGCTCTCACAGCTAACGCAGCTATAAATGCTGCCATCTGCTGGTAAAAATCAGACATGACATACCTCGCCACCAGATTGAAACCCTGCATGCTTTTGCTTTGAGCTTGTAAAGCGTCAGGACATTTATCTGGTCAACGTTCACTGGCTTGAACTGTTTCTGTTTGTTCCTCTTCAGCCCTCGGAGAAGTGTGGAGTCCTTAATGTCACCAAAATCACAGAGAATGGAAAGAAGCTCAGGTTGGACACAAGTGTTTGTTTCCCAGAAAAGTATTCAAAAGTTTTACTCCCTTTGAACTTTCTGATATTCTGTCATGTTATAACACACATTTGTATGGACTGTGTTGGGGATTTCATGTGACATGTGGGGAAACATGGAAGAAGAGACCAAAGCTGATTATAAGGCCTGATTATCATCCTGAAACAGCCCGGACAGGCGGGGACAGCATCATGTTAAGTTTTGTGGTTGTGGCATGACAGAATGCAGCAGAGCTCAGCGGGTGTGAATGCTATTGCAGGGCAGGGTACCGTACTGTGTTGTTGTTTTGTCTGACAGGAAGAACTGGACCTCTTCCTGGACCGTGCTGCAGGGTTCCTCCCTCCTGTTTGCCAAGGGCCAGGGCGCCAGCACCAGCTGGGTACGTAACTGTCAGCTCACCCCAGCGGCTCCATGGCCGTTCGTCTCTGTGACGACACTCTGTTGGTTCTCTCTGAGTAATCACCTGTCTTTTGAGCCGTCTGTTGCTGTGCAGTGTCGTCTGTTCATGCCTCTCTTCTCCTTTCCTCTCATCTCCTCTCCTCTCCTCTCTGAAGTCGTACTACCGCAGTGGCTCCATCCCGGAGCTGCTCCTCACTCTCCTTAGCAGCTGGAAGCGCTCGGTCAAGCCCCGCCCCGCCGTCTCCTATGTGACGGCTGTTGCCGTATGTCCCTCCCACCCCCATCTCAGCATGAATTAGCGCCTCCTTGTGTCCTCCTTAGTGTGTCATGGCCCCCTCCCTAAAACGGATTAATTTGTGTGTTTGAGGCCCTTGGCTTTATCTCGTTTGACTGTGATTACCCTAATGCATTAATACAAAGTGAAAGAGCCCTACAAGGCATGCAACACCTGTCTAACCTTAGTGTGAAGCGCAGTGGCTCTTAATGGCATCTATAAAGTGTTTCCACATGTGATGGGACAAACATCCTGTATGGTTCATGCAAAAAATACACACATCCTTCAACTGATGCTCTTTTGAAGCAGCTTTTGATTCAGTTTCAGCTTTCAGTTCTCTTGAGTGTATTTGAGATTTTGAGATTTTCCTCAAGATTGCTGATTTGAACAAAACAAATCAGTGCAACTACAAAATAAGAGACTACAAAGGAATCCAAAACTCTTCATATTTAAGTATTAGTCAGGAGTAGAGGTGTGCCGATCAATCAGCCACCGATCATAATCGGCCGATTTCCTTGAAAAAGTGTATGATCGGTGATCGCCGATCACGGTCTCTTGTTGCCGATCACACAAACCGATCATCACCTGCATCTCATTTCGCAGCCTGCCTGTGCAGCTGGTCTCCTCTTTCCTTCACACTGTAAAAACGCGCAGCAACAAATCCTAAGCGATGTGGAACTATAACGCACTGAGTGAATGGGGAAGTTTGCGTGTTGCGGCGGAAAATTGAAGCACGTCAAAATGCATCAACACGACGAATCTAATATGGCATAAAAACAATGAGATAGTTGACGGAGTTTGGCTACATCGAGGCTCACTGCAGTAAAAAAGACATACGGAGGATCAGATAGCAGGTAAAGCAGCGCACAGCAACAAACACTCACCCGGATTAGCATGACGGTCAGAAAGCTAAACAAATAAACCGCAAAATTATTTAAGTCTTCGAGCTGCGATGTAAGACGCTGGTTCTGCTCTCGCTGTTGAACCGCTGCTACGCTACAGGTAGTAATATTTCACAGACGGAGCTTCGCTTTTGCTCCACCTGGTAGTGACTCTCACACCGAACCTCTGTTTAAGGCTGCAGCATCTAACTTAAAAAAAATACATTTTACATACGTTTTAAAACTTTCGCTGTCCTAACATGAGACAGATAATCTCTGAAAAAACAATCGATCTCCTCCCTGTTCTGCATAATTATTCCGCTCAGTCAGAAACAGCCAATCAGAGCTAGCAGTAATCAGCTAGCCGCCATGCTATCAGGAAGTTTTCATTCAGTAACTCTGGATTGTTTATTGTAATGAATCCTGTATTTGCCTTTGAATGTAAAATTTTATACTTGAATTTTTCGTCAATGTTGAGAGGTTTTATTTTTGACTCTTTGCATTATTTAGCCTCTTCAGAGCCTTCATATGTTATCAGTCTGTTAAAGATAGTATTATCAATAGCAGTACAATTTGCACAATGCCTGTTTTGTTTTTTTCTTGGAAAAAGTTATTAAAAACAAGTTTTTGTCTAAATTAAGGTGAATTCATGGTTCCTTTTTCCACATAATGTAACCGGTAGGGTTCATGATTAAAAAAATAAAAATTATGTGATCGGTATCGGTGATCGGACCTCATGGGTGATCGGAATCGGCAGGAAAAAACTTGATTGGCACATCTCTAGTCAGGAGTGTTCTCCCAGTCTGGGTTTGCACTGATCGATCTGCTCCAATTTTCTTTATTTTAGGCGATTATCCAATAAGTACATGAAAAACCAATCTTGTCCACTGATCTTATCTACCCTGAAAAACAATCAATGTTCCCTATTGCTCTGCTATGAGAGAGGATGGACTGACAGATCCCGCCCACCAGCTCATATCAACATGTTTAACAATAGTCACCCCAATGTTGCCAACTTAGCAATTTTGTTACTATATTTAGCAACTTTTCAGACCCTCTAGCTGATTAAGATTGGAAAATTGAAGGTGTATTTTAACCGCAAAAGGTCAAAATACACAGTCTTATTGGCCATGTAACACGACACAAAAAGGTCTTATTGCATTGTTATGAACAGTTCCACACAGCAGTCAAAACCTTCAGGTGTCTCCTGCAAAGATGAAGCAGAAGATGGAATACGTTTGAATTAAGGTATGTAACGGCCTAGCCAAAGTCTGGTAAATCAGTGAGATCTCCAACAGAGAACTGTGGACAGGATGTTCTTAAAATCTGATCTGGAACCGTTGAAGGCAGACCAATGCTGTCGAGTCAAAAAGTCAGATTGTGCTCAACCAGAGCAGACTGAGAGCTGAAACCGAGTCAGAAGGTTCCTCTGTACAGCATCAGTTAAAGGGCAGCAAGTTAATTAATACGACTTTTTTTATGTCCATATTTTTATTCTTTTAATGAGATTTGTTTTGTTTTTTTTGTAAATTGCACTGGATAACTGTTGCATTGTTTGTTTAGGTGGTTTATCTTAATCTCATCTATTTGAAGCATATAAACCTGGTATTTAAACAGCAGTGTTTGCTCTTAAAAGCCACTTCACCCGGTCACTAAAGCTCACTGGTCATGCTTTGGTTCACGAGTTACTGGAATAAAGCAGAGAAAAACACCTGTAGAGGTTTTCTCTTGGCTTCTGGTGTCATGTTCAGTAAATGGTTCCTGCAGATGGAGACCAACAGTTGGCTTGATACTCAGTGCTTTGGAAAAGTATTCACACCGCTCAGACTTTTCACATTTTGTCACCTTTTCACAACAATATGTATTCAAAGCGGTGCATCATTAAGAAGTAGAAGGAAGATGATTCATGGAATTAAAACTTTTTGCTATAAGGACCATGAAAATGCCAAAAAAGTAAAATTTTTCAAATTTTTGTATATTTTTTTTTTTATTTGCTCACCAATAAACTAAACGGGAAATAATTCAGTGAAATGAGTAGTCTTATTTTGAAGGACAATGATCTGAAATGATGTAGTCATGTAGAACCAAAACATAGACAGGTTCACCTTAGTAAAAGGAATGTTGAATATTTTTGGCCTATGTAAACAAAAAATTATATTCTAATCAACAAAACCTGGATTTATGGAAGTCTTTAACAACAAAAAACAATAGTTACATTTAACTGAGTTTAAGTACTTATTTAAAATTAAACTTCGATACGATCATATTTGCTCTCTAAGTAAAAGTAGATATTCTGCTCCTACTTACTATTAAGTTTAACAAAAACCAAGTAGCCTTTTCTGATTATGTAAAGAATAATACTTTGTGTTGCGCATAACTTACAAAGTCTTCAATGTGGTCAAATGCATACCATTCTTGTATCAATGAATATAACGACACATTTTATTTCTGACATGAAATCTCAAAGCTTTACAATCAAAACATTCTTATAAAACAGCAACAACAACAAACAAGGATTATAAAATATCACAGAATTACGGTCAACTCGCAGAAAAAAAAATCAGTCCAAGGGCTGCAAATGGCCCACAGGCTTCAGTTTGGAAACCCCCGACTCAGAAGTACCAGACGAAAGGACTGTGGATAAAATATCTGGCGCACTTTTCAGATTTGCAAGTGCTAAAAGAAAATTAAAGTCATTTTCCTCCCAGTTCACAATGTGCTCTACTTTGTGTTGGTCTATAACAAATAATCCCAACAATACCCATTAGTTTTGGCTTGGAAGATGACAAAATGTAAAAATGTTCTTGAGCTCTGAATGGATTTGCAAGGCAGTGCAGTAGTGTAGAGCATGATTTATGCTAACAAACACTAACTACATGTGGAAGACAGTCCAATGGCAAAATCCCAACAGAAAATTGGTCTAATTTGTGAGTCAAATTATTAAATGCGTGGTGTAAATTTTTTTCCCCTTAACAATAAAAGTGAATGTGAGATATGGAGGGAAAAGTTGCTTTGTTTGACAGTTAATGCAATGGTTTATGATGTGCTTTTGCTTTCTGTGGAATGTTGAGCAGAAACTATACCCTGAGGAGCTGCATCCCATCTTGGACCCATACTTTCCCCTAATCCCGTTTCTTTGCCTCTAACTGGACTAAATCCTGTCGGAAACGCCAACACGTTCTGTCATATTCTGGCTCATTCTGTATCCCAACTTTCTATTCCAGAAATTTGGCAGCAACCAGTCCAAGCCCGAGTTCACGGTTGATCTGCGCGGCGCATCGGTGGAGTGGGCTTCCAAGGAGAAGTCGAGCAAGAAACACGTCATCGAGGTAGCCGTAGCAGGACCCGCCAAATTCCACTTTCTCGTTTGTGTCTGAAATCCAGTTTTGACTTGCGACGGTTTCCCTCTTTCAGCTAAAGACCCGTCAGGGCATGGAGCTGCTGATCCAGTCCGAGATTGACAGCGTCATCAACGACTGGTACCGGGCCCTCATGGAGACCATCAACACTCATGTAAGTGCTACTCATACCTGAATCTAGGTTTCAGTCGCAGTGAACACCGGCTCAAATAAAAACTGATGTCTCCTGTGGGCCAGGCGTGGGAGTCTGATGAAGCAATCGAGGAAGACATGCCCGAGTCTCCGGGAGCTGAGAAACAGGACAAAGAGAAAGACCATCGGGACTCCAAGAAGAACAGAGGTGAGTCGAACTGAAAGGCCCAGCAAGGTCTGACCGAAGTTGACCAGTCAATGTCCGTTTTCGCACCCATCGTTCAAAGTCCTCAGGACATACACAGTGTACATCATGTTGTTTTGTCATACTGTATGTGTGGTTTACAACAGTATAGGAAGCAGCAATCATGGCAGAGAGGAGCTACTATTGCAAGTTCACAAGTTCCTAGGAAGAAATAATGATTGATGAGCTGCAACATCTCATTTTTCAATGTCATCGGGGAAAAAAAATTGCCAATGGCGAGGAGAACCAAGAAGGGGAGAGTTTGATGTTTTGGTCCAACAGTACGTACTTCCTCATGGCCTTGGACTATGCTTCCTCAAAACTATCCATCCAACTCTTGCTGAAAAACCAGCTTTTTGGAAGTTGAGTAGTTGGAACTTTTTTCCGCATAAACAAACACCCCCACAAAATTCTGATCAATCACACAGAGAGGGGGGCAGAAAAGTTCTTGTGACAAGAAGAGGTGGACCATGTGTGGCAGAGAACAAAATTACAAAATTTTTGTCACTGCGACTGTAAGAACCGATTTTGGTAGTTTGGCTCCTCCCAGAGCCCTTAAGACCAGTGGGATTGTTCCATCGTCTGAACACGCTGAGCAGCGGGACAGAAGGCGGGATAAACTCCCCACTGACTGAATATGTATGAAAGCAACAGAAAACTTGTTTATGGCACATTTCTTTAAATATTTTGTGCTATTACACTCTCTTTCTGATGTCAACTACCCAGATGACAAACTGCTCCTATTGACACCGTGTGTCTCCACCCTCCTATACCTCCTCAGTGATGAAGAACTCCATCAGTATGGACTCATCAGACCAGAAAAAAACCAGGATGAAGCTGAAGAAGTTCCTGATAAGGCGACCCACCTATCAGGCAGTCAGAGACAAAGGGTACATCAAAGGTGAGCAGCCAGGCGTTCTCAGAAACAGCATACTCCACTTCCACTGCTATAAGCTACTGTCTGTCTCTCCACAGACCAGGTGTTTGGCTGCAGTCTGAGCAGTCTGTGTCAGCGGGAGAACACGTCGGTACCCAACTTCGTCAAGATGTGCATCGACCACGTGGAGAACACAGGTACAGGCATCTGGGACTAAATCCTTAAACCACACACACGCACACACACACACACACACACACACACACACACACACAGTGCCACCTAGAATTCATCTGACTGTTCCTTAATCTGTCCGCACCACACCTGGAGAGGAAGTTTAACCTGTACTGGGTGTAGTAATGGACATTTCTTTAATAGAACTCAAAACAACAGAATTCAAAACATCTGAGCAGTTCTGACCCAGTAAGAATCCATTTGAACCTCTTTTCTTTTCTTTTCCTTTTCTTCTTCTGTTATCCCAGTATGTTGAGTTAAAAAAGCATCTAAAAAACACAACTTCAGTATGTGCTATCATCAGAGAACACACAAAAATCTAGTGCAGGGGTGTCAAACTCATTTTGGTTTAGGGGCCGCATACAGCTTAATCTGATCTGCAGGGGCCACACAAGTAAACTCATTGCAAGATTAAATAGAACCAATAAAAGTGGACTTGTTGTTGATTTTTATATTAAACGAATTTCACTTTTACAAAATATATTATGAATAATCTCAGTTTTTAAGAAAGGTATCTGCAATTTCAACAATACTTTTACTCAGTTAAGCATTTATTAAAGTGCATTATGCATAAGAACTGATCTCAGTGATTGTACAATATTGCAAAACATTTATTCACAGTTTTTGGAACTTAAAAACACTGTCCTGCATCACAAAATACAACAGACAAAAATTAAGAAAAGATTTAAAATCAATTTTCAACATCTGGGAAGCAATTTGAACAAATTATCTGGCTTCACACATTTGAAATCTTAAGTGTCAGCTGTTTTAAACAGACATTTGATTAAGTACATTTGTTGATGCATAAAATGCATACATATAGAAAAACATGCATACAAAACATGTATGTATGTTAGCATGCACGAGAAATGTGAGGTTGCCAGGGCCAAAATAAAAAGCTGGTAAAGCATAGAATCGAACTTGTTTACAGAACCTGAAGCTCAGTGCTGCCATCTGCTGTTAGTTCCGCTGCAGTGTTGCATCATGAATAAAACACAGCGCCCCTCGTGGACAGCATAGGAACTGCAGATTTTCAATTAAACGAAGTATACAGGTGCTGGTCATAAAATTAGAATATTGTGATAAAGTTCAATATTTTCCATAATGTCATGATAAAAATTAAATTGTCATATATTTTAGATTCATTGCACACCAACTGAAATATTTCAGGTCTTTTATTGTTTTAATTTTGATGATTTTGGCAAACAGCTCATGAAAACCCAAAATCCCTGTCTCAAAAAATTAGAATATTATGAAAAGGTTCTCTGAACGAGCAATAAAAATAATCATCTGAATCAACAAAGTAACTCTAAACACCTGAAAAAGATTCCTGAGGCCTTTAAAAACTCCCAGCCTGGTTCGTTACTCAAAACCGCAATCATGGGTCAGACTGCTGACCTGACTGCTGTCCAGAAGGCCATCACTGACATCCTCAAGCAAGAGGGTGAGAAACAGAAAGAAATTTCTGAACGAATCGGCTGTTTGCAGAGTGTTATATCAAGGCACCTCAGTGGGAAGTCAGTAGGAAGGAAAAAGTGTGGCAGAAAACGCTGCACAACGAGAAGAGGTGACCGGACCCTGAGGAAGATTGTGGAGAAGGGCCGATTCCAGACCTTGGGGGAAGCAGTGGACTGAGTCTGGAGTAGAAACATCCAGAGCCACTGTGCACAGGCGTGTGCAGGAAATGGGCTACAGGTGCCGCATTCCCCAGGTCAAAGGTCAAGCCACTTTTGAACCAGAAACAGCGGCAGAAGCGCCTGACCTGGGCTACAGAGAAGCAGCACTTTGGACCACTGTTGTTCAGTGGTCCAAAGTACTTTTTTCGGATGAAAGCAAACTTTGCATGTCATTCGGAAATCAAAGTGCCAGACTCTGGAGGAAGACTGGGGAGAAGGAAATGCCAAAATGCCAGAAGTCCAGTGTCAAGTACCCACAGTCAGTGATGGTCTGGGTGCCATGTCAGCTGCTGGTGTTGGTCCACTGGGTTTTATCAAGGGCAGGATCAATGCAGCAGCTATTAGAAGATTTTGGAGCACTTCATGCTTCCATCTGCTGAAAAGTTTTATGGAGATGAAAATTTAATTTGGTCTGGAATTGGCCCTTCTCCACAATCTTCCTCAGGGTCCGGTCACCTCTTCTCGTTGTGTAGCGTTTTCTGCCACACTTTTTCCTTCCTACTGACTTCCCACTGAGGTGCCTTGATATAACACTCTGCAAACAGCCGATTCGTTCAGAAATTTCTTTCCGTTTCTCACCCTCTTGCTTGAGGATGTCAGTGATGGCCTTCTGGACAGCAGTCAGGTCAGCAGTCTGACCCATGACTGCGGTTTTGAGTAATGAACCAGGCTGGGAGTTTTTAAAGGCCTCAGGAATCTTTTTCAGGTGTTTAGAGTTACTTTGTTGATTCAGATGATTATTTTTATTGCTCGTTCAGAGAACCTTTTCATAATATTCTAATTTTTTGAGACAGGGATTTTGGGTTTTCATGAGCTGTTTGCCAAAATCATCAAAATTAAAACAATAAAAGACCTGAAATATTTCAGTTGGTGTGCAATGAATCTAAAATATATGACAATTTAATTTTTATCATGACATTATGGAAAATAATGAACTTTATCACAATATTCTAATTTTATGACCAGCACCTGTATGTTTTTTCATGAATAATGATAATGCATTTAGCCCCCGGGCCGGACTAAATCGTTCGGCGGGCCGGTTCCGGCCCGCGGGCCGTACGTTTGACACCCCTGATCTAGTGGCTTGCTAATATCTAACTTTTTCAACCTTCTGCATTTCTCCTTCAGTTAAGAAGTCATCAAGGTTTACACTCAGATCTGTTTTCATTCAGATAAAACAGTTATAAGTTGCTTAAGTAGACTCCAGTTTTGGGTTCTCCTTTAGTTTTTGCTCTGTTGTATTGAAAGCAGAAGTATGACATCTAGTGGTGTTCTGAGGGAACTGAAAGTCATTGGAAGTGAATTAGAGGATTATGGTTAGGTTGACATTAACTTTATCTCTAATAATTATACGGGAAATCACCTGGCATTAAGATGAACATGTCATTGCTACTTTTTATTATACATCTTTTAACAAAGTAACATGAACTTATGCTTGAAAGGCCCAGATGTCTCTGGAAGTCCATATTTCAAAGCCCACGCTTACAGAACTTGGTGGACTGATTGGAGCAATCTGTTGACTTCACACAAAATGCTCCTGGATGAAGGAGTTTGCCGTTTCTCAGTTTCAGGATGAAAAGCAGATCAGTTTTTGAGTAGGTTCATTATGACTCAGCACATTTTGCTCTTTCTCCCACCTGTGCAGGTCTCAGTGTTGACGGCCTGTACAGAGTGAGTGGGAACCTGGCGGTCATCCAGAAGCTCCGCTTCGCTGTGAATCACGGTAAGGCCTGGAGCGGCTCCACCGGACCTCTGGTATGTGCTGTGGAGAACCTGCCTGGGATCAGTGGCTTATTGATCGTCTCCTCCTTGTGTCAGATGAGAAGGTGGACCTGAACGACAGTAAGTGGGAGGACATCCACGTCACGACCGGCGCTCTCAAGATGTTTTTCAGAGAGCTTCCTGAGCCTCTCTTCACATACGGCTCCTTCAACGACTTTGTGAACGCCATCAGTAAGTGACTTATAACGGCATCAGATACTCTGAGGGTGGTTTCACACCTCATAGTCCAGTAGATTTGGTTGAATTGGGGACCAAAAATAGAATACGAGTTAAATTTTCATGCTGGCACAGTTTGACTTCACACTACACTGTCACACCCTTTGAGAAACCTGCTTGCCTCCTTGTTTGTGTTGGCGCTGCACCAAGAACCACTGAAGGAAACAATATTATAACAGATGGACTGGAGTTGGATTAAAGTGGACTAAACAGGGCTGGTGTGAACACACCCTCAGTGTCTTCAGCACATTTTCACCGTCCCTGAATGTTTTCTCTTTACAATCTCAGCTGTCATTGTGTGTTTTTGGATTTTATGTGACTGACAGACAAAGTAGTTCATTATGTTAAGCACATTACCAAGTACAAGTCTGAAAAATGTGGCTTGGATTAGTTTCCAGGTCCTGAGTCAAAACTTTGTAGAACCACCAGTTAAAGCTGCAGGTCTTCAGGGGAACGTCTACCTGCACATATAAATATCACTTAGATTGGATAAGGAAAGATTCTGATTTAGGTCTGAACTTTGACTAGGCCACTTTAACACTTAAATATGCTTTGGTCCAGCTCTTACTGTATGTTTAGGCTGTTAACCTCCACCCCAGTTTAAGTCTTCATCAGGGTTTCCCTCCATCCAGCTCCATTCATCCTCCCATCATCTCTGATCAGCTTCCCCAAGAATGATGCAGCTAACGCCATATTCCACAGTGGGGCAGGGGAGAGGTCGCGTGCTCTGGATAATTAATCATTAATTTACTCTCAGGTGGATATTATTTGCTAATTAGGTGATTTATGAAGGCGAATGGTAGCACTGGATTATAATTATGGGTATTAAACTAAAAGGGGTTGAAAAGGTGCCACATTGTATGTGCAATTTTGAAAATCCTTGATTATTTCTCTTCCACTTCCTTTGTGTTGGTCAGTCAGATAACATTCCAATAAAAAAAGATGGAACATGACTTTAGCAAGGTACTGTAATCATAAAAGAGCTGAACTCGGCACCGTTTATCCTTTTAATAACGTTTTAGTTCGTAATGTACCCACAAGAGGGCGCTTCTGACTTTTTTTTTTTTTTTTTTTTTGGTTTTGTTTTGTCTGTTTGTGTGCCTCAGAATGCTCTGACTATAAGCAGAGGGTGAATTCAGTCAAAGACTTGATCAAGAAGTTGCCAAAACCCAACCACGACACGATGCAGGCCCTGTTCAGACACCTGCGCAGGTAAGCCCCGCCCCCACAGACCACAGCTACACCAGGCGTCCCGTTACCTGTCGGAAATAAGACGGCTAAATCCCCGCCTCAGCACACACATACTGCAGCCGGTGTGTATTCTTAGCCCGGCGCAGCCACCGGCTACATCAGACGCTCACAATGACATTTGCCGCGTCCCAATTTGCATTTATATGGCGCTGTGTTTGCTGTAATTCAGCACCTAGGAAGTAGGTGTTCCTCTGTGAAATTTATGGCATGACATTCAGCGCATGAAGCGGATGTTTATGTACATCGGCAGGCGGATTTAATTTGCCTTTTTTTCCCCCTTCCCTTCCATGAATATGTTATTGTTTTGAGCATTTGCATGCAGGGATGTAGATTCTATTTAAAAAAGGCTATTATGCTTTAGGCCGCAGCACTCCGGAGCGTTTGTTTGCCTCCACGCTCCATCTAAAGCCCTGAAGCTGTGTGTGAAGGCAACCATGTTGCTTTTCTACATAAATCTAAACTAAACTCAATCTAAACAGGTTTAGAGTTTATCTACCCTGTTTTGCCGACAGTATTTTCCTTTCCTGTAGTTTCTCAAAGTTCAATAAACTACAAAAACTGGACTAATTACCACATTTAATAGAACATGGAGATATTCTTAACAATCATCAAACAGGATGAAATATTTCATAAATTTTACGAGCCATGGTTTGTTAAATCTGGACAAGCTGTGACTCCTACAGCGCCAATTATGCACAATTAAATTATTGACCACTATGAGATAAATTTGCTTAGTCCTCACATCTTGACAGAAATGACAGAAACCAAAATGTTTGATTGATATCCAGTATATTAAATATCAAAACATTGTCAATTTTGTCAACTTTAATTTAAGCCATATTTTATAGAAATTGAATGAGAAATAATACGGTACTGGATCAGAATGGTTTCATGGACTTAACTGCATAGTAATGGTGCCTGAAGGTGCTAGCGATAGCGGCTAATAGGTGACGACCAGCCCCGTGATGCATATGGATGTTCTCTAATTCTCCTCCCTCTGCAGGGTGATTGAGCACGGAGAGGCCAACCGCATGACCACCCAGAGTGTGGCCATCGTGTTCGGACCCACGCTGCTGCGGCCCGAGACGGAGACGGGCAACATCGCCGTCCACATGGTCTACCAGAACCAGATCGTGGAGCTGATCCTGCTGGAGTACGAAGGCGTGTTTGGGAGGTAGAAGAAGTCGCAGGGGGAGAAGAAGAAGAGCGTTGCCGGGTTTCCCTAACAGACTTCTGTCCCGTTTCCTGAACATTGCTGTGGACCAAGCAGCTGGGAGGAATAAAAAAAAAGAAAATTATAATAACAGTTTACAAAAGTGTTGCACTTACAAAGAATCTGGGGATGAGTTTAGGAATAAAAATAGATGTATAGATGTTGCCCGTTTTTTTTGTTGTTTTTTTTAGTTGCCATTCCTGCTGTGAGGAGCGGGTGGTTGAGAGAGGCTTTCAGAGTGTTGCCGTGGTGACGTGTGGGCCGTCTGTGCGAGTCGGTGAATCTTGAGTGTTTACACTGGATCTTTCGTGGCCAGTCTTTGGAATCAGAACCGGCCACTCCGTTTTGAACTCCGGGTGGGACGGGATCAGGAAGGACCTGGCATCATGTCCGCCTTTCAGAACCGGGTCGGTTCTATGTGAGGGACTCGTTCTGTTCGCTTTTTAACAGTGTTAGCCATGAACTCTGTGGCCTCCTCCCGGACCGGACCGGACCTTCGTGTAACGGAACGGACCTCCTCGTCATTAAGCTAGCGTGGCAGCGGACGCTGTATGGATGCCCTCCAACACGTTGCCGAGCGTTTGTACAGAGCGTTGTTGTTAAAAAAAAAAAAAAAAGAAAGAAAGAAAAAAAAAGCATCCCTGTGACTGAGGTGTGTATGCTTTGACAGTGAACCAGTGGAAGATTATGAATTTAAATATTAAAAAGAAGCATCAATTGTGGATGGAAAAGTGCTGATGGACTGGTAGTTCTGTGTGTGAGGTGTTTGTGCATGGTCAGCTGCACACTTTGAATGTAATTTTCCGGCTAACTGCTGTTTGTGAATTGCTATGTCTAATAAAACAGACAAACTAAATGTGGGGGTGTGTTTCTCAGGTGGATCCAAAGTGAAGCTGGTTGTTGGTATCAAACTTAAAGTCTTTTTAATTAGTGGTGCACCAAGGAATCGGACTATATGTCCTTTTGTTGATTAACCGATACGCAAATGTGAAACCAATTTTATCCATCAATCTCATCTTCCTCTGCAGTTCTGAAAATCAGCCACAGCCTTTGTGGCTGACTGCACATGTGCGAGTTAAGCCACTTTATTGCTATTTTTAGCAACTTTTCAGACTTAAGAAACTGGTATCTGTGTGTTAGGCATTTTAAAGATTGGTGATTGGCCATAAAATTGCAATTGGTGCAGCCCTACTTATATCACCTCTACTCTCGTCATAAATGGACTGATCACAGTAGAAATGTTAGAGTATTTTGAAAACTGTACATCATGTTGTTCTTTATGAGAAATTTGAGTTTTGCCAAAATATCAGCAGCTCTCCCCACAGATCAGAAATGGATGCAAATGTCTGACGGGTTTCATCACTGAGTTCGACAGCAGCAGCAGAGAGAAGGTGAGGAAGTGTTTGACCCTCAGTCAGCTCTGCAGCACTCTCTCTCTCTCCCCCTCAGCTTTCATTACATAATTGAAATAATCCACTCAGCACGGAGATCCTGCTTATTGAATTGACTGATTAATCTTTCACATCCTAATCAATTATGTCCTCTACCCGTTAATTATGAAAATGAACTGCAATTCATTTCTGGAGATTTTCTGAAAAGCAGGCTGACCTCTGACCCCCTGGACTTCCATCATTGTGCCGCCGTCGGTTTCGCCAGGGCTTTTGTTTCTGTCTGGTCTGCGGGTCAAATGTGGCCATGGAGCTGACGCCTGACGATTAATTGATGTCTAATTAGGTAATTGCCACGGTGCCAGGTTTGATTAAGAAGCATGAGGCGAAGTGAGCGCTGAGCGAAGCTGCTAGCTTGGAGCCAAATGCTGCCGTTTGTGTTTTCTGTTGGTCTGCTGCTAATGGAAGACCAGGAACAAGCTGTGCTGATGTTTATAACAATAGTTTAAAAACTTTATGTAATTTATGTTTTCCATTTTATTTTCTTTTACTATGTAACAAAAGAAGACAATATTTAAATTACATATTTATCATTTCTACATTATAAATATCTAGAAATTAAACATTTATATTTGCTAGTCCTCTGTTAATTGACTTATGTTTTGTGGGCGGGGTCAAACCAAAGCCAACATTTCTAAATTGAATTGGCATGTCTGCTGCTGGTTTATTACTAGTTTGACCACATGGGGGAGCTAAAGTCTGAACATTATTAGAGCTATAAATAGGCTTCTATGCTGCGCTAATATCCTTTAAGGATATCCTGTAAATATTAGATCTTAATAAATTTGTAAGTGAATAATTTCAAAGTTATTTTTCTATCTTCTTTCAAATTTTTGTAGTGGACAGAAATTCTTGATTCAGCAAAGTGTGATAATCTGCAGTGTGTGCCGATCTGACTCCACCAGAAATGACATCCATGTTTTATTTAAATGTCTCACTTCAGCTCTCTAATGATCAAGTTGGATCAGTTCTTCTGTTTTTTTGTTTGTTTGTTTTTTCTTTTTGAGTATCTGTTTTCTCAAACCTGCAGTCGGTCGTGGCAGATGATCACTCGTGCTGAGCCAGGCTCAGGTTCTGCTCGAGGTTTCATCCTGTGAAAGGCGAGTTTTTCCTTTCCACCATTGCTGCATGCATTCTCGGTATGAGGGATTGCTTCATAAATTTGCGTTAAATAAACTGGATTGAATGAAGAAAGTTGACAGGAAGACAACTTGAAACGTCTTAAAATGAAAAACTCCTTGAAGAAAATGGAAAACTGTCTTTGATCCGAACACCTAAAATGCCCCAGACGTGGCTAATAATCAACTCCAGGATGTCCAGTGAAGGTCTGCTGTTACCTGGAACTATTAGCAGACACTCTTGCAAAGCTAAGCTAACAGCAAATAGCTCTGGAGAAGTCTCACTGTTGCCATAGTGATGTAATGTCACGACCATGTTAAGATGTTCAGAGAAGTTTATCCAGGATCCTTTCTGCTCTACTGAACCAGACTGTCTTTGTGAAACAAACCACATTAATCCCTGATGAGATGTTACCACTTTGTAGCTTCAGTTTAATATTTGTTTAATATCATTCAAACACAACATCAGGCATTGATTTGGTGTAGAAGGTAAAATCTCTAGCCTTCCCTCCACATCCTTACCCTTCAGAACGTTCTCAGTCTACTGTAGACGTTCCTCACCATGTGTTCCACTTTAATCAGACACCCCCCGCCCCAACCCAACCCCACCTCCCCATCTGTTAATTTACTCCAGCAGCTTCGCCTTGCCGCCTCAGCTGCAGGGCCGCTCTGACAGGACGGACCACCTTGGATTCAACAACTGTGTTGGAGGCAGGCGGCACTGAATGGCACTCCCCTCTGAAAACCACAGGCTGTTAAAGCTCTGAGAGAGGGGAGGGTGAACCCCCCTGCCCTCCCCTTTCCAAATGAGAAAACAATTAGATCATTTCTATAATTCATGGGTGCGACCGCAGCTCGGGGCCCGGCGAGGCCCTGAATGTTTGAAGCGCTCCATATGCTCACAGCGGACCTGACCCGCTCAGCGGCGGCCCGGGCCACTCCGTGGAGGCTGAGGTGTGGGCAGGTAATGTGAGCGAGCCATTATGGAGCATGAAAGATTTATGGATCCGCAGCACTCCTGCTGCAGGTGGGCTGTGGGCAAAGCAGCCGGCCGGACAGGGAGCCTCCACCACTTTGTGGTGAACATCTTTGTGTTTTAGACACCACTTTCTGCCCTGAGCTCAGCCAGCGCCTGATTGGCTCAGAGGCCGGTTATGAAACTCACTTCATCTCCACTGTAGGTTCATCATGATGCAGCAGCTTCCAGAATCTAAATGCAACAAACTCGTCACAGAGCTTCAAATGAGCCTTCGCCTCAAATTGTTCAATTTACATTTTGACGTCCTCTAATGGTAAAATGTTGCCGTTTTCATTTTTTTTCTTCTCAACTCACTGTTGCATACTTTATTCATACAATAGAAAATGCTTGAAATTAAATTGTGTTAAAAAATAGCACAAAAAAGTCAAGTTTAATAGGAAATCTTTACTTATATTGTTTTAAGTTTGAAACAAAATTATATTTAAGTTAAGAAAAGTCGAAGATATATGACCCATACATCCAACTAAACTCAAAGAACTCAGTAACAGGTTTCCGAAATGACCTTTAACCTATGAGTGTTCCTGAAGCTCACCTTATTTTAAAGTGCACCCCACGCAAAATGAACACATGAACAGAACATACTATAGTAAAGTTTTGGCTCACCCAATACAGAACTTATTATAGTGAAAACCTGTAGAGATGCAGGATTAAAGAAATAAACACCAAACGACAATTTTTCCCTAATTCCAACCCCCAAAAATGTGATTTTGCAACATCTTAAAGAAAATGAGCTGGAATATTAGTTTATAAAAATCACAGTTAACAGACTTTCATTCATCACTAGCTAGCTGATTTTCTTTCTTGCTTGTTCAAGTTTTCCAGTTGTTCTAAACAGAATTACTCAAATAATTTCATCATCAGAAATTCCAAAATTCTTTGTGGTCATCACTTGAGTTTAGGTACTATAAACTCTATCACATTTATAGAATTACTAGTTAACTAATTTAGACAAAAAAAATCAGTAGCTCTGTAACAAAGTCACCCCTCATTGGCAAACCCTCACTGTGTTATTTGGCAATTAGAAATTAACATGAGCATCAGTCACGTGGGATTCCTCTTGGCTCCTTCCTCAGTCCTCTGTTGCTCAATATGGACATGTTACAGAGGGTCCAATGTTTTGTTTGTTTTTTTCCATGGTGAGGATGAACACGGGGAAAACCATAAAGGTTGAATACAGAGTATATCTACCTTTCAATGCTGATGACAAAATGTTCTATCTTAATCATCAAATGACTGCAGTAGCATTCCTTGAATGGGTCTGATTTTCTGCAAGCATAGTCCAAAAACACAGAAATTATTGTTTTAGATTGTCAAAGCAAAGTTGGCAATCATAACTGAGCTGAAAACTACAGAAACTTCACCTATAGCTCACTTTCTTTTCATTACACTCTTTGTACTTTTCTGAGGAAGTATTCCATGCATCAGAATGCTCCACTACTGTCAGCTTAGGTGGCCATGGAATTGCAGAAGCTTCTTGAACCAACGCCTGAAGGCTCACACACTTCCTGCCCTTCGGTCTTAATAGAATTACAGACCGAACAAAAACACCCGAACGTCACACCCTGAGTGAGAAGAAGCACCACTTCCTGTCGGAGCGGTGAGTTGTCGGGCTGCGCTCCCATCCTTTCTCCAAATGCGCTGTCAGAGCTGTGTTCCTGCATGCATGGCGATGCTAAGCAAGCATGTAAGTATTCCAAATGTCAGACTGGCTCGTCGTCGTTATTAATGAGCTTCAGGCAGCCGGAGTGGATCATTTTCCATGGAAATTCAATGCATTTTAAATAGCAGTGGATCAACATTCCGGGCCAGGATTTACATAAGGTAATTGCAGGATGCTGAAAGCACCTTCTAGCTGGCAGGGATTTTTTCCCCTCCATCCCCTCTCTCTCCTTTACCTTCAGTAATACAATCAAGTCCATTAAGTAGGCAATAAATACAAGGCAAGACTGTATCAGCGCTCCGTGACAGATAATGGCCTTTCTCCAGAATATCTATTTATTTAGTCGTGGACAGCTCCGCACACCTCAACAGTCAGAGGCCTCCTCTTCCTCACCTGCTCCTCCTGCTGTCTGGGAGAATTAAAATGAGTCTTTCTGATTTAAAAAAAAAAATAAAAAAAGCAGGTGGGATGTGGGGGGAGATGAGACCATGATGCACCTCTCTGAGGTCTACCTGCTGCAGCTGCTATGAGGGTCTGGGGAAATTAACAGTCAGACAATAATTTGCAGTGTGTATGTTTGCGTACACAGAGCTGGAGAGGAAGTTTGGAATCTTAAAACCTTTTCCTGCTGATTTAAATATCAACTCTGGCTTATCCCAAGGCAGCACTACGATCCTGGTGACAGTCGAAAAGCTCTGACTGTCATTCCATTGAGTTTTGGGACTTCTTGTTATACAATGATTACACTTTGATAACATTCAGGATTCAGCTTCTTTAATTTTGAAAAGGGAAGTGTTTTTTTTTTTTTTTTGAGGCCTGGATGAAGATGTGAGCTGGAAGCTGACGGTGAGACGAAGTGAAACTAGGTGCTCTGATTAATCTACTAAGGTGTGTGTGTGCGTGCATGCGTCTGTCTCATTAACACTGTTGGCTCTAGAATCAGTTAGCTAACAGCGCATGTACTCCCCTGCTGCAGCCGGGCTCCGCCGAGGCTGTAATTAGGACATTTCATCCGTAGCCTTTTCAACACAGCTGTCTGATTGGAGGAGAACCTCCAACACACACCTCCTCCTGTAATTACAGAGGCCCCGGACCCCTGACGCTGTCGCAAACAAGAATTCAATTAAGGGATCAACAGCCACACACGCGCGCGGCCATCTGCATTTGATGTGATCACGCGGGCCTCTGACGGGGGAACTTTTCCGTCCTCGAGCCTTCCAACAGGTTCCACCTTCAGAGCGAGGGCCGGGCCGGTTTGCCAGCTCTCTCATAAGCCTATTGGATTTGCTCCCGTGCCAACGTCTTACTTAATTAGCCTGCACATTTTTACGGGCATAAATCGCTTTTACATCACTGCCAACGGAGCGCACCGCAAAGTGGGTCGATCATATATTATGTTGATCCTCCGCTGGCGCAGTCAAAGCCATACATTACATTTGAATTTGTCGAAGAGCCCAGGGCCCCTAGCATCATTCTTCTTTGTTGTGCTGTCAGTGCTAATCTCTCCCCAGGGGTTCTCGGCTCCTGCTCTCGCTTTCTTTTCTGCTCGCTGCCCCCAGATGGGATGAGTAAAGGGACGTGGGGGATCGGGGCCGAGCCAGGAGGGCACCCACTCATATCTCCCCATTGCCCCCACGGCCCCTCCCGCTGCTCGAGGAAGCTGCCCACCTTCACGACTTCCATGGACATGGACCTGGAGGAGTCGGGATGAGAGGCCTGTCATAAGCTCTTTTTTTTGTATTTTTGTTCTTCATTAGTTTCTGCCCATAATTTACTCGTATTTGTATATGTTCATGACTTCCTCTACTCCAGTGCTCGCAGTGTGTCCGCGCTTCCTCATTTATTTTAAATTAAGACCTTAAAGGTCTTAAAGGGTCTAAAATTAAAAACTCGAACTTGGATTTAAATATATTAATCACAGAGCTTACATTTTGTTGTGGCTGCACTATTTAATCTTTTTTTTTTTTTTCCTGCAGGCTTTTCTGTCAGGCAACAGTTTAAGACCTCTTCACTGCATTCTGTGACTCCAGGGGTTGAGGCTAATGCTAATACATTCTTGCTAGCTAGGTTTTTTGCATCTAAAGTGCGCATTTAGCCCCAGTTGTCTGGATAATGTCCGTTTTCACCACTGGCTCACTTCTGTTAACTTAAACAATGCCAGGTACAATTTGTGCAAACAAAAAACTTTGGAGCTTGGCACTACAGGGGTTAGAGAGCCATATGAAGTGTGAGAAACACAATGTAGCATAAAAAAGTCATTAAAAGTCTTAAGTATGACCTAACCAAAAGCAAATTCAATTCAATTCTTCCCATCGTTTTCTAACCAGTGAACATACCATGCTAAGCGCTACATGGTCATGCTAATGACGCTCCTCAATATAGAAGTTATCACTGCAGCAAGACTTTATGTTGGCTAATTTGAGCTTCTGGTAGGTGTTCAAAATTGCACCAGTGAAAGCTCAGAGGTATAAGTTATTTAAAACCAAACCATATTTTCTACATGTAGACGTGTCTTTCTTTCAGGCTGCGAAAGAACTTAACATAAGAGAGCCAGACATTCAACAGATAACAGGAAGGCTGAACAGAAAGTTTTCACATTAGTCACATGATCAACAAGAGGATGTTACCACTGGTACAAATCATAAAGAAGACAACAGGAAGTAGTTGCCACATTTGTAATTGAAACTGAGCTATAGAAACAGTAAAAACAACCACGTGTGCACACACACAATTTAGAGACCTAACCCCAACTGTGACGTTTTTAGACTGTGTGAGGAAGTCGGAGTATCCATATACAACCCAAGCATGCACCAGGAGAACACACAAACCTAAGCTCTATGTTAATAGAATGTTCTACAACTTGAAACCATAGTAGCAGAACATTTGTGTGGAGGTTTTCATTGAATTGGAACCTTATGTAAAGGTCAGTCATCAAAGTTTTCCTTTTCCCTTTCACCTGTCAGATCGTTCCAAACTCCTGTCTCTAGGTCTTTTGTTCATTGTTACACCATCATCAAGCCGTTGTTTGATGTTTGGTCTATTTCAACCACGGTTTTTGTGCTTCCAGATTTTGGAAGTGACTCAAAGTGTCCCCGCTCTGTCTGTCCCTGTCCCAGCAGTGTCTCTCCTTTCCCACTAGGGTGTAGTGAAGAACGCAGATTCATCCTCCGCAGAGCGACCCAGATGCATTCCACCTTCAGGCTGCGCTGTTTATTCTCACAGGATTATCTTCCCCAAACGTCCACCCTCCCTCCTCTTCATCTTCCTCCTCCACAGCGGAGGGAAATCAGCTCTCACTGAGCCCCTAAACACACACACACACTCACACACACTGACTAAATCAAGCTTTTCCACAATTTCTCTCCGGTCTTTTTTGTATTAGCATGGAAGTCATCCATATTGATGCTAGGTGATTCATGTCCCGCCAGCCTCTTTGTTTTATCATTTCTTTCCTTACCCCCTTCATTCAGGCTAAGCTTTCTGGGGCTTGGTTGTTGGGGTGGGGGTGATTAGGGCAGGAGCGGTTACCCCAGGAGTCCATGACGATGGGGCAGAGGCAGGCGGGCAGGTTCCTGCTCGGGTCCCCCTGGTGACGAGGTGGGGCCTAATTGATTTGTCACTGGAGCCATCTGGCACAGAAAAATGAGGCTCAACCTGGTGGTAGTGGTTGGGGGTGGGGGTCAGGTTAGCTTGGATTACACTCTTATGTGACACATGTCTTCTTCTTGGGGGTTTTGTCTGATTTTTCCGGTTGTACATCTGATCCAGGCTCAGTTCCCGCTGCTGTCCCTCCACAGTGAAGTGCTACGGAAAGATGATGGAGACAAAAACGGGGTTCCGTTTACCCATTAGGGAAAGAAAAAAACTCTTCCCCGATTAGCAGAGGGTGGGGATTCCTCAGGCACGGATCAAAAGGTCAGCCGCCGTTGTCTTAATGAAAACAGCTTGAAGAAACAGGGATAGACAGAGACAGACGGAGAGAATGGAGAGTGCCAGAAATGATTAGTACCTCCCCTCATCATCTCCACCTCTTCATCACCCCACCCTCTGTCTCACCACTTCATCTTCCCTCTGTCATTTCCTGTTTTTGACCTAAAACTTGGGAGATTTGGAGGGACTTCAACCGTATCCACAGATTGTAACCATAGCAGTGACTCTGCAATGTGTCACTTGAATGTTTGTGTGTGTGTGTGTGTGTGTGTGTGTGTGTGTGTGTGTGTGTGTGTGTGTGTGTGTGTGTGTGTGTGTGTGTGTGTGTGTGTGTGTGTGTGTGTGTGTGTGTGTGTGTGTGTGCGCGCGCCACTTTTCACTTCTGTGTAAGCAACAGAGGCGAGATGAGCCACTTTAGCATCCTCGGGGCGAGGTGATGTCTCCAAGTGGAAGTCTGCACGTTATTGCTAAAATTAACACTTTCAAGTTGCGCTAGATGACTGGGAAGTGTGGGCGAATCTTAACTTCACAGGAGGCGCCGAAGTGTTGGAGGCTTTATTTCTGCTGGAGATGCACAGTTTGAGCAGGTAAATGTTTCCATGCTTCCTACACTACCTGCTAAAACTGGAGCGTCACTCAGGCTGTACCTAGATACATAGCTGCAGTTTTCTTTTTGAACATCTAACCCTTAGAAGTGGTTTCATTGTCTTGCAATTTGGACGAGAAAAACTGTTTGTTGTTTTGTGTCGTCCACCAGGGCTTTACTCTCCATTTCTAGATCACTTCTCAGATTTCTTATCTGATGTAGCAGTAAATAGTGATGAGGTCTTCATGTTGACACTGAATGTAATTATCCACAGGAGGCTGGTCCCCTGGCTTAATTTGATTAATTTAACGATACATTTGGTCCCGTCTTTCAGTAGTTGCGTCTTCATTACAAATATGTGCAAAACTTTGTCATTGTTGCCGATATGTTGGAAAAAAACACAATTACACAATTGTGGTGTTTACATGAAATAAGAAACAATTAAAATCACATTTTAATATATTTCTTAATGTGATAGGTCATTAAAAAACACACTGTGTCATCATCCTACCACTTCCTGTAGGAAGTGGTAGGAACCAGTTAGGAACCAGTTTGGAACCAGTTTGGAACAAGTTAGGAACCAGTTTGGAACCAGTATGGAACCAGTTTGGAACCAGTATGGAAACAGTTAGGAATCAGTATGGAACCAGTTTGGAACCAGTTAGGAACCAGTTTGGAACCAGTATGGAAACAGTTAGGAACCAGTTTGGAACTGGTTCCTAACTGGTTTAGATCTAAACAATCTAAATTGTTTAGATATTCAATCTAAACAATTTAGATTGAATATAAATTGTTTTAAAATTATTAGACATTGTTTGACACTTCACTGTGCAGAGATGTTTTTGAACTCACTGATCCTCTCACATTTTACTTATGGAGCTACTGTCTGGTCTCAGACTAATCAAGCTGTACTCAAACCATTAGCAAGTCTCTATAATCGGGCCTTAAAGGTTTTATATCAAAAGCCAATTAGATTCCATCACTGTCACATTTTGGCTGAATTTGGCATTTTGGATTTTACAGATTTTCTAAATTATAATGCATTAAAATTGATTTTTAAGTGTTTAAATGGACTTGCACCTACACCATTAAGCGATTGTATACAGAGACTGCAGGACAATAGCATATCCACCAGAGCAGCTTTGGATGGAAATTGTAAAGTCCCTTTTGAAGAACCACTTTTGCTCAAAGTGCTCTGTCTGTGAGAGGATCTGCAGTTTGGAACTCACTTCCTGTTCATTTAAAGTCTGTAACCAGTTTTAGTAAAACTCTGGTTATGTCAAAAACAGAAGTGTACCCATTTTTGATGTTTTACATTTTTCTGTTTGTATACATTATGTTGTGCTATTTTAAATGATTATGACTTCAATTTTTAGAGTTATTTTTAAAAAGCCCAACTAGGGACAAGTGCTGTGAAGTAGCTGTTGCTATTGCACCATGATGCAAACATGGGACTGCTGTTTTTTCATTTTGTCTATGTCGATGTGTGTCTGTCCCTATCAAATAAACTTTATAATAATTATTGCTGTACTACAGTATTTGATTTAATGTCTGCCACACCCTTAGCCATTTTTTAAAATTACACACTATTTTTGTGCACATTCATTTATTTATTTTTATCTGACCAGAAGCACTCTGCTGTACATGTTCCTTACTTCCTGTTCCTGTTTCGAACAGGAAGATAATAGGTGGCCCACCGCATCCGACCTACATTTCCTGCAGGAATCATCCTCAACATTTTTGTAAATCATTAAATGAAATTGCGATAATGGTTTAATTTAAACAACATTCACATAAATACCTGAAATTTCTAAGCTTGGAGTTGTGGCTGTCAGCCTCTGAAGCTAGCTGTTAGCTTTAGCCTCTTTTTCCAGCTACTTTTATTTCTGCTAAATGAGTTTGTGTTCTTGTTTATCTGCTATTCCAGCGCCTTTTAGTACAATTAAGCAAACATTATGAAAGCCTTTAATAAGGAATCCCCATTCTCAGTCTGGCTGTGCCCTTTGGAGCTTTCAGCTAAAAAAGTGACGGTGTGAAATGGCCAAAATGTGACTGTTTTCTTTACACTTTTTTCTGTAGTTAGCCTACACATTACACACTGCTGTAAATAGAAGTGTAAACCTGTTGAGGCTGAATCTCATCTCAGACACAACAGCAGCTCAGTTAGAGCTGTTAGTCTCTGCTGGTTACAGAGGGACGAAGACCGAAACTGTTGATAACTGGTCTATTCAAAACAACAGGTGCTCCGCTTGGCCCTAAGGAGAGGCAGCAGAACGCCATGGGGACCGTAAGAGAGAGGAGGGAACGGACAGGCTGACGGGGAGCAAAACTGTGAGAGGTGTGGGTAACCAACGGAGTTCTAGAAAAGCTGAGATTAAAGGTCATATCTGCTGGGGGCGTCACACCCTGGAGGGAGCAGGAGATCAGGTGTAGCAGGACAAACACGGCGTGGACACACTCCAACCAGGAGCCGTGGAGGAAGGTGAAGCTGACAGATTTAAGTCAGGCTGCCGACGGCTGGAAACGGCTTTTCTTCTGCAGGGTTTGTTCCTACAGTCTACAGAGAACGGCCTGAAGAGCCGTGGCTGTTACTGCCGAGGTCCTCCGTCTGTCCATTTATAACCATAGACACAAAGATGAGATAAAACTTCATGAATGTTTGATTTTAAAAAGTTAGTCATAAAGCCACATTCGTACAGAGCAACATGATGGACAGGTCACCAGCTGACTTAAACGGGCTGTTGTGTCAAATTTCCAGACCGCTCAGGTCTTCTGGTTCTGGTTCTCCTCTGCATCAACAGAACCAGAACCAAACATGGAGAAGCAGCATGTATGAAATATGCCATACAAATAAACTTGATTGACTGATTAAAGCTGCAGTACGCAACATTTACAAAAATATGTCTTTTACATATTTGTTAAAACTGTCACCATGTCATAACGGCATAATGTGAAAGATCATTTGTGAAAAGATTGAGCTCCTCCACTTCCTTCCTGATCTACTATTGTCGTCTGAAAAGGTACAAAACCATCCAATCAGAGCCAGGAGGAGGGTCTTAGCGCTGTCAGTCAACCGTGTGAACACGCTGCTAAATGTGCTAAAGATGGAGAAACAACTTACTGTTACAAGAAAACTGTTTATCCGCCGTCATCGGTGTCTAGGCTAACTAGCTTAAACATTCATGGCAGGTTCTACTATCAGGAAGAAGCTGTAGTATAGCAGAAAGGGTGTGAGCAACATGTGCACTAGATTGATTGACAGCGCTAACACTCTCCTCCCTTTTCCGATTGGTTGTTCTGACTGAGTTGTGCCTTTCTGTGGTTAGCAGTGAGAAAAAGCAGATGAGCTTGATTTTTTTTTCAGATTATGTCTCATACTATACTGTCACGACAAAGTGACAATTTTAACAAATATGTAAAAAAACATTTTCTTTAAAAGAAAAAGTGACATACTGCAGCTTTGACATTTTCACATAATGTTTTTGAGGTTGGAGTTGAGGCAGTCCTCTTTGGTCCACGTTTCATTGGACTTCAGCGATCCTGGAGGGAAAATACCACCTGCACTTTAAAAATCCCAAACTGTTTCCTGTCCTGAAGGGCTTCTCCAGTTGGAGCGATAGATTTTTCTACATAAACATTGTTCAGTTTACTGGCGTCACGATGGAATCGGATCTCATTTGCTTTGTCAAATAAAGAAAAAAAAACTACAACGAGACACTTTGTTGTCCTTCAGGCTCACTGGCGCTCTGAGGACAGAAAGGTGAACTTTAAGGATGTGTAAAGAGCTGTCACTCGTCTTTATGAGCTAATCCACTGACCTCCAGGAGCCAATCAGATTTCAGCCCTGGAAACGGCTCATGAAAAGGAAATGGGCTCTTCTGAGGAGGATACTACAATGGGATTACACACACATCGGAGACTCAGGAGAGGGGAAAAACGGATATTTCCTCATGCATGTTTTCCTGCTTGTGTGGGACGACCAAAGCACACGGGAGTGGGTAGCTGTGGAGGTGTGCTACAGCCGATGATAGTGTGTGTGTGTGTGTGTGTGTGCGTGCACACGCAGGCAGGTGGGTGGTAGCTTTTCAAAGAGCAGACCGTTTAATTGAATTCTGTGCCTCTCCTTGTTATTCCAGTCATGACTGAGAGCCGTTCCGTGTTGTCCCGGCAGTGTGGGAGGGCCAGTCGTACCTGCAAACACCGGATGGTTTACACTCACAGTGTGAATGCGAGTGTGTGCATGCATGTGCGTGTGTGTGTGTAAAGAGCCAAGGCTTGTGAGGTGATTGTGGTTGAGCTGGTGTTTTTCTAGCGCAACTCTAGTCCCAATGTGGTAATGAGGAGGGGAAGTGGTGAAAGTCAGCCCTGAACCTCACCCTTAAAAGAAAGCATGAAACTGCTTTATATATGTGTGTGTGTGTGTGTGTATTGGTGTGTGAGTATGTGAGATCGAGAGTGAGATTTTGAGAATGCGTTCATGTAGACTGTGTAAAGATCGTCCTTGTTATAAAGCCGGCTAAACAGGACAAAATAACACACATTCTGTTTGGCAATTACAAGGACGATAGCTGCCTAATAAAACGAACAGAGTCTCTAAGCAATTACAAGCTTAAACAATGATGCATAAATTTCATTTATAGATAGATTTCACAGAGGCTTATCTTTGAGAAGCACTGTAATAGGATTCAGTCAGGAGGCAGGAGGGGGGAAAAATGACTGTGTGCTCAGGGGGAGGAACGCCTGATTAGGGTGATTGTGGGGGGAAAGGTGACCAGGATTCAGGATAGCTACTCCTTCCTAAACAAGGACACTGAAAACCTTCACAGATTGTCAACGTGGTTAACGATTGGTTTCACATTACTGAGGCTGAAGGGTAATTCTGGAGGGAGATGTTAAAGCAGCTAGATAAATACAGGACGATCCAATCAGAGCTTCGCGACACACATACACGCCTTTATTGGCGACCCTACAGTCCTCTGACTGCTAATCAGGTAGACCAAAGACAACAGTATACAGAAAGGAAGGAGGATTAGATGGCTCAAGCACCTCATAGTCTGAGCCAACTGTCGCTGCCTGTGGAGCAGGTGTGTGCTCCATCAGTTTTCTGTGCTTGCCTATGTCTGGCCTGTGTGTGGTCCTGAGGCCAGAGGAAACATACCGCCATGTTTAACCAACCACTTTGTCCTTTTACATCATGCTAGTTGATCCACTGAGATCTCGGGTAAGTGAGCTTTTAGTGCATGTGGCTGGGATGTAATGAACTAAATGATGTGGCTACAAGGCACCTATTGGTCTGAATTCTCTGCTACTGTCTTCCTGCAGCCTGTCCAAATGCATTCATTGTATTTTAATGCCAGTAAAGTCATTGTGCACCATCTTCAGTATATCGGCATTAAATTCTGCTGAGCTACAGACCTCTCAAATCAGACAGTCACTGGAAGATCACACTGTGCTTTTGGTCTGAATTTGTAACAGTTTTGCTTCTGTGTTGGGTGTTAAAGATGGCCTTTCTGCCGTTATGGTTATCTCTTATGTCTGAATGCTGATGGGCATTGATTGACAGCTGATGGTTTGGAGCTCCACCGGTTAGCGCTCTCTCTTTGGGAACTTCTACTGGAGCGTTTTCATCAGCTGGAGGTGATTCTAAAGGTTTCTGCTAAACTTTACTTATGACTCTAACCAAGCAATGAGAGTTAAATATCGCCAAAAAAATCACTTCAGGCCAGCTAAAGCGGCTCACAAAATCCTACGGTGGCGGAACCCAGTTTTGTGATTGTGGCTTGAATGTGTAATTATTTGTTTGACAGCTCTTTTCGGCTGTAAGGACCATAAATTTATCCAGAATGTCTGCCTCGGTGTGTCATTGGTTATTTACTGCAGACGGGTAAACAGATTTTCCGTTATGTATGGGCTTCTGCTGACCGCTGTGCTAAAACGGAGCTTTGAAACAGTCATTTGTCACACGAATTGACATATTAACCTGCCCCTTTACACATAACCCACACATACACTTACATAACGCCGCGGCGTTCGCGCTGCTATTTAATGCTTGAGTAAATGAACATGATATTTAAGTGACTGCTATTTCCTGAGCTCCACTTTTTTTTCCTTCCCCTACTCCTCCTCCAACAGGCTTTTCTCTAAATTTCCCCAGGGAGCCTGAGCCCCCGGGGTTTGGCTCAGTGTCACAGCCCCGGCAGCCATGATACTTCATCAGGCTTTCGCGCCGTTATTGGCAACGGCACCGCATATC
Source organism: Poecilia mexicana (assembly GCF_051168715.1). Taxonomy (NCBI): domain Eukaryota; kingdom Metazoa; phylum Chordata; class Actinopteri; order Cyprinodontiformes; family Poeciliidae; genus Poecilia; species Poecilia mexicana. Next base: position 2,094,753 of record NW_028263389.1, read on the forward strand.
CCTTTAGCAGTTATAGCTTTTCAATTTTCCTTTGAAATGCTGAGCCTAGCAGAACATATGGCAGTATCTTGGCTTAAAGTCCTGGGTTGAGCCAAAAGCTTGTAAAACAGCCCTGCATTGTGAGCGCATGTGAAGCCACAGGCTGCACGCTGTTGACCTTTGTGGAGTTTGAGCACAGAGCATCAGCACTTCCCTTACAATTGTTAAAGACATTTATAATAGCTACAATTACAAGAAGCTGTTGGACGCTGTAATGTCACAGTGTAAGCTGCGCTATAAAGTATTATTTCACCACCAGCCCCCCCGCCCCCCCACCCCCAGCCCCCTCTTGTAGATATCTCAAGGGGCCCATTTACCATGATGACAGCGGGAACCTCTGCCGGATTGTTCTATCATTCTCTGTCAAACAGTCTTTCCCCAACACACGTTAGCATAAACTGTAAATGCAGTTGTGTTATCTGGATTTGTTCCAGTCGATCAATGGCTGAAGAAGCCTCCACCCTCCCCCACCTGTCATCAGGTAAAACAAATGCACTGAATCAGCAGCAGCATCAAAGGAAAACATGGAGCTTCTGCCAAAAATTCCTACAGGGCGTTCTTGTGGACCGAACATACGCTGAAACTGGACTGAGATGGCAAAGCAGCAATGGCAATTATAATAAAATATGCTCTCCAACTATTGTATCATTTTCTTACTCTTCCACAAACTATGGATTTTTGGTCCATTCCATTATTAATTCATGGTGGTGGGGGTGCAGCAGGGTTGTTGAGGGACAGGGGGGCCGGCCCTTCTGGAAACCTGATCTGGATCGATGGAGTTGACCTTGGGCTCAGCTGTTACCCACCAGGCTGGACTGAAAGGGTCTGCCTCGTCAGAGGGCTGCAGGTAATTTATTTACATTTGTCTATATTGAAATTAATTTGACTTTACAAAGTATGGAAACCGATATGATGCTTTCAATGGAAAAGGAGAAGCTATTAACACAATCACGTAGGATCACTTTACTGTCAAAACCACTTAAGGAAACAATATAACTGATTTTAAAGGGTTAGCTAGATTTTTCTTTTTTTTTAAGTGAAATACTACTTTTCTGTAGAAGGATGTTACTGTATTTCGTAGCGGTTCAAATAAATGGGAACTAACAATACGATAGCAGATAATTATTTTGTTTTATGTGTGATTATGTTGGTTGAGCCTTTTGGCTGTATCATTCCAGCTGATTGAGACTCATCAGGCTGCTCTAGCTACGCCAAGAACGGAGAAAACTTTTGGATTACAGACCGGCAATTGTGCAACAGCATCAAAGACGGAATGTTGTTCTGTTTTCCAGGTCTGTGTTTGTTTGAAAATTCCCTCTAATCCCCCAAGGCCTGCCAGATCAGCTGATGAAGTGGAGTGATACAGCAAACATCTGGCTAGCTTGTTAGCTCCCACTAGCTTCCAAAGAGCTCACGGTAAACTAACATCTTTCTACTTTAATCTCAAAATAAGTGAGGTTCACAATCTTAGACCCTCTTTAGGGGCTGTAGGAAAAGGTTTTTTTTTTTTTAAAAAAAAACAAAAACAAAACAAAAACAAGCTAATTTAGTAGTTAAGTGGTAGTGCATTAGGTTTTACCATGTTACATTTCTGTGAACATTTGAACTCACATACTGCTGGAAGAACCTTTATTCTAGAAGGTTCTACCTAAATCAGTAATTAAACAGCATGTTGCTGTATCGACCTCAAAGTGCTGGATTCACTTTGCTAAGCTAACCAGCTAATCAGCCTGTTAAAGGAAGCAAACATTGGTGGCGAACAGAGCCGCATACAATATTATATGGCTATTGATTTTTATATAACAACCCTCATGGGAAGAGCTTGGTGGACGGGCAATGATCCAAGATGTAAGGTCAAGAGCTGCTTTTCAAACCTGCTTCGTTCAGAAATATTTACACTTCAGAAAAACACCATGCATGGCTGAAGTCCAGTAATCCATCCATCAGACTCAACAAATTTGTGTTTAAGACACCAGTTGACAGTTGTTATTTAGTGGGTTGCAATGAAGTGCTCCAAATGGTTGTTCCCATTTAAATCAACCTGGCAGATGTAATAATTAACTTACTTCACACCATAAGGTGAGAAGCCACAAGTGGATAAAGTTAATGTTGATATAGATTGCACATTCTAAATGTTTCAGTAGTTCATGGAAGACTATTTTTACTAAACCTTTACAACATTTACAATTAGAAAGGTGTTGGGTTGGCTTTAAAAGATTGATAATGTAATATCCAAAGTAATATGCTTATAAATATATGACACATTTATTTAAAGGCTGTCATTTCAGTTTGCAAAAGCTTTATGAACAAACGGTACGCTTTTTAAATGAAAAGTGAATGAAATAAATGTAACTTGTAATGGAGTGTTTATCTTAAACATATAACTATGGAAGCTTTGACATAATTTATTTTAAAAAGTAAGACATTAATATATATATATATATATATATATATATATATATTAGAATGTGTTTTGTTTTCATTATTTAGTCAGTCAAATCATTTTAAATATGTTGTGAAATAAATCAACAAAATATAATTGCAGTTGTGTTTAAATAATTTTTTCTAGCTGTAAATGTTGAATTTTAAAATTCTAAACATCATCATGACAAAGCGAGCATGTAATTGGTGCATTTTATTGTGAGATGGGGAATCATAAAAAAATGAAATAAAAGAAACAAAAACATTCATTATAAAAAGATGAGGTTGTTAAAAGGGGAGGGGCATATAAAACTGGGTATGGTTGTGACACTGATGTAAAGGAACAAATTGGCACAAATAAAAACATAAGAACATACGGCAATATTATTTTGGCTTGGCAAAGTCTATGTGGTTAAGGATCATCGTTCAATATGACGGCACACACTCATGCTATTAGACATACAATTAGTTTTCAAAGTTCAGTAGCTTCATCTCAGGAGAGGGGAAAGAAAACTAACATGAGAGTAGATGCAGAGAGGTCACAGGTTCCAAATTTTCTGGCTTGCATGGTGAGAGATTTTTTTTTCCACCCAGAAGAAGAAAAAAAACAAAAACATTTGTTCAAAAAACATACTTCAGTATGCCGGAGCCTTGTTTTCCAGAGTTGCAGCTATTCGCCTTTTCTTCTTTTGTCCATACTAAAATATATTATCGCATTAATACAAACTACAGTATTGTACACTACATTGTGTAATAAATAAGCGTAAAGAAACGTAAAAAAAAAAAAAAAAAACGACACATAAATATAAAAGTTCTCTACAACTAAACAGACATACCCATCTTGTCGGGGGGGGTTGAGATAACACTGTCACTGTGGGACATGTACAGTACGCACACTGAAACAGAACGTAAACCAACAAGAGGGCAAAAATAATACTGAGAGGTAAAAAAAAAAAAAAAAAAAATCGTGGTTAAATTAAACTTCATTTTGTCACCTGAAGAGACTTGAGGATTTCATGACGCGTGAAACAAGTGCGCTGAATGAGCTCAGGGAAGGCAGGAGGCGGTCACCATGAGAAACCAATCGTCTTTGTTAAAACAACATGCTTGGTGATTATTAGTCGCTCAGATTAGGAAAAAGGAATATCTAAAATCTAACACATGGATTTGCAGGCTCAGCTCTCCTCTGTCTGCAACAGTGTTTCGGTTTATTGTTTGATCGGGACCCGGCATTAGCTGGAAGCTTCAACAGCAACGTTCAATGGCACTTCTGATATGCATGCTTTCTCATTTGATTTATTTATTTTTTTCACAATTATTTTTGCATAAGGCTCTAAGTTTGTGGATGAGATCAGAGGTGGTGAGTAAAAAGGCAGACGTTTTGGCTTTTCAGTTTCCTTTTCGTGAACGACTAGTTGGCTATTTGAAACCATGATAAGTTGAGCTAACTTAAATGTGGCTAGCATCGCCTAGATTTGCTTGCGTATGTATGTGTAAGAACAGTAAAATAATAAGAGACAGAATGCAGTTTTTGGGAGGTTATGTTCTAAACTGTTTTAGTGTCCAGATTCTAACAAGACCAAAAATGTTCATTAGTGGTTTTTAGTGGTGGATTTAGTTGAGGGTTCTTATGCAGTCTGGAAGTTGATACAGGTATTTTTCACATCCATCCATCCATCCATCCACCCATCCATCCATCCATCCTTCCATCTTTATTTTACATTTATACTAATGGGCCAGCAACAGCTTTGGGTTTTGTTTGGGAAGAGTTGTGAATCTTTTCAGGAACCCTCTCTGTTGACGCTCACTTTTTATCACTCAGAAATGGAATTGATCATGATTCGGCCAAGCTTGACTAACAGAAATAAAGAACATCAATACTGCCTGGTTCTAAAACGCGTTAGCTCTCAGACGTTTCTCTCCTTAAGGCGCTCAGTCCGACCCCAACAACAGAAATCTGAACTGTAATGCTAAACGGTGTGATGGCGTAGCGCGATAATACTGACGGGTTCAACAAACTCAGCCTGTAGGTAAACCGAGCCACTTGTAGTGCACAGGATTTGTCTATTTTTTTTTCTTCCAACTTAACAAAATACTGACTTTTTTTTTGTTCATTGGCAATAAAAAGATATAGAAATATCTCCCAACTGTACAGCTTTTAAAGGTTAAAATATGAGTGATAAAATTAGTAACACTGATAAAAAGAAAGGACCCAAGGTGTTTTAGTAATAAAACATTATCTAAAACGTGTCGGCTCTAGCTTCCAAAGTCTGTATAATGCATGTCTTTCGTTCGTTAAAATTCCTCTTCTTCTTCGTTGTCTTTCTGTTTTACAAATGGTTCTTCAAACAGAGGGAGACGTTCTCCTGTGGGGAAAAGTCACTAGTATTTTTTCAGGCACACCTGGATTTCTACACAGTAGTGAAGTGTCAGAGTGAGCAGACGCTGTTCCTCGGCGCGGGGCGAGGAGGGAGTCTGATTGTGTCGCACGGAGAAGCCTACTTCCTGCTTCAGTCTGTGTCTGCTTTCTCCTCCGGCGTCTCCTCCTCGTCCTGAGAACCCCCGCTCCGGTTCGTTTCGCCTCTGCTCTCCTCTTGGACCTCCCCATCCACCTCCTCGGCTGCACCTCCCTCCTTATCCGTCACCTTGTCTTTATCGGCGTCGGTTTCTTCCTCCTCCTGAACGCCTCGCCGCGTCTCCTCCTGCCTCGTGTCGACTTCCTCTTTCTCCTCCGTCTCTAATGTTCCATCCTCTCTCTCCGTCTCCATCTGCTCCTCCTTCCTCTCCTCTTTGTCCTCTTCCTCCTCATCCTCTATCTGCACCACCTGGATGTCATTCATGTCCACCACGCCCTCCTCCTCCTCCTCGCTCTCTTCGTCCTCTCTGGTGCTGCTCCCTCGCTCGTCTGAGTCCAGTAAGGAGGGCGCCGTGTCTTGCCTCTGCCGCTCTGCGGGGACCTCGCCGTCCTCCTCCGCGGGGCTCTCCCGTCCTCCTGCCTGGCTCTGCGTCTCCTTCTTGCAGTAGGAGTAGCGGTGGTTCATGTGCTGGGAGTAGGAGCCCGAGTGGGAGAAGCGCTTGCCGCACTTGTCGCACTGGTACGGCTTCTCCCCCGAGTGGAGGCGCATGTGTTCGATCAGGTGGTGTTTGTGTTTGAAGGCCTTGCTGCAGATGCCGCACTCATGAGGTCGCTTCCCTGCCGAGAGAGAATATAAAATCTGCGTCAACATGTTCAGGTCATTAAAAACATGCGTTACTTTAAAATTGTCTCTAATTTGCCCCAAACTGCTTCTGCACTCACACTAAAGCTGAAAGATGTGCATTCAACACAAGCCAATGATCCTACTGGAAGCACTTTGTCACCCTCCGGTGGTGCTACTTTACCGTTACCTTTACCTGTTGTGGTCATTCTGTGTCCACTATCTAGAACAAGCCGCCTGAAATACTGTTGATATACAAGTTTTACTCCATGGAGTCCTTATCAGTAAAAAACACAGAAGTTTTTGTCCCAAGTCTTGATATTTTTTACCAGTAGATATGAGAAAACTGCATAGGACGGTGATTTTCCTCTCATATCCCATCTGTTAAGCTAAACAACTAAACCTATAGAGTATGTAGCTGAAAAATGAATCAGCTGAATCTCAGTCAAGTTATTGTCTGAATAATGGAATAGTTCAAGTTTTTAATGGATCTGTTACAGAAGCAGCAGCAGACCTGCTGATGGCTCAGCTGGAAGCCCTCTCTGAGACATGCAACATGTTCAGCTCAACTCAGCTCAGTAATGCTTTACTTGACCCACAGGGAAATTAAATGTCGAGCCTCATATCATCCTAGTGTCTTCAAAAAGTCATTGTGGATGGTGACGATGTAGGTAGGAAGGTTGTCTGGTAGCAGTCAGTTTCACACTGAGTCTGAAGAGGCCTCTGACTGAAGATTGTTTCTGTATGACAGTCTCACTTAGCACTGCTAATCCACCTCATTTGCTTTTGCAGCTCATCTTTAACTCAGTCCGGCCGTATGGTGAGAGATGTTGAAGTAGGGGATGTGGCTCTTGCTCATTATGATGTATGGAACTTCTTTTCAACTTTGTCATCACAGTTCAGGTATCATTTTAGTTCTTGAGTTGCTAGTCAGCTGCTCCCATTTGAAAAAGAAAAAAAAAACTCCCCCAAAAAACCACATTGTTGCCACGGTTATGCATCATAACAACTGTCTGAAAGGGAAAACATAAAGTAGAGGTTTATGTACGTGTCAAACTACTAATTGATCTGAGCACTCAAACAAGTCAAAATACGTAAAAGTATAATATGTACCAACATATTTAAGAAGAAAAAATGTCCTACTAAATGGAAGGATGAGTGGAAAAACAAAAGACAGTCCTCAGGTCCCCCGCATTGTTGCGTAAAATGTTTCTACACCCTGAATGCTGAAAGTGTGCTCCATCATCAGTGTATCTAAGGAGAACATTTCAACACAAGCAACTAGTTTCACCTAAGATGAGGTCACTTGGAGCTGAAAACTGGTCTTCAGAGCCAGGTATCAGAGTAATAAAGAAAAAGAAAACGCCTCTGAGAGCGCTGACCTGTGCTTGGCCATGGAATCATCATCTTCTACTGCTCCAAATCACTACCAGAGATCGCTTCTTGCAACACGCAGAGCCGTACATGAGAAACTGGCAGTGCAGAGGTGGGGAGTTGGTGGAAATAAATTCTCAGACCTCTTCTGTGAGTGTTGAGTAATACCTGCTGGAATGGAGGTGTCCACCCTTCTTCCAGCTCAAAATCCCCCTTCGCATGCACTCTGACTCATGTTTCCAAGCACAACAGTGAGTGGTGATGAGATGGGTTCCGGTTCTGAGAGACCTTTTGTTTTTCTCTTTGTTTTTTGCTAGGTTTGTGCTCTGTGTGTGATTTTTTTTTTTGTCACATTTACCTGTGTGTTCGTATTTGTGTCTCAGTAGCGAACTGCTCTTTTGGAAGATCTTGTCACACAGGTCGCAGGCGTACATGCCGCTGTCCGTCTTCTTCATCTTCTTCCTCGCTGGGCCCGAGTCAGAGTCGTTCTGCTCGTCCACGACCGAGAATCCCTCTGAGCCCAGCTCCAGTCTCTCCTCCTGGGAAATGAGACATCGGCATTAAAATGCTGATTATCTTTTGGTTTTCCTTTCTTTCTCACATCACAGTGATTCACATCAGCAGTGAAACTTTGCATGGAGTGATGCTGAGTCATCAGCTAGTCACGGCTCTGTCTGAGCAACAGCAACAAGTCCTTCCTGTTCCGGTGGAGCTAAAACCTCCGCTGGAGCAAAAGGGTGTTTGGCGTCGTTTGTGTTCTGTTTTACACGGCAGATCTATGCCAATCCACTTAACACTAAAGTATAATACAACAACAGGAAATCAATGCAGCAGGCAGAGGTGCTGCCTTCAAACTGATTCAACAGATCAATATGGTGTATGCAACAAAGAGTAGTATGTGTCCTCTGAGTGGAAGCAAACAGTCTCATTTATGTCCATCCTGACTGGTCTCATTAAGTCTCTGGGCTAGAAAGCTCTGTAAAGTTTCAATATGTAGTTCCTTGTAAAGATCTTCATACCTTTTTTCATCATTAATAGCAATTTGCTTGTTGGCCAAAAGGTTTTACATCTTCTCTCATATTTGCTGTGTCCCCTACATGGATTGTGCAGTGGTAGACGATGGGTAGATGGTTGTAATGAGAAAAAATGTGAAAGAACAGATTGCCGGATTTTGGTTGATACTTATTGGGTTTTTTTGTTGATTTTTTTTTTTTTTGCTTAAATATAGCAAAATATAGCAAATTTGTAGCAAAGTGTATTGACAAAGTTGCTAAGTTGGCAACAGCAGGGCGACCACTGCTAACCGTGAACATGCAGATGTGACATTGTGTCTTTCAGTCACCTCTCTCACAGCAGCGCAAAAGCAGACAGTGGATGATGTTCAGACCTTTGCAGAGGTAGAAAAGATCAATTTCTATTCTAAGAATCGGACGATTTTCAATTTTGCAAAATTAAGGAAATCTGGGGAAATTCATTTGTGGTACCCTTAGTGAAGCAGGTTAAGAGGTGTAGATAGTTTTGAAAGACTTCATCACCTGTTGGTGTTGGGATGTTTGTGGCTGTGAACAATGAGAAGAGCTCTGGACTGCATGGCTCGACTGACTGTGTTTTATAATATTCAAACCTAATTTGAACTCTAGCAGTTGCTAAATTCCACATAGACAATCTCTAAGTCACATGTTTATAATGCAGCAGCCATTAACAGAAGAGTCTAAATAAATGTAATTTGTCTTCAAGGAAAATATAGAACTACAACTTAAACATGATTTATTTCCTTTGGTAACCACTAGCTTATTGTGGTTAACATTCTAAGCACAGTGTAGCTTATAATACTTTTTTATTAAGCCTGGGGGCTATTTAAGGGTACGCACCTTGATTCCGTTGAGGTGGATGGTTTCGTGCGTCTCTGTCCCTGCAGGGCTGTTAGCCGTAGTGGTGTATGTGTAAGCCAGCTGGGGGATCAGGATAGTCTGTTTGCTGTTGTTGTTGGTTAGTGCTCGCAGGCATTGCATTGTGGTTACAATATCAAGGGGTTTGGCACTTGGCTGGTTGGCGTACAGTGCGAGGGGGCTTCTTCCCCCCATGGCTGAGAGTGGTGACATGTCCTTCTTTGTGCAAGTTAAGTTCAGAGGTTCCTCCTCAGTGGTCTGGCAGGAGGAAGCAGAGGGGTAAACTCGGGCTGCAGGCGCCATGCTCTCTGCTTCTTCTCTGGCTGGCTTTGGCAGCGACAGGTCCAGGGGTCCCTCAGTGCTCTCAGGGGTGTCGGCTTGGGTGGGACCGCCAGCTGTAAGGTTAAGTGGCGAGGGTGAGGCCGGTGAGCTGTGAGTGCCGTTGACCTCTGCTGGCGTAGCCTCTGTGGGGCTATCCTGACTCACAGATCTGCTTATAGTGGCTGTGTCCTTCCCTGGGACCAGTGATACCACACTGTGAGCTTCACAGGAGTCCTCTTCTTCTGAGGGGGGTGTTGGGGCGCCCAGGGATATCTGACCCTGCTGCATTTTGCTGAACCACTTCTTTACCACATGGATCGGCAGACTAACTGAGTCAGAGATCTTGACCAGCTCGTCCTTGGAGGGCTCTGCATTTAAGGCGAAATAGGCCTTGAGAAGGGACAGGAGGTTCTTGGGGTGGTTGCAGAGTCCTCCGTCTGACAGCAAGGCAGCAACGGCCTCAGATTTATCTAAACCTGCTCCGTTCAATCTGAGATCCTCTTTCTTGCAGTGCTTGAGAGCGTGGAGTGCTTCCAGCCCCCCTGGACAGTTCTCACACAGTAGACAGGTTGTAGTGGTCTTTTCCTCTTTTTGCTGTGGCTGGTCCCTGCTGCCTCTGACTGAAAGATCCTCGGGGAGTTTCTGGGACTTGATAGAGTCAGCGGCACTCTGAGCCGGAGACACTGGCTCTTTCTTGAGGTTATGGGGTGTGAGCTGGCCCTGGTTGGGGTCCAAACTGTAATTTATAATAAGTTTTGCATTCCCATCCTGCCCTACGATTGGCAGACTGATGGCTGAGATGAGCTGCTGCTGAGGGGGGTGCAGCGTTTGAGTGGTGAGGCCCGAGTTCACCTGGCCTTTGGCGTTGTTTTCCAGCACCTGCCGTATAACGTTACCGTCCACTGCCACCTTGAGGGCATTCTGTAGGTCTGCCAGGTTGATGCTGATGGGGGACACCAACCCCACTGTGGGCAGGACCACCGCCTGTACAGTACCCTGCAGAGGGGCAGCAGCACCTCCGCTGAACACTCCGCCATTCATAGTGGCCATGGCAGGAGGCGTTATTACCGCTGGCTTGTACTCGTAATCCATGGGCTCTGTCTTGATCTGGTTGAGGGGCAGCTGCTCCTGGAGGGGCTTGCTGTGCTCCAATTTCTCCCTGATCTGTCCGCAGTGGACTGAAGGGGATGTGGGCAGCCCCGGTGGTGAAGCCTCGGCCTGGTTTCTGCTGCCCCCCAGGCGCTGTCTGCTGTTCACTGAGATGACGCTGATGCACTTCTTACTGCTGATGTGGGAACTGTACGAGCCTGAGTGGGAGAAGCGCTTCTTGCAGTGGGAGCACTCATAGGGTTTCTCTCCTGAATAAAGCCACAGTTTGTGAAACAGAGAGAGGGAAAGCGGAGACGGCCGGGAGGGGGGGCATAGAGGGGAAGAGGGGAAGAGAACAATTTCCATTAGTGAATGAAGCTAAATGAGCAAGCTAGGCTATAAGCGGTACAGCAGGAAAAAGCTCTAATGCATTTCGATGATGCTTAAACGTTCGTGTAATGGCACCACTGGGAAATGCCCGTCTCTAATTGCTGTCCCATAATGCCAAAAGAAACATGATTACGGCACATTAAGGAGGAGAACCAACACACCGAAACATGATGAAGGAGATCTAAACACAGGAAAACATAAATAAAACATAAAGCTCGCTTCAACCGAGATTGAAGCATCTGTGGCTAGCAGAGAGGCATGGAGACAGCACACTGAACATGACCTGCTCACACACACACACACACACACACACACATGCACACACACACACACACACACACACACACACACAGATAGCATGCTTATTTGACAGGCCTGTGCTCTCACCACTGTGAATCCGGAGGTGCTCCTTCAGATGGTGCTTGTACTTGAATGCTTTGCCGCATTCGGTGCACTTGAATTTCCGGTTGCCTCCGGACTGCGTGATGTGCCTCTGCGAGATAAAAGGTGAGGGGGTCGTTGAGTCACACAGGCTATGACAGTGTGACCTTTGAACTCTGATTATTCACATCACAATGCTGTTAATCAATCAAGGGCAAGAGTTCATGTTTATTTGTCACGCTTGGAAACCAGAAGGCTTTTATGTCAAGTTTTTTTTTTTTTTTAGAAACCTGTTTCTGCAGCACCTACAGAAGATGTTACAGCCATTTATGAAATAAACATATGAATCATTACAGGAAGTTCTGTTAAATAATCGTAAGCTGCTCTTCCTTTTTGTGTTTTGCTTTTAAAGAACCAACGTCTGTTTTATTTTTGTAATTTAGAATAGCTCTCCAGTGTTTTAAAGACATTTCTACATAGATTGCTTGACTCTGATTTAGGGTAAAGACATCTAACTCCTGCTGTGAGCACACAAGACAATGGATCTTCAGTTACTTTGCTGTCGTAAAGTTTTTGACCTATAACCAGCAGTGAAACATAGTGGATATGCTGGTGTAAATGATATGAGCAATAACTGGTGGAAACTATAATGTGTCTGCATGATACACCTATAAATACGTGGCTGTGCTGCCGGTAAAAGAGGATGTCGTGGAAATTTCACAATAGCAAGAGGACAGCTGCTGGTTTAGTTTAAGCAGTTATCAGGAGATCTGGATCTGAAGGCGAGTGCTTAAGTTTGAAACTCTGATTCATGATTGGGACTCTTATTTTGAAGTGTGACAGGAAGCAGTTCTTCAGTTGTCCCATTGTATGAGTCATATAACAAGGCGTTCTCCTGGAAAGCTTTCAAGATCCCTTTTAATGGGTTCATGTAAATTATTTTTTGGTACTTTGTAGAAATATAAGTAAATAAATGGAGACAGAGTGATAGACAATAATGACACAAAGTTCAGGATCTACTTTGTAAATTTCTGCTGTCTCTAAAGTATTTTTTGAGAATCTGGTCCTGCAGCTGTAGAAAAAATAAAATAAAATCTCTAAAATACTTAGATTGATCAAATGTAATCTACACTGAACATTGATTCTTTGACATTGCATTTAATAAAAACCAAACATGAGCATGTCATGTTAAAGACCATGTTAGATTGATGCATGGACTGGTCAAACCATGTCTGAATTAGTTTTACTATTTACTGAGTCTTTTATTCACAGTTTTAAACATGAACATTTTAGAAATTTTTTTTTCTCAAATTGTTAAAATATCAACTCAATACTGTATATTTTTGTCTCATGGGCTGAATGGATTGTTTAACTCATAACTGAGGAAAGCAAAACATTAAATCTGTCCTGTGACTTATTGTGGCTTTCAGAAAACCTAGAAAACTATTTAAAAAACACCGCTATAAGATATTTCTATAAATTCTCTCCTTCAAAACTTCCGTAGCTGTCAGCATCTAAAAGCAGAAAAGAACTTTTTACCTGATCCCGTCCTCCCTTATGAACGCTCATATGGCGCTCCAACTGAGCGCGGTATGCGAAGCTGTAGCTGCACTCTGGGCAGCTGAAGCTCTCCTCTGTCTTCTCATGCCGGTACTTGATGTGCTCCTTCAGGGAGCTGTAGCGCTTGTAGCCCCGCGCGCAGTACGGGCATGTGAGCAGCTGGGAGAACGAATCAGGGGTTCCTGGATGAAAGAAGAGAATAGGAGGAGGAGATGGGGTTAAAAACACGTTGGGAAACTCTTTGATGTTGCGCATGAGCGGCCACAGTAACGCCGATCACTGAGAGATCCTCCCCTACAGGTAAACAGCAGCCAGGTAACCAAGCAGATCAAAGCTGGTGTTTGCTGTCCTTGGCTGCACTTTGATTTCTCTTCATGTTATTTACACATATTCTGACAGAAGGCAAATAAATGACTGTTTTAGACTCTTGAGATGTAACCATGTGATTGCCTATTGTGTATCAGGAGTGTGTGTGTAAGAAAAAATGAGGCTGGTAAACACGTCGCCCACCTGCACCTGAGCTCCAGACCAACAGAGGGTTTAAGTTGTTCTCTTCCCACACAGGTAAAGTATTACCTTGTTAACAAGTGATGTATTAAGCCCCCCACCTCTTCCTGGGGACAGGTGAGAGCTGTGGCTGGGAATGCACACACATTATCACCCAGGTAGCTGTGAGTCAGAGCTCGCATGGACGTGACAAATTTACTCAGGTGTTGCCATTTCTGACACTCTCCCCCCTCTGGTCCCCCTCAGAGGAAGCAGGTAAAAGTTAAAAGCCCAGGAGCCGTAGAGGCTGTAATGATGTCAGAGGCTGGTGCTAATGGGGGGAGTTAACACCTGAGGTGTAACAGGCAGCAGGTAGAGCCATCCCCTCTAGTGGGGGTAATTACTAGATAGATGTTGTAACAGCGCGAGAGCTCAGCAGTGCAAACAGTGAAGTGTGACTGAGGACAGTGTCTATGGCGTGATGTCCGGTACCGTTCTCGTCATGGACGCTGGCATCGGGGGTACCCTGGCGCTGGAGGTCATCGTCTGGGGCCTCTGGGTAGATGATGGCCGTGTCTCCTTGCTGGAGCATCTCCTCCACCAGGGCGTCCGTGCTCACGTCATCCTCGCCATCTGAAGCGCAGTCCTCCTTCACTGCAAAGGAACAAACACACACACTGGTTACAGACTAGCCTTCATTGATCTCATCGCTAGAGCAGAACGGTTTTGGCTCCTGACACATGCCATATGTGATCATGTCGTAAAATCACAGAGAATGCCGTGGTTGGAGCAGCTCCTACAGTCTGCGCTCTTGATCATCCCGTGTTCAGCAGACTGGAAAGAGGCATGCAGCGTCAGGAAGAAGAAGAAAAAACATCCCGACGTTCACAAAGGGATGAGAAAACTCATTAGCATCAAAGGCCAGGGGCGACGGTGAGCATGGCGTTCTTTGTAAGAACTGAAAGGCAAACCTCTATTAACAATGTTAGGTAAGGTACTTGTTGTGGCTGAACTGATAATTAGGTGACGAATCTCCTCCTCCAACGTTGCAGCAGACAGAGACGAAGCGGGAACTCTCACACGCTCTGTGCTCTCAGGTGAGGCTTGGCCTTCAGACCAACTTTGGCAAATGAGCCGAGCGTGTTCTTCCTCCACATCACACGAGCTCGGCTCGGAAGCGGCGCACACGCTCATTACCGGAGCGTAACCTGAGGACTGAGTTTAGTACGCATGAAAGCTTCCTTCCTTTCTCTTGATCTTGGTTCTCCCCAATGCTACCTGAGGTGGATGCAGAAACCAGGTACAGCATGTCAGCAATTAAACAGAGCACCGCTCCTCAGTGGATGTGTTAGTGCGCCTCTGTGGATCATTACGGAGAATAATTACAGGGGTGAGCTCGCAGCTAAAAGCAAAGTTAGCCTGCTGTGGATACAACAGTGCTGTTTACCGGGCAGATGTTTCATGAACTCCCTCTGCTCAGCGGAGATTGGAGAATTGTGTTTGGAGAACTGCGTACAGTGTGTGTGTGTGTGCGTGTGTGTGTGTGTGCGTGTGTGTTGAGAGACGGGGCCAGCTGTGTTCTCCTCAGAGATGGGAACAGGTGTAGCACTTCATGACTCACCGACGCACAGCGAATACCAGTACTCTTACAAACAAGTCTCGGTCCAGCTTCCTCTGCGGCGCCTTGACAAAGCCGCAGAACAATGCAACGGCAGTCATTTGTTGCTATGGTTATTGAGGACTGCTGGAAGAAGCCTGCTGGCCTGTTGCAGACCTCGGAGAGATCATGAGGACAAAGAGGCTGTCTTTTTGTGAACATGTCAGCGTGGGTGTGTAAAGTAGGAGAAAGCAGCAGGTGCTCAGAAAGGCCCATCTTGGAATTTGTATCCTGTACTCGGGATACACACAGCTTTCCTCCCACGACCCGAGCAACATCAGTAATACCCCGAGACAATTTAACACATTCCACCTAACATGTTAAGGGAAACACTCTGGCAGTCTGGGAAACGCACTCTGGCTGTCAGGTTAAGGCTTACAGAGGATAAGAAACAAGTAAATGCAGAGCTTTGAAAAAGTATTCACACCCTAACTAATGTTTTTGTTTTATTACAACCAAAAACATCTATACAAAAGGCCCATGGTAACTCTGGAGGAGCTGTTCAGATCCACAGCTCAGCTTGTTGACACAACAGCTGTTGTGCAATTTACAAATCTGACATTAAGTGAAGACTGGAAGGAAAAAAAATCTATAAGAAGTGATGTCATGGCTAACATGAAAACGGTTCTGTGTGATGGAAGATCTCTCTGTACGCCACCCTATGGTAACATATGGTGCCGGCAGGACGATGGTGTGAGGATGCTTTTGTTTGGCAGGGACAAGGATTCTCGTTAATGTGGAGATTAATGTAATTCTGCCATAAAACCTGCCTGAGGTTGTAAAAGACTCAAGACTGAGATGGAGCTTCTGTTTCTGGCAGGACAGTGACCCAAAGCATACAGCCAGCAGAAGCATGTCCAAATGTTAAAATGGCCCAGTCAAAGTTCAGACATAAATACAACTGATGATCTGCTGCACAACTTGAAAAAGTGACGAGTCTCCCAAGTTGTATTGTCCAAAGAAGAACTGGTAAGACTGTCAGTTTCAATAAGTCAGTTCCGATTTCTTCAATTTTTCTGAGATCGGCTATCAGTGGATACTTGCATGAGAAACTGATCTTATCCAACAATCTTGTCTACCACCACAGAGGTCTGAAAACTGCAGATGTAACCACCAGGTTACAGCTGCAGGTGTGCAGTTAAAAATAGTCACTCCACTTTCCTGCTATATTTAGCGACTTTTCAGACAAAATTGATCACTATTGGTCCAAATTGGAATTGGCACATGTGACGTTTTATAGATTGATTGGCCAGAAAACTCCCCTAGTTTCTACATGTGCAAAATTAGCAGTTACCAACCCCAAAACACCTGAAACTTTCAATTCAGAGTTATGCACTACTTCACCAAATACAAGTAAAATACACTGAAGATTGATGTTTTAACTAGCAGAATGAGACATAAAGTAAATACTTTTCACAGACAAAGTATTACATCCTTCCATCGAAGCTCTCTATCCATTTCTAAATAATGTCGCCGAGTGACGTGGTGCAAAAAATGACAGGAAGTGCTGATCAGGCTGGGATTTGTTCCCTCAGCCGCATTCAGACACACCAATTCACCTCAAGGCTACAAAATGTTGGGCCTGTGCGTGTGTGTGTGTGTGTGTGTGGGTGTGTGTGAAGTGAAGTGAAGTCCCGTTTGGGGCTCTGTGGTGCAAAGGCATGACAGGCTGTTGTTTTCACTCCTCGCCTGTGTGATTCGTTTGCCTCACTCGGCTCTTTTTCAAGTACAGAAGAGGGCCAGGAGGGGTTGCAGCCTTGCTGAGGTGGCTGTGTGTTATCAGGCTGCTCCCCCTGACATGAAACATCACGCAGACTGCTTACATGCTGACGCAGGGATGTGAATGCACCGCTGCACACGTGGAAGATCAGTTAAAAGAGCTCCATAGAAGGTTCAAGAGAGAATGTCAGCGCATGTTCTTGTGAAAAAAACAGCAGACCACCAAGTTTCTTTTCTTTTTCTCTTGCTTTTGTCTCTTCCCACTCTCCCTACATCTCTGCAAAGGGTTCGGCCCACAGTGCATTTCCTGTCCTGTCCATCCCATGACCTGACTACTTCCTGTAGCAGTGCATCCACAACATCTCATAGATTGTGTCTGGTGGGGTGACATACATCATTGAACAAGACAAGGCTTTGTGAAAAAGAATCTAAAGTATTCAACAGTGGTGGGGGGAACAAATGTTTTACTTTATCTCCAGCCATTGGGAGACAGACTGAAGAAGACATGAGGTATTCTGAAGTCAGGAGAGGAATGATTTGGTTATCCTTGGCTGTATGCTATCAAATATGCATCTCTTTCCAACTCTCATGAAAACTGTGTATTCCAGAGTCTTTCTGACATCATGGCAACACAACACTAGACACCGTTGATCCTTGAAATGGTTTGTCACGTAAAATTCCATTAAAACACATTGAGGTTTGTGAAAGAGTCCACTGCGGAGGGATACGTTTGCAGGCACAGAGAAACCGCCTATATATCCAGACTTTCTCCATCATTTGGTGCCTCTGCTCTCCAGCTCCACCCTGCTCTTTCACTCAGATGTAATCATTCTCTCCTACTCATTAAATGTAAAGGAGAAGCCCTCCTGGGTCAGCGCTCCATCTACCTGTCCCTCCCCCAAGCGTAGTCATACCCCAGCGGTGGGCTGCTCCGCCTCTACATAATCACTTAGGAGTCAATGAGTAATGACAGCGAGGTGGGGGCCTTTCCTACCCTTTAATCAAGAAGAATCATTCAGAACAAGAAGAATAGTCAGTAAGGATATTTAAAAAAAGAGAAAATGATTTGAGGTAAACAAAGTTAAAGTGTTGGAAAACCACCTTTCTGGTTTTGGAGCGCTGAAGTCTCGTGAGAAGGGGTGTCAAGGCTTTAATTTGAAGCAAACCGAGCTGTGCGGAGAAGAAGATTGCTGGGTGGTGGTCAGATTTTCAAGGCCACACCAGAGAGTCTGTTCTCCCAACAGATTAGACGAAAGACGTGTTTGCTTAAAGAGCCGAGGCTTTCCCCGCGTTTCATCAGTCCAGTCTGCGGAGAAGGCTGAAGAGTTTAGGAAGAGCAGTGAAAAGACCAGATCAGGCACAAACATGGAGCGCAGCCAGCTCACTGAGCTGTTTCAGTGCAGCTCATGCTTTTGAAGTGTTTAATGTTCTCCATCCTGGGCCAAAACCAATGACATTATTCTTCCTCCAACTTTCCTCTTATGCAAGGAGGTGCAGCTGGGGGAGCCGAGCCGAGGATGACAGCAGAGTCTGGGGAGTAGGTGGCTGCTCTGTGCGCAGGTCTGTGGTTTGACTGTGCACGTACAGCGTGTGTACCAGCGCAACCGAAACCATGATGCTTGAAACCGAAGCAAATTCATCTGAGTGGAATTTCTAAAACTTTCTGCCCAGACCAAAAGTGAGAATGTCACTGGACGTTTTCAGATGTGTTAGCTTGAACTTTCCCCACCCTGCTGCCCATGTTTACATTCATGTACATCTGTTGCTAAGAAAAGTACAGTCGACATCTTCAAACAGAGAACTTTGTGGGGGGGTTTTGTACCTGATTACCTGCCATTTGTGCAAGTCACAGTTGTTGGCACCAGTCTGAAGCTACCTAGGTGACCTCATGCAGTGGAGAGGCCTTGACCCCGTACTGAAACGCCGACATCCTTCAGCACCCACAATTGTTTTGGAGACGACAGAAAGGGAGGGAATGAGGGGCTGGGGGTGGGGGGCGTGACATCAACGCTTCCTGTGGTAGTGAACCGCTTCTGATGCCACTTCCACAGGGTTCGAGGTAAAAAGGAGTTCATGGCGGTTCCCTGTATGCCCACCAGTGCTGTAAAGCTTTCCACCAACACTTGGCTTGAAAGGCTATTTTGTGTGCCTGAAGGTCTCTCTGTGTGTTGGCATTGTCTTTGTTTAATATCATACTTCCTGCCTTAGTTTCAACCCGTCTGCATGTAGTACCTGTTTCCTTACTCTCTGTTTCACAATGAGACAAAGACCGCTATATAACTATGTGCAGATGTTAGGGTGGCATTTCTCAACTTAGACTGTATCTCTTCAGCTGAGATCATAATTGGATTAAAACCCACCTGCAGAAAATGCTCCAATCCCCCAGGGATCTCCCAAGTGTATGATAATCCTGGCACCCTGCCAGGTTAATAGTTGACGCACTGAACTTGAGGGTGTGCTCACCAGTCACACCATCCACACCCTTGTGCACTGTCGCGGTGCCGGGTATGACGGCTCATTTTCGGAGAATGAAACATGTGTATACATCAAGTTCAGCCACATTGCTTGCTTTGGCTCAAGAGTGATCAAAGGGAACCTTTAAAAGCGCAGCTAGAACTCAGCTTGTGGTGTATTCTCAGAAAATAAGTCAATTTTCAGTCAAAGGTGGCAGACATTTAACAAACTGGTTATAATATAATGAATACTTGAATTTTGCACCTTTCGAATACATAGTTAAAAATATAATTGTTGTAACACCAAGCTGATTAGGTTGGGAGTTGGTGTAACCCAGAATGTGACTGATGCTCTGGTTCCACACTGACAGGTGTGCAGTGGCTGCCTTGTTGGAGAAGAAATGGTCTGAACAACCAACTCATCAAACTTGGAAAATGAAAGAATTTGTCTTGAGAATTGTAGAAACTGATGCGCTTGACTATGAACTCTCAACTGTCCATGGACAGATTCCGTGCTGTACGCCATTGTATCCGGGAGCTTTTTACACTGTACATGAACCTGAACATGTCATTCCCACCATGGAGCTCTGTAGTGGAAGCATCATAGTGTGGGGATAAAAACTGGAAAGATGGATGAAACTAACTACACGCCAATCCAGAAGGAAACTAATTAGAGATTACAGAAGAAATTGAGACTGTGGTGGAGGTCTACGATGAGAACTACATTGAAATTTGTGGTTCTATCATGACACAAGGTGGAAAAGTTCAAAGGGTGGAAATAACTTTGCAAGTCACTGTAAGAGCCACGGCATTATGACCACCAACCGCAACGGTTAGCAGAAACGACAGCTCTGTTCACTTTTCAGTGGTCAGAGAATAACATGAGGCTCTCACCTGGGTCCCAGCTCGGCACGCTCGGGTGCTCGTCGTCCGGCAGGGTGCTGTCGCAGTCGGCCCCGTCTGCGAGGCTGCCTTCCTCCTCCACGATGTGCAGCTTGTCCTCATCGTCTGAGTCTGAGCCTGCCTCCAGCACATTGTTGTAGTTGGTCACTGCACAAGGAGAAACAAGATCACAGCTTAGAATGAGTACCGTGTTTCCTGACTCTACTTCGAGTGCTTTATAAACATGATGAGATGTGTGTGGTCTTTAATTATGAGTGCTGGGAGTGAAAGGTTAAAAGCTGGCCGGGTTAAATATATGTACCGTGCCGTTTTAATGTCAAAACTATTAAAGGGACTGGTTGTGGAGGCAGGGGGCAGGGAGTTGGAAACACCAATTAAGCAGAACGTGGTCCGCCTTAGACAGATGAGATGAAACTTGAAATGACCTCCACAGGGAAAAGATTTGGATTAAACAGCTAAGACACTGACAACCTGCTGAACAGGGGCCTCTTTTAGGTGTGACAACCGACCCTGCAGCAACAGGCGAGCAGAGAAAATTCGCACTTGGACATGCAGACACACATGCACATGTGTGAGATCACTGGATTGCAGGCTGAAGTGGTTTCAGGGCTGTGTGGGAGTCGGTGTGATGTGGTCGCCTGTGTTATGGGCTGAAGGAGCCAGGAGGTGCGCAGAGAGGCGGCCCGCGGAGAGAGCGAGAGAGAGAGAGGGTTATTACAGGGAGTAAATTTTCCTCACACACACCCCATCCGCTTCAGTGTGTGTTTGTGTGTGCGCCGAGCGTGTTGCTCCGGCATCGTCTTTTCATTTCCACAGTGTTCCTCCATCTCTCAATTCCACCTGGGCTTCCATTCCCTACACCCCCCCCCAACACACACACACACACACACACACACATCCCTCCTCCTCCTGCTGCTGCCCTCCAGCCTCCCTCTGTTCCGCTGAGAGAGCTACAGATCCTCTCGGAGGCCAAATCAATTCTCCAGTGAGAGCAGCTCAGTCAGCAGAGGGCCTGGGCTGCAAGCGCTCCAACTACCTCTCATATCAACACTCGCACCGCACGCAGCGCTGGCACATCCACACACCACCTGCATTCACTCACTGAATGCAGACTGCCAGTACAAAGCACCTGAGCGTAGTGGAGTTTTTTTTTTTTTTTCTCCATCTATTTCCACTCTCCCCTACCCTCTTCGCCCACCTCTTTCTGAAGTGGCTGAAGGAGGAGGCGTATCAGGTGGGATCGTGAGCCTACGTTTCAATCAATGAGAATTGTTCCGGCGAGATCTCTCGCTCTCGCCCATCGCCAAGCGGCTCGTTATGGCCGGCCGGCGTTTGCAGAGGCTCGCCGGAAGGTTCAGGCTGAGGGGGAGGCGTGAGGGCCGAGGAGGAGGGAGATGTGCTGTTGTTTGTCAAGCCGTTCGTAGGGGTCACCGCCGCTGTGCTGCAGCTGTGAAATCCTGTCAGGTTCATCGGGAGGGCCGTTTCATTCTCAAACTCTTTACTGTCGATCATTCAATGCTCACCTTTTCCTTGTGATATGGACACTTTTGGTGTCATGTGAGAGATGAAAGATTTCAAAATATTTGACAAACTCAAAAACTGGTTTGTGTGTTTGTGTTCAGCCTCTTTTACTATGACAACCTTAAAGAAAATGAATTAAAAATCGCCAGATCAGCAATTCAAACTTAGTCCATGACATAGTTAGGTTTAAACACAGAATCCAGAGCCTAGAACACACACACAAACTGGTTTTACACAGCATCATGTGACACTTGTTCATACTCCTCCTTTCTCCCTCTCTTGGTGCCTTCCACAACCTCCTTTCCCCCTCTGCCCACTTTTCCCCCGGAGCGACTCTGCCAGGTGATGTATTGTCTGTTCAGCAGCCCCAACAGGGTGCAACACTTCATTTTGAAACAGAAGGTACTTTAGGATGATTCTGAGAGGCTGTTTAGGGCCACAGCCACTCAGGTGTGGAGCTGAGGTCAGCGATTACAAAAGCAACAGTCCCCAGCAGCAGTGGCAAGAGAAAATGACCAACTATAAAGCTGTAGAGAGAAAAATCAATTTGCTGTTGTTTGCAGCAGCAGCAAGCGGGACAATAAAGGCGGGAGCCTCGAAGTGCGGCAAAGGGACTGAGTAAAAGAGTCAAAGGATGGTGGTGTGTGTATGAGATGAAGGAGAGGGGTGTCTTCCTGTGCCAAATGGTCGGCGTCGTCGAAACAAAAGTGTGTGTTCCTGCACGAGATGTAACACCTTGCATCAACAAAGGCTGCGGTCCCTTTTGGCTGACCGGCTGAGCGTTTGGACAGCTGGTCTCATTAGCACTAACATGCTAGCACGCAACAGGAGGACGACTCCTACGCATCTGAGAGAAGGCATCAGGAGGTGGAGGAGGTGATGAGCTTACTTTCTGAAAAAGTTTGCTTTTCTACATAGGCTGCAATGTGTTTAACACCTGAGAAAATAGCACGGCTCAGATCCCAGCTTCACAACACCCACACGCAAAAAGATCACATCCTGTAGGTCTGGGTAATAAGACACTATCAACACAAACTCAGCACTGAACATCCACCGATAGGCTCAGATTTTAGCTCATTAATAAGTCGACTTATGGACTGGTAAGACATGTACCAGACTGTCCATGTCAGACACACCTAAATAAGCCCGCTGTAGGGGGAGGAGGCCATGTTGTTATGACACCTGCCAGGCTGTATCAGTTACCAGCACCAGAATGGGTGACTGGCTGGTCCAAAAACAGGTCCAACATTACTCTGGTGGGAACTGGGGGGGACACCTTGGCAAACTGTCAGCAGTACAGCACATGAAATGCCATATGTCCATTACTGCAGGTTCCCTTGTTGGTTCT